>NC_044308.2:71355747-72005503 GCF_007474595.2 Lynx canadensis
AAAATCTTGAAGACTGTAGACAAGTCAAAAGAATAATGTGATAAACACTAGTGTGCCTTCCACCATCAATTTTTAGTATTGTACCACATACACACTTCTTTTTTTTTCCTGAGCTATTTGAAAGTAAGATGTTGCAGATATCACATCAGTTCACTTCTTTTCCCCCCCCGGAAGTTTATTTTTGAAAGAGAGAGAGAGCTTGTGCAAGTCAGGGAGGGGAAGAGAGAGAGGGAGACAGAGGATCTGAAGAGGGCTCTGTGCTGACAGCAGCAAGCCCAGTGCGGAACTTGAATTCACAAACTGTGAGATCATGACCTGAGCCAAAGTTGAACGCTTAACTGACTGAGCCACCCAGGCGCCCTCCATCAGTTCATTTTTAAATACCTTGGCATGAATTTCTTTCTTTTCTTTCTTTCTTCTTTCTTTCTTTCTTTCTTTCTTTCCTTCTTTCTTTCTTTCTTTTTTTAATGTTTAATTTATTTATTTTTTTTTTAATTTTTTTTCAACGTTTATTTATTTTTTGGGACAGAAAGAGACAGAGCATGAACGGGGGAGGGGCAGAGAGAGAGGGAGACACAGAATCGGAAACAGGCTCCAGGCTCTGAGCCATCAGCTCAGAGCCCGACGCGGGGCTCGAACTCCCGGACCGCGAGATCGTGACCTGGCTGAAGTCGGATGCTTAACCGACTGCGCCACCCAGGCGCCCCATGTTTAATTTATTTTTGAGAGAGAGAGAGAGAGGGAGAGAGAGAGAGAGAGAGAGAGAGAGAGAGAGAGAGAGAACGAGTGGGGGAGGGGCAGAGAGAGACAGAGGCACAGAATCCAAAGCAGGTTCCAGGCTCTAAGCTGTCAGCACAGAGTCTGACGCTGGGCTCAAACTCAAGGACCATGAGATCATGACCTGAGCTGAAGTCTGGCACTAAGCCACCCAGGCACCCATTCTCCTACATAATAACAGTATCTCAGCTGAGAAGATCAGTATGAATTCAGGAAGATCTGAATGTCTTGCTTATCAATATGTCTTACTACAGATTGTAAATGTTTTCCCTTTTCTTACTTGTCTTATCTTTGAAGGCAGAACTTCAATCACTTACCTGGCTGGCTAAGCCAAAGCAACTGTATGCTAGGGGAGGAAAGAAAGAGACTCTCTAAGAGCATAGAAACTGGGAAGACTGTCAGAAGTCCAGGAATCTAGGATGCTTCCTTTCCCCCTGAGCTCATCTTCCAGGCTGTGGGCTAGAGCTTTGCTTTGGGATCTCTCCCTCTTTTTCTCATTCTCTCTTCCCTCATTTCATCTCTGCTTCACCAAATCTTACTGAGTACCTCTTCTATGCTAATTCTGCACCAACGTCTGCCGACCCAAGTGAACTTGATCTCTAATTTCAAGAAAGTACAGAAAAGGCAGAGTTTCTTTTTGGTGCATGGTTTCTGTCCTGGGCTTTGTAATTTGCCATATAACAGCATCATGCCTATAGGACTGGCTTGTCCATCTGGGGACCTTACCAGGGTGTAGGGGCTTCCCATGGAAAAAGCCTCTGCTCCTTGGACCACTAGTTGCCCCAACAATCATTATTACTTGACCAGGGCACCAGAGACAGTTTCATGCAGAGAAAGCAAGCCCCTTTACTCTGAAGTTTTAGTTTTATTGTTTTCCCATGGGATGATTCTTTGCACTGGGAAAGTATCTCATTTGCAGATTGAGGGGCACCTATGTTTACTTTCTTGACCTAGGATCCTTCTTTTCTTTCTTTCTCTTTCTTCTTTCTTTCTTTCCTTCTTTGATACCGTTGTTGACTGTCTTTTGTCCTTTCAAGATTGTTTTCTTACATGAAAGATTGTAAATATTGAGGTCTGTGAGCTAATTTTAACATTTTAGAAATCTTTATGAAAACCACAAGTTTACTGTAAATAAGCCTATGACATGCTAACTAAAACTAAGTTTATTTGAATTGTATCAACCCATTGAGACAACCCTGGTTATCTCCTTCTTATTAAAAACGCTGGTAAGTTTTTTTCATTAATATAAATTAGAAAATTAAATTGTGATTCATAAATATAATAGCAAAATCTCAAAACTAAAAATGTTTGGTACTGTCTGTGAATTACATCATGTCAGATCAGCATTTGGTAAATAGTAACCACCATTTGTAAAATCAAACTCCTAATCTACCCAAACTCCTAATCTGTCAATGGGATGGACTAAGAACCCACAGACTCCAGCTTTTGGGGACCAAAATGCAGGCTTAGGCAAGTACAGTGACTTTAGCATCCTCACAACTAAAGTTTAATCCATAAAGCTGTATTCTTCCTTTTCCTTTTCCCTAAATTTGAGTTGTGTTATCATTCATTGTAGATAGTTTTGCAAACTGTCTTTAATCTTTTCTTGGAGCAAGGTAAAGTATAAAAGGATACAAACCAACAAGCGTGCAGATATATTGTAAGAAGGAGATTGGGGGGAGCTTGGAGATTAGAAAGAGAAATTCTACATTTGGGGAATTGCTTCTCTATAAGCCACATCTCAGGGTTAAGATGCTGGTTTAGTGCTTAATTTGGAGTCAGAAATGTTTCCTTATCCTCATCCTGGCCTGACTGAACCCCAAAACTGCTCACCACTCCTGCTTAGTCAGCAAATATCTCTTCACTATTTGATCTCTCTCTTAAGTCACCGGTGGTTTATTTCCCACTGTATGTATTTTTCAGTGCAGCTCTTGTTTATAGTTTTATTTTGGGAGTGGTTCGTATGAGTCAATCCTGTGAGATGGAAAAGCCCCAGACGTACAGACAAAATCATGTGTGGATGTGTGAGTTGAGGACAGGACCCAAGGGGGCTCGGGTAATTGTACTGCTTCCACCTCCGGAAGTCCTTTCTGGTGGCCATCCAGCCTTTCCGGATGCCTTTGTTATCTAATCTCGGTCTAAGCAGGAGAAATAATTGCAATTTAATGTTACAATGCTACATGTTATAATATTACTTGTAGGGACTCAAAACGGCTGGGAATAATAAATTGTCCTTGTGATTAAAAGATTAGAAGCCACCAGTTTAGCTGGTATGTCTTCTTTTGACTTCAGAGGCTTTTTGCTAATTGAGTTAAATGGGGTTCCACTAAAGCTTGTTTGACAACTACCTCAGGTTGAAATATCACATAATGACAATTGTTTGAAAGTTTGGTTCTTTCTCTGTGAAGTTCATTCTTTCAGTATTTTGTGGACATGCTAAAAGAGTTGAGTTGTTATTACCTATCAACCATTTCACAAGTGGTTAATTTCCACTCCAGAAGACACACACACACACACACACACACACACACACACTCACACATTTCTTTATTAGTGCTCTTTCCTTCTCACTCCCAGTGTCTAGTACCATCATGCACCTCAGGGATTGTCAAGAATCCCCCCAACCTGACAGTCTATTTCCATACTTGGCTTCCTAGAGCAGAGATTTTTAATTTTTTTAAATGTTTGTTTATTTTTGAGAAAGAGAGAGAGAGAGACAGAGCACGAGCAAGGAAGGAGCAGAGAGAGGGGGAGACACAGAATCCAAAGCAGGCTCTAGGCTCTGAGCTGTCAGTACAGAGCCTGATGTGGGGTTTGAATTCATGACCTGTGAGATCATGACCTGAGCCAAAGTCGGACACTCAACTGACTAGGCCACCCAGGTGCCCTAAGAACAGAGATTTTTAGTCATACTGGTCTGAGTTCAAATGCTGCTCTTGTCACTTAGTCATTTTACTGAGAGTTCCTAAAGCCTTCTTTCCACATTTATAAAATGGAGCTATAGTATCATTTACCTCACAGTGCTAGATGAGAAAATGTAAATAGAGCACTTGACACAATTCTCTGGTACTTAGCACCTTATATGCTAGCTATTATTTCTCAGAGACAACACATTTTGTTACAAGGAATCACACTAAGTTGATATTGACTGCAAGCCCAATTGAATGTGTCAAGCATTTTGGGAGTAATTTTGTTTAAAAACAAAAGGCAGGGGAAGGAGATGAATGTTAAAGAAATGAATCTCAAACAGTGGAATCTTACACAGTATGACAAGCTAGTAGGAGAGAATTTTGTTGGAATGTAATGGAAAGAAATCTCAAGAGTTATGAGGTGTCATGAGGTGAATTTTACCCTGTGTTTCCCAATAACTGGCCCCACATGCAGCCATGTTGACCTGAAGATAATCTGAAAGAGCATTTGTAGTCTAACACAAATGAACAATGCTCATTTTTTTGTCCAGCTTCCTCTCTCCTGGGGCCAGATTGACTACATTTGATCCTGATTTCCTCCAGTGTCACTGTTGGGGGAGGGAATGACAAACAGAGGGCACAGTGCTTCCCACTTTCTTGGTGTCTCTTCTCTGGTCTCCAGCATTGATTCAGACATACATACCCCCCTCTCCTGCCCCCTCTTAAGCCCTGAGAACATTCCATTCCCATTCTACTCATGGCAATATCTGGCTGCTGCCCAGTCTCAGATCTGGCATGGCTCAGCTGAAAGACCAGTGTGTGGGTGAGGTTTGCCAGCATTCAGTGCTGAAATAATCCACTTGAGCACTTCCCTCCCTATGCTCACTCTTCCAGGAAACCTCTGGTGTTCTGCAAATGTCCCAGGAGTGGATAGCCAGAAGAGGAAGGCAAAAGTGGGTCAGGGAGTGGTATGAATTAGTGGATGCAAAAATCCAAAAACAAAACCAAGAAACTGCCCGAACTCACTCATCCCTCATTTCCATTTCTCACAGAGCCCTCAGACTTACTTTGTGTAATTTTCTTCTCCTCCAAGGCGATTTTTAAAAACTTTTTAGTGTGGAAAACTTCAAACCTGCATTGAAGTGGGAGAGAAGGGTATAATTAATCCCCAAGTGCCCACCACCTGCAACTCAATGATAATCAACATTTTGCCCATCTTGTTTCATCTCTCCTCCCTATTTTATTATTTTTACTTATGTGTTCATTTATTCCAGGAGTATTTTTGAAGCTAATTATGAGTTTATTTTTAATGGATGCTACCCCTCCCCCAAGTTACAGCTGGAAGTGGGCAGAGGACACCATACTTGGTGGGCTCAGGCCCCTGCCCTACCTCCCCAACCCTCCATCACTGCCTCGTGGGCAGAATCAGGCACAAATACAATTCCATAACCTGATTTTTATTCTTCCAATAAATAATGTTGACTACCTTCTTCATGCCAAACACTGTGCTAGGCACTGAGGGTAAGAGAGAAGTTAAGAAACTCTCAGTTCAGTGGGAAAGAAAAAAAGTAAGGGGCAATACTGTTGGTTTCATCTGATTATTTATACACTTGCAGAAAGAGTGTTCATTTACCACATAGGTCTTCTTAATCTGCTTTGTAAATCTAGAGCCATATTATTATTGACTAGGCCACAAAATTTACTTTTTTTCTGGAAGTTTCCTTCAGAATCTCAGATTGGACTTTTAAAAGCCTCTACTGTTTGCTACCTTCGGTTTAGAAAAACCAAGCCCAAGAAACCCTTTCCACTAGGTTTCACCCATTGTACCCATAAATTTGGGTGAATTCCTTTCTTCTCAAGGTCCCCACAATTTCCTAAAGTTCCTGGCCTGACAAGAAGAGATCTTCCTCATCTACTGCAAAACTGGGACCCTGTAAACCAGGTACTACACAAGTTTTCCTGAGATGACTTTGTAGACATTAGTTCATCATACTGGATTAAACAAGGATCATTCTCAAAAATGACATCTGGGCAAGAACTTGGTTGCATAACTGATTTTTCTATTATATTTTGGTAAAAAGGAGGACAAATTCTTAAAAAAATTTTTTTTTAATGTTTACTTATTTTTGAGAGAGAGAGAGAGAGAGAGTACAAGTGGGAGACAGGCAGAGAGAGAGGGAGACACAGAATCCAAAGCAGGCTTCAGGCTCTAAGCTGTCAACACAGAGCCCTACCTGGGGCTTGAACACATGAACTGTGAGTTCATGACCTGAGCTGAAGTAGGATGCTTACCCAACTGAGTCCCAGAAAAGGAGGACAAATTTTTACTGGACTTATGCAAATAACTATACTGCCATGAGAAGTAAGGAGACCTGGTAAAATACGTACTAAAAAAAGGTAAGGAGACTTCCTGAATTCTTGGCAGTGGTGTGTGAGTCAGTAAGAATCAGATATCATTTAAGAATGTTTGTTTCAGTTTTAAAAAGTAGAATCTAGTAACTTGTTATAGATTATAGAGAGTTTAAGAAGAAAGAAAAAAGCCTTATTTTGATATTCAAAATAGAACATCAAAACAACATCAACACTGAAGTAGAACATTAAGACAGTATTCTGAACAGGGCTGCTTGGGTGGCTCAAGTTGGTTAAGCGTCTGACTTCGGCACAGGTCATGATCTCACAGTGTGTGAGTTTGAGTCCCGCATCAGGCTCTGGCTGGCGGTGCAGAGTCTGTTTGGGATTCTCTGTTTCCCTCTCTCCCTCTCCCCCTTCCTTGTGTGCATTCTCTCTTTCTCCTTCTCAAAAATAAACAACAACAAAAAAGCTTTAAAACAATATTTTGCTATCAAACGCAACACCCCAAAAACAATCCAGTGAAGAAATGGGAAAAAGACATGAATAGACACATCTCCAAAGAGGACATCCAGATGGCCAACCGACACATGAAAAAATGCTCAATATCACTCATCATCTGGGAAATACAAATCAAAACCACAATGAGATACCACCTCATACCTGTTAAAATGGCTAACATCAACAACTCAGGCAACAACAGATGTTGGTGAGGATGTGGAGAAAGAGGATCTCTTTTGCACTGCTGGTGGGAATGCAAACTGGTGCAGGCATTCTGGAAAACAGTATGGAAGTTCCTCAAAAAATTAAAAATAGAACAACCCTACGACCCAGCAATTGCACTACTAGGCATTTATCCACAGGATACAGGTGTGTTGTTTCGAAGGGACACATGCACCCCAATGTTTATAGCAGCACTATAAACAATAGCCAATGTATGGAAAGAGCCCAAATGCCCATCTTGGATGAATGAATAAAGAAGATGTGGTATATATATACAATGGAGTATTACTCGGCAATCAAAAAGAATGAAATCTTGCCATTCTCAACTACGTGAATGGAACTAGAGGGTATTATGCTAAGTGAAATTAATCAGTCAGAGAAAGACAAATATCATATGACTTCACTCATATGAGGAATTTAATATACAAAACAGATGAACATAAGGGAAGGGAAGTAAAAATAATATAAAAACAGGGAGGGAGACAAAACATAAGAGACTCTTAAATATGGAGAACAAACAGAGGTTTGCTGGGGGGGTTGTGGGAGGTGGGATGGGCTAAATGGGTAAGTGGCTTAAGGAATCTACTCCTGAAATCACTGTTGTACTATATGCTAACTAACTTGGATGTAAATTAAAAAATAAAATAAAATAAAACAATATTCCATACAAACAACTACAAATTTTTTCTTCTTTCTTCTTTTTTTTTTTCTGCAAACTTTCCTTATCAGTTCATTCAGTCCCATACAACTAATTCTTGTTCTGCTGGATCTTGAGTAAGCAGTCTCATGAAGTTGTCTGCTTATTGACTAAAAGGAGTTTTGGAAATCTTGGGTCAGTCCACAGGCTTGGTATGAAAGTTGACTAAGTTAACTCAAAAGCCTGTTCTTAAGAATCTATGCTTTAAAGTGCCAACAGGGGCACCTGGATGACTCAGTCGGTTAAATGTCTGACTCTTAATCCCAGCTCAGGCCTTGATCAGGGTTTTGAGTTCAAGCCCTGTGTTGGGCTTAACACGGGGGAAGAAGCCTACTTGAAACAAACAAACAAACAAACAAACAGTCAATAGCTTTAAGTATCTGGTACAAATCCTTTTTCTTTTTTTTTTTTTAATTTTTTTTAATGTTTTATTTATTTTTGAGACAGAGACAGAGCATGAACAGGGGAGGGTCAGCGAGAGGGAGACACGGAATCTGAAACAGGCTCCAAGCTGTCAGCACAGAGCCGGACGCGGGCTCAAACTCACGGACCGCGAGATCATGACCTGAGCCGAAGTCGGCCGCCCAACCAACTGAGCCACCCAGGCGCCCCTTACAAATCCTTTTTCATGAGGCTCTGACACTGTCCTTTATTAAAGGCACAATTTCAGTCTGTAGTTTATAACAGAGCCTCCAGGCAAGCAATAGAGTAAAATAAAAAACTATCTGTAGGTGACAGATCTTCAAAATACCTGTGGTTAGTTTATAGCTGATAATTTTCAAATGTGAAACCTTATGAAGTTTCATACTAAGAATAATGCAACTCACAAGGACATTTGGTTGTTTCTGTGGCATGTAAATCAGATAATAAAGCCATTTCAAAAAAAATTTTAGACAATATGTGTTTAACGATAATTAAGTCTATTTTAAATTTTTTTTCAACATTTTTTATTTATTTTTGGGACAGAGAGAGACAGAGCATGAACGGAGGAGGGGCAGAGAGAGAGGGAGACACAGAATCGGAAACAGGCTCCAGGCTCTGAGCCATCAGCCCAGAGCCTGACGCGGGGCTCGAACTCACGGACCGCGAGATCGTGACCTGGCTGAAGTCGGACGCTTAACCGACTGCGCCACCCAGGCGCCCCTATTAAGTCTAATTTAAAGAAGTCAGTGAATGTTTCTTATGCTGATTGATAAAAATGGATAACATAATTTTTATTGCAAATGCAGCCCATCATGTTGGTGAGCTGGCATCTTTCCTAGTAGAGGTGTAGAATGTTAGGTGTGATTTGGGGGAGCTCTTTCTGTAGACTTTGTTGGTTCTGGAAGTTCCTGTTGCACCAGAATAGGGTGGTTGTGGTCTGTTTTATTGGTCATATATTATTAACAAAACTCCCCCAACATTAGAGAAACTGCCAAAACCACTCAGTTAGAAAGAATAAGACATAGTACTGTAACTCCCCCAGAAGATCATCTACCAAATGAAACCAGGGCTACACAGGGACTGAACAAGACAAGCCCAAACCAGGGGAACTGCAGCAATTCGAGGGGATGAAAAGATTATAAGAATGAAAGATTTGGCAGAGGTTAGAGGGGTTGATTTCTGTAGACAGTGAGCAGCTTTATGTGAGTTCATTTTACAAATGTGAATTGTAATTTTTAATAAGAATTTGATAACAATTTTAATACAATTTTTAATAAGTGTAATAACTGATTTTTAATAACGGAAAATGTCCATCTTATATTAGATGGATGTTTATAAGATTGTTTTGGGCATCAATGGTAGCCAGTTATTCTCTAGTTCCATGAGGAAAGGACCTCAACTGGAACAGACCATCAGGGGCGAGACAGATGGTATGAGAGAAGGAACAACAGGTGGGAGACTGTAGATCAGAGTCCTGCTCCTGTTCTGGTACCTGCTACCTACGTGGCCTTACGTGAGTCACTTAACATCTTAAGGCCTCAATGTTATTATAAAACAGGAGAAATAATTCTAGCTCTTCTTACTTGTTGGGGAAGTTGTAAGGGTCATATAAGGTCATTTAGGTGAAAATGAACCAAAATGAAAAGCCCTCGATTTAGATCCCTAGAAAGCCTTAAAAAACACCTTTGTATGAGCTGGAAGAAAAGCCAGTTCCTCTGGGTGAAGTCGGCTCTGTGCCCATTTGTACGGTGTGTTGAGCAGAGCTCAGTTAAGGTTCAGTCTCTACTTACCTCCGTGGCTGGCCACCCTTGAGTAGAGCAGAACCTTCAGAACTGTTTCTGTAAGAAAAATTACATTACATGATATCGTAAGGAAGTGTTTACTCTCAAGATGTTTGCCGCATATCCTTAATAGTCTAGAGCCCTTTGTGTTTGGTGGGTCAGGCTAAACTGATGGAGCACACTGGAGTCCTAACAGATGCCAGAATTTAAACACTGGGTCATCTCAAATAACATGTCCATCTCTGAAAAATGCCTCCCCACCCCACTGTCCCCACTCTGGACTTTTGTATATCTGCTGGACAAGTGCATGACCAAAACCTGGGGATAAAAGCCAATGGTTTATCTGGGATCCACAGCAGAGTCGAATTCCTTATTAGTGAAATGTTGTTCCCTTTCCCTTTTGTGTCTCATCTTAAGAAACTCCTCATAGCTGGAGAGCATCCAGCCCAGAGCTGAGCGGCACTATCCATCCAGTCAGCTGTCACTGGGCAGTAGCAGCTGCAACCACAGAATGAAGAAAAAGCTCCCAAGTGCACAGTGTAGCAAGATCCCTGACCGTTACTAATTCTTGTGTAAACCAGTGGTTCTCAACCATGTCTCCAGATCCAAGCTTTTATAGAAAATATGTTGTATGTCCCTTTCACTCTCCTGAAGTGTGATTCACAGATACAATAACACATGTTTACGCATAAACCCAGGCAATTCGTCTTCAGTCTGAGCACTCAAACACCACTGCTCCAACAAATCTTGCCTTTTGCTCCTGCATTATTGGTTTTCCTCTCTGCTTAGTCTTTATTATCAATAAACAAGCTGTTGTTTTTCTTTTCTTAAAAACAAAACAAAGTAGAAAACCAAACTTCTCTTGACACTTATGCTCATTCAGTCTCATACTTTAGGTACCTGGTCATAAGCTGATGTCTCCCAAATGTGTATCTCCACATCAGACTCGCCTGCTAATACAGGCTCCTATATTCACTATACTTAACTACCATCTGGCATCACAACTTGTAATTAAAAAAAAAAATGTTTACTTGTTTTGAGAGAGAGCGAGAGAGAGAGAGAGAAAGACAGCACATGAGTGGGGGAGGGGCAGAGAGAGAGAGGGAGAGAGAGAATCCCAAACAGGCTTCACACTGTCAGCACAGAGCCTGATGTGGGGCCCGATCCCATGAACTGCAAGATCATGACCTGAGCTAAAATCAAGGGTTGGGGGCTCAATAGACTGAGCCAGCCAGGCACTCCTCAACTTGTAATTTTTATGGACATGTTGAACTTAACATCAACACAGGGCTGAGTGGGGTGGGAGAAGACCACAAGGATATACACCAAGTGTAAATAACTGTCTAGATGGGGGTCTGGTGTTTGCATGCGTGTTTCTCTATACTATTATGTAAAACATCTATAATGAGCCTTAACACTTAAAATAAGTTTTTATTCTGAAAAAAAATATTGATTCACAGGGAGCTGCAAAGATAGTACAGGTCTAACGTACCTTTCACCTGTCTCCTCTGGTGATTACATCTTACACATTAGCATGATGTGTAAAATTGACATTAGCATAATGTGTGTGAGTATAGTTCTGTGTCATTTTATTTTATGTGTAGACTCATGCAATCACCACTGCAATCAAGATACAAAACTATTTCATCACCACAAAGGTCTCCCTGTGGGGGTGCCTGGCTGGCTCATTCAGTACAGCATGCAACTCTTGATCTCAGGGTTGTGAGTTTGAGCCCCACACTCATAGGCATAGACAGTAGTTAAAAAAAAAAACTTACAAAAAGATCTCCCTTGTGGTACCTCTGTATAGTCACATCTGTGTCCTTATCCCCACCATTCTAAACCCCTGACGAACACTACCATGTTCTCCATATTATATGATCTCATCTAAATGGAGTCATAGGGTACATGACCATGTGATATGTTTTTTTTTTTCGCTCAGCATAATGCCTTTGAAATTCATCCAGGTTGTTGTATCAGCAGATCGTCCCTCTTTATTGCTGAGTGGTATTCCATGGTACACATGTACTACAGTTTGTTTAGCCCTTCACTTGGTGGAGGATATTTGGGCTGCTTCCAGTTTTTGGCTGATGCAAATGAAACTGCTGTTAATATTTGTGTACAGGTTTTTGTGTGGACATATGTTTTCATTTCTCTGGGGTAAACACCCCAGAGTGTGATTACCAAGTTGTATTATAATATATAGTTAGTATTTTAAGAACCTTCCAAACTGTTTTCCAGGGTAATTGTACCATTTATATTCCCATCAGCAATGTATGACAGGTCCAGTTTTTCTGGATCTCTCCAGGCTTTCGCAGTCTATTTTTTCACTATAGCAATTCTGATAGATGTGTAGTGATATCTTCCTCATTGCAGGTCACTGGAGTTCTTTCTCCGCAGTCTTGTGCCCCCTGGTATTCTGCCCCATGAACCCTAGTTGCCTGGGCCTCCTTGGACTCTCAATTCTATCACCTCAACTCAGGGAGACTGACAGACTCTGCCTGGGTCCCCCCTCTGTACCACCTGGCCTAAAAACTCTCCCCAGGGGGGAGGCTGGGGGAGTAAGCTCATCTCGTTTTGTGGCCCCTCTCTCAATGATCACTGTACTTCATTGTCTCTTGTCAATGCCTTGAAAATCTATCATTTCATATAATTCATTTTTTTAGCAGTTTCAGGCAAAATCCAATCGCTGTTCCTCTATCCTGACTACAAGTGGAAGTCCATATTTTAGACTGATTTACGAGAAATAGCACTTATACTTAGAATCTAAGTCTTAGATGGATTCATTGTCAATTTTCTTATCAGAGCATCTGTTCTATCTGTATCTCTCTATATCTATCTACCTGCCTTTTATCTATCTACCTATCTATCTATCTGTCATCTATCTATCTACCTATCTAATCTATCTACCTTCCTGCTTGCCAATCATTGGTCTATCATAAATTTTGCTTAGCTAGAAGTCAAAGTTCTAATATCAGAACTGCCAATACTTACCTGTAGCATCTGAGACATTAACCTCTTCGAGTCACTTTATTTGTTTTTTTTTAAACATTTTATTTATTTATTTATTTATTTATTTATTTATTTATTTGAGAGAGAGAGCACAAGCAGGGGAGGGGCAGAGAGAGAGGGAGACACAGAATCCAAAGCAGGCTCCAGGCTCCGAGCTGTCAGCACAGAGCCTGATGTGGGGCCTGAACCCATGAACCATGAGATCATGGCCTGAGCTGAAGTCGAATGCTCAATGAACTGAGCCACTCAGTCGCCCCTTGAGTCACTTTATTTGTAAAAGTGTTGGTCTATACGAGCCATAATTCCTTCTCTGAGATTCTAGATGTTGTTTGCCTTCTCAGAGAAGCAGTGAGCACTGTTGTTAGCTGCAGCTCTAGGATGTGTTATTTCTGATAGGAAAATGTATTGAGCAGGTAATGAGCATGTATTGACAATTGCTATGTAATAATAACTACAATAGCTAATATATTGATCCTTTTACATGCAGTGTCTTGTGTAATCTTGACAACATCTCTGTGGGGTAAAAGCTACTATTAGTCAAATTTAGAAGATGAGAAAGCTCAGGGCACCTTCTGGCTCAGTAGGTAGAGCCTGTGACTCTTGACCTCAGGGTTGTGAGCTAGAGTCCCACATTGGGGGTGGAGATTGCTTAAAAATAAAATTAAAAACAAATTCTTTAGAAGGTGAGAAAACCATGGCCTAGAAAAGGGAAAAACAAAACCAAAACGCTGTCAGTCTAAACGTTATACTTAGACCACAGACGTATGTCCTTTTTTCCTTTAATCGAGGCTTAATTTCAGACAATTCCTAATAGTAACCAAAACATCTGATTATAAAGAAGAAAGTGATGAGTGTGGTTGAATATATTATCTTTGCTGACTCTAGACAGCTACTGGGTTCAGCGGAGGATTCCTTATGGCCTCTTCATGTTCCAAATAGACCTTACCAGAACAGATGGGCAGAATGGACACCAGAGAAGGATAGCACAGGCAAAAAGAGGGTGAAATGTAATAAACACCTGGAGTGAAGTAGATGCTCAGTGTTGGTTAGTTGTTATTATACTTATTGTAAATGATCATCCTCAGCACTGCAGAAGGTCAGTGAGGCATACCTTGCCAATCACAGAGGCAGCTCCCAGAGATAATTTGAAAACCCCTGCCTGAATGACAAAGCAAAAGATCCTCCTGAAGAGCTTTGTTTGCGTCCAGAGAAGGTTTGCATAGTGTTTTCACAATCTCCAGAGTGTTTTAAAAACTATTATCTCATGATGGCACTTTTAGCTAAGGAAGAGAAGAGAATCAACATTGTAACCCTCCGGGTTTTACTCACTCAGGCTGCAGGAACTGACAGAGGTAGTGTTGCTTTGGATACGGTCTTATCTAGGGCTAAATTGTCAGGTTCGCAAAATCTGTCCTTTTTTTTAATTTTTTTATTTTTAAATTTTTTTTCAACGTTTATTTATTTTTGGGACAGAGAGAGACAGAGCATGAACGGGGGAGGGGCAGAGAGAGAGGGAGACACAGAATCGGAAACAGGCTCCAGGCTCTGAGCCATCAGCCCAGAGCCTGACGCGGGGCTTGAACTCACGGACCGCAAGATCGTGACCTGGCTGAAGTCGGACGCTTAACCGACTGCGCCACCCAGGCGCCCCAAAATCTGTCTGTTCTTATGAGAATGTGGTTTTTGGCTGGGTTGCAAATAGGGAGCAGGGAGTGGAGGACAGGGATAGGCTTCATAAGTTAAGTTATGTGCAAATTATGACCGACACAAATATTCCAAGTGTTCAAATTAAGTCATGACACAATTCTGTAATGTAAAAAGCAAAATAGCCATGTCAGTCCATATAAAGGCCAAAGATCTCGATGTTCCAGAAATGACAGGAAAGGGTTAAAGGAAGTACATGCGGAGAATATTAAAAAATGACTTGATCTGAAATTCATGACAAAATAAGGCTGCTATAAACCTCAGGATAGTGGGTGTAACTCAGGAGTTGGACAATTGACCAAATGAAACTGTCTGATTTTCCTAGGCTGGAGACGTTTCCTGCCTTGGACGTCTGGGTCTGTCTCAATGTCCAAATAGCCTTACTTCAAAGTGTTTGTGGGAGCAGAGAGAATTGGGTGAGTGTGTTTATTCAGTGCTGGTGGGAGGAATGGAAAGAGGTTGGGCTTGGGAATTAAGTCTGGGTTTAAGAGCACATGGACCAGCAGGAGCTAACCATTTTTCTACAGACGAGCATCCAGGGCACTTTTCAGGAAGAAGGAAACCCTGGGAGGGAAGAACCTGGGGAACGGGAGAACACAAAAATCTTTGAGGCTACTTAGGTGTGGAGGTAAGTCACAGTGGTGTTGAGTGCCCTAGGGAACAATATGGGAAGTTCTTTTACTTTAAAAAATTTTTTTTAAATATTGACATATTTTTTACTTTAAAGTTACAACAATATTACAAAGAACTCCTGAATGCTCTCTATTCAGATACATAATTTTAAAAGCTTTCCCCCTGGGGCACCTGGGTAGCTCAGTCGGTTAAACATCAGACTCTTGATTTCCGTTCAGGTCATTATCTCACAGTTCATAAGTTCCAGCCGCAAGTCAGGCTCTGTGCTGACAGAATGGAGTCTGTTTGAGATTCTCTCTCTCCCTTTCTCTCTGCCCCTCCCTCACTCTCCCTATCTCTCTCTCAAAATAAATAAATAAACTTTAAAAATAAATAAAATAAACAAAAACTTGCCCCCTATACTAAAAAATCATTTTCTTTCTTTCTCTGTAAAGGCATGTATATACATACATATAACCTACATTTTGAACCATTTGAGGGTAAGTTGCAAACATTGTACCCCTTTATTCCTTAATATTTCAGGTTTCATTTTTTAAGAAGATATTCTTTTAAATAATCATAGTATACTATTTCAACTTCAGTATATCAAAGATTGATAGAACACTCCTATCTACTCCACAGACTATATTATAATTTTATCATTTGTCTCAATGCTCTTTACAGCAATTTTCTTTTCTAGTAGGGAAGGTCTCTCTCTTTAAGTTTATTTATTTGTTTTGAGAGACAGAGATAGTGTGAGTGGGGGAGGGGCAGACAAAGAGGGAGAGAGAGAATCCCAAGCAGGCTATGTGCTGCCAGTGCAGAGGCTGACGTGGGGCTTAAACTCATGAAACCGCAAGGTCATGACCTGAGCCAAAACCAAGAGCCAGATGCTTAACCGATTGGGCCACCCAGGCGCCCCAGGAAGATCTCTCTTTGACTGGGGGAAGAAACTGGCCTAGCAGGACAAAAATACATGTTCCTACTCTCAGCACTCATTGGGATCTTTATTAGTAGGGGAACCCCAGAAGATCAGTTGTTTGGTTGTTTTGGGGTTTTTTTGTTTGTTTCATTCTTACTCCATTTCCTCTCTGAGAGTACAAAACTAATCAGCAGGAAATATCCAAGTGCTAAAGAATATATATATATAAGAATATTATATATAAAGAATATACATAAGAATATATATATGAGAATATATATAAGAATATATATATAAGAATATATATATATATATATATATATATATATATATATATAGGCAGGAGGGGCAGAGAGAGAGAGGGAGACACAGAATCTGAAGCAGGCTCCAGGCTCTGAGCTGTCAGCACAGAGTCCGAGCCAGGGTTCAAACCCACAAGCCGTGAGATCATGACCTGAGTTGAAGTTGGATGCTCAACCGACTGAGCCACCCAGTGCCTCAAGAGATCTTTAGTAGTAGAAGCTTTCTGGCATGACATCATGTGGTTTTAACAGGGTCCTGGGATGCGAAATTGGGCATAGCCTCCCTGCCAACACCCCACCTGTCCCTACCACACAGTCTAAGCTTAGTAGTAAGAATGGACCATGGTACTTCTTCTATTTCTTTTTATCTTTTGAGGGGAGGGGTGGGTAGAAAGGAGAGTAATAGATGCTTGAAGGAGCAAAAATTGACTTGGGGTAAAAATAGAGAGATCGTCTCCTATGACAATTCTAGTCCTTTACTGAGAATAAGGCTTTCTCTAGGAATTTCTCTCAAGGAAAGTGTGACACTGTACTTATTTGTCTTCTCAACCATTCTCTTGGGTTATTTGGAACTAATTTCTGTTTAAGAGTCACTGGATGTCAACTTTCCCCACTGACTCCCCATATGTGAACCAATTTTAGGGCTGCTTCTCCCCACCATCTTCCTGTTCTGCAGGATAAGCTGTGGCTTATCACACAGCAACAGGAATGTTGTGGGGAGTGACCAGAGAAATGGGAAAAGAACAAGCAAGAATCTCTCCCTTGAGGGGATTGGGTAGTGCGGAGAAAGGAGAGGAGACCCCAAAGACCAAGTTGTCAGGGTTTAGGGAGTCTGGGGTCCCCGATGGAGCCAAGTTTCATCTCAAAGCCAGTCCTTCTGTTTCCCTTCTCCCTCCAGGAAAGATGAAGCTGACTCTGGTACAGATCTTCTTTATGATGTTGCTGCTGTTACTGGGCCTGGGGGTGGGTCTGGGGTTGGGACTTCAGATGGCTGCCACAGTCCTCGAGGATAGTGATGAGCCCCTCAGTGAGTTTTTGTCTAGCAATTCAGAGGACAAGACCAAAGCCACTAAAGGAGAGGGCATCCGAACTACAGAAACCATGCTGCTTAGCAACAAAGGAATAGTGCAACCTGGCTGGCCAGAAGAGACAATCCTTGGTGAAGACGAAGTTGGAGGGAACAAGATGCTCAGAGCTGAAGCTCCCTTGCAGAGCAACAAAGACTATCTCAGGTTTGACCTGATGGCCAGGGAATGCAATGCCCTGATGGCACACAAGGTGAAGGAACACAACCACACATGCATAGCCCAGTACACATTCATCCACGAAGATCTAGATACAGTCAGAGCTGTCTGTAATAATCCTGTTGTTGCCTGTGAACTCAAGGGAGGCAAATGCCACAAAAGCTCCCGTCCTTTTGATTTGACATTCTGCAAGTTATCCAAACCAGGCCAAGTCACTCCTCACTGTAATTACCTCACTTTCATTTTTGAAAAGTTTATTATTATATCCTGTAATGACATGAAGGTCCAGGTGATGTCTGGACAATGAAGCAACTTCCCTTCTTCTTCCCCTTCCCCTTCTCCTCTTTCCCTTCCTTCCCACTTCTTTCTCATACCCTTTTCCTCCTGTTAGGTGTTCTGCAAAAAAGGTTCTGGGAAGAGAGGCTGACCTATTCCTTACCACTATCCCCTGAAAACACAATTCTTCATTGTCCTAGGTTTCACCCACCCTGCATCTTTTTTTGCTGGGGTTACAGGTAGCAAAATAGGGTAATGATATGTGGTCTCTCCAGGTCCTCCATCACTCCTGCCCTGGAAAGGGATCAGTGAAGAGATTCTCTAGTATCTGCTGTGATCCTTACCACCAGTCTGTTCCCTGGTATGTTTGCCTTTGGATATGGACTACAGGAGCTCACTGTAGTCCCATGTCCTTCCCTGTGATCCATGAGCCTCTAGGACAATCACGTGAGCCCCTTGGGCTTTCCACACAGCACCCCTGCACTGCAGAAGCAAATCAGTGACTGTATCTAGGACTGTAGGACTGCATCTGGTGAACCATGTGGATAAGGTTTTTTTTCTTGAGTTACCCAAAATATAAGTTTCAGGTAAAGAATTGTGGACCTGTATACATGATTTAATTAGCCTTTAATTAATTTGAGTATACAATATATGGCCCTATGAAGTCATAAGCATCTTTGTAGAAGCAACTATATTATAAGTTTCTCCTATATTCTTCTTTGGCACATTTATTGATTATCTGCTTGTTGATTATCTGGGACCTTTTCAGGAGTTATAAAAATTGTATGAAACATAGAATCATTCAAGAGAAGCAAGTTTTCTGACCCCTGTCAAACACTATGCAGTCAATAAAAACTGCTGAGTAGCCTGATTCACATTTCAGAGGGCTCAATGTGTTCTTTTCTCTTCCAGACAAGCAGGAAGGAAGCTATCCTTCTATGTGGACACTCTACTAGATGCTGTCACGTACTTGGTTTTACATAATCCCTATAAAGAGGGACAGTAGATAAGCTCCACTTTACAGATGAGAAGTAACAGGCTCAGAGAGGCCAATTTCACCTTGACCAAGATCACCCCACTTATAAATGGTTGATCTATAATTCAAATGGGGTGTTCCTGCCCTTCCCTTCATTTGCTGCTTCCCGATTTGCAGCACCCTTCAGTTTGCTCTCCTGGACCCCAAAGGGTAACATTCAACTCACTAGAGGTTAGAGCCTGGATTCTGGATTCTTTGTCTTGTCATAAGTACATATGTACTATATACTATAGGAAAATGAGAGAGAGAGAGAGAGAGAGAGAGAGAGACGATGTTCAGGAGAGAATCTCTAGGTTTTGAGTCCTTCTCTCAGGACATGAACACAGAGCCAGACTGTGACTTTAGAGGCCCAACATCCTGGATAATTATGGATTCTACCCAAAATACTTAAAAAAAAAAAAAACAGAGATAGATAGAGAGAGAGACCGGGGGCACCTGGGTGGCTCAGTTGGTTGAGCGTCCTACTCTTGATTTTTGCTTAGGTCATGTTCCCAGAGTCATGGGTTTGAGCCCCATGTCAGACTCTGCACTGAACATGGAGCCTGATTAGAATTCTCCCTCTCTCTCTCTCTCTCTACCTCTTCCCCTCTTCCCTGCTTGTGTACTCTCTCTCCACCTCAAGAAAAAAAGAAAGAAAGAAAGAAAGAAAGAAAGAAAGAAAGAAAGAAAGAAAGAGAAAGAAAAAAAGAAACCCAACTAAAACATAGTACATTTATATGAAAGTTCAACAAAGTTTGGATTTTTACCCAAATTACTACACAAATACTTTTGAAAAAAATATAAATACATTTTTTTCAAAATCAATCTCCTTGCTCTCACTAATATTCTCTTTTTCTTTTTGGCCCCTATTTTGCTAGTGATCTTACTCTGCCTGTTGGGTAACATAGCACTGAACATAATAAGCTGCTGGAAGGGAGGGACTAAGGCCAAAAAAATCACTTTATGATCTGCAAGGTATTGAAACATCATCTTCAGAACACCCTGTACAAGTTTCTCTCAACCTTGGCTGTTCATTAGAATCTCCTTGTTAAAAATACAACGCATATAATCCCAATAAATATAATTCCAGGGATATCGATCCAATTAGTCTGAGTTTGGGTCTGCACACCAAGTGGAATCCAAGCATTTTGAGGCTTCTGTTACAATTCCTCTTACAGCAGTTTTTCTGTGAATTGTTTTCAAAGACTGTTAATAGACATGTGAAAATTATTTGGGAGATGCTAGGTGAAACAGAGTTAAGTTTGTTTTATGCAGATCTCACAATCTTTACTATTAGTGTGGCTGTGAATCTCTAATAGGCAGAGTTCAGATCATATTCAGTATTGCTAAGTTGATTTTACCATGAAATCCACCCTTCCCTTAATCATTTAATAACATCTTCTAGAACTTATGTTTCTAGTTGGGAAAAGTTGTCCTAGAATTTTCTAAGCCTTTCTCCTGGCTTTATTCATTTAATATAGCTATCACTGGGCCTACCTTAAAGACTAACAACTAGATAAGATTATAAAATAATCTGTGTTTAGACTATAAGTCAATCTCATGTGATATGCTGCTGTAGGAGAAAGGAGCCAGTTCTTGAGAATCATATAATCATGGCATGAAATTGAAGCTCTGTCACTTAAAAGCAGTTGTGATCATGGATAATAGTTCTTAGGTCTCAGAACTTCAGTCCCTTATTTGTAAAATGGGATAATAGTACCTACTTCATAGGGTAGCTATGAGAATTATATGAGGTTAAGTGGCCCATAATAGGGTTCAGTAAGTGGCAGCTGCATTTGGTGGTGATGTTGCTGGGCTCGGTGCTCATTGAGCACCTAACCATTTCTTTAAAAAAATTTTTAATGTTTATTTTTGAGAGAGACAGAGGAGCATGAGCAGGGGGAGGGGCAGAGAGAGGGAGACACAGAATCCGAAGCAGGCTCCAAGGTGTTAGCCCAGAGTCCAACACAGGGCTCAAACTCAAGAACCCCAAGATCATGACCTGAGCCGAACACTTGATCAACTGAGCCACCCAGGTGCCCCAAGCACCTAAGCATTTTGACAGGCTCCATCTGGAAGCAGTACTATAATACAAAATGCAATACCATTGGCACGTCTTACAATTTTGGTCATGTTGGCTACTATGTGGATATGTGGGGTCCTGTAAAACTCCTCAAATTCCATCCCTTGGATATCCACAAAATTTATATACTTGGGGCTAGTGCAGTCCTTAGAACTCAGCAAACAGGGCCTCTGCCCTGGGCCCAACCCCTCAGAACTACCCTACACTTTTGGAGTGCCTTTCACATAGGAAGTCCTCCTCTTGTGTCTGGTACTGACTGGGACCAACAGTACCATCTAGATCAGGTGCTCCGAGCTTGAACTGGGACCTGTGTAGGCTTGAGTCCCATTTATCCCCTTGAGTGCGCTGCTCCCCTATCCCATGTGTAGGGCCAACCAGCTGCCCCTCCAAGAGTTCTGATACTTGCACATACACAGTCATCCTAGAGGCCTAAAGCCAAGCCCTGGTTCTAGGAGGGTGGCCTGGAAAGTGGATCACTCCCTCTGGCTGGCATGGTATTTCTTTTGTGGGATCATATGAAAGTGGGTCACCAGAATGGTGCTCACATATGAATTTGGCTTAAAACACATCCCAGACACAGTATGAATTTAGCATTCTGAGTCACCAGTGGTCACTACTGACTCTTGGAGTTGATGCATTGTGGGAGGCTTTTACCCATTCATGTTCTTACTGCTCTGCTACTTCTAGCCTATAACACTTGAGGGGGGCAGGGATAGCAGCACCTGTTCCTTGCCCTGTGAGCCCCCCACTGCTGGCACCCAGGGTGGTTACTCCACTGTTTGCAAGCTCCACACCATGTGGAGATAGGGAATAGCTACTCCTGTCTCCTGTAAGGGCTTTGAGGCCATTGCTTTGTAGGACCCCTGGGGTACTTCTAATCAATGTCTTCTCTCACCTCTGATCGATAGGTGATGATGTACTCTCTTGGGTTGGTCTTGATAAAGATAAATAATTGTCGTTCCTTATGTAAACAGTACTGCTCTTCTTACTCTGCCCATGGGCCCCTTGCCTATCCTCCTTGCTGGTGGCTATGTACAGAAGGCAGGAGTGTAGTGTTGTTAGTTATACAAGAGGTCACATCCTAGGAATGCAGTGATTATGACCCACAGAGTTCAAGAGAAGATATGGTTGGAAGATATATTGTTTTATGTTTATATTATAAAATTACCAATGACAAATTCCATATGACCAGAAAATGAATTATCATTCTCATTTTCCTGCATACTCTGGGTGCCATGGTCTGAATATGTGTCACTCCTAAATTCCCAAAATGTAATCCTAATGCCGAATGTGATAGTATTAGAAGGTAGGCCCTATCGGGGCACCTGGTTGACTTGGTTAAGCATCAACTTTGGCTCAGGTCATGATCTTGCAGTTTGTGGGTTTGAGTCCCACATCAAGCTCTCCACTGTCAGTGCAGAGACCACTTGGGATCTCCCGTTTCTCTCTCTCTCTCTACCCCTCTGCATTCATGTGTGCTCGTGCTCTTTCCCTCTCAAAAGTGAATAAACATTTAAAAAATATATTAAAACAAAAAAAGAAGGTAGGGTCTATCCCGGGGGATTAGGTCATGGAGCACTTATGAATGGGATTAGTGCTGTTATAAAAGAGATCCCCCAGAGCTCTCTAGCCCCTTCTGCTATGTGAGGATACTATGAGAGGCATACAACCCAGAAGAAGGCCCTAACGGACTATGCTGGCACTCTGACCTTGGACTTTCAGCATCCAGCACTGTAAGAAATAAATTTCTGTTGCTTGTAAGACACCTTATCTGTAGTACTTGTTATAGCAGCCTGAATGGACTAAGTCACTGGGTAAGACTTGCATTTGTGGTTATTGACAACAATGTAAGGTAACAAAATAAACTTCCAGAGAAAGTCATTAGAAGCTGGTGCTTACAGGCAGCTCAGTGGATGATACAGTGTCATGAATCATGATATAGCCAGCACTAAATAAACAGCATTAGGAAACTGCAGAGGCAGGAAGATCTCCATTGTTTAAATTCAGGCAAGTTTTGAAAGGTCATGAAATTTTACTTCCTTTTTCTTATGGTGGGAGATGTAAAATTATCCAAGAACGATAACATTTGTCAGTAAAGAACACAAAAAAATGGTTCCTAGGTCTATCAGGAAGATATGGTGCCCAGATACCACAAAGAATCTGCATGTGCACTGATTGGACAATAAACATATATATAATCTTTTCTCTACCTATAATTCTACATCTTCAGCAATAAATCACTATACTTCTGACATGGAGACTCTTCCTCAGCTCCCTCGAGTGCTCAGTCTTGGCAGGCAGAGTAAAATGAGCTGGCCCTCTTCAACCCTTCTCCTTCCCAAGGTGATAAAGTTATAACATCTGGCAGAGATTCATTCTTGGTGGGATGTGAAGGGAGTCCAAGGGACAGACTTATCATTATGTTCAGCAATCCTTTGCTTTAGCATGTAATTTGCTGATGCTCTTGCCTCTGTACCCTGCACCCTACCCATAGGTCCACCATTTCTTCTTGTGTGCAGACTTGACTTCCGTTAGTTTCCAGGAAGTGACTCAAATCAGAGATGCCGCCTCTAAGAGCAACTGGGCTGTCTCTTTATTAGACTTATGACTCAAAGACCAAGTAAAATATGGATTTAGGGGAAGAATAAAAGAGATGAGGAATATGGTGGAAATAAGGCTAAGCAGAAGACATGATGAGGGAAATTGTGAGAGCTCATAGGGCATGATAGCTCTTCACCTATCTGTACAGGATACAGGATTTTAGGAGGCAGTAGGTGCCCCACTGTTTGAAAGTGTCAGATCTCCATCACTGATGTGAGACTGGTGTCTGGAATCATACCCTTATGAACTTATTGTGCATTCCTATATATAAGGATATAAAATTTTTAGCTTCAAAGAATGAGTGGGATTTTCAGTACCTTTGTAAGATGACAAGAAAAGCAACAAGAAAACAGTACTTACTATGAATTCTTTTTTAAAATATATATTGTTTTTTTAATGTTTATTTACTTTTGAGAGGGGGGAAGGGGCAGAGAGAGAGGGACAGAGGAAAAATGGGCTCCACGTCAATAACAACGAGCTCAATGTGGGGCTCAAACTCGTGTCCGAAGTCGGACACTCAATTGGACATTCAATGGACCAGGTGCCTCTACTTTATGAACTCTTTTACAAGGGTTCAGCAGTGTGCTGGTTACTGGTTATGCATTCTTTTTTTTTAATAAAAGCAAAAAACTAAAACCAGTTATTGTGTCTGCCATCATAGCATATCCACAAATGAGACCCATAGGGAAAAATTGTGAAAGGAAGAGGGGAGATGATGTGAATTGATCCAGTACGTGGCACTGCTCTGGAAAGCTAGTCTGTCTAAGGACCAACATACGTCAAACAACTCCATTAGGAGACTGGGGTTACAAGAATGTATTTCCAAAGCAAAGGAAAGGGATTCCCAAGGGTCAGATGATAAAGACAGATATCCTTTGCCCCAGCTGCTGAGTGTTACCTGCCACGAATTCCCAGTTGCACCCTTCTCTGGAGAATCACCTCCAAAGAGGGCAAGGGTGAGGGGGGCTTCCTCATTGGTGATGCCTAAGAGTTATGTCCTTCCACCAGGGTAGCTCATAGCCAATGACTGATTGATATAGATGAACAAGAACCTGGACCTCTTGCCTTAATTTTTTTTTCCTCTTGCCTTAATTTTATGTCAGTTATGTTCCAGAGCTCTCCATGGGGTCAGGTTTGAGGCTGGACTTTAGCTAAAATCACATCTTTGTTCAACTTCTTCTTCTGCCCTATCCTGCTTCAGTTATTTCCTTACAGGTATCTCCTGAGAGTATGCTCTCAATGAATTACTAACTCAAGAATTTCCATCATAGGATCTGCTTTTTGGCCACCTGGCCTAATACTTTTGCAAAGAGCAAGCCTTGAAAGAAGCTGATTCTTTAGGACCTACGTATTCTAGGAAAGAATAAAGAACTCATTTTACTTGAAAGTCTCTAAGGAGCTGAAGGCCAAGGGCCCAGGTTGAAGATTACTTCAGGCAAACAAGCAGGCAGGGTAGACTCTAGAATGTCAGTGTGGCATCATGGTTAGTTAGGCACAGAGAATATGGAACTTCACAGCCTGTGTTCAAATCCAAGTTCAAACGTTTACTATCCGATCTTGGGCAAGTAACCTCTCTGGTTCTTGTTTATCAGCAAGTGAGGAATATCTTCAGCAGAACTAACAATACCTTGTACATTTTTAGGTGCTCAATGTATATGTATTAAATTGAACTCATAGTTTTTTGCATGGCCCATTCTCAAACATTGCCTGATATGTCCTGATCCTCCTTTTATAACTAGTCAATACCACTTAAGAGAAAGATGGTCTAGATCTCCTGACCCTTAAATCAACAGTGTTACCACTATACCATGTTTCCAATTTTCTTGATCTGGGGATAGTCAGTCACTTGTCATCAATATCTGAGACTTTCCAGAGATGCCTTGATAAGAGCTTCATGGTTTCTAG
The DNA here is from genome assembly GCF_007474595.2 of Lynx canadensis. Classification (NCBI taxonomy): domain Eukaryota; kingdom Metazoa; phylum Chordata; class Mammalia; order Carnivora; family Felidae; genus Lynx; species Lynx canadensis. Next base: position 71,381,083 of record NC_044308.2, read on the forward strand.
TCATTGTGGTGATTTAATGTCTACATATTCACTGAACTTAATTCCCCTGTCCTGAAGTATGGGCTGAACTTAGTGATTTATTTTTTTTAATGTTTATTTATTTTTGAGAGAAAGAGAGAGAGGGAGAGAGAGAGAGAGGGGGGCAAGGCTGAGAGAGAGAGGGAGACACAGAATCTGAAGCAGGCTCCAAGTTGTCATCACTGAGCCCGATGCGGGGCTTGAACTCCCGAACTGTGAGATTATGACCTGGAGCCAAAGTCGGACCCTTAACCAACTGAGCCACCTAGGCACCCCAGTGATTCATTTCTAGTTGATCGAATGTGACACCTTGCGATCAAAGCGATAGCATACTACTTCTAAGATAAGCTGAAAAAATAAAAAATAAAAAATAAAAACCAAGGCTTCCTCCTTATTCTTGCTCTTGAATCACTTGTTCTGGGGTAAGCTAGCTGCCATGTCATGAGGACACTCAAACAGCCCTTGTGGTGAGGAACTGAGGTCTCCTGGTAATATTAGTAAGGAACAAGGCTTCTTCCAAAAGCCAGGTGAATGAGCTCTCTTGGAAGTGGATTCTCCAGCCCCAACAAAGCTTCTCGATGACTGTAACCCAGGCTAAAATCTTGATGGCAACTTCATGAGAAACCCTGAACCAGAAACACCCAGCTAACCTGCTTTCAAACTCCTGACCCTTAGAAACTGTGACATAATAAATATTTGTTGCGTTAAGCTGCTAAGTTTTAGGGTAATTTGTTATACAGCAATAAGTGATGAATACAGTTAGGAAATGAAATATTTCCGTTCTGGAATGGCTCATTGTGGTGTTTTACATTTCTCTATTTATGATCATTATTTTCTTTTCTTTATCTGGGACCTAAAGAATGATTATACTCCCTCAACTTCATGACTAATAATTGACCTACCAACTTAGTTAAAAACCACAGGTTATCTATCACTTCCAGGACATTTATAAACTTTTGAAATGCATCTGTATATCAAGATGTCTCCAGAAATGTTAAAGATTATTATTTATTTGGACTATATAAGTTCTTCACAAAGAAAAAAAAATGACAATATCCAATGATGTCCTGGCCTGTAAGAATGTAAACTGATACATAGTTCCAGAGGGTAATTGTACTTCCTTTTTCTTGTGGTGGAAGATGTGATATTATCCAAGAATGATGTGCAGTAAAAGCTCCTAAATTTTTTTTCATACTCTTTGACCCATGGACTCTACTTTTCATAATTTATCCTAAGGACTTAATTTGGCAAGTGCATAAAATTATATGAACAAGGATGCAGTATGGTTTATAATAGTAAAAAGTGGAAAATCTTAAATGTCCAATAACAGGGATCATTTAAATAAGTAATAGTAATGCCACAGTAAAATACTACTTAGCACCTTAAAGTGATAATAAACACCTACATTTATTAACATGGAAGAATGCAGATAAGTTCAATGAAAAAAAGTTTATAGTGTGTTTATTAAGATTCCACTATATGTGTATATATATATATATTTATATATATATATGTGTGTGTGTGTGTGTGTGTTTATATATATATGTGTTTGTTTATATATGTGTGTTTATTAAGATTCCACTATATATATATATGTAAAAAATCTTGGAAGGACATATGTCAAAATATCATCAGTGGTTAACTTTCAGTGATGAGATTTAGGTCAATTTTAATTGATCGATTATTTTTTTTGTTTTTATATCTGTATTTTCTACTTTTTCTTATAGCGATTTAATGAATCAAGAAAAAAGGTAATAAAATTTATCATAGATAATTAGAAAAATACAGAACAAAGGAAAGTCATAGTCAAATGTACTTATACTATTCAAAGTTAATCACTCAATGTTTTGGGACAGATACTTTTATCTTTTGTATGTGCAAATACACATACAAACATATATATCTTTAAAAGCATGATTGAAATGAAATATTATTGCAGTTTTCTATTATATTTTAAAAATATTTTTGAGGTGTCTCAAATAATACCAAACTCAGAGAGAAGTTTCAAGTACAGTACAAAGAATGTTTTTTCCTAAACCATTTGCTCCTTCACCCCTGAATACATTAGTGTATCTTTCGTACAAACAAGAATATTTGCTTACATAACCGCAACGCAACTGTCCACACCAGGACATTAACACTAATATTATGCTACCATCTAGTTCAGACTCTATTCACATTTTTTTCTTAATTTAAGCTTTAGTTAATTAACATACAGTGCAATATTGGTGTCAGGAGTAGAATTCAGTGATTCATCACTTACATACAACAGCCAGTGCTCATCACAACAAGTGCCCTCCTTAATACCCATCACCCATTTAGCCCACCTCCTACACACCTACCTCACTCCATCAACGCTCAGTTTGTTCTCTATTTTTAAGAGTATCTTGTGGTTTGTTTCCCTCTCTTCTCTTTCTCCCCTTTCCATATGTTCATCTGTTTTCTTTCTTAAATTCCATATATGAGTGAAGTCATACGGCATTTGTCTTTCTGTGGTTGACTTCTTTCACTTAGCATAGTACACACTCTAGCTCCATCCACGTAGTTGCAAATGGCAAGATTTCATTCTTGATGGCTGAGTAATATTCCATTATATAAATACCACATCTTCTTTATTCATTCATCAGTTGATGGACATTTGGGCTCTCTCCATAGTTTGGCTATGGTTGATAATGAGACTCTATTCCAATTTTACCATTTGTCCCCAAAACGTCCTTTTTTTAGCAAAAATAATCTAATTCAGAATCGTGTATTTCTTTTAGCTGTCATGTCTCTTTATTCTCCTTGGCTCTGATCTAGATCTTCAGGTTTTCTTTGATTCATTACTGACTCCTTGGAAGCTTATTTTGTACCTATTTTTTTTTCCTAAGTAGGCGTCTCCCCCAGCGTGGAGCCCAACATGGGGTTGGGGTTCAAACTCACAACGGTGAGATCAAGACCTGAACCGAGATCAAGAGTTAGATGCTTAACCAGCTGAACCACCCAAGCGCCCCAGCCAGCTGTTTTGTAGAATGTCCCTCACTGTGGGTTTGTCCTGATTAGAATCAGATTGTACATAGAAGTGATGTGTGTTCTTCCCACTGCAATCAGTGAAGTGATGTTTACTTTATTCACTTGATTAAGGCAGAATTTGCCAGGTTTCTCTACTAAAGTTACCATTATTTTTCTCTTGTAACTAACAATAAGTAATAAATATTTTGTGGTGATGTACTTTGAAACTGGAATATTTAATTCCTTTTCACATTTTTATTTATTTATTTATTTATTTATTTATTTATTTATTTATTTATTTATATCAATAGGAACTCATGGTTTCTTGTTTTGTTCAAGGAGTTATATAATCTGTCCCCAAACTGGTCAGTGAAATCCTTTAAATCTGGCTTCTGGATACTGTTGCCATGCCCCCATTATTCTTTAGGCACTTCCTTGCTTTGAGAAACAACATAATGGTCCAAGCTCATCTTATATTTCCCTTGTCCTTGAACCAGCCATTTCTCCAAAGACACCTGGTTGTTTCAGTGGAGAACAGTGTTTTGTATTTATGGTTGTTCGGGTGAGAGAGCTCCAAGAGAGTTCCAACACTGACAGAGCTTGGGAATATAGCAAAAAGATCCAATTATACACATACACACACACACACACACACACACACAAGTATTTTATTTGTTTACACTAAAAACCATGAGTTCACACCAATACCTCCAATTCCAGTCTAACCTGAGAGCTCATATTAGTTTTCTCCCCTTCCATATTTATATCTCCATTTCCATAGTTATAACACCCTTCTTCCTTATTTTCTTTAATATATTGACTTATTTGATCAATCTCCATGTATGCAACCAATCTTCCATTGCTGCCACTGTCCCCCTTCCATATGGATGCTCTTTGCCTACTCTGATTCTGACACTCTGCAAGGCTGCCTCCTGCCATGGATGCTCCCCAACTCAGTTTCCAAACCCCACACCAGGTCACCCTCTGAGTGGTCACCTCCTCTAGCTACTCAAGCTCTAACTCTCCATGCTTCATCCCCCCCCCTCATACCTCACCCCAACTCCATCTCACCCCCTATATGAATGCTCCATTCACCTGTTTCAGGCTCTGACTTCCTATTCTCCATGCCAGCCCAACCCTCCTTGTGGATGCCTACCTTGCTCTACTGCATCTAATGGCTTCAGGACAAAATTGTATACGAAGGGAAGAAAGGGGAAATAAAGGGAGGAAAGCAAAGAGAAAGGAAGGGAAGTGAAAATAAGCAAATGAAAGGGAAGAAGTGTATTTTTTGAAAGTTAAAATTATGCATTAGCATTTTATAAATAAAAAATTACTAGCTGTATATTATTTTATTAATGAAATATGATTTATTTAACTCTTTCCCTACTTCTGGACATTGAAGTGACTTCCAATGATAAATAATTTGCACTGATGCTTTTCCTTAAAACAAATTCTTCTGAGTGTAATTATTAGGTCAGAGTATAAATAATCTTAAAGTTATAGGTACTTTTAGGTTTTCACACATTCCCTTTTAGTAAAGTTGTACTTATAACCCCATTACCAGTATACAGACTGGATCTGTGCCCTCTATATCCTTTGCATAATTTGGTATTATCTTTTATTTTAATCTCTGACAGTTTGATAGGCAAAATATAACTTCTCATTATTACATAACTTTGCATACCTTTTACTGAACAGGCCATTTCTCTCTCTCTCTGTCTGTCTTTTGAATGGGCCATTTCTAAACAAATTCTTAATGATTCAGTGTCTCCTCTCCCCTGAGACTCTCTCCACTTTCTGACACAAAGCTTCATGAATCTGATTTCCACACACACACTCTTTTATACCCTGTAAACACAAATTTAAAACTCTTTAAATCTGAGTGGATTATTCATGATGGCTGCACCGTATCTTCGGTCATGCCCTCCGCACGTTGAATTTGGAATCATTTAGGAAGATATCCAGAGAAGATACGGTTCAGGAATTTCTCTTGGAGGAAATTTTCCTCGAGGGAAATTATATCATAGTGCTCAGTTTGTGTAAGCACCATGAATGTCTCCTTATTCACCCATGTTTAGTCTTGCCACACACCCTTCTGTGGGTAATGTCAGCATCAATGTTTACTGTTCCTAAGATTATCTATACCAGCCTGGACAGGCTGCTCCCACACCCAGGCTTCTCTTCACTGCCTCTTCTCTTAGAATCTATTTGTTTTGCTCAGATTAGTCACCTCAACCACTTTTGAAGTGACTTTTTAAATGTTAATCCTAGGATGGAAAAAGATTTAGTTAAAATCCCAAGACTAGATTAAAAAAAAAAAAAAAGACAAGCCATTTGTAAAATCGGAACTTTTCCCCTTGAAAGCCCCTGTTTAATGGTGACTCATGTTTTTTATTCTGAACAGGCAGCATCACATCCAGAAATAAACAAATATCCTCATTGGGATCACTGCAATTCCCCACTTCCATAGTTCTTTAATTCTTCACAGCTGTGGTCACTTCAATCCATCTTGTGGAATCCTGGACTTGGCATTTCCCTAAGCACGGGTGTTGTTAGGACACAGACTTGGCAGAAGACGAATCTTATCTCTGCTCACGCTTTTTTTTTTTTTTTTAAATTGTGGTAAACCATATGTAAACATAAAAATTGCCTTTTTAAAGTATACAGTTCAGTGGCATTAACTACATTCACAATGCTGTGAAACCATCACTACCATCTATTTCCAAAACTTTTTCATCATCCTAAACAAAAACTCTGTCACTCAGGTCACATCTTGTATTTATCAAAGGAACACACACACAGAGTTAAAAGCTACAGTCTCTTTCCTCACCACTTTCTGACTCCAGTCCAAGTCCTAAGAGGCACCACTTCCAGCTCTGGGTAATTTGCTTAACCTTATCTTTTGATCCAGACACTGATTCTTTTGTTCCCCATGACATTTCTATATTTATTTTACAAGTGTTTATCCTTTTTCTATTGTTACTTTTTCATAGCAATTTGTTTTTGTTTTATGAAAGCAATAGCTCCTCTGATAACTCAGAATCCACTAACTTGAGGTCTAATTATTAATTATTATGATTTTATCCCATAGTTCCTGCCTCGTGATGTTTGCTTTTACTTCATGTTTTTTTTTTTAAACTGCAATTTTAAATTTTTTTTTTCAACGTTTATTTATTTTTGGGACAGAGAGAGACAGAGCATGAACGGGGGAGGGGCAGAGAGAGAGGGAGACACAGAATCGGAAGCAGGCTCCAGGCTCTGAGCCATCAGCCCAGAGCCTGACGCGGGGCTCGAACTCACGGACCGCAAGATCGTGACCTGGCTGAAGTCGGACGCTTAACCGACTGCGCCACCCAGGCGCCCCTAAACTGCAATTTTAAAGAGATATGGAAACCATTCAATATGTGAAGAAAATTGACTTTGCAAACAAATAGGACTAATTTTGTAGCCCTTGGAAAAGTAAATTTCTCTTTAAAATAAAGGGAGCTCAGGGGTGCCTAGGTAGCTCAGGAAGTTAAGTGTCTGACTCTTGGTTTTGACTCAGGTCATGATCTCATGATTCGTGAGTTCCAACCCTACATCGGGCTCCATGCGGACAATGCAGAGCCTACTTGGATTACATGTACATATATATTAATATATGTATATAAGTATATACATATGTGTGCAGATGTGTGTGTGTGTGCATGTCTGTGCAACACAAGGGAAATGGTAGATGCTGAATTTACGGTGAGTCTAATTTTTTTTTTATGTGTTCACTTCTCAAAAATAACCCCACAGCATCTACAATGTGTATGAGGTGTGCCAGCAGATGGCACCAGTGCACAAGTCTCATGATTGGAACTATAAAAACGGGTCCCAAGCTTTCTTTAAAAATTTGAGTACATGGGCACTTATTTTACTGAATAAGATTAACCAATAAGTTAATCATAATTTTCTCTGGATGACAGAATTATCTGTGAAGATTAACCAATAAGTTGATCATAATTTTCTCTGGATGATAGAATATGGTTAATTGTTTCAATAGTATCTTAGTCTTCAACAATTAATATGCATTACTCAAGAGATTAAAATCAAAATGATATACCTCTGTAAAACAGTTCAGTTTCAAAATCAGATGTTACAATACAGCTCTTAACATTTGGAAGGGAAAGAAACTAACATAAAGGTACAAATTGCTGACTCATTAATTATTTCCTTGTCGCTATTTTAAATTATTACTCCAAAGCTAATCTCATGAACAGACTCATCAGAATGTTCTTTTTTTTTTGTTTTGTTTTTTTTCATCAGAATGTTCTTTTTCACCTAATTCTATTAAAAAAAAATTAAAGGCACTTCCATCTCCTCTGCCTCCTATCTCCACATTTAAGGACTCTATAATTAAGTCTCTTTGATCTCTTTCAAAAAACGATAATATAAATCAACGATATAGAAAAGAATAAAAATAATACTAGAACACACACACTTCCATCAATACTTTAAAATGTAAATGATTGGCCATATGTGGTTCAGACCATTTTATTTTATTTTATTTTATTTTATTTTATTTTATTTTATTTTACTATTTTACTTTTAGAGAGAGAGTGTGAGTGGGGGAGAGGGGCAGAGGGAGAGAGAGAATCCCAAGCAGTCTCCACGCTCAGCATGGACCTGGACTCAGGGCTCCACCCCACTGAGCCTGGGATCATGACCTGAGTGGAAATCAAGGGTCTGACTCTCAACTGACTGAGCCACCCAGGCGCCCCTTACTATTTTTTAAAAGAATTAAGAGAATGCAGATGCAGCTAATGTTATCCCCCCATTGTTTTCTCTTCATTTTCCAGCAGTAACTACTCCAGAGACGTTAGTACTATTTTCCCTGTGGATATTTTTATGCTTTTACTAGCTTTGCATATACCACAAACTATATATATATATATATATATATATATATATATATATATATATAAAGTATACCACTTTGTGTTTTTAAAATGTACGTAACTTAATTCATGTTGTGCATATCCTTTTGCCACTTGCAATTAACAACCAACATTGTTACTGGGATTATCAACACTACTGTATGTAGATTCCCATTTGTTGATTTTTTTTATTAGTGTATTCTAAAAGTATACTGGATTATGTATTTGTTCCTTTATAAATGGGCATTTAAGCTTCCAAATAGTAATTATATAAATAGCGCTTTAATGAACTTTCTTGTGCATCTTCCTTTGCCTGTATGTGTGTTTCTCTTGGGTATATACTTGGAAGAATTCCAAATTATAATATGTATGCAATTATATCTCATTATCATAATAGTTTACATTTCCCACATTGCCAGTGGGATTGAACATCCCCTCAAGTGCTTAATGACCATACATATTACTGCTTCTGCTACTCTGAGAATTGCTAGTTCATATCAGACTTAGAGAAAATTTGTAAAAATACTAAAAAAAAAAATCATAACTTTCTATACATCTTTAACCCCGTTTCCCTAATTGTTAACATTTCACATTTGATTTCAGAATTCTGTCTATAATTTTGGGGGCAACCATTTGAAAGTGAGTTTCAACATGATGCCTTTCTATAACATTGTTTTTTGTTGCTGCCAAAATTCTTAGTCTTACTGTATTTGTCATTTTACTGCTGTATAACAAATTACCGCAAATTTAGTGGCTTGAAACAATACCTATTTATTATTTCACAATTCAGTAGGTCTGAATTTTGGCTCAACTGGGTTCTACGCCCAGCATCTCACATTCCAGGAGTTTCAGCCAGAAGCTGAAACTAGTGAAAACATGTTGGAGTATTTCTTAAACATCAGTACAATTGGGTTTCTATCTTGCAACGTACACTAAAAAAGATTTAATATGAATTAAAAATTTAAGACATTGAAAAATTACATTATAAAAGCAAAGCAGAAGATAAAGGAAAATGTATTTATAATGTTAAAGGATATGCAAATCATTAGTTGTAATTCACTGCATAAATTTTAAGACCTCTGGATGATGAAAGATACCATAAACATATTTGTAAAAGAAACATCTAAACAGAAAAACTATTTGCAGCATACACTAGAAGGATTGATACCCATTGTATGTAAAGTGCTCCTAAGATCAATCAATAAATATAAACAACCCAGTAGAAAAATATGCAAAGTGTATGAATAGGGAATTCACAAAAGAAAAGAATAAACTGTCAGTAAACATTTGAGATATTTAACCTCATAATAACCATAACCAAAAAACAGATTTTTTCTATCAGAATGGAATATGATACCTTTGATAGCAATGTTAGAAGGATTTAAATAGACTCTCTATAAGAGTATGCATTGACATTGCTTTTTTGGGAGAAAATATGTGAATATACATTAGGTTTAAAAATGTAATTTTTCTTTGATCCAGAAACAAATGTAAGACCCATTAAAGTTGAAGTATAACACAGTTATAGAAAAGCATGTAAAATATGTGTACATTTCGGTGACAATCACAAATCAAATACTCACATAACCAGTAAAGTTTACTTCTAGGACTCTACCTCTTGGAAATATCTCCAAAGACAAAGAGGTTTATTTAAGGATACTGACTGCCACATAGTTTATTGCTGTTTGAATTTTTTTTTAATTCCAATTATCTTAACATTTAATTTTTTAAGCTGTCTCTGTCTAATCACGGCTCTGCTTTGGATAAGTAGGGGAATGAAATAGTAGATCTTAGGGCCTAGGAGTCAAGGGGAAGCTGTGTTTTCTCCCTTGAAGCCAAGGCAGTGCTGGAAGCAGAAGCACCAGTATGGAGGCAAGCTTGCAACATCCTCTGACAGGACAGTCAGTGGACATGACCCCTGAACAGAGGGAAGGACCTGAAGGATCTGTGAGATTGCAAGAAGTCAGCAACCCCAGGAGATTCAGAAGTTCCCCAAAGACAGTAAAGGGAGATTACATGCCTGTCTGGGGAAATGAGCACTTAAAAGTCTTTAAAATCAGCTTTTGTATTGGAAGTGTAGCTTTATTTTATACTTATAGGCTATTGAAGCCTGGAAATTTAGCTTTCATGATTTTTATCATTACTATTTGAAATTGGAAGGAAATCAGTACCTGTTCCCATGTAGGGAGAACACCTGACCTCTGATACCTCCTGAATAATGAGGCAAATGAGGTCAGTGTGTGCATGGACTACACATATCAGAATGTTCCTAATTTCCTACATTATTTTTTTTAACCCATCAACTCTGTCCTTTGATCATGCCCAAGCTCTGCCCCAGGGGTTTCCCAAGGTCTCCAGTAAGGTCCAGAATCATCATTCTACTTGTCTTGGCCCTCAGCTAGAAACAGAAGTCCCAGGGCAGGCGCTAGGCCCTAGCATCATTAGGATTTTTCTGTATGCTTGGCACTGAGCAGCAACTGAGGGCATGCAGACAGTACAGACTGTTAAGGAGCAGGGCTGTGAGCGTGGATGTGAGGTTTTTTGTTGCACTCAAGGCAGTTTTTCCAGAATGCCTATTAAGAATTTTATTTTGGGAAGGACCAAGATGGGGGAACAGCATGGAAGGTTTTTTTTGCATATCTTGTCCCTGAAACACAGCCAGATCAACACTAAACCATCCTGCACACCTTGAAAACTGATTTGAGGATTAACACAACAATCTGCACAACCTGAACCAGAGAACTCAGCAGGTACACGGAACGGAGAGGTGAACTGGGGGAGAGAAGCCACAGAGGGCAGGGACCTGTTTTTGCATGTGGAGAGAGGATGGAGCTGGCAGGGGGAGAGGGGGAGTATGGAAGCATCCCACCGCCTGAAAGCAGCTGGAGAGAAAAGAAAGAATATGCAAGGGACTGAACAAAAAAGGGATAAAGGAGAAAGGAAAGGATTTAAATTCCATTAAGACTTCATACACACGGGCAGTGCAGAGTCTAAAACTCCGCAGCTTGATACCTGGTGGTGCTCTTGTAAGAAGGGCGAATCTCCAGGAACAGAGTAAAGTCCGAAGTTCTTTGGGCCAAACAGGGAGAGGCAGTTCCCCTGCTGGAAGGACTCCCCATAGGCAAAGGCCCCAGTGGACCCCAGAGAACAACTACATTCACTGGTGCTGGAACAAGGATGTTAAGGGTGAAGCCTGCAGCCAGATGCGTGTTGTGATTTGCCATAATCCCTGAAATGCTGCTGCTACACGATCATGTGAACTTTTTCTGGAGCAGGCTGGCACCCAGCCTCAGTCTCTGGGCATCAGCAGCAGCGTGGTCTCCAGAACGTTCCTGGGGGCGGGCTGGTCCCTGGCCTTGCTCAGTGAGACCCTCCCCCAGAAGGTCTGAGCAGGTCAAAGCCGCAGTCCCACAGAAGTAAGGGGGTCAGGAAATAGCCACATCTGAGATAAAACTCAGGAGGTGCCGCCTGGCAACCTGACGGCTTCGTTACAGGCAAAGCAGTGATGACTTGGTGACGGTGTAAAAGCAGGAGTGGACGGAGGCTGGAAGCAAAGGAGGGGTGCACGACTGCTGGTTGGGGAGAGTACAGAGTTCTGATACAAGAGACTGGGTAGCTGGGTGACGCCATTTTCACCCCTCCTGCGCATGCGTATACACACCTACAGGCACCACAACAATCCACCCGAGTAAGCTAAGCAGCGCCATCTATTGGAGAATGGAGCCATTACACTAAGCTCCGCCCAACTGGGCCAACCTCGCTCTTCAGGAACAACACACATCTCTCTGCACATTTAGTTTATGGACTATAAAGTGCCTCATAGTTTGACTTATAGGGGAAACCAATGTAATTTCAATCATACTTCAGTCGGTTTGCTGGACCATCTATTCGATTTTTTTTTCTTTTCTTATTCTTGAATACAGAAAGAGAAAAAAATTATCTTTTTTTAATATTTCGATTAAAAATATTTTTCTTTGGGGCACCTGGGTGGCTCAGTCGGTTAAGCATCTGACTTCAGCTCAGGTCATGATCTCACAGTCTGCAAGTTTGAGCCCCATGTCAGGCTCTGTTCTGACAGCTCAGAGTTTAGAGCCTGCTTCAGATTCAGTGTCTCCCTCTCTCTCTGCCCCTCCCCTGCTCATGCTCTGTCTCTCTCTGTCTCAAAAATAAATAAAAACATTAAAAAAATTTTTTAATATTTATCTTTAATTTTCTCCACTATATTTTTTACTTTTTTGTAAATTTTAAATCTATTTTTTTACTTCTATCATTTCATTTTATTCCATTTCATTGTATTCATTTTTTTCAAATTTTCAAATGCTTTCCTTTTTTGTCTTTTCTTATCTATCCCTTTTTTCTCTAATCTATCAACCTCCTTTCAACAACCACCAGAACACACCTAGGATCTAGCAACCTTATTTAATTTTTTGTGTTGTTTTGAATTTTTTAATTTTAATTTTTTTACCTTATTAATTCATTTTCTTCCTTCAAAATGACAAATGGGAGAAATTCACCCCAAAAGAACAACAGGAAGAAATGACAGCCAGGGACTTCATCAATGCAGATACAAGCAAGATGTCTGAACCAGAATTTAGAACCACAATAATAAGAATACCAGCTGGGTTGAAAACAGATTAGAATCCCTTTCTGTGGAGATAAAAACTATTCATGATGAAATAAAAAATGCTATAACTGAACTGCAATCTCTAATGATTGTCACAGCAGCAAGGATGGATGAGACAGAAAAGAGAATCAATGATATAGAGGACAGACTTATGGAGAACAATGAAGCAGAAACAAAGACGTAGACTAAGGGAAAAAAGCATGATTTAAGAATTAGAGAAATCAGTGACTCATTAAAAAGGAACAACATCAGAATCATAGGGGTCCCAGAAGATGAAGAGAGAGAAGAGGGGGTAGAAGGGTTATGTGAGCAAATCATAGTGGAAAACTTTCCTAACCTGGGGAAAGACACAGACATCAAAACCCAGGAAGCACAGACGACCCCCATTAGATTCAACAAAAACTAACCATCAACAAGTCATATCAAGTCAAATTCACAAAATACTCAGGCAGGGAAAGAATCATGCAAGCAGCAAGGGAACAAAAGTCCTTAAGCTACAAGGAAAGACAGATCACGTGTGCAGCAGACCTATCCACAGAAACTTGGCAGGCCAGAAAGGAGTGGCAGAATATATTCAATGAGCTGAATCAGGAAAATATACAGTCAAGAATTCTTTATCCAGAAAGGCTGTCATTCAAAACAGAAGGAGAGATAAAAAATGAAAGGAGTTTGTTACCACTAAACCAGCCCTGCAAGAAATTTTAAGAGGAACTCTCTGAGGGGAGAAAAGACGGAGGAAAAAAAAAAAAAAAGACCAAAAGCAACAAAGACTAGAAAGGACCAGAGAACACCATGAGAAACTCCAACTCTACAAGCAACATAATGGCAATAAGTTCATATCTTTCAGTACTCTAAACGTCAATGGACTAAATACTCCACTCAAAAGACATAGGGTAACAGAATGGATAAGAAAACAAGATGCCGTTTACAAGAGATGCACATTAGACCTAAAGACAGCTTAAGATTGAAAGTAAGGGGATGGAGAACCATCTATCTTGCTAATGGTCACTGAAACAATGCCAGAGTAGCCATACTTATATCAGACAATCTAGACTTTAAAATAAAGACTGTAACAAGAGATGAAGAAGGGCATTATATCATAATTAACGGGTCTATCTACCAAGAAGATCTAACAATTGTAAACATTTATGCTTCAAATGTGGAACCACCCAAATATACAAGTCAATTAATCACAAACATAAAGAAACTCATTGATAATAATACCATAATAGTAGGGGACTTCAACACCCCACTTACAACAATGGATAGATCATCTAAACAGATAATCAACAAGGAAACAATGGCTTTGAATGACACACTGGACTGGATGGACTTAAAAGGTATATTCAGAACATTTCATCCTAAAGCAGTGGAATACACATTCTTCTCCAGTGCACATAGAACGTTCTCCAGAATGGATCACGTACTGGGCCACAAATCAGCCCTCAGCAAGTATGAAAAGATCAAGATTATATCGTGCATATTTTCAGACCACAAGGCTATGAAACTCAAAATCAATCACAAGAAAAAATTTGGAGACTAAATTGGAGACTAAAGACCGTCCTACTAAAAAATGAATGGGATAACCAAGAAGTTAAAGAGGAAATTAAAAAGTACACAGAAGTCAATGAAAATGATAACACCACAGCCTGAAACCTTTGAAACACACCAAAGGTAGTCTTAAGAGGGAAGTATATAGCAATCCAGGCCTTCCTAAAGAAGGAAGAAAGGTCATAGATACACAACCTAACCTTACAACTTAAAGAGCTGGAAAAAGAACAGCAAATAAAACCCAAAACCAGCAAAAGACAGGAAATAATAAAGATTAAGGCAGAAATTAATGCTACCAAAACCAAAATAAATAAATAAATAAATAAATAAAAACAGTAGAACAGATCAATGAAACCAGACGCTGGTTCTTTGAAAGAATTAACAAAATTGATAAACCACTAGCCAGTTTGATCAAAAAGAAAAAGGAAAGGACCCAAATAAATAAAATCAAGAATGAAAGAGGAGATATCACCACCAACACAACAGAAATACAAGAGAATATTACGAGCAATTATATGCCAATAAAATGGGCAATCTGGAAGAAATGGACAAATTCCTAGAAATATATAAACTACCAAAACTGAAACAGGAAGAAATGGAAAATTTCAACAGACCCATAACCAGTAAAGAAATCAAACTGGGAATCGAAAATCTCCCAAAAAACAAGAGTCCAGGGCCTGATGGCTTTCCAGGGGAATTCTAGCAAACATTTAAGGAAGAGTTAACATCTATTCTCTTGAAGCTGTTCCAAAAAAATAGAAAATGGAAGGAAAACTTCCAAACTCTTTCTATGAAGCCAGCATTACCCTGATTCCAAAACAAGACAAAACCACACTCAAAAGGAGAACTATAGACCAATTTCCCTGATTAACATGGATGCAAAAATCCTCAACAAGATACTAGCCAACCAGATCCAACAATACATTAAAAGAAATATTCACCAAGACCAAGTGGGATTTATATCTGGGATGTAGGGCTGGTTCAATATCTGCAAAACAATCAATGTGATTCATCACATCAATAAAAGAAAGGACAAGAACCACATGATCCTCTCAACAGATGCAGAGAAAGCATTTGACAAAACACATCATCCTTTCTTGATAAAAACCCTCAAGAAAGTAGTGATAGAAGGATCATACCTTGAGATCATAAAAGCCATATATGAAAGACCCAACACTAATATCATCCTCAATGGGGGAAAACTGAGAGCTTTCGCCCTAAGGTCAGGAACACGACAGGATGTCCACTCTCGCCACTGTTATTCATATTGTATTGGAAATCTTAGCCTCAGCAGTCAGACAACACAAAGAAATAAAAGGCATACAAGTCATCCAGGAGGAGGTCCAACTTTCACTCTTCACAGATGATATGATACTCTATATGGAAAACCCAAAACATTCCACCAAAAAACTGCTAGAACTGATTCATGAATTCAGCAAAGTCACAGGATATAAAATCAATGCACAGAAATCAGTTGCATTCCTATAAACCAACAATGAAGCAACAGAAAGAGAAATCAAGGAATTTATCCCATTTACAATTGCACCAAAAACCATAAAATACCTAGGACTAAATCTAACCAAAGAGGTGAAAAATCTATACACTGAAAACTATAGGAAGTTTATGAAAGAAATGGAAGAAGACACACAAAAATGGAAAAATATTTCATGCTCCTGGATAGGAAGAACAAACATTGTTAAAATGTCAATACTACCCATAGCAATCCGCATATTCAATGCAATCCCTATCAAAATAACACCAGCATTCTTCACAGAGCTAGAACAAACAATCCTAAAATTTGTATGGAACCAGAAAAGACCCTGAATAGCCAAAGCATTCTTGAAAAAGGAAACCAAAGCTGGAGGCATCACAATCCCGGACTTTAAGATGTATTACCAAAGCTGTAATCACTAAGACAGTATGGTACTGGCACAAAAACAGACACTCAGATCAATGGAACAGAATAGAGAAATGGACCCAGAAACATATGGCCAACTCATCTTTGACAAAGCAGGAAAGAATATCCAATGGAAAAAAGATAGTCTCTTCAGCAAATTGTGCTGGGAAAACTGGACAGCGACATGCAGAAAAATGAACCTGGACCACTTTCTTACACCATACACAAAAATAAACTCAAAATGGGTGAAAGACCTCAATGTAAGACAGGAAGCCATCAAAATCCTCGAGGAGAAGGCAGGCAAAAACCTCTTTGATTTTGGAGGCAGCAACTTCTTACTCAATAGGTTTCCAGAGGCAAAGGAAACCAAAGCAAGACTGAACTATCGGGACCTCATCAAAATAAAATGCTTCTGCTCAGTAAAGGAAACAATCAGCAAAACTAAAAGGCAACCGACAGAATGGGAGAAGATATTTATAAATTACATATCAGATGAAGGGATAGTATCCAAAATCTATAAAGAACTTACCAAACTCAACACCCAAAAAACAAATAATCCAGTGAAGAAATGGGCAAAAGACATGAATAGACATTTCTCCAAAGAAGACATCCAGATGGCCAACTGACACATGAAAAAATGTTCAATATCACTCATCATCCGGGAAATACAAATCAAAACCACACTGACATATCACTTCACACCTGTCAGAAAGGCTAACATTAACAACTCAGGCAACAACAGATGTTGGCGAGGATGTGGAGAAAGAGGATCACTTTTGCACTGCTGGTGGGAATGCAAACTGGTACAGACATTCTGGGAAACAGTATGGAGGTTCCTAAAAAAACTTAAAAAAAGAACTGCCCTGGGGCGCATGGGTGGCTCAGTAATTTAAGTGTCCGACTTCGGCTCAGGTCATGATCTCATGGTTTGTGGGTTTGAGCCCCGTGTCAGGCTCCGTGCTGACAGCTCAGAGCCTGGAGCCTGCTTCGGATTCTGTGTCTCCCTCTTTCTCTGCCCTTCCACTTCTCATGCTCTATCTCTGTCTCTCTCTCTCAAAAATAAATAAACATTAAAAAAATTAAAAAATTAAAAAATAACTACCCTACGACCCAGCAATTGCACTACTAGATATTTATCCAAGGGATACAGGTATGCTGTTTCAAAGGGCCACATGCACCTCAATGTTTATAGCAGCACTATCAACAATAGCCAACATATGGAAAGAGCCCAAATGTCCATCTATGGATGAATGGATAAAGAAGATGTCATAAATATATATATATGTGTGTATATATATATATACACATATATATGTATACACACACACACACACATATATATATATATATATATATATATATATATATATATGGAGTATTACTCGGAATCAGAAAGAATGAAATCTTGCCATTTGCAACTATGTGGATGGAACTAGAGGGTATTATGCCAAGGGAAATTAGTCAGTCAGAGAAAGACAAATATCGTATGACTTCATTCATATGAGGACTTTAAGATACAAACCAAATGAACATAGGTAATGGAAGCAAAAATAATATAAAAACAGGGAGGGGGACAAAACATAAGAGACTCTTAAGTATGGAGAACAAATAGAGGGTTGCTGGAGGGGTTGTGGGAGATGGGATGGGCTAAATGGGTAAGGGGCTTAAGGAAACTACTGAAATCATTGTTGCACCATGTGCTAACTAACTTGGATGTAAATTATAAAAAATAAATAAATTATAGAAAAAAAATAAAAATAAAAGCAAAAAAAAAAAAAGAATTTCATTTTGGTTTTAACAGTGGGAATTAAATTGGTTAAAATTCAAAATGAAAACCCAGGGACGCCTAGGTGGCTCAGTCAGTTAAGCATCCGACTTCGGCTCAGATCATGATCTCATGAATTCTCGTGAGTTCAAGCCCCACATCGGGCTCTGTGCTGACAGCTCAGAGCCTGGAATTTGCTTTGGGTTCTGTGTCTCCACCTCTGTCTTCCCTTCCCCTGCTCATGCTCTGTCTCTCTCTCTCAAAATAAACATTAAAAAAAATTTTTTAAAAAACAAACAAAATGAAAAGCCATAGTTCTTCCTCAGTCTTTTAAGTTTAAATCGCAAATGTTATTATTTAAGTCAGTAGATACCTTATTGAGTTTTGAATATCTCACAAAGCTGTCTTTTGAGTATGGTCATAAATCATGAGATGGATATGGAGGGATCTCAGTTTGGGTCTTGGCTGGCGCTTACAGAGCCAAAAGGTTGACCAAAGAGCCTCACTTCTGCCTGCAATTGTCTTCGAATTAAGAAGATTCATCTATGGCTAGCTAATGAAACACAAAGAATTTCTGTGGTCCTCCAGGCTCATAAATAAGTCCGTGATGCAGCTAAATATGTAATTCCCAATCTAAGAGTTGTTTCTGCTAATCCTTATATTTGAATGTTCTTTTGTTGTTCTCCCATGCCAGCATGTTTGAGGTAAAGCATGGGGATTGAGCAGTAGTTAAGAGGGTTGACACTTCTCTAACATAGCATAGCTATTGTGCTTCTATTTTTCTAATTGTATCATTACATGTAATTTTTAAAATTAACACCAGGCATATACTTTGGACAACCTAGATCTCAAGCCTCACCAGTTGGTGGTTATTGATGTAATTGTTTTAATAGTAACCACCTACATCTCACGTGATTATGTTCCCTCCTCCCCAAATCCTGCATGTATCAATTGGAATTATTGTGCAGGAGACAGAAACTTCAAATAACAATGGTTGAAACCAGATAGGTGTTTATTTCTCTCACATTTCTTTTTCTAAAGTCTAGGAACAGACAGTTTAGGTCTATTATGGTGCTCCATGGTGTAAGATATCCAGGTTCTTTCTATTTTGTTGTTCAGTTTTATTTTGCTCAAACCAGGCATGTGGCTTCCATGTCAGGGTCTAAGATGGCTACTCTATACCTTCAGCCATCGTGTCCATGTTCCAACCATTAGGAATAAGAAAAGGAAAATAGGGGCATTCCCCTCCCCTTCAAGAATATGTCTCAGAAGTTATACTCATTTCAGTTATTTTCCATAGACATCCCCTGTCTAGAAATTAGTCAGATGGCCAATTTTACTTGCAAAGAAAACTGAAAACTACCTCTTTTATTTTGGGTGACTATGTGCTCAGGTAAAATTTGAGGTTCCTATTACGAACCCCAGTGGAAGAAAGGAATTACCAATATTAAGGGACAACAGATAGTGTTTTCTCTACTATACACTCTGCAGAGGCTCTTAAAATCTCACTTGTGTCATGTCTGTCATATCTTGGATTCTCCAGCGGAGAGGATGGGTAGAGTGTTTTGGAGTTGGATTCTTTCTTTTCCCCAGGTCAGTTAGACTCTGATAATTCCCCAGCAGATTAGCCTCGGTTTAACTAGTTTCTCCAGAGGGCAAGACTCATTAAGAAGGACAGGGTACTTCTGTTAAGAAAACAGAACGTTAAGGGGCGCCTGGGTGGCGCAATCGGTTAAGCGTCCGACTTCAGCCAGGTCACGATCTCAGCCAGGTCACGATCTCGCGGTCCGTGAGTTCGAGCCCCGCGTCAGGCTCTGGGCTGATGGCTCGGAGCCTGGAGCCTGTTTCCGATTCTGTGTCTCCCTCTCTCTCTGCCCCTCCCCCGTTCATGCTCTGTCTCTCTCTGTCCCAAAAATAAATAAACGTTGAAAAAAAAAATTAAAAAAAAAAAAAAAGAAAACAGAACGTTAAGAACAGAGAAAAATGTTTCCTTTCCCCCTCTCCCTGCCAGAAGCACTAGGAGATTTTTCTGTGATACAGGAAACCTGTTCAGGGAACCTGCTCAAGCATGGGGAGGTAAATCTCACAAAACTTGGCACCTCCTCATGAAAAATTTCTCCTGAAATTTTTAACTCTCAGAGTTGTCCATACAACATTGCCTCCAGCAATGTATCAGTGACAGTTCTGATTTTCCTACCCCTGCACTGGTTCCCACAGTGGTTTCCCCTGTTAAAGATAAATTGAGGCACACTGAATTTTTCAGTTTATTTGATCAAAAACCAATTCAAATCATGTGCCCAGTTAGAAGTGGTTAGAAGCGCTTCACCAAAAGGAGCTAGGGGAAAGACTTTTATAGAGAAGAGGTAAGAAGCAAAGCAGGGAAATTATTTATTTTTTTTTAAATGTTTTTATTTATTTTTTGAGAGAGAGAGACACACACACAGAGCGCGAACAGGGGAGGAGCAGAGAGTGAGGGAGACACAGAATCTGAAGCAGGCTCCAGGCTCTGAGCTGTGAGCACAGAGCCAGATCAAACTCACAAACCGGGAGATCATGACCTGAGCGGAAGCCAGATGCTTACCTGACTGAGCCACCCAGCCGCCCCAGGAGGGAAATTATTTAATTGGCTATATCCCACGCGGTCACCTTCTTTGGGAAAGCCAAGTTGGCTGCTTGTGATCGATTGTCCTTAGGTTTTAATTTTTTCACCTTGAGGCATTTCAGGCTTAGGTTTTGTAGTGCTTACCTAGGGTACTCAGGAATTAAAGCCACTTCAGTCTAATGGCCTCCTTGTCTAGTTAATTTAACACTTCATGAGCTTCTCCTCCATTAAGTTGTTATTCTCTGTATTTGCCTGTCAATCTCTCCAATCTTGGGGGCAGTGGTTTGTCCTCTCCTCAACTCTTTTACAGATCCTAAAAGAGTTGCTGATTTTTTTTAGTCTGTTCAGCTTTTTACTTGTTGTTAGGGAGCACTGGCAGCTTCCAACCTCTTTACACATGGAAGGAACTCCTTGTGTCCAGAAACAGGAGCTACACCGCCATTCTACTTTGTCTCTATGAATTTGATTCTAGGTTCCTCGTATAAGTGGAACCATACATTATTTGTTCTTTTGAGTCTGGCTTATTTACTTAACATAACATTTCAAGATCCATCCATGTTGTAGCCTGTATCAGAATTTCATTCCTTTTCAAAGTGAAATAATATTCTACCATGTGTATGTGCCACATTTTGTTTATCCATTCATTCACAGATAGACATTTGAGGTTTTTTCCATCTTTGGGCTATTGTGAATAATGCTGCTATGAATATTGGTGTACAAATATCTGCTCCAGTCTTTGCCTTCTCTCCTGCAATGGTGCGGAAACAGAAACTCCTCTCTCCTCACATAGTTCCTTTCCACAGAGAAGTGGAAAAGGAAGGGAGACCCAACCAAATTCCCCATGAGTGGTGTCTCGTGAGAACGGCAGATTAGTTATCCACAAAATGAAGACTTTGCCTTCTTTTCTACACATCTGAGTTGTAGCACAAGGTTAATTTTGAGATCGTTCTCTATGATGATTATTGCACTTAGGTTAGAGATGTGACAAAAATGTCCCTAATTGAGGCTGACTACAATTACCTTGGTAAAACTGCTACAAGTGAGCATCTGTTCTTAGCTTTGCTTTCCAGACACTTAATTTTATTAACACACCCCAAATTAAGCAAATTGAGATTTATTGTTAGGCGTCATTCATATATTAACTTGTAATGAAACCATACAAATTAATAATGAGAACCAGAACTGCCAGAAAGACTAATTCTCTTCCCTTGGTCATTGGTCCCATATTATTTTTCAATGGGTTGCTTCCTTCCACCAACCAGAGCAAGGAGACTTAGGTGTAGGATGTTAGTGAATTTTCTCAGCCATCCGTGATAGCCTGATGCACACACCTCTAGTAAAAGGAATCTCCTATCTTCGGTATAATCATCTTGCCGGTTTGTTTCAATAGTTAGACTTTTGGCATGGACGCTATTTTCAGTTATCCTGAACTCTGGCTGAATCTTAGAATTGCCTGTGGAGGTTGTGAAAGATATATATGGCTAGGTCTCATCCATACCTAGTGAATCAAATAAATCTCCACGAGCTTCAGCAATTTTGTTCAAGTTTTACTAAAGATTCTGGTTCATGAGTTAGAGTTGAAAATCAATGGACCAAACCTTTGCTGGTGGGTTTTAGCAATCACTTTAGGCTGACATTACTGGTCATTGATTCTGTACTGTTCCAGGTTGACTGAAATAAGATTCTGCACAAGGAGCCAACACTCTATTCCTCAATAATAATCCTACCTAGAAATGCTCATACTTGAAGGCCAGTAAGTAGTGAGTACATTCCCTGAATTCTTATAGAGGTCTGCAGTTGGTCAAGGCAGATGTTTAAAGACTGAATAATAGCAACAATGATGATCAACTGCATTGAGAAAAACATTTCCTTAGGTCAGATCAGATGTTTGACAGACAAATAATTGCTTCCCTAGATACATTTTTCTATTCTTCCTTTTAGTATCAAACCACATTCTGCAGATTTCTCACCTTAAGTGTGCCCTTGGCACTAAGTTCTGGCCAGTGTGATATGAGCTGAAGAAATATGAGCAAATTCTTAGCCATGTCCCCTTCAGAGAAAGCTGGCTCCCCTCTACCTGTTCCCATTCCTGTGCACTGGAGTACAGATCTGTGGTGAGTTGGCTGCGGCCAACTGGACAAAGACAACACCTCGGAGCTGGGGAAATGATCATGTAGATCATGTGGAAGGAACCCCAGTCCTTCAGTGATCACATAGAGCACCGTCACCTTCCCACCCTGGACAAATTGCCTCCCATGGATTGTCATAGAAAGGAGAAATAAACTTTTATCTGTTTGAGGTACTGTATTTTAGAATCTTTGTTGCATTGGATTCATCTATACCATAATTATAACAGAAGGTCACAGGACCAGTAGTCTTAGATATTTACTCACTTGTTGAATTCTTGTCACTATCCCCTTCTCCAAAATGCCGGGGTCAGAATGTCAACAAATGAGACACTAAAAAACTTACCACCTATTTGTCTAAATGTGCAACCTAACATCTTTAAGTGGCAATGGATTATGGCAACTCCATCTCTTAGTGAGTGTTCAACACCCTGTTGAAGATCAGCAAGGGAATGTGTGCTATTAGAAATGAGGCCTTGGTCTGTCTCCCTCTGCCTTCTCTAGAAATATTCCTTCAGACCTCCAGGCTGTCAGCACATAAAGGCACAGAAAGTGTGAAGATACAGACACGGGATAACGTTCACTAATGACTTCCCATGTGCTAACAGCGCCCCTTAAAATTGCCCTTTATTGACATAACCTTTATTCCTGGTATGAAGGCCCCCTCGTGACCAGGACTTGCTTTCATCTTCCCTCTCTACCTCTTTCTCTTACTCTTGCTTCCTCCTCGAAATTTCTCCCTTTCATATTCTTAATGTCTACTCTTTCTTAGAAGTGCTCCCTCTATTTTGACATTTGTTTCACAAGCTTCTAGCCCAATATCCATAAAATGTTTTGCTTCCTGAAATCCTCAAAACCTGCTGCTCTTCCCTCTGCTCTGGCACTACTGTTAGAGCATATATTAAAGTGGTGAATTGCTTATACTTACTTATAATGAAGATTTTTTTCATTTTTTAAAAAGTTTATTTATTTTGATAGAGAGAGAGCTTGCACACATGTGGGAGGGGCAGAGAAAGGGGGAGAGAGAGAATCCAAGCAGGCTCCGCACTGTCTGTGCAGAATCCAAGGCGGGGCTTGAACACACGAACCACAAGGTCATTACCTGAGCTGAAACCAATAGTCAGATACTTAACAGATTGAGCCACCCAGGCACCCCAGAATATATTTTAATAAGAGAAGGAAAACAATCTTCAACAACTGAATAATGTCAAATATTGACATTTTGAAATGTCAATTTGTATATATACTCATTATCACTGTGAATGTCCTTGTTCTCCTGAAGTTTATATTCTAGTAGTTGGAAAACATAGTCTCAGAGTCCAGTCTTACAGAAAAGGTGTTCCTGAGTTCAAAATCTCATTTGGATAAAGTATCTTCTACTTTTTGTTTTGATAGATTAGAGTCATGCCTGGAGAGGCTCTATGTCACTGGAGGTATCTCCTTTGATCTCTTAGAGAAGAACTTGATAATATTTACTAGCTTTTGTAATCTTCTGACTATGAAAACTGGGGTGGAATATTTATCTCATACTCAATGCAAATCATAGAATGCACCAAATGTAATAAGGGACAAACCATTTCTTTCTTGTGTTTCAAAAAATATGATAGCTCATAGATATCAAGATCTTTATATTTCACACATGTGAAAGATATCCATTTTAAAGAAAGAAAGAAAAGAAAGGTTTGGATAAAGTGTGTGATCTCATTGCTGATCCTAAGTTGTGTGTGATCAGGACAAGTGACCAAGCATATTTCTGAGCAAACAATGGACAGAGAATATGACTCCTTCATTTGTGACACAGGGTTATGGTGACCAACAATGAACAAGTACATGAAAGCACTTTGAAATCTTTATATTATAGAGCATATACAGTGTGAGTTATTATGACTGCTATGTGCATTATAATTGAAAAACCGTTCTTGTATGCTTCAAGTCAACCAGAAATACGAATTCAACTTCGCACAAAAGTACGCAGGGGCAAATGAATAGGGTTCAACTAGGCATCATCAGTTTTCTTCAGTAAGGAGCAGGATAGGGATAGCGACAAGCTTTGGTTCTATACTCCCCCTAATGTTGTTGGAGAATGTTGTGCTAAAATAGAAGATATGGAACCACCGTGCTCTCTGCTTATTGGATTCTACTCTTCCACTCTTATTTGATAACATTTATGTGCATCATAAATTTTCTAAAGACAATACCAATTAGGGTTTATTTTGGTTAGGAAACAAACACAATTTTTTTTTCTTACTGTTACAAATGTGGTGGCCTACATTCCTTCACTGAATAATTAAAATTTAAAATTAATGTATCACCACTTCACACCCATTAGGATTGCTATTATTAAAAAAAAGAAAGAAAGAAACTGACAAGTTTTGGTGAAGATAAGATTGGAGAAACTGAAAACTTAGTGCGCTGCTAGTGGGATGTCAAATGGTGTAGCTGCTATGGAAAAGAGTGTGGTGGTTTCTCAAAAAATTAAAAATAGAATTACTATATTATCCAGCAATTTCATTTCCGGTCATAGACCCAAAAGAATAGAAAGCAAAGGCTCAAACAGATATTTGTACATGCTTGCTCAAAACAGCATTGTTCACAATAGCCAAAAAGTAGAAGCAACCCAAGTAAGTGTTCATTGATGGATGAATGGATAAACAACCTGTAGTGTATACATTCAATGGAATACTATTCAACCTTAAAAAGGAAGCAACTTCTGACACATGCTAAAATATAGATGAATCCTGAAGACATTACACCAAGTGGAATAAGACAGTCACAGAAGGACAAGTACTGTATGGTTCTACTCATATGGGGTATCTAGAATAGTCAAATTCATAAGAGACAAAGTGGAATGGGGGTTGCCTGTGGCTGAGAGGAGGGGTAAATGGGGGAGTCATTGTTTAACGTACACAGAGTTTTGCTTTGCAAGATGAAAATTTTCTGGAGCTGGCTGGTGTGATGGTTGCACAACAGTGTGAATGCACTTACTGCCACTGAAGTATACACTTAAAAATGGCTAAAGTAGGGGCGCCTGTGTGGCTCGGTTGGTTAAGTGCCCGACTTTGGCTCAGGTCATGATCTCACGGTTCATGAGTTTAAGCCCTGCATGGAGCTCTCCGCTCCCAGCACAGAGCCCGCTTCAGATCCTCTGTGTCCTTCTCTCTCTGCCCCTCTGCTGCTCATGATCTCTCTCTCAAAAATAAGTACTTTTTTAAAAAGTGGCTTAAGTAGTAAATTTTGTGCTATGTATATTTTATAACAATTAAAAAATTAATGTTGCATCAACTCAAGGGATTGTAACATAAAGAATAAATTGTGATATGAGTCAAGGTTATGGACAATATTCATCTTATTAATTTGGTATTAAGGAAGAGAGAATGCTAATGGAGACAGGATGATAATCTTTTGAAATCATACAATGGGTAAAGCTAAAAATTATAGTTTTGATATATCTTAAAGAATCTCATGGATTGAGGACAGGACCTGGATTTTTTTATGCATTATTAGATAAAAAGAACAATCTGTATAAATAATCTTTGTTTTATTTCCATGACTCTAATGTGTATGGATCAGATCATTTATCTGGAGAGAAGGAGATATATTATGGTCATTTCCTGCCTTATTTACTGTACTATACCATACTCTCACAAATATATGTTGGATAATCCCAAGATAGGTGAAATGAGCATGTCCCAGATGAAATGGTCCATAGCACGTACTCATGCTAGCCTATATGCAGAACTTCTTCAGCTGAAGGTTGACTTTTAGAGTGCACCATGGAGATTTCTAAAGTTTGATGGGATCCTCATTCACTCAGACATTACGATTAAAAGCCACAAGTCTCCATGTGAACAGTGGTTCCCCCTTAGTCACTGAAATGGGATCTGAATCTTTGTCCCTACACCCTTATTTTCATCAACCAATTGATAAAGTAGGATCTTAGCTCTGAGTCTGAAGACAAGAATAAGGACTGGGGAAGAAATAAGTGGATTGGATTTCAGTACGATGTGCAAAAGTAACAGACACTCTCCCTACCATCTCCCTTCACTCCTTCTTATCCCATTTGCCTTAAGTTATTGAAAATAATAACGAAAAGATATTAAGGGGGGCGCTGGGTGGTTCAGTCAATTAAGCATCCAACATTTGATTTTGGCTCAGGTCAGAATCTCATAGTTTGTGAGATTGAGCCCCGCCTCGGGTTCCACACTTACAGCTCGGAGCCTGCTTGGGATTCTCTCTCTCCCTGTCTCTCTGCCCCTCTCCCATTCTTTCTCTCTCTCTCTCTCTCTCTCTCTCTCTCTCAAAATAAATAAATAAACAAACTTTAAAAAAGATGTTAAGAGATTTCACAAAGGGAGAGAAATTATTACCTGAACTGGACGAATAGATTTCCTTCATCATACAGATTCTCCAGCCTTTTTTGGAAGTGGTGTATTCTCAAATGAAGCCACATCTACTGGCAAGCCAGGAAAGGGATTGTGAATAAATGTGACTGCCAGAAAGTGAGGAATTTTTTGTAGTTTTGTGAACAGTGTTGCTGCCTAAGCTAAAGCAAAGGTGTGGGAATCTACAAAAATACTATTGGACACTTGAAAAGTACCTCAGGGAGCTTGCCATCCTGAATATTTCAGTATTTATCCTGAGATGTCTCTATTAGAATCTATACCTTTATGTTTTTGTTGAGTATTTTGTTGTGTGGAAAGAACAGAATGGGTGAAATATCTACAAATATAGCACTGGAAAGTTTAACTGCACAATTTCTTGAGAAGCTTTAGGTTCTTTTTCTTTCAAATTACATCACAGAGAAAAGTAATTCCCAACCCGGAAACCCCACATAACCATACCAGAGACACTTCACTAGGTCAATGCACTTTATTATTTCTACTGAGCTAGAGATGTACATGAAGACAACATAGGAGCACACTCCAGGTAACCATTTCCTGTCCCTCTTGGAGCCGGCCACCCTTTCCCTTCAGGCATTCACCCTCCAAACACATCCAAAACGTGCTAAATGACGTGACCTGTTTGAAGCCACATCTCAGAGCACCGTCTGTGAACTTAGCCCACATTGTTTGCATGGCGTCAGGAGAAGAAGGGAAGAAGGTGGATGATTAAAATTGATAGGATCAACGTTACCGTTCTCAATTTTGAACTGTAAGGATCCATATGGCGAGCGATGTGTCCTACTCTTGACGTCTTAGAGAATACTCTTTTAGAAGGGTCACTGGAAGTAACCGTGGAGGACATGTTTCTCCTTGATAGTATCATTTATCTCCATAATATCATTTATGTAAGCAGGGATAACTTCTTGAATATCATTTTGCCATCGACAAGTCATAAGGACCTGTCCCTGCCTGTAAGAAGATTCATAGACACAGTCTGTCATTACCACTCCTTCGATTAAATTACAGTACACTCCTTTTATTGATTGCCTGCTCCTGTGACATCTCTTCACCCCATTCTTACAAGACACAAACAGGTTGTTACAGATGTCTTGCAGTTCCTCAAATGATATCTGGAGGAAGAAATGTTCTTTTACACAACGGAATCTGTTGTGGACATTTTTCATCTTTATTTCATCAGTGCAGTAGTTGGAATCAGTCAAGGGTCTTCCCGGATCAATAATGGTGCGTCTTTTGAAAACATCCTTAGGGGTTGGTAGGGTAGGTCCTGTGCTGCGCATTTCCTCCAAATAATCTTCAAATTGCTCTATCTCTTCCGCTGACAACGGAACATATTTGTGCAAGATTTTCAACTGCAGTGGCTGCAGTAGCAGGAGCAGCAGGAGCAGCAGAGTGAGGGGCCGCAGGGTGATCAGAGTCCACATGCTTTCCAGGGGGGACTACGAGAGATAAGGGGATGTGAGCCATTTCCATACTGTGCCCGCTTCTATTCCTGTGCTGGGCAACATTCCTTTCTGCCACTTACCGCCGTTCTGAGCTCGAAGACTTTGGGCAGTATTCAAATTGACAATTCAGAATATATTTAACCATTTCTGAAGTATGGACTAAAAAGTAACCTTCCTAGGCCTGTACTCAGTCGGGAAGACTGTCGATATGAGAGGAAAAGGTGAAGGAAGGAGGGAGAGAAAAGGAGAGAGAGCAGTGAGCAAACAAGGAAGGATGAGGAAGAGAGAAAAGGAGAGATGGAGGGCAGGAGGGAAGGAGAGAGGAGGTCAAGACAGCAGTGGGGAGAGGGGAGAGAGAGAGACAGACAGACAGACAGACAGAGAAGAGGCTCCCACCATCTGGAACAAATGCATCTGTTCTCTTCTTAGGAGTTGTGAACTCACACCGTAGAGAGCTGTAAGTGATCCTCCCTCCCCTCCGCCTGCTGCTATGAGGAAAATTCTTCATCTTATGACTTCTCCTCTTGCTCATCTCAGACCATAGACGCCCTGGGAGAAGGGATCAAGCAAGGTACATGGGGTCGGGTGAACACCATCTGCTTTTCTTTGTGAATATGCTTTCAGCACGACCTCCTTGCCTGGAGCTGCTCGGTCCATTTTGTAGCCTCCTCTGCCTCCTATTACCACTCAGAATGGCTCTGCCACCAAGGGGCATCACTTACCTTGTGGGGGTGTTTTTTTATCCTATTTTTTTCTTCTCTTAGGTAGACTTCATGGTTTCTGTTATGATCAGGTTTCGCATCCCTAAACTCTCTCCACCCTGTGAGCCTGTCTGCAGAGTTACGGTAACCTCATCAGGAGATATTTCAGTCCTTACTTTCCTCGATGTCAGTGCATCCACCTGTCTATTCACCCCACAGCAGGCTGCACCAAAATCCCCCAGTACTTTATTTATTTATTTATTTATTTATTTATTTATTTATTTATTTTAAGTTTATTTATTTTTGAGAGAGAGAGTATGAACAGGGGAGGGGCAGAGAGAAAGGGAGAGTGAGAGAATCCCAAGCAGGCTCCTCACTGTCAGTGCAGAGCCTGATGCAGGGCTCGAATTCACAAACCCTGAGATCAAGACCGGAGCTGAAATCACGACTTGGATGCTTAACCAACTGACGCATCCAGGCACCCCAATACCCCCCAGTACTTTGAATACACGTGAGCAAGTGTCTCTGCAACACAAATGTGTAAAACTGAGATGACTTACATTATTTAAAAAATTCTCCTACCTTAAAAAGAAATGAAAATGTTTAATTTGGTACATACTAATGAAGCACATTATTACTAAGCTTTGTGGTCGTTATGTTAAATAATTATTTTAAAACTTTCCTTGCAAGAGTCTGAACAGTAGTAACATGTGTTACAGGAATTGTGCCCAACAGCTAGATACCAGGGGACAGACTACCCTTTAGGACAAAGTGTCATCTCTCACAGAGAACTCCTGGGCCTATCTATCATTTTCCATTTCTACTCCAAATCTGGCTGTTAATCAATTCTCCAAGGAGACTTCCCAGACAAAGGCAAGTGCTTTAGGTGCACTGGAGAACAGGCTTCCAGGCCTACCTGTGCCTGGAGTCTCTTGACCTTGTTCAGTCCTTGTGGTGACTATGCTTCAGAGAATGGATGCCTCAGGGCTGGGCTGCAGAGATCCTGATATTAGGGGAATTGGCCTCCCCTTAGAGCACAGGATCTTAGAGTAGAAAGGGAGAAAAACAGCTGTGAGCAGCTGAAATAAATACATAAGTAATATGTATAAATAATATTAGTTTGTACATAAATAAATATATATACAAATAATAAATAATAATGGCTAACACAACAAGCAATGATGTACAAAGCACTATCTATACATTACCATCTTCATCATCCAAACAGCCTTATGATGTTTTCTAGTATTGTTTTTGTCTTCTTTGTAATCATCATTTCTTTGTGAAAGGAGGTTGCTTAAAATCTTACATTGGGCCTGGCAAAACCCTGGTTCATGCTCAGGTCACAAGTCTGTCTGACATCTACGATTCGATTCTTCACTGCTATTCTGTGGCCCTTATCAGTCTAGTTTCCCTTCCTGAGGCCAACCTGTGCTTCCTTCTCTAGGCTGTCTTTGTAACTCTGTCAGAAGAAACTAACAGAAACATAGAGATCACAAAAGTGGCAAGAACCAGGGGCGCCTGAGTGGCTCCATCGGTTGAGCGTCTGACTCTTGTTCTCAGGTCTTCATCTCAGGGTCGTGAGTTCAAGCCCCACATTGGGCTCTGTGATGGGTGTGGAGCCTACTAAAAAAAAAAATAAGTGGGGAGGACTAGAATTGTGTTTGAACCACTGGAGTGCTGTAAGAAATTGGCCCACGTGCTGGCCCACGTACCATGAAGCCTAGCTGAGCTGCTGCAGGAGAGTTTCCTGGGTTTTCTTACTCCACTGTGGCCTTGGCATAAGAGAAGTCTTCCCTTAAGGCAACCTGAGTGATTCTCCAATACTCATAACCCAAAGACTCTGAGCTACGTGGAGATGGAAACAGGTTGGATCTAACCTTTGTATATGTGAGTAGAAAAAGTCAGAGAATGGAGGAGTTAGAGACAGGCAGATGTTGGGGGTGCCTGAGTGGCTCAGTTGGTTAAGCATCTTACTTCAGCTCAGGTCATGATCTCAAGGTTTGTGAGTTCAAACCTGTCATCTGGCTCTTTGCTGTCAGTGCAGAGCCCGCTTCAGATCCTCTGTCTCTCTCTCTCTGCCCCTCCTACTTGCTCTCTCTCTCAAAAATAAATAAACATTTTTTTTAAAAAGGCAGATGTGGGGGGCACATATGAGAAAGTAGAGAGAACAGGAGGATTGAAGGCAGGAGAGCAGAAAATGGGACTGGAAAGAAAAACTGGCCTGCAGTGGTGACGTGAGACTGGGCAGTCTTGGTGTGGCCATAAGCATGAACCCTTCCTCCCATCCTTGCTTCTACACTCTTATCAGACTCCCCTGGGGAGTCTCTTCAGGAGAGTGAGACCATTGTGAAAGTCCAGGGAGCTCAGCACACATTCCCATAAATGAGAACCTGGAGTGTCTGCGGCATCTTGGGCTGCAGAAAACAGAACAGCAGGTGCATGGAGAGCAGAGTTCAGGCTCCTGCTGAGGACATGCCTCAGGGCCTGCCCAGGATACCTCCTTGACTTTTGTACCCTAAACTTCTTAATTTTTTTATTTATGAATTCAGATTGTAGTTTCATACTTGTCAAAATCCTTTCTGACCCCAAAGTATATGCATTTTTGCTTCTATTCTAATATATTACTTTTATGGATTTTTGAAAAACGTTAAGTCTTTTACCCATCTGGAATTTATTTTGAAGTATAGTGAGAGGTGGGTTTTGTTTTCACATGATTTTTCCATAATCCCAGTACCAATGATTTGGGGTCCCTCATCACTAATTTAAAAGTTAGCTTATATATTAAACAATTCTATTTCTGAACTATCTGTTGTGTTTTGATGATGGTTTTATCTATTCACTTGCCAGTGATATGCTTTTACTTATTCTAATTTTATAAAATATTTTAATATCTAATAAAGCAACTCACATTCATTCTTCTACTTGTTCAAAAGTTAGTACCGAGACAGAACAGAAAGTAGATTAGTGGTTGCTTGGGGCACAGGGTAGGAATGGGAATTTGCAGTAAATGGGCAAGACAGATAGACAGACAGAGACAGAAACAGAGAACAGAGAACAGACGGATTGAAACATGCTCATGCAATGCTTCTTAAGTTTTTGCCTGGCAACCCCACACAGCAGAACCACCTGGACGCCCTGTGGATTGCAGATTCCCTGGGTTTTCCTCAAACCTCATTAATCAGAACCTCTGTGAATGGGCCCATGTATCTGCACTATAAACAAGTTCACAAGGTGAGTCTTAGCCCACTAAAGTTTGAGAAGCACTGCCTTTGTATACATAAAAATGTAATTTATGACATAGAAAACATCCCAAAATAGTGGGGGAAGTTTTAGGCCTTTTCAGTAAATGTTTTTGGGAAAAACGTGAGATGAATTGCTTTCACTGTTTGGCTATAGTGAATAATGCTTCTTTGAACATGGGTGTGCACATATCTGATTGAGTCCCACTTTTCCTCTCCGCTTTTAAATGTGCTTGGGAGGGTTAGGGTAACTTATAGGTGTATAGGCAGGGAAGGGCCTGAGAGAGGTTGTCTATCCCAGGCCTTTTCTATTATGCAGGTCTTGAGTCCCTGGTCACAATTTAAAAAAATAAAATAAAAGAATAAGATGGGTCAAAGTCTCCCCAGGGAGACAAATACATATTTCAGAGAGATTATTAGGTTGTATTTTAAAAGTAAATCATTTTTAAAATGCAAGACTTTTAACAGATCTTACAATAAGGCATCAAAGGATTATGATTGTGTAATAGTTATATAGCTTCAATCACAAAAGGAAAAATTAAAATTGTATCTTACAAATTGGTAACAGTTACAATACCTCATAAACTCAATGCTGGTGAGTGAGATAAGGCGGGCAATCACTCATTTGTGATCACAATGAAAAAGTTGGCAAATATAATAAAAAGCTTTGAAAAGCTGATAATATCCCTCCACTTGTAATAGCTAAGATTCTAAGCAGCAATAGTTTATATAGAAATATGGACAGTAAGCTTTACTTAATAAAGACAAAAATTTGAAATTTGAAAACATAAATATCCAAAAATTTGAGGAAAGGTTAAATTGAGTCTGATATGTTCATAAATATGGTAAAAACAATAATAACCACTGTAGTAAAAGCTAATATTTGAGATAGTATTCTGTAGTCAGAGAATTATATATTATAGAATAGATTGTTTTCCAGAATTTACAAATGAATTAACCAATGAAAATTTTAAAATATGAAATATATTTAATATTATAGTAGTAGGATTATCTGGTCACAAGTGATAGAAGTACCAAACAAATTAACTTAAACACAAGAGGAACTATATTGACTCACAGAAAACAAGTCCAAGAGGCACAGCAGGATGAAGAAATTAAATCTTTCACTGCACTCTTATTTTCTCTCTCTTCCACCACTGTTTTCTATGCTAACTTCATTCTCATGCAGGGTCTCTCAATGTAATGGCAGAGAAAATCATTGTTACCTTTATAGCCTATATTTAAGGTCACAGTAGGAAGTGTCATCCTCTCCCACTTTCATCCAATATAGAAAATAACTTTACCGATTGGCCTTGTTTCTGTCACGTGCATAAATCCAGGATTGTGAGGTCTTCTGATTGGTCAACCTGTAACACATGTCCTCCTCGGGGAAGTAAAGGCAAAACCACACCATTAAAATTCCAGCAGAATTCCAGTTGCTGACTGAAGGAAGGGTCGTTACCTACAAAACAAGAAAGGGATGGAGACCAGTGGCAAATGTCCATTACAAATGGCTGGGGAAAAAATAAAACATTGAACTATATCTACAACATGATCCCAATTAATGGAAATATAGATTACGTGGTGGGGGCGGAGGAACCAAAACAAAACCTCAATAAACTGTTATTTCTGAATGGTTGATTTCTTATTGTTGTCTTTAAAGCTATCTATTTTTCAAATTTAAAATAAGTTAGTTCTAAGAAATGTCACTTATGAAATGGATTTTTAAGATCTGGTTTTGGACATGTTCTTAAATATGAAGTGCCAATTTCTCAGACTGCCACATTTGATATCAGTTAACTTCCACTTTTGCTCAGTAGCAGGAAGAGTCAGTTCCTTAGTTTGAGTGGTTAAGCAAAGATAAAAACTCAGTCTTTAGAGTTAGACTTACCTTTATGAGTAAATCCCAGAATATCTCTTCGTTGAATTCCATCAGAAAAATCTAGGTTTTAGCTAACCTCAAATTTAGACTCTGCTTAAACATTTTGAGGCAATATTTATGCTTCTGACCTTTACACCCCTAGCCAAACTGAGAATGGTGTCAGGTTAAGAAAATCTAGAGAAAAATGTGATTTTTGTAGGTCCTAAGAGGATCAGTGACTTCCCTGAAATGCACATCTTTTGTTCAAGACATTTACTAGGGCCCAGGCCCTAGTAAAGACCTGAATATTTGAGCTCACAGAGACAGAATACAGAAAGGAACTGACTTTTCCTGATGCAAAAGTGGAAGTTAACTGATATCAAATGTGACAGTTTGAGATACTGGCACTTCATATTTAAGAACATGTGTCCAAAACCAGATCTTAATAGACGTACGCAAAATAAGAGTTACTCAATAATTGAAAATCAATCTTCAGAGCACAAATATAGTGTAATTTTGACATCTTATATTGCAAAAATGGAGTTAAGCCAGCTCCGGGATGACAAAAATCTCTTCATATTTGTTTGCAGTTTCCTGCAAGTTTATATTTATGTATGCCTTAATTAGCTTTTTTATTGTATGATTCTATATAAAAAAATTTTTTTTGAGATTTGTTACATTGATATCTGCTATTTTTTTTTTCTGTAATGTCAGTGTGAGTTTAGCAGGTACAGACTAAGATATCACCACTGATATGGCTTGATCTCATAATTTGGTCCTTCTCAGTGATCAGAAATAACAGGAAAACAGAAGCATAGAATATATTAGGATAGAATATTTCATAGATTTTGCCAGGGAAAAGGAAAATAAAGCCCAGTGAGACAGTGGGTTCTATATCAAGAAAAAATAGGGGAACCTGTCTGGCTCAGTCAGTGGAGCATGTGACTCTTGACCTTGGGGTTATGGGTTTGAGCCCTGCATTTGGTGTAGAGATTATAAGAAAGAAAGAAAGAAAGAAAGAAAGAAAGAAAGAAAGAAAGAAAGAAAGAAAGAAAAACAGATTTCAGTGTTCACACCCACCCACCCATACACACACACACATTCCTCCATGTATGATGGACTAGAGGTCAAAGTAATATTTTAAAAACAACATTAAGGATATTATAATGATACAAGTAATATATAGTAGAATATTTTTCACAATTTTGGAGCTAGTGAGGGATGTCTTTCTTAAACCAAACAAGAGCACAGCCACAAAGAAAATTATTGAATTATTGAAAAGCTTGATTACACACGCATAGACTGAATTACATACCTGTATACATGAGTACAAAGAAAATCTGACCCCAAAACAAATAACATGACAATGATCTCTAATAGCAGAAGACACCAAAAAAATAAACTTCAAAAACCAGCACAGCTTGGGAAAAAAAATGCTTTGGGGGTGCCTGGGTGGCTCTGGTTAAGTGTCCAACTTCAGCTCAGGTCATGATCTCACGGTTGGTTACTGGGTTCCAGCCCCACGTTGGGCTCTGTGCTGACAGCTCAGAGCCTGGAGCCTGCTTCAGATTCTGTGTCTCCATCTCTCTCTTTGCTCATCCCCTGCTAGTGCTCTGTCTCTCTCTCTCTGCCTCTCAAAAATAGATAAAAAATGTTCAAAAAAATTTTTAAGTGCTTTGAAAATGTGATCAGTGTGAAAGTGCTTCTCAAACTCAGGTGTAAGAAAAGTATGAATTTCTTTTCTCAATCCATTGTATCTGCACCAAAACCCTAGCTCTTAAGGGTGGCAGCACAATTTACCTCTGTTACAATTTTAGGTGTCTTCTGCCTTTCCTACATAGTTAGGAAAATCAAAGTATCTGCATTTGCCCTAGTAAAACAGAAAGTTACAATTTTGTACATGAGTGTTGATCATCATAGTTTCATAGTTTCTCTTTCTGTTATCATCATAGTTTCTCTTTCTGTTATCAATTGTCTTAATATGGAACATAGGGTTGTTTTTCCTCCCCTTTTAAACAACTAACTTTTTTTTTAATTTTTTTTTTAACATTTTATTTATTTTTGAGACAGAGAGAGACAGAGCATGAACGGGGGAGGGGCAGAGAGAGAGGGAGACACAGAATCGGAAGCAGGCTCCAGGCTCTGAGCCATCAGCCCAAAGCCCGACGCGGGGCTCGAACTCCCGGACCGCAAGATCGCGACCTGAGCTGAAGTCGGACGCTCAACCGACTGAGCCACCCAGGCGCCCCGTAACATTTTTGAAACTTAACACAAAAGCTATTGACATCCCTTTGAGCTACCAAAGAATTTGGTAAAGAATTTCTTGTGCTGTAAAGAATTTCTCTCTTTCCCAATATTCTACGGCAGTAAAAGCAAAATGCTCATCTATGCCTTCACAAAGTATTCTTATTTCCTATGAGATCTTCATCAAACTCCTATATTTCTTAGCTTTTGCATCATTAACTCATTATGAGTGCAACTCTGCCATGATAGATCTACCTTCTCACTAGAAAAGCAAGGAGAGGTGGTTTATCTCCAAAAATTTTAAGGAGCCTGTTTAGACAAAAACAATTTAAACTTGTTTTTCTTTTTTTAAGATTTTATTTTCAAGCAATCTCCACACCCAACGTGGGGCCCAAACCTACAAACCTGAGATTAAGAGTTGCAGGATCCACCGACTGAGCCAGCCAGGCTCCCCTAGACTTGGTTTTATTTATTTATTTATTTTAATTTTAATTTTTTTTTAATGTTTATTTATTTTTGAAAGAGACAGAGCACAAGTGTTGGAGGGGCAGAGAGAGATGGAAATGGAAACCGAAGCAGGCTCCAGGCTCTGAGCTGTCAGCACAGAGCCCAACGCAGGACTAGAACTCACCAGCCGTGAGATCATGACCTGAGCTGAAGTCAGATGGTTAATTGACTGAGCGACCCAGGCACCCCTAATTTTTGTGGTTTTTTTTTTAACATATAGGTTTTTAAAATTTTTTTAAATTTATTAACTTAGAGAGAGAGACAGAGAGAGTGAGAGGGAGAGGAGCAGAGAGAGAGGGAAAGACAGAATCCCAAACCAACTCCACGCTGTCAGCACAGAGTCCAACATGGGGCTTGAACTCGTGAACCATGAGATCATGACCTGAGCTAAAACCAAGAATCAGACACTTAACTGACTGAGCCACCAAGACACCCCCAGATTTGGTTTTAAAATGAAAGCATACATAAGGATGAATATAATCTTCTAGTCAAGATGGAGTAACACGGACCTGATTTACTCTCCCACCTGAAACAATTTTTAAAACTGATAAAATGCTGGAAAAATTAGTTTCAAGACACTAACATGAGACAACCAAACACACTGATCTTTGAGATACAGGAAACTAACAAGGTGAGTCCTACAATTTGCCTGACTTACTGCCTGGAGAGAGATTTCAGGCACAAGTGAAGGGTTGGCAAACGGGAAGAGCCTGAAAACTACAGGAGATGAGGAGGAGGAACTGAGGAAACAAGGAGGCCAAGAAACTTGAGTCCACAGGACACAGTACTAGAAAGGAGAGAACTGCCTTGAACAGAAATGTGGAGATCTGCACAGGGTTCCTCTCAAGTATGCAGCAGAGTACTGTTTATCATGAGTGTGGGAGAAAACCACCTGAGGCTGGGGAAAGAATTATCTAAAAGGATCAGAGAAGATAGTGCCTAACCCCACTAACCAGGCTGGAAAAAGTCAAGATGCATGGCATATTAGGTAGAGTACTCAGGAAGGTCTTGCCTCAGTAATGGGCAATAATTAGCCTTAGGCTGCAACTGCTCTGTACCCGCCTAACAAATCAAAAGGATCGAGTGGTTCCGAATAGCTTATGTGCATCCCAGAAAATAGTTCAAGAAAATTTATAGGAATGCAAAAATATCCTTACCTGGTAAACCAACAAGGTAAAATTCACAACATCTGGCAACCAATCAAAATTAGCTAAGCCTGGGGGCACCTGGGTGACTCAGTAGGTTAGGCGTCCGACTCCTGGTTTCCGCTCAGGTCATGATCTCACAGTTCATGGGATTGAGCCCTGAGTCAGGCTCCATGCTGATGGAATAAAGCCTGCTTGGGATTCTCTCTCTCCCTCTCTCTGCCCCTTCCCCACTCACACACACTATCTCTCAAAATAAATCAATAAAAACTTTTAGAAAATTACTAAAAAAGGAAGCAGATAAACAAAAACCATACTGAGGAGAATAATCATTCAATTGCATTTGGCCATAAGAAGGCATAGAATAAAGACATTAAAACTGTTATTATAAGGGGTGGCTCAGTTAGTTAAGCATCTGAGTCTTGAATTCGGCTCAGGTCATGACCTGATGGTTCACAGGTTTGAGCCCCTGTGTTGGGCTCTGTGCTGACAGCTCAGAGCCTGGAGTCTGCTTTGGATTCTGTGTCTCCCACTTTTTGCCCCTCCCCTCCTCATGCTCTGTCTCTCAAAAAATAAATAAACATTTGGGGCGCCTGGGTGGCGCAGTCGGTTAAGCATCCGACTTCAGCCAGGTCACGATCTCGCGGTCCGTGAGTTCGAGCCCCGCGTCGGGCTCTGGGCTGATGGCTCAGAGCCTGGAGCCTGTTTCCGATTCTGTGTCTCCCTCTCACTCTGCCCCTCCCCCGTTCATGCTCTGTCTCTCTCTGTCCCAAAAATAAATAAACATTGAAAAAAAAAATTAAAAAATAAATAAATAAACATTAAAAAAATTTTTTTTAATTATTATTATAACTGGATTTCTTCTGTGCAAAAAATTAAGTAGATTCATAGACAATAGAAAAAAACAAATCAAACTTTGGAACTTTTAAAGATAAAAACTAAAATGTGTGAGATGAAAAATACACTGGATGAGATTAATGGCAGATTAGATATTGCAGAACAAAGATTAGTGAATCTGAAGGTTATAGAAATGATCCAAATGAAACATCAAACAAGAAAACAAAACAAAGAGTGAAAAGAGCATCAGCAAGCTGTAGAATGAATTCAAGTGACTTCAGATGAGTAATTAGAGTCTCTGAAAAGGAGAAGCAGGGGGATAGAAAAAAAATTAGAAGCAGTGATAGCCAAACACTTTCAAAAGTTGATGGAAAGTACAAATTCACAAATCAAAAAAAGCTCAATGAACTCCAAGCACAAAACATGAAGAAAACCATACCAAGGCACATCATAACCAAATTGGGAAGAAAACAACCCTGACCTAGTCATGAAAAGAAAACCTTAGAAGCAGCCTCAGAAAAATGGCATGCTAGGATTGGAGAAGCAAAGAGAGGGGTAATGTTAGATTTCTTTTCTGAAATAATGTAAGTAAGAAGAGAGCAGGAAAATATTAAAGGACTCAAAGTAAGAAAGTTGTCAAGGTAGAAATTCTATACCTGGTAAAAATATCTTTAAAAAACGAAGGCAAAATAAAAGCATTCTTAGATTGCAGAGCTTACAAAAAGTCATCACCAGCAAACAGGGAAGGTAAACTGGCAAAGAGAAAATTATACCAATTGGAAATGTGAATCTCCACAAAGGAATGAAGAACATTGTAAATGGTAATTAATTAAATGGGCAAATACATATGATTTTTTTGTTATTATTTTTTAATATTTATTTATTTTTGAATGAAGAACATTATAAATGGTAATTAAATGGGCAAATACATATGATTTTTTTGTTATTATTTTTTAATGTTTATTTATTTTTGAGAGAGAGAGAGAAAGTGTGAGTGGGGGGAAGGGCAGAGAGAGAGGGAGACACAGAATTAGAAAGCAGGCTCCAGGCTCTGAGCTGTTAGCACAGAGCCTGACGTGGGGTTTGAACTCACGAACTATGAGATCATGACCTGAGCCTAAGTCAGATGCTCAACCGACTAAGCCACCCAGGTGCCCTGCTTTTCTTTTTTTTGATTTAAATTTATTTAAAGTAAAACAGACTAACCAAAACTAGTAGCAATGTATAATGGGATTTATACCGTATTCCAAAGTAAAATGCATGAAAAGAGCATAGAATCTGAGAGGAATCCAAGTATACTAGCATAAGGTTTTTATACTGAGTGAAGTAGTACAGTATCAGTTGAAAGTAAGCTATAAGTTATAGATATATACTGTATATCCTAATGCAACCACTGAATTAAAACAAAGAGCTGTAGTTAAAAAGTCAACAAAGGAGATAAAAGTGGAATCATAAAAAAATTGATAAATCAAATGAAGGCCCCAAAATCAGAAAAAGGGAGGAAAAAATGGAAGGGACAAATAGAACAAATAGCAGGAGTTAGACTCCAACTAACTGTATCAATAATCTCATTAAATGTAAATGGTTTTAGCATACCAATTAAAAGCTAATGATAGACTGGGATTTTAAAAAACAAAACAAGATTCAGTATATACTGTCTACAAGAAATACACTTTATATGAAGACACATAAAGAAGGTAACAATAAAGGATGTAGAAACATATACCATGCTAGTGTTCATCAAAAGAAAGCTGGAGTGCTATAGTAATATCAGATAAAGCAGATTTCAAAACAAAGAATATTACCAAGGCTAATGAGGGTCATTTCCAAATATGAGGTTCGATTAATCAACAGGATGTAACAATCCTAAATTTTTATGCCCCTAAAAAATTGGGCTTCAAATTACAAGATGCAAATACAGAAAGAACTATAAGGAGAAGTGAAATCCATATATTACAGTTTGAGCTTCCATATCCATTTCTCAATAGCTGATAGGTCAAGTAGGCGGGAAATCAGCAAGAATATTGAGGACTTGAACCAAATTAATAACCAATTTACCCCCAGTTACATTTATAGAACATTCCATACAACAAAAGCAAATACATATTTTTTCAAGCTCCTGCAGAACACTTACCAGGATACACCAAATTTTCTGCCGTGAAACAAGTCTTAATAACCTCAAAAGGATCCAAGTTAAACAAAATATATTCTCTGACATTGGAATGAAATTATAAATGAATAAGAGAAAGACTTCTCAAAAATCTCAAAATATATGGAAACTAAACAAACCAATTCTAAATAATCCATGGGACAAACATAAAATCAAAATGGAAATTAGAAAATATTTTGATCTGACTACTGTTGAAAAGAATCACATAGCACAGCAAAATTTGTGGGATGCTGTTA
Source organism: Lynx canadensis (assembly GCF_007474595.2). Lineage (NCBI taxonomy): Eukaryota > Metazoa > Chordata > Mammalia > Carnivora > Felidae > Lynx > Lynx canadensis. The sequence continues at coordinate 71,422,346 of NC_044308.2, forward strand.
AAGCAGTATTGAAGAGAAAACTGATAAACACTACACATCCATACTAGATGCAATGCATATATATATATGTATGCATTATAATATATATGAATGCACATATATGCATTATAATACATATATGAATGCACATATATGCATTATAATATATATGAATGCACATATATGTGCATTATAATATATATGCATTGTAATATATATGAATCCATATATATATGCATTGTATACAAATGCACACATATATGCATTATAATATATATACAAATGTACATATATATGCATTATAATATATATATGTATACACACACACACACACACACACACACACACATATATATATAAAGGACTTGTATCCAGAATATGCAACAATGAAAATGCAAATAATCCAATAAAAAAATAGGAAAATGTTTTAACAAGCACTTCAGAAAAGAAGATATATGGATGGCAAACAAATAAGCACATGAAAAAGTTGTTCAATATCCTTAGTGTTCAAGGAAATGCTACTTAAAACCACAATGAGATACCACCAGACACCTACTAGAATGGTTACAATGAAAATGACTGACTTTACCAAGTGTCAGTAAGAATGTCGGTGAACTGGATTTCTCCTAATAGTGCTGGTGACAATATAAAATGATACAAATAAATTTGGAAACAGCTCAGTAGGTTTTTAGAAAGGTAAATACACATCCACCGTTTGACCCAGCCTAGTAGGTTTTACTCCAGAGAAAAAGAAACGTATGGTCACACAAAGACTTTTATATGAACGTTCACAGCAGCTTTATTTGTAATCACCAAAAACTAGAACCAACTCAAATTTCTACCATTAGGTAAATGGATAAATGAATTGTAGTATATCCATTTAATGAAATGCCACCCAGCAAGAAAAAGGAATGAGCTATTGATACACACAACAGCATAGATGAATCTCAAAATAATTAAATTGAGTTAAAGAAGCCAAACAAAAGATAGTACATAGTGTATGATTCCATTTCTATAAAACTCTAGAAAATGGAAATTAATCTGTAGTGAAAAGAAAGCAGATCAGTGGTTGCTTGGGGATTGGGGGTAGGGAAGGTGAGAAGAAGGAATAACTAAAGGGCATGAAATTTGGTAAATGTTGGATATGATTTAATAGGCATAGACATATGTCAAAACTTACGAAATTATTCAATTCAAATATGTGCAGTTTATCATATGTCAATTACATCTCAATAAAACTGTGTTAAAAAGTTAAAATGTGGGGCACCTGGGTGGCTCAGTCGGTTAAGCATCCGACTTTGGCTGGTGTCATGATCTCCCGGTTTGTGGGTTTGGCCCCGCATGGGGCTCTGTGCTGACAGCTCAGAGCCTGGAGTCTGCTTCAGATTCTGTGTCTCCCTCTCTCTCTGCCCCTCCCCTTCTCACGCTCTGTCTCTCTCTCTCTCTCTCAAAAATAAAAACATTAAAAAATTTAAAAAAATAAAAAGTTAAAATGTGAAGAAATATAACAAGTCTTAGTAGCGATTGGCTTACCACTTGCCACACCCTTAGAATTCCGTCGCCAGGGAGAAAAAAAACAAAGTCTTGGGCAGAGGCTGCGGTGTTGGAACAAGGATCACCACATGAAGATGAGAACTATAGTCTGAGGAATCTGGGGACTGATGAAAGAAAAAGATACGACCACAGTGTGGCAGTAGCACACAAGCTTTATCTGGGTGCCGCTTGGCAAGTGGGTGTGTGGGTGAGGTCCCTCGCAGCAGGAGACCACCCAGAGACCACCATCACCATGTGGTGGTGGTGAGGCACCATCCTTAAGGCCAGGGCAGGGAAGCCGGGGTGGGGGGGGGGGGTGGGGACCAAGAAAACTCCCAGGGGAGAGGGAATTAAGAGGGGGGCTTATGTGTCTAAAAGATGGCGCTCTGGGGCGCCTGGGTGGCGCAGTCGGTTAAGCGTCCGACTTCAGCCAGGTCACGATCTCGCGGTCCGTGAGTTCGAGCCCCGCGTCGGGCTCTGGGCTGATGGCTCAGAGCCTGGAGCCTGTTTCCAATTCTGTGTCTCCCTCTCTCTCTGCCCCTCCCCCGTTCATGCTCTGTCTCTCTCTGTCCCAAAAAATAAATAAATGTTGAAAAAAAAAAATTTAAAAGATGGCGCTCTGCAGAATGAAGGGGAGTCTTTTGAGCTCCAAAGGGCAGCAGCAGCTTGTACATTGTTGTTGTTGTTGCTGCTGTTGTTTTATAGCTAGAGGGCTTATTTTACCCTGTGGCTTGCAGATGTTGGGTGTAGTTTTATTGGTATGCAAAGCATACATGCTCTAAAAGGCAAAAAATATGCTTACCAAGGTGACATTTAAGACAACCAGATGGGTAAAAATTTGAATTCGACACTGGTGACCTTTTAAGCCTATGAATCCCACTTGCTATAAAGAAGTAAACATAGGGCCTATATACAGTGGCTATGTTTGGTTCATTTATATAATAAGAATCCTCCTGAGAGTGCACAAGAAAAAAAAAATTCACACGCCAACTCTGAACTTAGAATCCAGCCAACTCACATCTCCTCATTTGGGGGCTGTATGAATACTGGGTCACTACTTTCTTCCAGTTGCAGGAAATACACCATCCCCAAAGATAATTCTCCTTTCTATCCACTTTCAAGGAAATGTACTCTCTTCTTTCACTCTTGGCCATACTTTCTTCAGGGGGCCTAACACTCAAATTAATCTCTGGGAGACTAGCACACTCTTTATTACTATTCACTGCTGTTACCTGGCCTGAAATACAAAAGATGTTAATAACCCACAAGGTTTATTTACAAAAACTTGCCTTTTTTGGTAATGGAAAAGAGAAAAGTGATTATATTGGTTTTGTCTCATAGAGAAGGACCAAAAAAAAAAAAAAAGTAAACAAATAAGTGTCTTAATAAATTATCCTGCCATGTCTGTAATATATAAAGAAAATTACTTCCTATTTGTTTAAAAGAAAAAAAGCAGCCACCCAACAGAAAATAAGTAGAGTGTTTGTAAATGGCCAGATGTCATCTGAAAAGAATCCCAACTTAAGTAGACATGAACAGATTTATATTTTTAGCAGAAAATTGTGTTTGCACACTAGAGAACGGCTAGGCAGGCACAAGGGTGTGCCAGAAGAAATCATATAGGCAATTATTGGGAATATCTTAAACAAAAACTGGGCAGAACAGGGGCACCTGCGTGGCTCAGTTGGTTAAGCACCCAACTCTCGATATTGGCTCACTCAGGTCATGATCTCATAGTCGTGAGATCAAGCCCTGTTGTCAGCACAGAGCCTGCTTGGGATTCTCTCTCTCCCTCTCTCTCTACCCCTCCTCTGCATGCACACATGCTCTCTCTCTCAAAATAAGTAAAGAAAATCTAAAAAATATTGGGCAGAACAAAATGGAGGTAAATGATAGATTTAAGTTATTTAGGACATAAAAATCACAGGACTTGCTGTTAGGATGGATGAAGGAGATCAGGAAAATGTGTCAACAATAAATTCCTTGGGTTTTTCCTTAGCAGTTTTATTGAAGTATAGTTCACATAACATAAAAGTCACTCCTTTAAAATGCACAATTCTGTGATTTTTAGTAAACTTAGAGGTGTGCCATTGTCTCATAATCCACTCTCAGGACATTCCCATCACCCTCAAAAGATCCCTCATGTGCACCTCCATCACTCCCCATTCTCCCGCCAGTCCTAGACAACTATTCATCTATTTTGTGTCTTTACTTGTGATTGTTTGGCTTCATGATTTTTTTGACTTTGTGATGATGTGAAAGCAATACATATTCAGTAGAAACTACTTTGAATTTTGAATTTGGACCTTTTCCTGGGCTGCCTAGCGATATGCGATATACTCTCGTGATGCTGGGCATTCTGTACCCATCCAAGCATTCTGTTTTCACTTTCAGTATAGTATTCAATAAATTTCATGAGATATTCAACATTTTCTTATAAAATAGGCTTTGTGTTAGATGACTTTCCCAACTGCAAGCTCATGTAAGTGCTCTGCAATTGTCCTGCTTCAGTCAAATTGCCTTCATCTGATGTAGTCAAATCTCCGCAGGCTCCTCTTACAGGGGCACTTACAACTGTACTCAGGAGCAACCCAGATAATCCACATCTCAAGATCCTTAACTTAATCACATCTGCAAAGTCTCTTTTGCTATATAAAGTAACACTCACCAGTTCTAGGGATTAGGACCTGGACATCTTTGGGAACCATTATTCAGCAACCACAATCTTGTAGGTAAAAAACATACAAATTATTTATTCTAATACTCCTCTGTCTATAACAATCTTTCCACCTACTTGTACTTATGTGTTACTTCCCATTCCTAGTACTTTTTTTTCTCCTATCCAAATCTTAGCTATTTGAATGGATCATCCATCAAGTTCAAAATTTTAGTTCTTTTACAGGTCCCTGCACTAATCACCCTAGACAAAAGAGATATGTCTCCCTCTTAAGATATTATTCTACTGTCCTGTATTCAATACCTTGTGCAGTAAGGGTACATTTATTTATGCTTTTTCCCCCACAACAGCTGGTATGGACAGCCTTACATGTGGAAATTTCTCAATTGCTTGCCTATAAATATCTTCTGCTCATTAACTGCTCTAATTACTCTGCCCCCGTAATGGACCACGTCACTGTAATCTCACTACATTTCTCTCCCCAAGGTCCAAATGCCTATTCAACCAGTCTGGGCCTACATAGACATGCCTTTAAACTTTTATAGTTTATGGACAGGTGACTGCCTGACATGAGAAATAAAACTACAAAAAAAAATTATGGACATATTGTTGAAGTGTGATAAAAACAAATTTACATCAATATAATTTGCCACACACTGAGCGATGTTCACAACCATGACTGTATTGTCTGGCAGTTAGGCACAAAAATATGTCGTTTATTAAAATGATTACAATGAGTTTTATAAATATAGTTGAGAAATTCCAGTGTTTTCTAAAGGAAGACAAAGGGGAATTTAGTAGACTGGGAGGTTGCTAGAAGACTAGCTGAGGCACCCACTAAAAAAGCTTGATGTGTACCCAGGGTGAGTTCATCAATTCACGCTGTTCTTGTCCTTTTCCACCTGGGCAACTCAGAGCCATGTGCTCCATGAGCCCCAGATTCACAGGGGCTGGAACCATGACAGATTGAATAGTGGCCTAAGTCTTATGGGTGACTTGATTCCAGAACCCTTGTCACTCTACACCTGATGGGTGAGTATGAATGCAGGATACACGGAGAACACATAAAGTCAAGTGGGGCAAAGACTAAAAGGAAACTAGAAAGCAAAAGGCCACAACAGGGTGCGAAAAGGAGATGTGTGTTGCAGGCACAGTCTGGGCAAGAGAAGAGAATACGGATGTAGGATGAGGAAGGGATGGTTGGGGGGGTGAGTGTCAGAAGGGGAAAAGTAAAGGGTAGGTCACTCTGTGTGGGCATCTCCCAAGAGATCAGCCTCCCAACCTTGCTCTCATGCTCCTACCCCTGCTGATTCCTCCTCTGACAGGCCCTGCTTTCTGAGGCCGTGAGAGCTCTCAGAAGGCGTGTTTAATGGGATGGGTCTGAAAGCTCAGCCCATGTTCCTGGAAAGAACATGGAGTTCTCAGAACAGCCTGAGCTGGGGAGAGCAAGGAAAGTGAACCAAGCAGCATAGCCTGGAGCTTTCATGCCTGGGGTTCTGCCCTGTTCTTTGACCATCTGTAGGACAAGCCCCAGGGCCCACTCAGGCGCCTGGGGAGATCCCCAACTCAAAGTCCTAAGGGCCAGAATTAATTGAGTTGAGTCTCTTACCTAAAGGATGTATAAGAGGAAGGAGGATTGTCATCAGTGAACTAAAGAAACCAAATGTGCAGAGAGTCTGAAAACTAGAATAGCGCTTAGTTCTATCTGTTCTCCAGAGAGATGGCAAATGTACTAATTTGTTTTCCCAGGAGGAGTGCCCGAGAATTGTCCCTTTTCCTGTACCTATGCCACCACTATGTTATTATTTTAAGTTATTTCTGTTGATTGGGCAGGTAAACAATGATATCACACCTCTTTTATCTATATTACCTTTAGAAGAAAGGGGAAAAAAGATCTCCAAATGTTTAATGACTATTTCTTTTGTTAATTTTCTGTGTCCCTGGTTTATTTTTCTTCAGGTATGTTCATCTTTAACTTATTAAATAGAACTCTTCACATATTGAAGACAGAAACCCTTTCTCAGCAATAGTAAATGCTTTTCTTCAGTTGTGTGTTTAACACCGTGCCCTGATCTAATCATAATGAAAATAATAATGGCAGATACCATTTAATTATTGGAGCACCTGGGTGGCTCAGTCAGTTAAGCTTCCAACTTCAGCTCAGGTCATGATCTCTTGGTTCATGAGTTTGAGCCCCATGCCAGGCTCTGTGCTGACAGCTCAGATCCTGGAGCCAGCTTCCGATTCTGTGTCTCACTCTCTCTACCCCATCCCTACTTGTGCTCTCTCTCTTTCTCAAAAATAAATAAATAAACATTAAAAACCTGATTTATGATCAGGAGACTATAGATGCTGGAGAGGATGTGGAGAAACGGGAACCCTCTTGCACTGTTGGTGGGAATGCAAATTGGTGCAGCCACTCTGGAAAGCAGTGTGGAGGTTCCTCAGAAAATTAAAAATAGACCTACCCTATGACCCAGCAATAGCACTGCTAGGAATTTACCCAAGGGATACAGGAGTACTGATGCATAGGGGCACTTGTACCCCAATGTTTATAGCAGTACTCTCAACAATAGCCAAATTATGGAAAGAGCCGAAATGTCCATCAACTGATGAATGGATAAAGAAATTGTGGTTTATATACACAATGAAGTACTACGTGGCAATGAGAAAGAACGAAATATGGCCCTTTGTAGCAACGTGGATGGAACTGGAGAGTGTGATGCTAAGTGAAATAAGCCATACAGAGAAAGACAGATACCATATGTTTTCACTCTTATGTGGATCCTGAGAAACTTGACAGAAACCCATGGGGGAGGGGAAGAAAAAAAAAAAAAGGAGGTTAGAGTGGGAGAGAGCCAAAGCATAAGAGACTCTTAAAAACTGAGAACAAACTGAGGGTTGATGGGGGGTGGGAGGGAGGGGAGGATGGGTGATGGGTATAGAGGAGGGCACCTTTTGGGATGAGCACTGGGTGTTGTATGGAAACCAATATGACAATAAATTTCATATATTGAAAAAAAAATAAATAAAAACTAAAAAAAAAAAAACCTGATTTATGGAATCAGACCATCCTTGTTTGTTCCTGGGGGACCACTTATTATGTGTGTGACTTTGTATATTTCCTGAAGTCTTTATGCTTCAGTTTCTTCATCATTGAAGCAGGGATAATAATAATCTACCTCATGGAGGTTGCTCTGAGAATAAAGAAACCATATGTACATTTTAGACAAGCGCCTGGCACATTATAAGATCTCAGTTGGTAATTAAATATTGCTATTACCTATTAACCATCCCTGTGGTAATTATCATATGTGATCTTGAAAAAGTTTAACATATTAATAAACATGAAGGCCTGCCAGTTCTCTAGTTGCCGGAGTAAAAAGGATGCATTCCATGTGTGTGACGCCTCTTCTAACATCTCAGCCACTCTCATGTTTTTGGAAACATGAGTCCCTCTTGCAGTGTGTTCACTTCCAGGGAGTTTGAAGACAACAATGCCGCCTTGCTAGTTTGGGACACCGCGAACGAAGTTCAGAGTCAGTCGGAGTTAAACTGACTTGTTTTGCCCCACTGCTATCTGCAAAAGCTCTGAACACATACGCAGCAACATTTTTTTCCCCTCACTGGGACTAGAATTAGAATGTTCTATAACTAGAAGGAAAGATTTTAGGCCATCTAATCTAGTGGTGTTCAAACTTCAAACCACATCAGCAAACCTAACGCTTGTAAAAGTCCTGCATGCTGTAGTCCTATCCCAGATCTATAGAACCCAAATCTCCTGGACCAGGGCCCAGGGATTCGTATTTGATAACAGCTCCTACGGCTAGTAAATTTGTTAGGGTAAGGCTAGGCTAATGGAACAAAATATGGTGAATTTAAAAATATACATATTGGGGCACCTGGGTGGCTCAGTCAGTCAGTTAAGCCTCTGACTCTTGATTTCAGCTCAGGTCATGATCTCACAGTTCGTGAGTTCGAGCCCTGCGTCAGGCTCTGCCCTGACAGTGGTGAGCCTGCTTGGGATTCTCTCTCTTTCCCTCTCTCTCTCTCTCTAAACTAAATAAATAAAAATGTAAAAAATGTATATACATATTTATTTCTCTCTCATATAATTAAGCAGTCCAGATTGGTGAGATATCTCTGCTTCACACAGTTATTCAGGTACATGCCTTCCTTCCCTTTTGCTGTTCAGCTCATTCCTAGAACATTCCTAGAACACTATTATCATCTAAGGGATGAAAGGTGAGTCACACCCATGTCCATTTTGGGGATCTGGCAGTTGGGAAGAAAAATAAAAAGCACAAGGAGGCCAGTTCCATGTCACAAAACCTGGATGTAGAAGTGGCACACATCACTCCTGCTCAGAGATCCTGGGAAAAGAAGTCTGGCTGGGCAGCTCCGTGCCTCACCGTACCTCTTTGGCTTGAGGCCGAGCGGGTAGTTTGGGGCAGGCAACCAGAGAACACCACCACACTGATCCTGATGGCTATCCAAGTCAGAGAGCCCCGAGATCTAATCCAGCCTCCTCATCATGTAGATAAGGACATTGATGTGAAGTGAGTTGGGGGTGGGGGAGCATGATGAGGCAGTAAAACATATGAGGACTTATCTGTGATGTCACAAAGGCTCCCCTTACTTCAGCATCACCCTGGGCCTTGGGAGCCAGGACTTGTTTCGCTTCAGAATTGTTGATTAAAGGGAATTTAGTGCCCTTCATGTTGGGAAAGCAGAGGGAATGGCTAAAGGCAAGATGGGTATTACTTTTGTGCTACATACCCCCCTTAGTATCCCTTTCTCAAAACTCTCTATCATTACATTCCCAGCTTCCTTTCTCTATCCAACTCTCCCTTCTGTGGCCCTTGGGATTGGATCTGTCTCCTTTATTCCCTCATTTCATTCCCTGTAATGTCTCTCTGTAGCTGCAGAGAAATGACACATATCTACCCTCGGTTATCTTTCTAGGAAGTCCAAGAGACACTTGTTTGGCCCTTTGTAGCCAGGCGGGCTTGTGCAGTTGAAGGGGCTGAGGTGACAGAATGAGACCATGAAGAGGAAGCCTATCAGGACCAGCCCGCCAACGGAGTGAAGAGAAGGAGGTGAGTTCTGGGGACTGTGAAGACAGCAGCCTTAAAGCAACAGAAGATGGACAGTGCTGGGGTCAGGCTAGGTGAGATGAGAATGGGGCATTAGTAGCCTTGGAAGCCAGGCCGAGAAATTTAGGTATAAAGCTACAAGAAAAATGAAAGGAAAAAAAAAAAAGATCTCTGTGGTTTGGGAACACAGAAGGGACATTACAAAGACTCAATGTTTTAAAATGTGAAATCCCTTGCCTATCATCATCATGAGGGACCTCAGGCTGCACATTATGTCAAAGGGGTGACAGGCTTTGAGGGTGGGAAATGCCAGTAGTTAGGAGTCTCAACTCTCGATGACATCTCCACATTTGACATCTTTCAGACTTCACAGTATGATGATTAGATACGCCCTGGGAGCTCCCGATTCCTTCAGAGAAGTGGAAAGATTTGGTCTTAAGACTCTTTAGAGGATGGTCCTGGCCTAGAAAGAGGTATCTATTATGGCTCTTTGCTCTTCTCTTCTGGTGAAGGAAGAAGTCTGTACTAAATTCTGAACGAGGCTGGATTTGCGTTTTCTTTGCATATTACCAAAAAACTTTGCCAGAGCTTGAATAGTTATTGTCTCTGGGGCTGACATGCCCATCACCCAGAGCTTGACTCTACAGTAGGACTGTACTGTAGGGAAGAAGTGACTCAAATGGAACCAAGTTGGAACCAAGAAGAGACCCGATGGACCACTCTGCTCTGGAGAACCTGTCCCATGTGTGATGAGTGGCTGGTAGCACCAGCCTTGCCACATAGAACTATCCCCAGAATGGACCCCAGGGAGCATACCTCTCCTCCAGGGCTCCAGGTTCTCCTCCTACGGAGAAGAAAACTCTGGGTCCCAGGCATTTCCCTCTAACACCTTCTCCTCTGGCTGCCAAGAGAAAACTGAGTGCTAACTACACACCTATTTGGCCAAGCTCATAGTGACTATTTAAGCAGGCACCATACTGACAAGGAAAACCCAGCTGAAAGATATAAAACTATCTGCCCTAATGCTGCATATTGGTTGATTGTCAGAGTCTTGCAGTTTTAATAAAATGAGAATCCTGCACATGATGTGAAAAGCATTAGAAAAATTGATATATTAAGAGTGCTGTACAGTAAGAAAAGTGTTACAGTGATGTAACATTTGCTATACATGTATTTATTTAAAATCAGGACAGGGGCGCCTGGGTGGCGCAGTCGGTTAAGCGTCCGACTTCAGCCAGGTCACGATCTCGCGGTCCGTGAGTTCGAGCCCCGCGTCGGGCTCTGGGCTGATGGCTCGGAGCCTGGAGCCTGTTTCCGATTCTGTGTCTCCCTCTCTCTCTGCCCCTCCCCCGTTCATGCTCTGTCTCTCTCTGTCCCAAAAATAAATAAACGTTGAAAAAAAAATTAAAAAAAAAAAATCAGGACATTAAAAGAGTGGTCTCAGGATGGAGAGAACAGGAACACAAAAGCACCCACTAAGGAACAAGATAATTGCCCATACTTTGTGTAGAGTGTTGAACCCTAAAACTTACAAATAAACAATTGGTAGTGAAAATAAAACCAATACAACATCAAAAACAAGATCGAAGACTAACCCTGCCTAGTACTTGGCAGAGATGTCCTGTTTCCCATCTTTCTACCTGCTCTATTTCTCCATGGCTTGCATCCCTCTCCCACAGTCCCAGGGAATCAAGACCATGCTGAGTAAAAATTGCAATAAGAGCTTTATCATTCCATCTGTAGCAACTTGTGACATAGATAGGGACAAGGATGGAGGAATGGAGCTTGCATAGGGCCGGAGCTGTTGACTGAGGGCAACAGCTAAGCCAAAAAGCATCTTTTTCTTCTGGCATCTTCTGGAGGACAGGCAGCACCTGGTTGCATGGGTGGGTGCTCACATTTGTGAGCATGGATGCACACACTTATTTGAAAAACGGAGATAATAGTATCCCCTATGCTCATTCATTATTTCTCTGAATAGTCTCAGAGGCAGTACAATTAACTTTCAATTATCAGTATTTGTTTTGGGCCTTTTCTCTTAATTTTGTCAGGTTGGATGGACTCTGCTTCTTGGCTTAATAGCTGAGCTAGGATAGAATTTGGTCTGGTTCCAAGAAAGTGTGTGTGTGTGTGTGTGTATGTGTGAGAGAGAGAGAGAGACAGAGACAGAGACAGAGACAGAGAAGTGGGGCGGAGAGAGGGGGAGAGAAAGAATCTGTACTCCAGGATCAGTTATAAATTTTAATTGAATTCACAATTTTGCATTTTTCATTCCTCCAGTTAGTATAGATAACCAAGAGTTTGCTATATTGCTGAAATGGTAGATACGGATAATAGAAGGAAATAAACAATAATGAGAATAAGGATGTCTTTCTTTAGAGAGACTCCGGTCTCAAAGCCCTGTGGGATTTACAACTTGGAGCCACTAACTAACCAGCTCATCAGAGAATGACCTGTCAGCATTGCCAATATTTTCTTTAATGAGGTATCACTGTGGTATTGGCACCTGGCGAACTGTTTGTCCATAGTAAGCTGGCACATAGTGGTCTCCAGACGTGGGCTCCTAGAGCAGTTGATGCCAAGATTCTGTCCACACTTGCAGCTGGAGGCCTTGGGGACCCCGTGCATCACTTCCATGGAGCCATGGATGAAGTTATTGCTCAACCTGCATGACCCATTAACTTCGGAAACTTTTCTCCAGACCACCACGTCATTGCAATACTCTTTGTCGTTACCTGGGCTGTCTCCTCCGTGGAAGCTATAATGTAATCTTCTGAATGTCAATAACGAGGAAGACAGACTATCCTTGGACGTACTGGCACTAGTATTTTTATGTAACAGAGTCAAGTTCATTAATACCTCACTAGTCCGTTTTTCTTGGTCCCTGTTTGCCACATCATAGTACATCTCTTCCCCCGAAAATTCTTCGTTAATTATCTCCATTATGCTTTCTGGAGCTCCTGCAAGAACCAAACCCAGGCCGAGGAGCAGCAGAAAGAAAGAATCCATCTCAGATCTGGGGTACTCTCTTCTGCAGTAAAAATAAAAAAGTAAAAGATGAAAATAAGGAGAATATTAATGAGATAATTCTCTTTTCCTCAGGGAAGTTATTCCCAGGATTGACTCCTGCATGTAAGTTCAGGCTCCTTCTATGGAAGGATGATGGCATGAAAAGATACTCAGCTGTGGAATCTGAAGACCTAGCTCCAAATCCCCGCTTACCCGCTCATACGCAATTTACTGGAACTCCTTTAAGCTCAGTTTCCCCCATGCAGAAAAAACAAAGGGTGGGGGGGGGGGAATGTGAGAATTGTACAAGATAGTATGTTTAAAGTGCCCCAAACCAAGTAGTTATTTCTCTCTCTTTTCTCTTTGTCTATAATCTCTTTGGGAGGGACTGTCATCTATATAGTGGTCACAGTAATCTCACCCAACACATTCCTTACTACTTCTGAGTTTCCTATGGCCTCAAAACATGTTATTTCCCCCATCTCTCATTTCTTTTCCCACCCACTCGCAGTCATAGAATTTCTCTTTACCAGTTCCTCTGGCAAGTTGGTCCTGCAGAGAAAGAATCCAGCTGGTTACAGGGCTGAGAAGTGAAACTCTATTTGTTTCCTGGGAGTTTCTGTTATTGGTCTAGCTGAATGAGGAAGGAGGGGCAAGAAAGGGGTAGGTAGAATTGTATGGGGTAGAAGGAGGAGACAACGGGAACCAAGGATGCTCAGAGAACTTAATAAAGTGGGCATTTGGCAATGCCCAGTGGTGGTATCATTGTTTATTCTTTGAAGAAATCATCCCTGTGTATATTTTAACCCACAGTGATTTGTTTTCAGCTTTTTTGAAACCCCACAGCATAGATTACATTGCACTTCATTTTATATGTTCTTTTTTTACTTTTCAAGTTAGATGATGTATGTAATTTTCTCCCTCTTTTTAGGGTTGAAAATTCCTTGAGCCTGGAACTTTGTTTCTGCTCCTTTTTATTTGGTACAGAATCAAACACTGAACTGTATATGTGCTAGTTTCTCAACATTTGTTAACAACATAACATGTAGAAAATCCTCTACTTGAGCTCAATACTGGAAAATTCATCATGAGAATCTCAGAAAAAATGCTTATTCAGGGTGATAATTCCTTCTCTTGCTCTAGAAAGAATTTTTTTCCCTCCCACCACTGAGAGATTCATCCCCTTATATCTCCTGCATTATCACTCTAACCTCCTAACCACTGCTCCTGGCCCCTCCGATTCCTTCAATACACTGCTTTTCTAAAAATACCCCTTGCAATGACACTATTTCAAAAACCTTGAAATATTCCTCATTGCCTACTCAAGGCAATCTAATCCCCTGAGGCCATGTAGTCAAGGCTTTCTTGATCTAATCTCAACCAGCTTCTCAAGGTTTATCTCCCATTATTTTGGTACATGAACCAAATCAGCACTATCCACCCTTCTCCAAATGCACCCTATTCTGTCTCTCCATTTTTGGTCCTTTCTTGAGTGCCTACTCTTTTCCGCCTCTTGAAATCCTTCAAAGCCCAATTCAGATCACATTCTTTCTTTAACACATTTTTCACAATTTATGTCTACCAACTCTATTGTTCACTTCCCTAATCTTCTTATCACTCATTTCCTTTATTATTATTGAAGTATAATTGACATGCAATGTTATATTAGTTTCAGGTGTACAACATGTTGATTCGATAATTCTATATAATCATTCCCTTCTTACACCACTCATTTGACATTAACACACATGGACTTGTGGTTTTTATTATATGTAATTTAAAAATGTTCTGTGTGTGAAGTTAGAGCAAAGACTCAGCACTAAGAATATATAAGCCTCAGTAACTGGGTTGATTATTGATAAACGAATAGGAATTAAGTGGATGTGTTTGTGTGTGTGGCTTAAACCAGACTTGCTGCAGATTGAAGGTAGGAGGGAAGAAGGATTTAGATTTTTTTTCTAAATATCCTCTACTGTCAACATCAATAATGAGGTGATAACAGGAAAACAGAAAGATACTGGGGAGAAAAATAAAAAGGAAGAGCAAGGCAGAGATTCTTGACTGAAATCATTTTTCTGAAACATCCATTTCAAGTGGATAGAATTCACAGCTACTTGGGTTTGATTGGGGCTGCTAGGTGCCCATTAAAAAAAAAAAAAAAACCCTCCCAAACTACAAATGTCTAAAACATCACAATTCATTTGAATTGGGTTTTGATCCCTATTGAATGAAAATATTCTGAGAATAGATTCCACTGGACAGTCTCAGTTACTAGCACCTTAATGAGAATGCATTTATCTGCAAAATTCTGTTTCTACTTAGAAGGAGGGGACTTACGGGAGGAAGGGAAGGAAAAATAGTGAGAAGGAAAAAAAAAAGGGACAATAAATCCTGGGGAGAGGGGCAGGAAAAGGAATCAGAATTCAGAATATAAAAACAGGGTCTTTAAAGACACATTTCAGTGACTTTAAAATTTTGCCCAAGAAATGATGCTGCTACTTAGACTCTAATAAGTCATCTTCCAGGGACCACCTGTTCCTACTCAGCATCCGAGGGCTCTGCTTCCTTGGTGACATCCAAACTTCCACGAAGACGACGGTGACAGTGGGACTCCCATGGAGAAATGGGTAATGAGTAAGCCTTGTCTACTTCCCAGGCTGCAAAGTGTCCTTCATTCACAAGTGTAGATGTCCTCCCTCCCTCAATCAAATCAATCAGTTAGAACTTGACGCTTGCAAAAGACAGAGTTAACAACTAGCACAGGTGTACCTCCTTTTTGGATCTGACCCTGAACTAAGTTCGAATAAATAATGCAATAGTTAAAATCTCTCAACTGAAAAGATGAGAACAGAAAGGGCCTTCTAAAGCTTGTGCATAGCCTGTGCCAGCTCTAGCTCACTGTGTTTCTGGCTCTCACAGGATCGAAATGTCATAACTCAGAATTAGTGACCCCGTAACCTGGCACTCAGCTGCCAATTACCCCTTATTTCTCACTACTCCTCAGTACTAACCCTTTCGTCCAACAAAGAGAAACACAATTGTGGAGTAATAGGCCTGGAAACCTCAAAGACTAGCTGGTTCCCCCCCCCCAGGGACCACCTGGACCACCTGGCTGGTCCCCCCCAGGTGAGGGGGCTAATGCTCAGAGAAGAACAGGACTTAATCAAATCCCCAGAATGAGGAACCTCTCCTCTGCATTCTTTGGGCTCACCCTCTAACTCAAAAGACACCCTGCCCATAGCTGGATGTGGGGGAGTTAAACAATAAGTTCCACTGTAAGATCTATAAGGGGAAAAGAGTCAGGAGTTAGGATGCAAATTCTCTATTTCCTCTGCGGATGCAAGCGTCCAGGTACTGAGCTCTGAGAGTCTCAATCTCTTCCTGGGAAATCTGGATTCATTTCTCACCACAGTCTTTAAGGGAAATGGTTTCTGACCCATCAGGCAATCCTTCCACTCTCCCTTTCCCCTTCTTTCAAGGCACAGAGGCAGCTGCTAAATGTAAACAGATGCAGCTTGAATTATATATGCCCTCTTCAGAGGAGACCCTCATCAATGACTCCAAATGCCTCCACACCTAGGATCAAGTCTGGGAGCATTGTGAAACAAAAGGAGGCACTCACTCCGGGTACAAAATTTAAGGGGGTACCCAAAAGCCCAGTAATCAAGATAAATACTATTTTAATGCAACACTTAAAAAATATTAATTTAATGCAAAGTAATCTCTGATGACAAATACCAAAATGTCAAATAATAGGATCTGACCCTGTATTGGCTAACTCACTAATTCATGTCACCTTAAGTCCAACACTGTCAGATTGGGTCTTGATTTAAAACTCAGATATTTTATTCATCA
The DNA here is from genome assembly GCF_007474595.2 of Lynx canadensis. NCBI lineage: Eukaryota > Metazoa > Chordata > Mammalia > Carnivora > Felidae > Lynx > Lynx canadensis. The sequence goes on from NC_044308.2 coordinate 71,438,495, forward strand.
GAAAATTTCTGCATTAATTTTGATTTTTTTAAATGTTATTTATCCAGGTTACTGGGATTTTGGGCGCCTTTAAACTGTGTACATGAAGTGAGCACCTTGCTCACTTTACCTGAATCCCAGCTCTGCCTCGGATTCACTCTTGGCTCTCAACACGTGACCCAGAGAAAAGGGACAAGAAATTAAAACACATGAAGAGTTTATGATTCAATTTCAGTCGAGTTTTTATTATTATTATTATTATTATTATTATTATTATTATTATTAAACCAGAATGAAATTATTCCAGCTTAGCCGTACCAGCAGGACAGATGAATTACTAGTGGCTACCCAATTCACACAAAGCATTACCCCATGTCCACAGTTGAGGTGTGCTCCAGGGCGAACCAGTTACTGGTACCCCTGAGAGAGGAACCAATATACCAGTACCCCATACAGAAGTTTGCAAGAGAGGAGAGTACCAGTACCCCTCAGACCCAGGCAGTGGTCTCAACTTATTTAACATATCTCTGGAAAGTAACTGGCCCGACGTCATCACAAGTGACAACAATAAACCCCTCCACAGAGGAAATGTGGTACCTGCAGGCAGGGTATCTGGTGCCTCCAATGAGCTGACACACTGTCATTTTGAACTTTGTCAAACTCTGGAAACACAAAGTGGAAGAATGGTTCTGACAAGTCATTTTCTTGGGAGAGGTGCAAACACTGTTGATATTTCGAGGCCTCTCATGGATGAAAACATGCTCCTTTTTGCAGGTATTGTCAGGTCCCCTGATGACTCTTTGTAAGACCATGTGGTTGCAGTACCTTACAAGAGAGTCACTCTGAGGGTAGTCCACATGCAGATGCTCTATGGTGGACTCCTCTCCTTCCTCATTCTGCTCGTTTTCCCAGAACAAAAGCATCAGGTAAATTATCACCATTAGTATCATCATGGGTGAGATTCCCTTCACATCTGCTGTAAGCCCTACAGAGTAAGAAGAGACAGGACATAGCAGAAGGTGATCAGATTCCTCCAGCCCCATCCCCTGACTTTGCTCCCCCACCCTTGGGATGTTTTACTTCCTTCTCTCTGCTAATTAAAATCTCAGGCTCCAGCTGGAGGAACAGTTCCCCAAGCAAGCCCTTTTGATCTATTTCAGCTCTCAGCGTTTGGCATTGAACTGTTCTCTGGTCATTCCCATTGTGTCGTATTTGTTTTGCTTCTGCAAGCTCCTTGAGATCTTCCGTTTCTCCTGAATCCATCAGAGTGCTTAACACAGAGCTGGACATGTAGAAGGATGCTCAAAAGTACCCATGGCTGATTGTTTTCTTCCTACTGCTGAATGACTTCCTTTATCCTAATTGTCTCAACACTAATTCCATCCAGTTCCACATGTTTTCAGCACTATTAATCTCTTCTTCCCAGTTCTTCCAATCTCTCCTACCAAGCTAACTCCTCTCACCTTGTGTTTTTGCTGTAGTTCTCACAGGTAACATGTCCTTGTGACCAAAGATCTGAGAAAGTCCTTTGTGTCTAGCTGTTCCTTGGCAATAACTGATAGGGAGCCAGGTGAGTGTGGGGAGGGCCAAAGTGAAAAGAGCAGAAAGGGAGGAGCCTGTGAAGAGTGTGCTTGGGTGTCATTGGGACGGACGAGAAGTTACCTTCAGAGGGAGAGTTACATAAGGCAGGTCCTGAATGTGTCCTCATTAAACAAACGTGGATTTTCCAAAGCATTTATTAAAGTCCTGCTGTGTGTCAGACACACTATCATCTATTTCCCAGATTTGCAGTCAGTCTTTCCTGCAAACCTAGGAAGTAGCTATTATCCCCATTTCATTCAAGAAGAAATGTTGCAGATAGATTACTGTGGAGATAGAAGAGGGCAAGAGGAACAAGAGTCTCACCCTCTTGACACTTAACACTTGAACATCGAGTCCTAGCAAGCCTCATTCCCACGTGGTGTGCAGGACAGAAACAACTCCCTGACATTAACATTAGCCTTGATCAAGCCCTGGGTTCCTGGGGAAGTATGGCAATGGTTCCCAGACCCATTGTTGAACGCTGGAATCACCTGGGCATTTTTTTTTTTTTTTTTTTTTTTTTTTTTTTTTTTTTATGAAATTTATTGACAAATTGGTTTCCATACAACACCCAGTGCTCATCCCAAAATCACCTGGGCATTTTTAAAGGCCACCTTGAGACATTTGGCTTTAACTGGTGTTGGCTGTGACCTGAGTCTGAGATATTTAAAGCCCCCCCCCCAATGATTCTAATGTGGAACAAAATTTGGGAACCACTGGCCTATGGTATTCTTGGGAAACTGACATAGGGAACCAGTGGACAAGGGTTTGATTTAAAAGGCCGCGGTATAAGACACTGAGAAAATAAGAGCTTTTTTGTTGCTATCATCTCCTCGTCATTTGATATAGAAATGGGAAAATGGACTTAATTTTACTACTTCTTGCCCCGAAGTGATTTCTTTTTTGGAGAGACAGCTACATAGTCTCCTCTTTCTAACTGGTAAGAAGAAAGTGATTTTGGGGATGGAAAATGGTCTGCAATACTGGAAAAGTCTTCAAAGTCTTTCTATGCATCAACAACCAAAGCGAAATCCCAGACCATGGAAATGAATGACTAAGGGGTTATTATTTACTTTCCCAAATTTTGTAGAATGGGCGTTCTTTTGGAACTCAAACTGTCCTTTTTGGGATATGTGTTGCACAGTGCCACAAAGATGTAAATGTAAATAATTAATTACCTCTAGTGACTAAATTTTGCTTTGCACACTATCTGCAGAAACATTTTCATCTTATAAAGAGAAATATATATACACATTATAACATGTTCATTATTTCCTGCCAGGACTTCCAAGTACCTGAACTATAGATGCTATATTAAGTTTACAGAAGGGGGAGGCAACATTTGTTACAAAATTTATCCTCACCTGAGGCAGCTAGACCTGTCTGTACATTTCAGAGTATTACTCTGCAGAAATTGAACAGAGACTGGGTTCACATGTTAAATAATGCTGGCAGTCTGGGAGAAAACACTCGTAATGCCTAAAACCAACAAGAGTTAACATCTAGATGTAAAGGACTCCCTCGCATCAGCAATAAAAAGACAGGAAACTTACAAGGAGAAAAAAATGCCAAAAATTATGAAAAGCCAATTTGAGAAGAGAAAGTCAACATGGGTGATGAACAATGCTCAACCTCACTTGTAATCAAATAAACAGAAATTCAGATAACCAAGAGATAACAGTTTATAACCATCAAGTTTTCAAAAATTAGAAAATCTTATATTTTGGGCTGCCGGCTGGCTAAGTCAATGAAGGATGTGACTCTTGGCTTCAGGGTTGTGAGTTATGGCCCTAGGTTGGGTGTAGAGATTACTTTAAAAAAAATGAAATATTCAGGGTGCCTGGGTGGTTCAGTTGGTTATGCAACCAACTCTTGATTTCATCTCAGGTCATGATCTCAGGGTCGAGAGATCGAGCCCCAGGTTGGGCTCCATGCACTGAGCATGGAGCCTGCTTAAGTTTCTCTCTCTCTCCCTCTCTCTCTGCCCCCTACCCCACATAGACTCTGTGTCTCTAAAAAATAAAATAAATTAAATATATATATATATATATATATTTTTTTTTTTTTAAGAAAATCTTTTATCAAGTGCTGGCAAAAATATTAGTGGGCATGAGAATTGGTGTGGTGATACTGGAAAGTAACCTGGAAGTGTTTAGTGAAATTAAGAATGGGTATACCTGGGGCACCTGGGTGGCTCAGTCGGTTGAATGACTGACTCATGATCCCAGGCTGGTAGGATTGAGCCCCATAACAGGCTCTGTGATGAGCGTGGAGCCTGCTTGATTGAGATTCTCTCTCTCTCCCTCTGACCCTCTCTCCCACTCATGCTCTTTCAAATTAATTAATTAATTAATTAGTTAATTTAGAATGAATGTGTATATGCTGAGCCCTTGTGACCCCATCCTGGGCACAGACTCCACCAGAATTTTTCCAGGTGGAGCACATGTATGGTTGCTCATGGCATGACTGGTAGCAGAGCAGGCCTGGAGGCAACTTATGTGTCCCTCTTGAGGGGAATGGATGAGTGAAGATGTGTTGAATACATAAAATAAAATAGTATAAAGCAGTTTCAAAAAATAGATTTAGAAATAGCAACATGGATAGAACTGGAAAACACAGTGCCATGTGAAAAATGGTAAGAACCAGAATGAAATTTCTATTTATTAAAAGTTAAAACATACATGCTCCAAAATAATACAATGTATTTTCCAAGGGTATACAATACATAGGATGGAAGAACATGGATTAAATACTCTAGCACACGTGTCCATGAGGGTGGGAGAAATAGAAGCAGTCACAAGGAATAAAAAGAGAAATAATAAAATTGAATAAAACAAAGGAAAGGCCCAGCATAGGCTACAAACAGAATATGATAAACTCAATTTTGTGCGCCTGAAGAGGGAAGGGAGGAAGGAAAAAAGAAAGGATGGAGGGAGGGTGGAGGAGGAGAAGGGGGAGGAGGAGGAGCTAGAGGAAGAAGAGAAAAGGGAGGAGTTGAAGGAGGGAGAGGGGGAGGAGGAGGGGAGGAAGAAGGAGGGGGAACGGAAGAGAAAGAGGAGGAGGGGGGAGGAGGAGGGGAGGGGGGAGGAAGATGTTTTTAAAAGTTCTTGGGGAAAAGGAGCTTTGGGTAGAGAGGAAGAGGAGGAGGGAGAGAAGGAGAGGGAGGGGAGGAAAGAGGAGGGGGAGGAGGTGGAGGGAGAGAAGGGTAAGGAGTGGGTAGGGGGAAGAGGAAGAAGAAAAGGAAGGAAAGGGAGGGAAAACTGGATCTATTTTTGGACTACTGAATTTTTCCTAAGACTCCTTCCCACACCCCAACCCCCCTTTGCTGAGCTTTGGGGCAAAACCCAGGGACTACAGGAGGCACATAGCTGCTGGAAACTAAAATTAGTGTCAGGATGTAACACATCATTTGCAATTCCCTAATCACTCATTTCATCAAATGAATAAGCTGCCCTTCAGGACAGATGGGGAACTACCCAGCTCCAGTATCCCATGATACCAGGCAAGAGTCTCAAAGTGACAGCAGAGGAAGTGAGCACTTTCTCTGGGTGCCTTCAGCTGCTGTGTACGAAGTTCCACTGTGCTGAGGCCACCGCATGAAGAGGACACTTGGATAGAGAGAAGTGCTCAAAGAGCTCCCCCGGTTTTGGCTCTCCCACAGGAGACTGTGGAGGTCATTAGTGTCCTGTGGATGTGGTTGGCTACTTTTGCAAGGCGTCTGCAATTGCCCAATGCCATGCTCAACTTAAGGCTATATAGCAGGTTGTAGTTTCTAAAAATGGCCACAAAATGTTTTCCATTCCACATTCTCTTCCAGAATCTTGCGACTCCTCTATTAAAAGGTAGAGTCCACAGTCTTTCCTGAGAACTTGGGTGGGCCTTTGTGCCTGCTCCCACTAATTTAGACTGGTGCAATTGATCCCATCTCTTCTGATGACTTCTGAGACTAGGTCTGCTTGGCCATGGTTCTCTTGGGGCAATCACTCTGGGTGCCTTCAGCCACCAAGTATGAAGTCTGGTAACATTGAGGCCACTGCAAGGAGATGCCACATGGATAGAAAGAGATGCTCAGATTGCCCCACCTGTTCCAGTTCCCTGATGCTCAGGTCTTCTCAGCCCAGATGCCAGATGGCTGAGTGAAAAAGCCTGTGGGATCATCCAGCTCCAGCCGTCACGTGAGTAAAAACAGGCACGACCTCAAGTAAGAACTGCCTAGCTGAGCTTGGTCAGCCTCCAGATTGAGGGTCAACATAATTCTTATTGTTGTCAGTCACCATTTTAAGGTGATTGTAAAACAGCAAGTAGATCAACAGAATAGAGGGCTCATCACTTTGCTGAATCTCCCAAAGCAAATCTAATTCCACAAGTTTATAGCAAGTTGTAGATACCACTGAAGTGTTCTTGGGGGTAGAGTATAGGTTATCATACCAACAATAATAAAAACTAGTTTCTAAATCTCCATCTGCTGTAAAAACCCCAAAAGTTCCTTTTTGACTCCCCATCTCTCTCCATTCCTGTCCTGAGAGCCTCCCTTGCTTGATGGGATAGCTCATGAGGTCTCCTGGATTCCACCTTCCCCTCCCTGCCCCCCACCTTCCCATCAATCTACTTATGACCAAATAAAGACCCTTTTCTGAGCATCCAGTCACTTTAAAAGATCAGTGAAGTATAGTAAATAAATATCTTGCTACCTAGCCAATATGAATCTTATTCTACAAACATGGGAAAGAAAATTACATTTCTTAATTGCTTCTATATCAAGTTGAATCTAAGTCTTCTGTCCTACTAAGCTGGGGAGAAATTCAACTTACGCCATTATTAAGTTTCTTTTTCCTCCCTAGGTAGGGGCCCCGGAGAATCTGGAAGGCAAACAATTCTTGCTCCTTCTCACTATGGGACCTGTACTAGCCAACAGCACCAACCAAGGGAAAACCCTCTTCTTAATTTCCCTTATATAAACTCTCTATGTATAGAAACTTTACAAGAATACTTTCAATAACCCAATTTATTACAATTAGCATATATATTGTTAGAATACATCTTTTAATCCTAAATGCTTTTAATAGGAAGGGCCCTCGCCTTATTCCAATCTTTCTTAATATCCTTTATTATTTTTGTTGGCTTCTATATACATTCCTAGGCTATACATACATCCTAATATGCAACTGGTTTTGAAAAAATATTAAAAAAAAAAACCAAACCAGTGGTGCCTAGGTGCTCAGTCAGTTAAGCATCTGACTCTTAATTTCCACTCAGATCATATCATATTCATGAGAGCAAGTCCTGCATCTGGTTCCGTACTGAGCATGAAGCCTGCTTAAGATTCTCTTTCTCCCTCTCTCTCTCTCTCCCTCTCTCCCTCTCCTGATCACACTCACTCTCTTGTCTAAAAAAAAATTTTTTTTTAATTTTTTTAAAAAGAAAAAAAAAGGTGTCATTATCTAACGGTTCGTGGTTTCGAGCCCCACATCAGGCCCTTTGCTGACAGCTCAGAGCCTGGAGCCTGCTTCAGATTCTGCATCTCGCTCTCTCTGCTCCTTCCCTGCTTGTGCTCTCTCTCTCTCTCTCTCTCTCTCTCTTTCTGTCTCGCCTCTCAAAAATAAGCATGAAAAAAAATTACAAAAAAATCTAAAGAGATTATCATTATACATTTCCCAAATGGCGGCTAATGACAGAAAACACAAAGTAACAGCAGTATGAACAAGATGGAAGTTTATTTCTCATGTAAAAGAAACCCAGGGGTAGTTAGTGCAGGATTGGTGAGGTGCTCCAAGGTGCTGGACTTCTATCCCAGGATGTGGCTTCTACGTCACTGTTCAGATGGCCACGTTAGCCCTAGCTAGCATCTCCAGCCAGCAGGGAGAAAGGCATAAAAGGGGAATGGCAGTGCCTTCTAAGGGTACATCCCAAAGTGTCACACACCATCTCCACTTGAATCTCGTTGACAATGACTTGGTCACACGGTCATATTCAACTGCAAAGGATAGCGGCAAACGCTGGATTTATTCTGGGTTGTCGTGTGCCCAGCTAAAATTCTGGTTGCTATTACTAAAAAGAAAGGGGGAATAAACACTGGAGGAAAAGCAAGCGCTTTTGCCACTTGCCTTCAGGTAAACACTGTTCTGGAAAATGGTAATAAGTGTGCTTCAAGAAAAGTGTCCTGATCAAAAGCTTCAGAAACATTGTTATCATATTCCTTCCCTTGAAGAGTCACGAAATTCACAAAGCATGAGATTCTGAGAGGCTTGACTAATTTCCTTTGATTTGGAACTTGACGAATTGATTTGAGCATGGAGCTTCATTTGAGTGGCACCACTGTTAGCATCCAAAGGAACAGGGTTCTATGGAATAGCAGTTTGGGAACTGCTGCAAGGGACTAGGAGCCATAGATGGCACCAGAGTGCAAACCAAGGAAACTATAAACAAAGGGAATGTAACTTAAATAGTCCCAGTTTTTTTTTTTTGTTTGTTTGGGGGGTTGTCCTTCAATATTCATATAAAAATAATCCAAACCCCATCACTCACTACTACTAGAATTTTAGTGCCCTTCCCAAAGGCACTTTAGAAGCTTGTTGAGGAGTGCTTTTTAAATTTATAAGTCCTGCATTAACTTCTTTAATGCCCACCAAACACAAGTATATAGGGCTGAGAAAAAAAATCTTAACACTAACTCACATGCATTACTTCCAGCAGCCATCAGCAGCCCTTCACTAGAACTCCTTTTGAATGTCCCTTTCCTTGGTCATTCTGATATGGGGTTTGCTTATTCCCCTTACCATCCTCTGCTTTATATCTCCTCTTCCCCAAGGCCTGGGCCCCTCTGTCCTTGTAGTAGTGACCACAGAGTTCCCATAGAGGAGCGTGCAGGAGACAGTAATCATGCCACAAGAGGGCGCTAGGGGCACTCTTCTTGAAGATGGATTTTCTGAGTGCTTTACCTAAAGCTGAGGAAACATGAACTGCCCATAGGAAAGAATGGGAGTGGAGGTTGCAGAGTTATTAGGAGAGGGTTAATGACCTCACCACCAACCCTTAACCACTCCTTAGTCTGCCCCTGCCTGGCGCATCTGGGTGGCTCAGTTGGTTAAGCATCCAACTTCAGCTCAGGTAATGATCTCACGGTTCAGTTCGTGAATTCAAACCCCACATTGGGCTCTCTGCTGTCAGCACTTAGCCCACTTCAGATCCTGTCTCCGTCTCCCTCTGCTCCTCCTCTGCTCACATGCATGTGCTCTCTCTCTCTCAAAAATAAATAAACATGTAAAAATAAATAAGGAAAGAAAAGAAAGAAAGAAAGAAAGAAAGAAAGAAAGAAAGAAAGAAAGAAAGAAAGAAAGAAAGAAAAAGAAAGAAAGAGAGAAAGAAAATATATGGTGGCTCAGTTGGTTAAGTGTCAGACTCTGGATTTTGGCTCAGGTCATGATCTCACTGTCAGTGAGACTGTGCCCTGCACTGGGCTCTGTGCCAACAGTGTGGGGGTTGCTTGGGATTCTCTCTCTCTCTCTTCTCTCTCTGCCTCTCCCCATGCTGGCATTCTCTCTCTCTCTCTCAAAATAAATAAACATTAAGAAAAAAAATTATAAATATATATAGTGAATGGAGGTGGTTTCTAAGTGAAAGCGTCCCTTTCTTGGCTACTAACTAAAACTACAGAAACCTGGGCCTTACCCTGGACCTACTGAATCCAAGTCTCTGGAGGTAAGGCCCTGGAATCTGCATTTGTAATCAGTAGGCCATCTCTGGTGATTATAATGCACACTGAAATTTAAGGGTCACCACAATAGATGAGCCCCAAATTGGTAAGCAGCATAATATTTTCTAAAGACTTGCAATTCCAGGATAGAACTGACTTTTACATTACAATACGGAGTACCTGACACCTCAGTCTGAAAGCACCACATCTGGATTCCTGCCCTGCTGCAGAGCTTCCATCCCACAAAGCCTGTGCAAGTGCCTCACGTCACATGACTCAAGCAGCTTCTCAGAGGGCCCCCTCTTTGGACACTGGGAGGGCCTGCCCCCAAATGCACCACACCCTTGGAAGAGGAAGGATTGGTCTGTATTCCTTAGCTGTGGTCCTCAATTACCTGTGTTCTTTCAGCAAATCTGGAGATCATTTCACAGGGATCATACACATGAGCTAGGATGATCTGGGTTCCACCAGGGAGAGAGTTTCCAGGGCCAGGCATAAGTGTGGGAGAAGTGACAGTGTGCCTGTGGCCTGGAAGCAGGGCCGGGGGGTGGGGGGTGGGGAGCACTGGCAGTGAGAAGCTGGGAATGGCTTGGATTCAGTAAGGTCACTTAGGGCACAGGGTGCACTCCTCCCCCCCGCCCCCCCAACGTCATTCTCTAATCTTCTTTGTGCCCATTTTTCTATCACCCAGATGCCACCTTTTAGCACCTCCCTAAAGACTGAAAGGTTGGAAGCACTTCTAAATTGGGATCTGATTTCATTCCCCCTATTCATTTTCACCAAAGAACCCTCCCAAACCATTTTCACCTCCTATCCTGGTGTGGAGAACAGTCAGATGATGGTTTCTTTCCAACCTTGGAAGTGGGCCTTGCTGGTGAGGAAATTTGTGCTGGTTCCCACAAACTTTCACGCAACCAAAGTAAAGCCCTGGTGTCAGGAAATATCTCTAAGTGCAGGGCAAAGGGCATGGGGCCTTACCAACTCCTCCTGGAAGCCTTCTTTCAATTAACCACCTCCATCTCCTCCTTGCATCTCCATAAGAAGCCTGTCTCCACACTCCCTGTACATAATTTGGCTTAGTGATTGCTGTGTGGAGCAGCGAAGGGTTTATTTGGCCTTCTTTCCCACATGTGGGCTTCTGGAGAGCCAGGAAAAGGAACCTGTTTGCTCTAGCACACTGCCTGGTACTTCACAAGAGATCAAAAGTTGTTTGCAGAGTGGATGTGTGAAAGGAAATTCGTAAAATGGAGTCAGACATGCTAAGGGGCCATAAAATGGAGCCGGGAGCCTTTGGGGAAGTGAGTCTGAAGCACGTCCTCACACCGATGAAACCCAAACCTCAGCACTGTACAAACAACGTCCTGGAAAACATCCATACGCTTTGGCCAGAAGGCCGGAAAAACTCTTTTGCAACCTTTGCATGTGACTCTCCAGTAGCATTCTAACAGCTCAGCACTTTTGCAGCTAGCACCAATCACATCTCATTGAAAACAACTCATGTAAATTCTCTTTCCTCTTGAAATACCCTGACCTCCATTGTCTCTTCGGGGCACACTTTTCTTCCACTCTGCGCCTTCCAGGTGGCAATCCCCAAGACCCCAAATCAGCGCATACATTTATTCTGCAGTTGCTGCTTTGTCTTTTGTTGGCCAACAGATGAAAAAGTAAAAGACTTCAGGTCTTGTTCTCCCTCTGCCATGAACTAGCTAGGCGATCCTGGGCAAGTTGTGTTCCTTCGCAAGTCTGAGTCTATATTTCTAAAACGGACTTGGTAACAAAGGAAGAATTTGACTCTGAGGTTCCTTTCTGCTATCACAAACTAAGTTTCTGAGCTAAACTGAAATGACACAATTCCTATTCTCTTAAGGAGACAAATTTCTGGCAACCAATTCTATTCCCCTCCCCCCACACACAGGGCGGGTAGAGATGTGGTCTCCGCCCCCTGGCCTGGAGTCAAGGTAAGCAGTGGGGAAACAGAGATGGAGCCTGGCTACCAGGCCCGGAAGTGGGGAGGTGGGGCTCTGATTCAGGAATGTGGTAGAGGTGGAGGAGCCCTGTGAAATGGCTTAGGAAATTGACATTTTGGTCAAAAGAACACACACTAAATCAAGAACACTAAGTATTGGCCAAAAAAAAGTGGGGAGGAATGAAGCACCACTATTCTGGTGGGGTCATCAGCTACCTTCGGCAACTGGAGAGCTGTTCCCTAAACACACTGTTAACTAGTGGATTCATGCAATACCTTTCTAAGTCTCTGGCCAGCTGCCAACCTGCCCTCCCACCACCTCACCTGTCTCTTTGTCCAGGTGAGACCATCAGCCTAGAGCTTGCATGTGTCCAAGAACAAGCAGCTCCTGACTTGGGCAGGACATGTTCAGACTCAGATCAGAGGCTATCAATCTCAGCCTTACACTTAAAAGCCTCAAGCTGTGAACATGGGAGATCCTGTTCTCCCTTGGGGGCAAAGTAAGCCTTTTTTTTTTTTTTTTTCTTGGTAACTTTATGTGTGTCCCTGAAATGACTGCCAGCAGGCCATAACCCAGGGGAGGCCAGGTTGAGGGAAGCTGCATAAACATGTCTTTCTAACAGCTACTTGGTAGGCCCCCTGTCCCTTAGATTTCTACTTCTGAAAATGCTTTGATCTTAGCATATCTGGCTTCTCATGTGTGTCCCTGGACTGAGCCCCAGCAGCTTCCTCTGCACCCTCATTGAGGAAGGACCATTAACCCAGCCTTCCCCACAGCACCTCTGAGGACATTCAGATCCTTCATACCACTCCCGTCTCTGCCCTCCTCTCCGGGCCAGTTCCAGCTCCCCTGAAAATCAGTAAGATGCCCTTAAAGAATATGAATGATTGTCCCCTGAGCCCAAATAATCAGCAAGGCCCCAAAGAATCCAGATTCATTAAACAAGCAAACAAACCATCTCCCCTTTCAGAAGCACCCAGCCAGGGCAGAATGAGCAGCGGCCTGGGAGTCCTGAAAGCTGGATTCCTGTCTTGACACTGGCTCTGCCACTAACTAGCTCTGTGGCCCTGAGCTTAATTCTGTGGTTCTCACCAACATTCTTTAAAAGTGGTTGGGAGGGGTGCCTGGGTGGCTCAGTTGGTTAAGCGGCCGACTTCGGCTCAGGTCACGATCTCGCGGTCCGTGAGTTTGAGCCCCCCCCCGTCGGGCTCTGTGCTGACAGCTCAGAGCCTGGAGCCTGTTTCGGATTCTGTGTCTCCCTCTCTCTGACCCTCCCCCGTTCATGCTCTGTCTCTCTCTGTCTCAAAAATAAACATTAAAAATTTAAAAAAAAAAAAAAAGAAAAAAAAATAAAATAAAAGTGGTTGGGAACTGGCAGAGTTGGTGGAATGCACGAGGTGAAAACAAGCAGGAGGTGAAAACAACTAATAATTTTAGAGTTGGCAAAAGACATCCAGCCATAACATTTCCTGATGCAGGGCTCTAGGCCTATTAGACACAGAAATGGAGCTCCCAGTGGCTTTTTGTCAACCTTACTACCACAGTAATTTTTTAATTAGAAAAAAATTTTTTTTCAACGTTTATTTATCCTTGAGAAAGCAAGAGAGAGAGAGAGACAGAACACAAACAGGGAAAGGACAGAGAGGGAGACACAGAATCTGGAGCAGGCTCCAGGCTCTAGCTGTGACCACAGAGGCCAAAGCAGGGCTCTAAGTCACAAACTGTGAGATTATGACCTGAGACGAAGTTGGACACTTAACCGACTGACCCACCCAGGTACTTCCCCCTCCCCCACCAAGTAATCTTTTTAAAACACAAATCTAGTTCTGGGGTGCCTGGGTTGCTCAGTTGATTAAGCATCCAACTCTTGATTTCAGCTCAGGTCATGATCCCAGTTTGTGGGATGAAGCCCCACATTGGGCTCTGTGCTGACAGTGTGGAGCCTACTTGGGATTCTCTCTCCCTCTCTCTCTGCCCCTCCCCACTTGTGTGAGCATGTGCATGCTCTCTCTCTCTCTCAAAATTAATAAAACACAAATCTAGGGCAGTGCCTGTGCTGTTCACCCCTATCCCCACCAAAAAGAACCTTTCAACACTTCTTCAAAATATTGACAAGGCCATATCGTGGCCTAAAAGGGGGGCTGCCACAGAATATTTTCCAGGCATGCCCCAATGATGACCCATCCCTCACACTGCAAGAGTGCTCTCTCTATTCAAGTCCCCAGAACCTCCATGCTCCTATCTCCCCTGATGCTACAGGATCTGGCATTCTTTAAAAGCCTGTATAACTTTGTGATTTAAAGCAATTCTTGCAACTTATTAACGAAATATTTATTGAGTATCTATTAGGTGCTAAAAACTGTTCTAGCCTGAGACTTCAGCAGAAAAAAAAAAAAAAGAAAGAAAGAAAAAAAAAGAAAAAGAAAAAAGAAAACAAAAAACAAAAAAAACCCAAACCTGTTCTCCTGGAGCTTGCAGTCCAGTGGTGGGGGGTGGGAGGAGAATTAAGAAAAGCAACAGCAGCAGCAGCCAAAGTCATGTGGCATGTGCAAAGGGGGTGTGCAAAATTAGAGAACGGGGGACAGAGAGCAAAGGGGGTGGAGGCTCTTTCATGTGGGTGGTCAGAGAAGTCCTCTCTGATAGGTAACATCTGAATAGGGATCTTAAAAGCAGGGAGGAACTGAGCTACACAGGCAGGAGGAAGATAAGATTCAAGACAGAGAGAAGGGCATGTGCAAAGGCACTGAGGCAGGAATTTCTGAGGTGCTCAGAAGGCTAATGTAGTTGGAATATAGCCACCAAAGGGAGTGAGCTGTAGGAGATGAGGTCAGTGAAGGGAGTTCGAGAAGCAGCAAAGTCATGTAGAGATTTTTTTAAGCCATGGCAAGGAGCTTTGACTTAATGCTGAATGAAATGGAGATGCACAGAGGGTTTTAAGCAAAGCAATGACCAGCTCTGACCTAGGTTTCAACAAGAGTATTCTGTCTGCTCTGCTGAGAATGGACTGAAGGGGCACAAGGACCAACCAGAGAGACCTGCGAAGGGGCCACTGCAACAGCACAGGCGGAAATGGTGGCAGCTTATGCGACAGTGGTGGTGGTGGAGGTGGTGAGAAGTGTTTGGATTCTGGAAATGTTCTAACTGTGCAGCCAACATCATTTGTTAAAGGATTGAATGTGAGAATGCTAAATAATCTTGGGTTGGTTCCAAGATTATTTTGCAGTTCTTCCAAATGTTGAAGAGGTACCAGAAGTTAAATACTCAGCAGTATAGCTAAGAGTGAGGTGAAAAATACCTGTGGTTTCTAGCTCTTGTTCATCAGGTGAGTCAGGGCACATCTGACTGAGGGGGATGTAAGCACCAAACACACAGCAGGCAGGGAGTGCAGGTGAAGGCTTGATGTTAGCTAGGGTCTCGACCCTGTGTGAGGAATGAGAGCCATGCACCTATCCACCTGTCCCCTTCAAACCAAGCAGGCTGAACACTGGGCCGTCTCTTATCTTTTGGAGTTTCCTGTTCTTAGCACAGTCTGTTTCTGTGGCCTGGGGAAGTAAGGAGGGTCACAGAGAAACTAAATTTGGCATGTGGTTGCTCCCAGAACTACCCTTATCCAGGGAAGATGAAGTCCCAGCTGGGAGGCAGTGATTCTGAGGAGGGTGGATGGGATACAGGATCCGTATAGAGTTACTGGGGGTAATGGGTAGAGTCTCCAGTTGTGGCCTGTGGAGCAACTGCGCAGCTGCTGTAGTTCCTAGGCCAACCCTAATTATAGCTGAGGAGCTTTTAACAAATAGCCATGCCAAGGCCCTATCTTCACAAAATCCAATTTAATGGGTTGGACCCCAAACCAGTGAATGGTAAAAAGCTTCACAGGTGAGACTAATAAGCTGGCAGGCTTGAGCATCCTGCTTAGAAGTTCATTCCCAAGGTGCTACCATGCTTGAGACTCCCCCACCCCCACAGGCACATAGCCCAAGTCCCTGGAATGTTAGGCTTGAAGGAAGAAGGGACCCCAGGCTTTATGTGACAAGACATCTTGCTGCATTTGCTGACCTTTTGTGGTCCCAGTACCCAAAGAAGGGCCCCCATGATTGCAGTGGAGGAAAATTGAGGGTTATGCAAAATGATTGAGAGAAAATACAACTCTCCCAGTCCTGAATGAACAATTTTTGGATAACAACAAAAAACTGCAAAAGTGAAATGCTGGTCAATTTTAGAAATAGTGATTTTTGTCAAAGACCATATAAATGATATGTAATAACATCTGGTATTTATCCAGATTTAATAACACAAAGAACATTTGCCTGAGGATTAAGTATATAAACCTGAAGTAGTGGAGTATACAATGGTTTTCATCCAGTGACTTTAGCTACAGAAGGTGCTCCCTTTAGTGGGAAGGTGTTTAAACACCAAGAAAGCTGAAGGTCTACTGGGGGTGGAAGACAACAGACCGAAGAAGAAAAACAGGGCTCGTCCGGGATTTGAACCCGGGACCTCTCGCACCCTAAGCGAGAATCATACCCCTAGACCAACGAGCCACACACAACTGCTCTCTCATTTTTAAACTTTGGTAAAGAAAATTTTGGCCACGTAGATAGTTGGCCCGAAAGGCCCCTCTTTACAATTGTGGGCACGGGGTGACGCCTAGTGGATAAAGTGATCACTGCAGTCTCTCTCGCCCAAATTCCGGAAGGCGATGCCCCTCGACTACAGATTTTTTCGGGAAAAAAAAGCCCAGGCATCAACGAGAATATTTCGGCACGTTTTGGCTTCCGAATGAGCCAAAGATGCTATACAGGAATGGTGGGAGGCCATCGCATCCAGGACAGTCACGGGCTGCGGGGCGACCCCGGGGGCGTGGGGAGGGCTGCCCGCGGTTGACGGGAGAGCTGGACAACAGGGAGGCTCCTTTCGGACTAGGCACTCTGCAGACCGTTCCTGCGCTCCGACAGCTCCCGCCCTGCCTCACACTCCACGGAGCGTGCTTTCCGGAAAGCTTTCGCGTGGTGTCTCCTCCAGCCGCGTCAGGGCGCCCTGCAGCCGGACGACCCCAAACTCAGTATCCTTCGCGGAGAGACAGCTCCCGTCGTGTGATGCCCTCCCTGGGTGGGAAGGGAAGCCGTGAGACAGGAGAGGGCCCTGACTCTTCCTGGTGACCAGCTTGCGCCTGGCCCAGGGCAGGTGCTTCGAACGTCTAAACCTAACAGAGGTGGTCCTGTCTCTCAGGACAGGACGTGTGTTACAGCTCTTTCCACCAGTCTCAAATACTGCGGCTTAAAAAACGAAAGAAAGCAAAACAAACCAGGAAGGGATGGGCGAAAAAAGAGATACGAAGAACCCGGGAAACGACAAAACTACGAACCACAGGGCGGAGGGTGGAGGGCGGGGAGCCGGGAAGAGATAGAAGGGTAGAGAATATGCTTCCTCACACTTCACCAGCAGGTAGCGTGGCCGAGCGGTCTAAGGCGCTGGATTAAGGCTCCAGTCTCTTCGGGGGCGTGGGTTCGAATCCCACCGCTGCCATATGCTTTTGAGCTAATTTGTAACAGACAGCAGTGTTTGCATCGGTGTGGCCACATAAGAGCACTGAATCTCTCTCTTCGCGTTCCTTTCGAGCCCCAACCTCTTTCTCCAGTTAGTGGGAATATGGGTATATGCTGTTTTGTAACTTCATATTTTTTACTCTTTCAAAACTCAAAGTTCTTATTAGTGAAAAACAATGCCATCATAAGATTATAATGATGCCTTTGAACCCATGGTTTCCCAGAGGTAAAGTACTAGTACTTTAATATCATATACCTATAACCTTTGCTTTGCCTTTCTTCACTCAATCAAAAAGCATATTTTGATCACTTGTTTTTGGCACTGTTCTATTGAGGGGTGCAGAAAAGATGAGTAAAACATAATGCCTGCCTGTTACAAGGGAAGCCCACTGACCAAACTGGAAAAGTAAGCCATACGATTACAAAACAGTGTTGAACCACGGTAAGACATCATCAAGCAGAAAGCAAATGTCCTATAAGGAAGGCAATGTGAGGGTTTGGGGAGGATGCCGAGGACAGTGGACTCTGCAGTTAGACTACCAGAGCTCCAGTTCTCACGTTACTAGCTGTGTGGTGTCAGGCAGGTGGCTTATCTTGTGTATACCTGAATTTCCTCATATGTAAAATGAAGGTAATACTGTATACGTCATGGAAGTGTTATGAAAATTAGTTCATACATATAAAGGTGCTTAGCACAGAGTCTGGCAGTCAAAAAAATGTTAAGTATTTTCATTACTTAAATACATATTTTGCCACACTTAAGACTACCCTTTCTTTTCTCCCAACTGGGTTGAAATTCCACTACAGATTAAATAATAAAAGATCAAACATTGTCTACAGAAAGCTACATGAAGTGAAAAAGTCTATATGATAGTTTTGTTATTATCAATACAGGTATTTGTAATTCTGGTGTCTGCAGATAAGCAGTTAGGTAGTTTCTTTCTGAGGAGAAGCCTGAATTGGGTACTTGGGCCCAAGTGGAAAGATCAAGATCAGTTTAGGCTTTCCATTTTTAATGTAACCCCATTGCCATGGTTCCTACCCTTTGGGAAGACTTTAATATGAGTCTACAGAAGCCAGAAATAAATGCTGTTTAATTGTGGCTTCTGGAAGCCAGCAAGTATGTCCAGGAATATGGTAACATTCATTCATCCATTCATTCATTCATCCATTCTTCACCTACTATGTATCGTATACAGTGCTAAGTGCTTAGGGCACAGCCACAAGCATAATAAAACTTTAGGCCTTTAAATCTGGAATTTGTATCCTAATAGGGGGGAAAGAGAAGACAAAAGAAACAAACAAATGTGTGTAATCATGTCAAATAATTATAAGTGCTGTGAGGAAAAAAATAATGTAGGGAATAGTGACAATTGGGGGCTATTTTGGAAAGGGTGATCAAGGAAGATGTCTCTAAAGAGGTGACATTTGAGCACAGAAGGAATTAAAGAGGAAGTCATACAAATATCTGAGGAAATAATATTCCAGGAGGAGGAAACAGAAAGTAAAGCTCAGAACAGGAAACCAGCGCCATGTATTTGAGGAACAGAGGGCCAGTGTGGCCAGAACAGAATGACTGAGAAGGAGGAGAAAAAAAGAGAGAGAGAGAAAGGGAGGGAGGGAGGAAAAGAAAAAAAGAGACAACGCTATGTGACAACACATAAAAACCCTTGTAAAGGATAACACATTGTACATTTTTAAAATGATGACAATGTTAGCATGCATCAGCCCCCAGTTCCCTCTCAGGAAAGAAAACAGCTCGGTATATGTGGCACCGTATAAAGTTTCCAAGAAATTTCCCATACACTGTTTTATGTGACTGAATGAGTCCCTGGAGTCAGGCAGGGGAAGGGAACGCATTACCATTTCCATTTCACTATGGAGGCACTCAGAGGCCAAAGAATGATCTGCTCTCGGACCTGCCCGCCAGCCTGTCGGCCCAAGGAAGTGAGGAAACACGTCGTGGGACAGAATTCAAAAGCTAGCTTGGAGCTGTCTCTACTTTGCTATTTCACATCGCGTAGGGAGCCTTCGGTTGCATCATTTTAAGCAGAGAAGAGAGGACAAAATGCAGCGACAGAAACGTAAACAAGTTGAAGGAAGCAAAACTGGGCTCGTCCGGGATTTGAACCCGGGACCTCTCGCACCCTAAGCGAGAATCATACCCCTAGACCAACGAGCCAGCCTACAAACGCCTTTTAACTCTGCCTCAAGGCTCATTCCCGTCACTAGAGTATCCAGAACCGTATCACTCGAGTGCCTTCTGTTGGAAGGAATGCGTGTTTGTTTACCCAGAAAGCGTAAGCCTCACAACAGTCCTTTATCAGCTGCTATAATCACCAGACAGAAGCAGGGAAAGTATCCGGCATTGCCTCAACGTCTCAGTAGGTGCGGAGGACCTGGGAGATTCTGAGGTGCCGGGTCCTGCCCTCCTATATCTTCTGAAGCGTCTGGAAGTGAGGTTCGGAGGAAAAAAGGACCAAAGGCCCCAGCGAGATTTGAACTCGCGACCCCTGGTTTACAAGACCAGTGCTCTAACCCCTGAGCTATGGAGCCTCATCCTGTGGGCTCTTTCTCTACCTCTCATCTTATAGAAGCACACAGTAAAGCCAACATCCCAAAGCACTAAGAACTTTGACCAGAGCAAAAATCCAAGATATTCTTCCATAAAATGAGAATTTCTTCATGTCCTGTCAACCCTCTAAAAAAGTTCCTTTCGAGTAGAGCCACCACCAGGCTGTCTTGTCTTTCATCTTGATACTCTCCTGAGACAGTGCATCCCTGTGCATCTGGAGCCACAGAAAGGATGCAGATATAAAAATCTCAGATATTTGGGCACATAGTAGACCCACCTGAGAAGTAAGAGACTCCTATAGAGGGTGTCTGATGGACAGATTATAATACACTCCTTTCATTTAATATTGTGATAAAATCTGGGGAAGGTGAAAAAAGATTTATCATGGTTTTGTCCTTTCTAAAAAACTTAAGTATTTTGGGATCAATGCCTCTCTCTCAAAGGCTTAGGGGTAGGAGCATGTAGGGAAAAGGGGTGTTGGGGAGAAAGAGTTGAATCCTTCCTTAAAGGAACATTTACCTACATCTTCAGTATGAAACTAATACCACTTTTTAAAAAGGATTTTCACTTTTTAGAAACCTTGTTTATATAAGCTAGTAAACAGGAACAAAAAAATTATTTAAGAAAGATATTGTACTTATTTCTTACTGCAAATATAATCATAGCTGGGAACACTGGAAAAAAGCACTGATTCATACAACCCCCAAAAGTGGACCAATTCTGTTTAGCAAGATTTCGACTCTGTCCACACGCCTGTTCTTGTGCCCACTATTTTTTAATGTTTTCATTTGTCCAAGATCATGAAGTTTCTAAGAAATCTGTAAGCTTATCTGTAAGCTTATGATTCATTGTGTTAGAGTAGGCAGTAGTTAGATTCTAACAGGATACCTGGAGACCAGCAAGGAGGAAGTCATGGTCAGATCCAAGAAAGTCAGAGGCCTGTCCTGGAGGCATTCCATACGAAGGGGGACCAAACCCAACAGGCCCAAGATAGAGGATGCGAAGACAGGAAACCCCTGACCCAATTAGGAAGAAAAAGTGGGAAGCCCTGCTTCCAGCCCCAAGTAATGAATATTCTATGCCCTAGTTAACAACTGCTGACAAAAGATAGAATCCCAAACCCCAGGGACACAGTGCTCTCTCAATTTCGCTCTTGCTCTCATATCTCGAGGGTACTTTTTGCC
This sequence comes from Lynx canadensis, assembly GCF_007474595.2. Classification (NCBI taxonomy): domain Eukaryota; kingdom Metazoa; phylum Chordata; class Mammalia; order Carnivora; family Felidae; genus Lynx; species Lynx canadensis. The sequence continues at coordinate 71,459,017 of NC_044308.2, forward strand.
TTAATAAACTTTCCTGCTTGTGTCGCTCATCCGCTGTGTTGCATGTCTGTCTTTGGGTTATTTTTCATGACAAGACCAAGAACCTTCCAAGACTTCTTCAGGTCTGACTGGGTTTAAGCCCCAGGACCTCAAGTGTCTGCAGCCTAGAGGCCCCTTTCAGGCTCAGGCTTGAGCAATGGAAACTTGATCAAGGCAAAAGGGCCTGCAGTAACCCTCTGGCTGAATGCAAACAGGCCCATAAGATGACCCACTTCAAAATATCCATAGGCCCTAACTGACCAATGGGCTACTTACACATAGGCACAGTTGCCAAAAAGGGAAAGTCCATACATGCTCCCCTTCCCGGTTTAGATACATTCCTCCCCACCCCCACCTCTTGCAAGCAATCTCTACCCTGCTCTTCCTCCCGCTTCTCCCTTGAGATGTATTCAATAAACATCTACCACCTTTGTTTTGCCTTGGTTGTTCTTTCACCCCTCAGGCTACCTGCTTCCACCTGACCTTGCCCCACATTTGGGGGCCCCCATCCAATCAGGAAAGAAACCACACATAGTTCACCTGGCAACAACTATTTTTCATTGTATCAATGTAAAACACGGTGCCACTAACCTTACAAATCTTGAAGGAAGAGAAATCTCCATACAGGCAGAATCAGGCATTTATGGCAGATATTCTTGGTTCAGGGATGAGTCACGGAGAGGCCTCACAAGGTTGTCCTAAGACGAGAGGAACATATCCAACTGTTCAGGGCCAAGAGGGTAATAGGATCTTCTGTGGCTTGACAATAGCCGTTCCTCCCAATGTTCCCTTGGTGTGCAAACCTCAGTCTTTCTCCAGACAATATCCTCCTTGTCTGTAAGACAACTACAAGGCTTTGAACTGACTGCTCTGCTTTAGAGAATCAAGAATCGGTCGCTGTATCCCATTTGCCTACACAAGGCATTTTACTGGTAGAAACTTCCAAGTTAATCAGCATGGTCATCCCTTTGGACTTGAGTATGTAGCATAGTGGTTAGAAAACACCTGGGTCAGTTAGTTAACCTTGCAAAGTTGCTGTATCCTTGTTTTGGAAATGAGAGTTCACTACTATCATCACGGTTATTACCATCTTTATTATTGTTATTTTATTCAGAGACACGGGCCTTAGGCAACATTGCTAAACAGTCAAAACCAGCACCCCAACAGCTTTCTTATCCCCTCCCTACTTGCTGTTTCTCCTCTCTTTTTCTCCCATTGCATTCTTGGCTCCTCTTAACCTTTTCCTGAAATCTGTTCCCTCATCCTCACTCTGTCACAACTGAGCAAGCTTCTATTCTTTTCTATTCTCTGTATGGACTGAATTCTTCCCTATAACTGTAGACTGCTTGTTACACATCTGAAAGGAATTTAAAATGCTCAAAAGAGCCTCCAAAAAGAGAAGCTAGGACAACAACCATGTGCCTGATGGTTTTTGTTCCCCTTCACAGAGGCTGTCTTTGGGTTCAGGGTCCTCCCTCTCTTCACAGGATAACTAAACCTTTGCCCAAGAGACCCTATCTACATTCAGTCTATTTCCTACCCCTGAAGTTTGTCCCAGGACCTTACATCAATCTCTCTCATTCTTCCAGCCACTCACTGTCCTCAGCTCACTTGGGTTGGCCTGACTCAGGAGGTTCCAAGAGCCTGCTCCACTAGTCCGGTCCAGAGAGCAACATCAAAATGGCCTGTTCTAGAGTGTTCTGGCCAATTAGAAGTTCTCTAGAACAACTTGACCCCTGGTAGGGATCTTAGGATTATTTTTAATTACTTTTTTTGCATATTTGTCTGTATTTCATCCATTTCCCCTCAACTTTTTATTGTGCAAAGTTTTTTTTTTTTTAATTTTTTTTCAACTTTTTTTTTTATTTATTATTTTTGGGACAGAGAGAGACAGAGCATGAACGGGGGAGGGGCAGAGAGAGAGGGAGACACAGAATCGGAAACAGGCTCCAGGCTCCGTGCCATCAGCCCAGAGCCTGACACGGGGCTCAAACTCACGGACCGCGCGATCGCGACCTGGCTGAAGTCGGACGCTTAACCGACTGCGCCACCCAGGCGCCCCTATTGTGCAAAGTTTTAATTCTAGTGTGGAAATAAAGGAAGACCAAGTAAATGACAACAGCAAAGGCTATTCATTCAGAGTTTGCTGTAGCAAGGAAGTCAGCCATCATCATTTGAGTTTTGTCAGAGACTCAAAGACAGAAAAGTGGGAAAGCTTTATAGTGGAAGGCTTCAGGTGTGCCTTATTGGAGGCCATTGGCATGGGGAAGCTATAGACAGTCTACCTAGAAGCAAAGCATCCTATGTGATTGGTTAGGGGTGCATATTTGGCTTTCTCTGGTTGGTCCTAAATTGGAAGCAGGGACAAATATTAGGAAAACTGTCAGTTGCTAATCAAGTCTTGGCCATTTGGGGCTGATTATTACAGAATTATTGCTTAGCTCCCTGGCTTGTTACTAGAGATAGTGGTCTGAGTTCCTAGAAGTCTGACTTAAAGATAGTAGGATGGTTTCCTGAGCTGATGAACATTGTAAGGGAAAAATACAAGTTAAAAAGAAGAGGTTTGATTCTCCCTGTCAAAACTGAGAAAAGTGATTACCCTTCTCTCCTTTTCCTTTGAACATTTATTTTAGAAAACTTGCAAGAATAAGTACATCACAGTGCTTTGCATTACTATGATGAATAATGTAGGGGCGCCTGGGTGGCTCAGTCGGTTAATGTCTGACTTCAGCTCAGGTCATGATCTCACACTTTGTGAGTTCGAGCCCCGCATCAGGCTCTGTGTTGACAGCTCAGAGCCTGGAGCCTGCTTCAGATTCTGTGTCTTCCTGTCTCTCTGCCCCTCCCCTGCTCATGCTCTGTCTCTCTCTGGCTCAAAAAAAAAAAAAAAAGAACTATGATGAACAATGTAATTAACATGTGAGACCATAAAGGAACTAAATATTTAAGTAGGGGCTCAATAAATACTCAAAAGACTATCTATTACATTCATCCAAATACATCCAATACATATCATTCACCAGTATTTAATTTTGAGCACTATTTTTACAGTACAGGCCACTACTTGGCTGGCTCTGTACTGGAGCTAGAGAAAGAATTTTACATTGCAATGTAATGTGAGTCTCCTGCTGATCTAGAAGGATTCTGGTGGGAACTTTCAAATGCCCTAAATTGACCATGGGGGCATTTGATACATAGATTGGAACAGAGAGTCCCTGTCAAAATTCTCTAACCTTTGGGGAGCTTATTAAGATTCCAATTCAATAGACCTAAGACCCTGCATTTCTAATAACTTACCAGGACATGCTGATCCTGCTGGTGCCTGGACCACCTTGAGTATCAAGGTCTTGAATTTACTGCTTGTAAATAAATTTTCATCATCTGGACTATTAACAAGGTAAAGATAGCAGGAAATTCAGGGTTAAATTCTCTGGCATTATTGCAGAATGCTAGAGCTTAGAATACTAGCATTCTGTGTGGAAGAGGGAAGGAATAACCATGTGTCAGATAAACCCATCACATTTATCTGTATCAGGCTTCTTTCCAAAGGGGCCATTGTGTATTTGCTTCAGATACTGGACAATTAAATGTGTGACAAAGGAAATCTGAGATACCTGGCTTGTGAGTCTCTGGGCATTTCTTTCTTTTACTGTGCAATCCAACATAGCAACCACTTCTTGAGGGAAGTAGACCAAGGCTCCTCCCTCCACTGAAGGATCCAGTGAGTTCAAAGTAAGCAAGGAGTACTCAAGCACTATCCAGTGATTCAATAGGGGAAGCTATGCACACTGGTCAGTAAAGGAATTTCAGCCAGGTACGAGAGAGGGTAATACTTTCTCTCCTGATAGGAAACTGATTTCAAGTCTGTCTGTTTGAATGCTGAAAATGCAGCATGCCAGGATCAAGGGGAGCTCTGCTGTAAACCAGGTTCTTTCCTGTTGACTGGTTCTTTTTATTGCCTGATCAAGAAGGGCCCAGAACACTTGCACCTTATGACATGTTGGTGGTGGTGGTGTTTTAAGTTAAAACATAGTTACATAAACTCTGGTTTATTTAAATGTGTGTGTTTACCAAATTAGCCCTAACATACACATACACAAGTGTGCCTGTATAATCGCATCTGTAAGAGCTCATCAAAAGACCTTCCCAAGGGAGGAGCCAAGATGGTGGAACAGAATGGAAGTTTTTTTTGTGTCTCACATTCATGAAATACAGCCAGATCAACACTAAACCATCCTGCACACCTAGAAAACGGATTTGAGGATTAACACAACAATCTGCACAACATTTACCACAGAACTCAACAGGTACGCAGCACAGTGAGGTGAACTGGGGGAGAGAGAAGCTGCAGAGGGTAGGGAGCTGTTTATGCTTGCAGAGCCAGAACAGAGACGGGGGGGAGGGGGGGCGTGGGGAGAGTATGGGAAAAGCACCCCCCCCCAAAAGCAGCTGGAGAGAAAGTGGAAAAGTGGAAACAGCCACAGGGACTGAACAAAAAAGGGAGAAAGGAGAAAGGAAAGGGTTTAAATTTCATTAAGACTGTAAACAGGGGGAGTGCAGAGTCTGAAACTCCTCAGCTCAATACCTGGTGGTGCTCTGGTGGGAAGGGCGAATTCCCAGGAGCAGAGTGGGGTCTGGGAAGTTCTCGGGCCACACGGGGAGAAGTGGTTCCCCTGCTAGGAGGACATTTGGTAGAGTCCATGTGGCCACCGCTGCCGATTCCAGAGGTCTCAGCTGACCGCAAAGAACAACGACATTCGACATTCGCTGGTGCTGGAACAAGTTCCTTAAGGGTGAAACCTGGTGCCAGATGCATGTTGTGATTTTCCACAATTCCTGAAATGCTGCTGCTACACAACTGCGTGAACTTTTTCTGGGATGGGCTGGCGCCCAGCCTCAGTCTCTGGGCATCAGCAGCAGCACAGTCCCATAAATGTTCCTGGGTGCAGCTGGCACTGGCCATTGCTCGTTCACATGCTCCTACAGAGGGGCAGAACGGGTCAAAACCACAGTCCCTCAGAAGTGAGGGGCCGGGAAACACAGCCGCATCTGAGATAAAATTCAGGAGGGAGGTGCCGCCTGGCAACCTGACAGCTTGGTCATGGACAGTGTAAACGTGGGGAGTGGACAAAAGCCAGAGACAAAGGACAGGTGTGCGATTGCTGGTCGGGGAAAACGGAGTTCAGATACTACAGACCAGGCAGTTGGGTGACGCCATTTTGACCACTCCCACGCACGCGCATACACGCCTACAAGCGCCGCAACAATCCGCCCCAGTAAGCTAAGCAGCGCCATCTAGTGGAGAACAGAGCCGTTACACTAACCCCACCCACTGGGCCAACCTCACTCTTCAGGAACACCACAAGTCTCTCCGCCTGCTTAGTTTACAGACTCTAAAGTGCTTCATAGTTTAACTTCTAGGGGTAAACAATGTAATTTCAATCGTATTTCACTCTGTTCGCTGGTCCATGTATTCAATTTTCTTTTTTTTCTTTTTCGTTTCTATTCCTTGAATATAGAAAGAGAAAAAATTTATTTTTATTTTCAATTTTTATTAAAATATTTAAAAATTTTTTCTAGTATATTTTTTACTTTTTTGTAAATTTTTCAAATTCTATTTTACTTCCATCGTTTCATTTTATTCTATTTCATTGTAATCATTTTTTTTACAGTTTCAAACGTTTTCCTTTTTTTTTTTCTTTTTCCCTTTTTTCTCTAATCTATCAACCTCCTTTAAACACCTAGACCAAAACACACCTAGGATCTAGCATCATTTATTTGATTTGTGTGTGTGTGTGTGTTGTTTTTAATTTTTTAATTTTAATTTTTTTACCTTATTAATTCCTTTTCTTCTTCAAAATGATGAAACGAAGAAATTCACCTCAAAAGAAAAAGCAGGAAGAAACAACAGCCAGGGACTTAATCAACACAGATACAAGCAAGATGTCTTAACCAGAATTTAGAATCATGATAATAATAATACTAGCTGAGGTTGAAAATAGTTTAGAATCCCTTTGTGTGGAGATAAAAGAAGTAAAAGCCAGTTGGGATGAAATAAAAAATGTTATAACTGAGCTGCAATCTCTAATAGATGCTGCAGTGGCAAGGATAGATGAGGCAGAACAGAGAATCAGTGATATAGAGGACAAATTTATGGAGAATAATTAAGCAGAAAAAAAAAGAGGTAGACTAAGGCAAAAGAGCCCAATTTAAGAATCAGAGAAATCAGCAACTCATTAAAAAGGAACAACATCAGAATCATAGGAGTCCCAGAAGATGAAGAGAGAAAAAAAGGGATAAAAGGGTTATGTGAGCAAATCATAGTGGAAAACTTTCCTAACCTGGGGAAAGACACAGACATCAAAATCCAGGAAGCACAGAGGACTCCCATTAGATTCAACAAAAACCGACCATCAACGTCAAATTCACAAAATACTCAGGCAAGGAGAGAATCATGAAAGCAGCAAGGGAAAAAAAGTCCCTAACATACAAGGGAAGACAGATAAGTTTCAGCAGACCTATCCACAGAAACTTGGCAGGCCAGAAAGGAGTGGCAGGATATATTCAATGTGCTGAATCAGAAAAATATGCAGCCAAGAATTCTTTATCCAGCAAGGCTGTCATTCAAAATAGAAGGAGAGATAAAAAGTTTCCCAGACATACAAAAATTAAAGGAGTTTGTGACCACTAACTGCAAGAAATTTTAAGGGGGACTCTGTGAGGGGAGAAAAGACAGATAAAAAACAAAAGACCAAAATCAACAGACTAGAAAAGACCAGAGAAAACCATGAGAAACTCCAACTCTACGAGAAACATAATGGCAATAAATTCATATCTTTCAGTACTCACTCTAAACATCAGTGGACTAAATGCTTGAATCAGAAGACATAGGGTAACAGAATGGATAAGAAAACAAGATCCATTTATATGCTGTTTACAAGAGACCCACTTTAGACCTAAAGACACCTTCAGATTGATGGTCAACAAAAGAAAGCCGGAGTAGCCATCCTTATATGAGACAATCTAGACTTTAAAATAAAGACTGTAACAAGAGATGAAGAAGAGTATTATCACCGCAAAAATTTATGCTCCAAATGTGAAAGCACCCAAATATATAAATCAATTAATCACAAACATAAAGAAACTCATTGATAATAATACCATAATAGTAGGAGACTTCAACACCCCACTGACAATAGATAGATCATCTAAACAGAAAATCAACAAGGAAACAGTGGCTTTGACACATTGGACCAGATGGACTTAGCAGATATATTCAGAACATTTCAGCAGTGGAATATACATTCTTCTCCAGTGCACATGGAATGTTATCCAGAACAGATCACATCACACACTGGAACACAAATCAGCCCTCAACAAGTACAAAAGATCATACGTGCATATTTTCAGACCACAACACTATGAAACTTGAAATGAACCACAAGAAAAAATTTGGAAAGGTAACAAATACTTGGAGACTAAAGACCATCCTACTAAAGAATGAATGGGCTAACCAAGAAGTTAAAGAGGAAATTAAAAAGTACATAGAAGTCAATGAAAATGATAAAACCACAGCCCAAAACCTCTGGGATGCACCAAAGGTGGTCATATGAATAAAGCATATAGCAATCCAGGCCTTCCTAAAGAAGGAAGGTCAGATACATAACCTAACCCTTCACCTTAAAGAGCCGGAAACCCCAAACCAGCAGAAGACAGGAAATAATAAAGATTAGAGCAGAAATTAATGCTATCTAAACCAAACCAAAACAAAACAAAATAAAAACAATAGAACAGATCAATGAAACCAGAAGCTGGTTCTTTGAAAGAATCAACAAAATTGATAAACCACTGGCCAGTTCGATAAAAAAGAAAAAAGAAAGGACCCAAATAAAATCAAGAATGAAAGAGGAGAGATCACAACAAACACAGCAGAAATACAAACAGTAATAAGAGAATATTATGAGCAATTACATGCCAATAAAATGGGCAATCTGGAAGAAATGAACAAATTCCTAGAAACTACCAAAACTGAAACAGGAAGAAATGGAAAATTTGAACAGACCCATAACCAGCAAAGAAATCGAATTAGTAATTAAAAATCTCCCAAAAAACAAGAGTCCAGGGCCAGATGGCTTTCCAGGGGAATTCTACCAAACATTGAAAGAAGAGTTAACACCTATTCTCTTGAAGCTGTTCCAAAAAATAGAAATGGAAGGAAAACTTCCAAACTCTTTCTACGAAGCAAGCATTACCTTGATTCCAAAACTAGACAAAGACCCCACTGAAAAGGAGAACTATAGACCAATTTCCCTGATGAACATGGATGCAAAGATCCTCAACAAGATATTACCCAACTGGATCCAACAATACATTAAAATAATTATTCACTCATGAACAAGTGGGATTTATACCTGGGATGCAGGGCTGGTTCCATATCCACGAAACAATGTGATTCATTACATCAATAAAAGAAAGGACAAGAATCACATGATCCTCTCAATAGATGCAGAGAAAGCATTTGACAAAATACAGCATCCTTTCTTGATAAAAACCTTCAAGAAAGTAGGGATAGAAGGATCATACCTCGAGATCATAAAAGCCATATATGAAAAACCCAATGCTAATATCATCCTCAATGGGGAAAAACTGAGAGCTTTCCTCCTAAGGTCGGGAACACTACAGGAATGTCCACTCCCGCCACGGTTAATTCAACATAGTATTGGAAGTCTTAGGCGCAGCAATCAGGCAACACAAAGAAATAAAAAGCATCCAAATCACCAAAAGAAAAAAAAAAAACCTTCCCAAGAGCTACCCATAGACTCCAAGTTTCTTATCTGGCTCAGTAGGAGGCATAATAGTTTAAATATTTTTAATATTTCAAAAATATTTTAGCAATAATTTATTAATATTTAAAATTTTTATTTTAACATTTAAATATTTTTATTTTAAGTAGGCTTCATGCCCAACGTGTGACTTAAAGTCACTGAGATCAATGGTCGCATTCTCCACCCATTGAGCCAGCCAGGTGCCCCTTAAACTATATTTTAAATATTTGTTCTCTCCCTCCCCACTTTTTTCAAGTAATGAAAAGCCCCAAGGTCTTTTCTTTCTTTCGAACTGATGCTTCCTTATCTTACACTTAGAGGTGGCTATACATGACTTCTATGTTCTCCACAATTTGAGATTAACAACAATCTTCCCACATCATTCTTTCCAAAGTGGCAAAGACTTTTGTGCACTGCTGAAGGCAATCAGTTCACACTCGCTTTTTTCTGAGGATTCTGAAACACAAAGTGAAATTTCTTAGAAGTCCTACATTTCAGCCAAAAGGGCCAGGGAGGGGTATTGGAATCCTTCTGCCTCTAGTGAGTAGGGAGCAGAAGCCACACCCTTGACCAGTCCTCTAGACCGGTGGATCACTGTCCTCCCGTGCTGACCACCTCCAAACTGACCACTGCACCTCACTCTTAACTCTGGGAGCTTCTGCAGAGAAAGAGAACTTGGTTGGAGCCTACTGGGGGACACCCAGTTCTGCTCAGGGAGCTCAGATTGCCCATGAACTCGAACTAGAGAGAGGAAAGCAGAAGGCAAAAGAAGCAACCAGGAGGCACTTAATTTCTTGTGTGCAAGGAGGGATCCGGTTGGGGTAGGGTGGAGGTGGCGGGGTGGAGGGGAGATGACCCACCAGACAGCTGGGCCTGGCTGGAATGGGGTGCTGCTGATGAGGCGTCTAAGACCTCGCCTCTGACCTTGGACCGTCCAGGGCTCTTCCTTCGCGGACCCCAGCCTTCTACCCCCATTTCCCCGCCTGGGTCTACATCCATCAAATGCTCTCGACACCCTATTTCCAAGCAACTTTTCTAGAACTTTTCTGTTCATCGTCCCCCACCCGTGGCAGCGAGGGCGGGAGCTAGCGGGACACTCGCCCCGTGAAGATTCAGTGAAGAACAATTTTGCCTCTCTCGGCGCACCCCCAGCCCCCCACCTTCAGGCCACCAAGTCTCGGAAAACCCTCAGGCAAGGAAAGGCAAGAGGAGGTGGGGGGGGGAGGGGCCCTTGAAGTTCGGAAACAGATTCCTGGGAGAATTTCTGGTTCTGAAGACCCAGAAATGGCCAATCAGAAACCACAAAGAATAGAACTAAGGCAGAATCCAGGGCCTTGAGCCGGGTAGAGTTCATGTACAGGTACAAGATCCCACTTTGGGTCAGCAGACCGCAGGTATCACTCATGAAACTTTTATCTAGATTTCTCTCTGCTCCTTTTAAAAGAAATTGAACGGAGCTAGGGGCGCTTGCACCCAAGGGAAGCCCCGAACCCACCCCTTCCTGGGCTGGGGACGCTCCTGGAACACAACCTCCCTTGGGGTGGGGGTGGGGGGTCCTTTTGGTCCCTACGTAAGGGAAATAGTTCTGATACTACAGCAGTGCGGTAGTTACTGACCCAGAAGGCCGCACCTCGACCCAATCTCTCCATTCTGACTGAATCTGCAGGAGGAGGCGACCAAGGAGTTCCCTGGAATTCTGTGTTAGGCTGGCCAGATCTGTGAATGAAAGGGCGCTTCCTTCTGGAGCTGAACTCAGACTCCGTTTGCACTCAGGCTCACAGCCACAGACCAACGACGCAACGGCAAGGAGGCCCTTATTCAGTCTTCTCTAATCACGGGCAATAAGTCGCCGGCGGGATTTTTTTTTTCCTGCGTCTTATTGCCTAGGTTACAGAAAAGGTAAAAATCTTCTAAGGACATTCACTGTAATGATCGTTGACTAGTTTATGTTTCACTTCACAGGCGTGTGAGAACACGATGACTCCTCTCTTGTTCAGATCCGTAGGGTTGAACGAAAACCCTGCGGGGAAGTCCACTAACCGAGAAGAAAACTCCAAATTTTGAGCTCATATGCTGGATAGGTACATAACTTAAAGGTTAAAAAAAAGCTCAGTATGCCAAGCGGTAGTGTGGCCGAGCGGTCTAAGGCGCTGGATTTAGGCTCCAGTCTCTTCGGAGGCGTGGGTTCGAATCCCACCACTGCCATCGGTGTGTTTTAATCTAGCTACAAACCCCGAGCTCTTCGGCCCTGAAAAAAGGGTTACGTAACAATAACTCACATAACTCATAGTAATTCCTCTTCTCCGTTCTTCCGTACTTCATCCACCGGACACTGACTTCTATGTTTGCGATCAAACCACCTCGGTTTACTACACGATAATCTCCCACTTCGAGCTCTTCTAACATTCCCTTCCAGGTTGTATTTGCACCCAACTTAACTCCTTGTCAAGGCTTTTGCACTGCTTTTGTGTTCCCTCACTCGGCAACTCTTTTGGTCTCACTCTTGTAAAATCCACATTCGCACTGATTCATTCTTTTGACCCGGTTTAGGCATCATCGGGTCAGGAACACTTCCCAGAAATTGTGTGGTTGCCCCCATCAGCCTACTGCTGACACTGGTTTAAGAGCTGCAGCTCTATACTCCGAAAATAACCTGCACAGATCCGATTTGGATTTTAATCACATTACTTTTGTAATTGAGTATGATGAATGAATGAGAAAACCAATACTTACCAGGCTTCAAGCTTTCACTCAGGCTTGATTGCTTCATGGGGGTGGGGTTGGATAGGTAAACAGTTACTTTGAATTTCATTTGCAGGTGGGTTTCTGATTCCAAAACACTTCCAAGCTGATTCTTGGCTGACTCCTTGCATCTGGCCCAGGGAGTGTGTGCTGTGAAAGGTGTTGACTGAGCCACTCCCCTCTCCTTCCAAATGAAGCTACTTATCTTGGAGACTACTTAGATTTGGAGACTAAACCACTCAACTGCAAGAACTGTGCAGCACCTGATTCAGTGTGGGAAAGAGAAGATACGCTCAGGGACTACTTAGTGGTGTCTTCTCAGAAGGGCTGTCCCACTGCACTTTTCAGCCATGACAGTCCCTGTTTCCTAACAGTAGTACTCCTGGATTTGGGCAGGCTGCTCCCCTCAAGAAGGAAATCCCCTGCAATTTCCCAGCACTGTCATGAAGAATGAATGAAATAAATGGAGGAGGGAACTAGGATTCTGCAAGAATCAAGGTCTTGGGGCTTTTCATGCTACATTTTTATTGTGTCTTTTTTTATTATTATTATTATTACTTTCCCTCTCCCCATTCAAATCCTCTTCCATGTTTCCTAGGCCACCTTCATGTCACTTTGATGACTCCTCTTTGATGTTCACTTCCTTTTCACCCACCTCTCACCAAGAAATATCTTGGCCACCTGAGGTTTTCACAAAAGAGGCCATATTTTTCCCAGAAATTGAGAGATTTCTCTCTTACCCATGCAAGGATACAGAGGCAAGGCAGTTGTCCACAAGCCAAAAAGCAGGGCTTTGTCAGACACCATGTGTTGGCCCCTGGATCTGGGACTTCCCAGTCTCCAGAACTGTGAGCGATACATTTTTGGTTTAAGCCACCCAGTCTATGGTACTTTTGTTATAGCAGTCTGAACTATGACTAGCAGTTTTAGGTTTATAGCAAAATTGAGTAAGAAAATACAGAATTTCTATGTACCTTCTCTCTGCCCACCCCACAGCCTCCTTACCATCAACATTCTGCACTAGTGAGATTTGTTACAGTGAATGAACAATTATACATCATTATCAACTAAAGTCCATAGTTTATGATGTGGGAAACAAAGGCAAATGAAAAATTAAATTCCTTTACTGCCTACAGCCCACTGACAAAGCCTTGAAACAGGCAGAGTGACCTTCCTCTGAGGCTCAGCTGCCTCAATGATGACACTTTGCTAAGGGCAAAAGGCAGTCTTAGCTTAACATTTTCCCAACCCCTCAGGATCCTGTATGTCTACTTTAACATATAAAAATCCCTTTGGAAGCTTCCTTTATATCTTCCCCCCCCCCCCGCCCACCCTCAAGATATATGTTGGCAATCATACTCCAAGCTTATGGCCTCCTGATATACATCTGAAGGGTGTCATGACTGAGTTTTTACTAAACAGTAATAAATGATCTTTTCCCAACAACAGGCAGCCCCCTCAGGATCCTGAAAACCTTGTTTCCAAAACACCTTAGAGACTTAGACTATCCCTAAACTCTCCCAATCTGAAGGTATATAATCAGTCACCCATCACAACCCCAGTGCAGCTCTTTCTGCCCATGGGTCCTGTCCCTGTGCTTTAATAAAACCACCTTTTTGCACTGAAGACATCTCAAGAATTGTCTCTTGGCCATAGGCTCTGAACCCCAACATTTCCACATCAGTTTACGCTAGGATTTACTCTTTGTATTATACACTCCATGAGTTTTGACAAATGTGTAATGACATATATCCACCAGTACACTGTAGTATCATACACAATAGTTTCACTGCCCTAAAAATTGTGTTCTGCCAATGCACCCCTCCCTTCTTTCAACCATTGGCAGCCACTTTTACTGTCTCCATAATTTTGCATTTTCCAGAATGTCATATACTTGGAATCATGCAGTATGAAGCCTTTTCAGATTGGCTTCTCTCACTTAGTGAATGTGCATTTAAAGTTTCTCCATATCATTTCATGGCTTAATGTCCCATTTCCTCTTAGTGCTGAATATTCCATTTGTATCAATGTACCATAGTTTATTTACCTAATCACCTGTCAGAAGACATCTTTATTACTTCCAAGTTTTGGCATAAAGCTGCTATAAACATAAATGGGCAAGTTTCTGTGTGGGCATAGTTTTCTACCATTGGGGGTAGTAGTTACCTAGGAACATGATTCCTGGATTGTATTATAACAGTATGTCTAGTTTTATAAGAAAATGCCAAAATGTCTTCCACAGTGACACAGAGTATGTTTAAACTTCATTTTGTGAGATTAAAACACTGTTTTTTATTAATGTAATGTATACACGTGATATATTTTGAAAAAATACATAAAAATATAAAGATACAAATCACCCACAAATAACTATTTTGCCATATATCCTTTTTTCATGTATGAATGAAAATTTCTAAGAGTAGAATAGAATACTTGATCAAACATTATCTTTTTAAGGTTCCTGATTTACTTTTTTTAAAGATTTAAAAAAAATTTTTAAGTAATCTCTACATCCAACATGGGGCTTGAAGTCACCCCAAGACACCCCAAGGTTCCTGATTTATAACACCCAATGTCCTCCAGAAAGTAGTACCATTCTACAAGAAAGTCCTCACTGCATCTTGGTCAGTATTACATATTAGTCAACATTTTCTGATTTGGTGATGAAACAATATCCTCTTGTTTAAATTAGTATTTCTTTCTTATTAATGAAAGAACATCTCCATGTGCATATTTAGTCTTTTGCATTGCTCACTCTCTATTGTGTATTTACCTTTTCCAAAGGCAGACTTTCTAATATATTTCTCCTTAAGCCCTGATTTGCCTAGTATGCATTATTTGCGCTTATGAAAAAATATAGGTATCTGGTGAGGTGGAGCGCAGTTACCCCAATGTTTAATCAACGTAAACTGGTTCTAAAGATGAGAAGGTTACAGATTCAAATCTAATATGAAAGCCATTAGTTCACATATCCTGAGTGAACCACATCTACTCCATGATCATAAAGATAAGTGAAATTAGGTTTCTTGGCAGGTGGAAAGCTCTTCTCTTGTTGCCTGAAAATAGAATCAAAAGAAACCGGAGGGCAAAAGTTTCAGTAGGTTTGAGTACGGGATTACATCAAAACAGCAAGCACCTCCTTCGAGCCGGAGTCGAACCAGCGACCTAAGGATAACAGCAGACGTCGTTCCTCTACAGTCCTCCGCTCTACCAACTGAGCTATCGAAGGGCGCGACTCCTGCGCGTTACTGTAGATTTTTGTGGATATAGTACCAGCTAGCGAGAAGTCTGGCTTCTTTGTGTTTGAGATTCAGACTAAGACTGAAGCTCGTCAAGTCCCCAGAGTCGAATCTATAATAACTCGAATCCCAGGAGTAGCCTGGGGCGTAGGAAGCAGACTCTGAGTCGGAGAAAGTGAGTATGGAAGCAGAGCAGAAGCCCGATTGGGGTTTATCTACCTAGTTTCTGGCCTAAGCTGGCCGATTAACCCACGAACCAGTTCACCAGGAGCGCAGGAGAAACCGGGCGCCCGGCTGGTGCACTTGGGAGGTGTGCCGGACTCCACCACGCCGGGGGTCACTGCTATCAATGGGCCCGAGCTGATTTGCTCTCTTCCTCAAATACGGAGGTGTGGACTCTGCCAACCCATCCAGTCTTCTAGCAGAAACTTGAGGAATCTGGTTCCTCTCCTACTTACCGAAAGGTACACACACACATTGTCTTTTCCTTGGGATCCCAGGAGCTTCGGTTCTATAACCCTCCGTCCCAGATCTCCAGGATCTGATTTTACCAAAAAGATTACACAGTGCTTTCCCCGCCCCCCCCCCCTTCCCCCATCAAGACTGGGTCAAGAAGTAGACAAAAACGGAGAATGACGTGGGAAAACAAGCACCCGCCTAAGGCTCCAGCGAGATTTGAACTCGCGACCCCTGGTTTACAAGACCAGTGCTCTAACCCCTGAGCTATGAAGCCGCCCTACAGGTCCATTTTTACCGTTGTATCCCTTGTTTTAAAAACTGCAGCCAAACTGGCTTTTACATCTAAACAAAATTTAATAGATAAATCTAAATGAAAACAAATTCGTTTTGAAGGAAGCATCTTCAAACAAGAGAATGACTAAGAAACATGTTCCTGACTAGGCCTAAACTCGAATGTAGGTCTCTAGAAGACCACCGGTAGAGCCCATAGCACAGGCTCCTCAGCCTCAGTCCTAACAAGTCACTGAGCTCCGCCAACACCCGGGCTTCCAGTGAGCCCTGGGGTAAAGTGGGGTAGGGTGAGGGCTCCTTACAGAAGAGGATGCAAGATATGTCCGCGACCTCATGTCTCCCATCTGCTTGGACTCATAATTTTTTTTTTTTTTTAATGGAGATGGTTTTCTCTAAGCACAGTTCATACCCTTCGGACCCTCAGAATTTGGGGACCGCCACAGTGAAGGCGCCAAGGCATCCAGACATCCCTCGCCCCCTCCCCAAGCCTTTCAGCGGAATCAGACCCCGCCACAGTCGATCTGGACCTGAGACTCCTCCAGGTTTCCTGAAGCAGACGCTGGCTAAAAGAGTGTAACCCTCTCCTCGGTCCTTTAACGCTCTTCGCTAACAACGTGGACTCCCCTGAGGCAGCTTCTCTCTGGGCCTCCAGGCTCTCCTGAAGTCCAGAACAAATACAAAGTGGAGACTCATGAAAGGATTGGAAAGGGAACGCTCCTTTTTTCCTTTTCTCTCCTCTGGTCTCAGCCCGCCCAGGAGTCTGGGGCCTGGTTCAGGAGATTCAGTAGCTATTTACCCAGTGTGCCAGAAATGTGCTCAGCACAGGGTAGACAGTGTGACCAGGGCAGACAAGCTAGAGCCCAAGAACATCGTTCCCTTTGCAGAAAGCACTGCAGAGCAAGGACAACGACCTCCCTTCCCTTTCCACCCACCATCTTCTGGGTGATAGAGAAGCAGGAGGGTCCAGCCTTCTCAAAAAGACGGTATGGAAAGGACAACTCTTCCCCAAGGTCACCTTATGCCCACCCTTGAAGGGTGCCTTAAATCTAGACCTAAAACACAACGTTTATTAAATAAAGCTGAAAGGAACAAGCAAAAGCAAGCTCAGTGGACTAAAGCAGTAGTTTTGGGATTTGACTCCAAGGGGCGGGGGGGGGGGGCATAGTGTCGAGCTCCTCTGTTGGTACTGGAGGTAACCTTTGCCTCTTAGTGAACTCGGTGGTTCCTATTTTTACTGTGTCCTTACACCCTGGTGCGCTTGCGATGTTTCTGGTCCTAACCCTGTAAGCAACCAGACCCCACCTCAGGAGGGTCCGCGGACAGACTCGCAGCTCAACCTGAGCTCCATAATGAACATTCCTATCTCTGGGACGCTGTGGCTCAGATTCCTTCGAATGCGCTCATTGATATTCTTGGGGTCTGGAAAAAATCAGTGGGCTTACGAGAAGCGTCAAAAACGGTCCAGTAGTGTGATGCAACAAACGAGGATGAATGATCATTTCAAGAGAGGAAAGCCCACCTTCAGGGCTGGCTCGTTGGTCTAGTGGTATGATTCTCGCTTTGGGTGCGAGAGGTCCCGGGTTCAAATCCCGGACGAGCCCTGTTCTTTTTGTTTTGTTTTTTTTTCCTTCTCTTCCCCGTCCTTTTAGAGCCAAATACAGCTAATACAACCCAAGCTTAAGTCCACCTAGGCTGAGGTCCGTTCCAACCTGGACCTGTTTCAAGATCAGCTTGCGAGCAAGTTGGACACTTCTGTGGACCGATGCAAGGACAATGAAGATGCTACGGTGAGCCAAGGGTTTCATGAGATAGGGGTGCCCCAGTCTGGCTCTGACAGGCTCTTTTGTCAGGAGTAGCTTGCTCCGGCAGTGTTTAGCGAGGCACATTTCGCGGGAAAAAACTCGTGCAATTCTCACTACAGCATTTCACACGGAAGAGAGTGGTACCTGGAGGTGTGCTGGGATCACAATGCCGGGCCAGAACCCTCTTCCTGGGGCCACTGGTCCCCTGCAGTGATCCCTGGGCGGTGCGGAATCTAGCACCCGCCTGGGAGCAGCCGCGCGGTTAGGAGCGCGGCTGAGCTCTTGGTTGCGGACACCGTCTGCCGCACAGTCACAAGTGCCCTGGAAATCTTCCCAATAATGCAAAGTTGCGGCCTGGGGACCCTTGGGCTCCAAAGGCTCAGACATCCGTTCTATTCAAAGAGAGCATAACTGAATTTTTTCCAAGACTCAATATAACCTAGTGATAGTAGTCTTGCCATTTCTAGCAAGAATCCACAAGCCCCGTTGGTATTCTTTGATTGCTTACCTGGAAAGCCAGCCGGCTGTAGTGTGAGGTGTCTACCTGAAACCTTAAGAGTATGGTTGATTCCGGCTTGTAGAAGTGGCCCAAACCTGTCAACTGTTGGAATGATAGACCTTCAAGCCTATTTATCTTCCCAAACTGCTTGTACACTGGGAATCTTCGAGTTTCTGACTGACTCCATCATATTTGTCCTTTCCGGAGTTGTTAGGTTATGTGGCCAGGCAAGAATAAAGAGTTTTGTGATTGGTTATTGGATGACGGGAAAAGAAAGAGTAGAATTTTCCAGGATGCCCTGACTTCCAGTTGGTTGTCCCGTCAGAAATGCGATACACCTCGCCTGGGCTTTGTTGGGTTTGATGTATTTGCTAGTGGGGAGATGCACAGTAGGAATCTGGATATAAAGGCATGGGGTTCCAGAGAAAGATTCAAACTAAAGGAAGGAATTTTAGGAATTAAAAACATCGTAATTGTATATATGGTGACAGGTGGTAGCTACGTTTGTGGTGAGCACAATATAATGTATAGAGTTATTGAATCACTGTGTTGTACACCTGAAACTAATGTAATATTGGGTTTCAACTATACTTCAATTAAACACGCACACACATACACACGGTGGCGGTTAATGTTGCCTTGGCTAAAAATGTGCAGGGAAGAGCATTCGCAGAGAAAGAATTTAAGAACCAGCCCTGGTGATCATCAGTGTTTAAAAAGTTGGGAATGGAATCCAGTGAGTAGAAGAACTAGAGAAGGAAACCTCCTGACAGTCACTTGTTCTGACAGCTGATTTGGTTACTCAGGGGCTGTCGACAGCCTTTACCAGCATTTAAAACAGAAAGTATAGGGAAGATGACAGAGCTGGGTGGGTTGAAGAATGAGGGGGAAAGTGTGGCCATGTAGGTAAAGAATTCTTTGTAGGAGCTTGGCTGTGAAGGGGAAGGCCTAGTCCTTTCACATGTTTGGCTCAAAGGTCTTAGGGGTAGTTCGTGATCATTTAGTGAGTCCTTGTCTTTCCCTGCCCTTAAAGGTTCCTTGGGTTATCAAGAACTTGTAAGGACTTTTAAGACCAGCACACATGAAAGTGGCACTATTACTGCTCCTATTACTGTGTAGAAGGCAGGAATACTGGTTGGGCTGACAATCAAGACAGGAGGAACTCAGCCGCACTGGAACAAAGGCAGAAAGGAGCAAATTAAAGGGGGATGATAGCTCACAGCCTGAGGAGGGAGGTAAAAGAAGGAAAGCCAGTTCTGAAAAAGCAGAAATAGGTGTAAGATAATCTTAGGTGGGAGAGAAGTGCGGGTTTCAGAACCCAAATAATGGTTATATTAACTGAAGTTCCTAACGGTCTAAGTCTGCTTTTCATTGTTTATCTGTTTACTCTTAGAGTCCTGATTGCTTGTGTTTTATAATATAACTGCCTTTTAAAAAAATAATATTGATTTGTGGGAGCTGGTGTGGGCCTTTAGTACTCTCCACTATTATGAACATGACCTGTCCCCCTTGAATCATGCAAAAGGGTCCACAGCAAATCACCAGTGAGCATGACTATTTGATACATATTTAACCCTTATGTAATCTGTGCTTTCAAAAAATAATGTGATGAGATTTTGCTGTGTTCCAAATTATCAGGTACTCTTCTGATTGGCAAGAAAGCAAACTCAGGTATGACCCAGTTTCTGTCTTCATTTTTAAAAATAATGGGGATACAGGGAAAATGGGGGCTGATTACCAGAGAAAATGTATCAGGATTCAAAGTGGAATCACTATAAGTGATGAAGCATAAGATCCATTATAAGAATTATTGATATAATTTATCCACTTAAAATACACAAATGTGGTTTTTTACATATTTGCATATTTTCAGATTAATGTAATCAATTTTACAGCATTTTTGTCACTCCCAAAAAACCCCATTATACCCAATTAAAAGTCACTCCTCATTTCCTCCCATCCCTCTCCTGCAGCCCAGGGCAACTACTAATCTACTTTCTCTCTATACAGATTTGCCTGTTCTGGATACTTTAGGTGAGTGGAATCATACAATGTATAGTCTTTTATGACTGGCTTCTTTCACTTAGCATTAAGTTTTTAAGATTCATCCATGTTGTAGCATGTATCAATACTTCATTCCTTTTTGTGAAGCAATATTCTGTTGTATGGATATACCACGTTTTATGTATCCATTCATCAGTTGATGGGCACTTGAGTTGTTTCCACTTTTGGCATTATAATGCTGCTATGAATGTCATGTCCAAGTTTTTGTGTGGACACAAAAATTTTCATTTCTCCTGGGCATATACCTAGAAGTGGAATTGATGAGTCATATGTAACACTATGCTTAAACTTTTGAGGAGCTGCCATACTGTTTTCTAACGTGGGAATTTACATTCCCAATTTATGAGTGTTCCAATTTTTCACATCTTCATCAGTACTTATTATTATGTCTTTTCCATTATAACCATCTTAGCAGGTAGGAAGTGGTCCCTCATTGTGGTTTCATTTGATTTCCCTCATGACTAATAATGCTGAGTTTCACATATTTATTGACTATTTGTATAAATTCCTTGGAGAAATGTCTCTTCATATCATTTTGAGGTTTATATTTATACTGCCTATGAACATTAAAAATATTAAAATATTAAAAATTTTAAAAACATTAAAAATATTTGTGTCATCTGGGAAAATGGGAATAATGTTATATTAATGTATTAGTTTGCAGTGTCCCAGATGACACAAATATTTTTAATGTTTTTTTATAATCCTTATTTTTTTAATTAAGTTTTTGTTTTAACTCTAGTGTAGTTAACATACAGTGTTATATTAGTTTCAGGTGTACAATATAGTGATTCAACAATTCTGTCCATCACTCAGTGCTTATCACAAGTGCACTCCTTAATCCCCATCACCTATTTCACCCATCGCCCCACCCACCTGCCCTCTGGTAACCCCAGATGACACAATTTTTATGTAGCAAGGCAGAGCTTCCGTTGAGAATTTTCAAGGATGACTTTTTCCTAGAGGCAGAAAAATTTGTTGATTGCTGCAAGGGAAATTTTTTCTAGTCTACTGTTAATAACCCTCTAAGGGCTCTAGCTACATGTGAGAGGTTCAGTTTCTAACAGTCACTGGAGTGGGCTGAGTGTGGGAATGAGTACTAACACTCAAGCTGCTGAATACTTGAGTTCAGCATCTCTCTCAGGGTTGTGGCTATCATCTGCTCATGAGTCTTTAATTCATTCAGCAAATTTTTCTTGGTTACATTCAATGGACCAGGCTCTGTTCTAGGTGTTGGAAATACATTCTTATTTTCAGCGTCCTCTTAATTTGTGATTTCTAGAAATAACTTTACAACTTAGCTAATGTTTAATAGCTTTATTGAAGTGGATACACCTGCAAAACAAAACAAAGTAGCTGGAAATGTGGACAGAAAACCAGGCAAGTGCAGTCCCAGGGAAACCAAAGAACAAAACTATATTCAATACAAGTCCAAGATCAGTTGTGCGAAGTGCTGTTGAGATTAAGATGAAGAGTAAAAAATTCATGGGGCACGTTGGTGGCTCAGTTGGTTAAGTGTCTAACTTTGGCTCAGGTCGTGATCTTCATGATCTTCATGATCTCCATGATCTTGTAGTTTGTGAGTTCAAGCCCTGCATGGGGCTCTGTGCTGACAGCTCAGAGCCTGGAGCCTACTTCAGATTCTGTGTCTCACTCTCTCCCTGCCTCTCATTCTCTCCCACCTCCCCCCTCTCCCCGCCCCACTCAAAACTAAACATTAGAAAAAAAAATTTTTTTAAGAGTAAAAAATTCCTATGGAACAGGAACTTGTAAAGTAAGATTGAAAAAATAAAATCACAGATTGCTCCCTAGTACAATTTTTATTGTGATATTTCCATTCTTAATCACATTCAATTACCTAATATTTGTTCTTATGCTTTGTTAGTAAAATGTCATTTTGTCAGACCCACTTTTAAATTTTACAATGGTCTATTATATTTTGACCCACAGTCATATATATATTACTTTTATTTTTATTTATTAATATAATTTTATTATATATTATAATATTTATACCTATATAGTCTGTGAGTTCCTTGATGGCAGAGATCATGTATTTGTACTTCTCCATACCAACTTATTTCCCAGAATATGTTATTCGATAAACTTTTATTGAATTGAGTCCAAAGTCATTTCCTACAATAAAATAATTTTGAAAATAGATGGTTTAACACACTTTATTGCCAAAATATGGGAGTGGTTCCTTCCAAAAATACCATAAACTGTGATACGAATTCCTCTCTTTGGTCAGTGTCTGGGATTGGCTGAAGGTTTTTAGGCTTCATGAAATTAGGTAGATTTTAAGGTAATAAATAGTTCATCTGCTCTCTGGGCAGCGCTCCTAGATCACTCCTGAAGAATTCTTTTTCTCTCTCAAACCACTGGTCATTCCTTCCATCCCTTTTGTTTTCACTCAGAAATCTTTGGGGATTGAATTATTTAGTGTGTGTTTGTGTGTATTATTAATAGAACTAGATGAAAGCATTACTATTTCCAGAGCCCACTGAAGCTTTATGGCTATCTCTTTGCATGCTAATGCTCAGCTTGCCAATGTTGAGGTTGATGTGCTGTTTCTATATATATGGTGTCTGTGTATACAAACACACTCTAACATGGAATTAATCCTTATTTAATGAATGACAGCCTCTGAACATTTCTTTAACAAGAAAATACTAGAGAGGGTAAATCAGTCTTCATATAATTTCCAATGTTGTTTTATAAGCCCCTTTGTCATCCCCATTCCTTTGCATTATTATTTGTCTCTCAGTCTTCCCCTCTAAAATCAAAGCTGCATGAGGTGAGGAACCATTTCTTGTTCCTCTGAGCATATATCACTATATATGATATATAGCATATGTCAGATGCCTAATAGACCTTTGCGGAGCAAATGAATAAATAAATGGAAAAAAAATAAGTGAATGAAGAAATAAGTGAATATTTGTCCAGGATTTCCAGGGGTACCACAAATATGAATCTTCACTCCCTTTCAAATATCTAGTGAAGTACATAAAACGTACCACAAAGTCTAGTTCCTGGCAGGTACAGCAATAGTTGACATTTGTAATTCTTTCATATTAAAGGTCCTTGTCCCAATTCCAATTTTACTAAAAACAAAACAAGACTGAACACAACAGATATAAGGATATAAAAAGTGGACAAAGGAAAGGAACACAATCCAGTGAAAAAATGAGTGATATCTTTAAATCATCTTTATAATAAAGTGCAAATTAGAAAACCACATTAAATGCTAATATTCATGAACTTTCTCTTGGATCTGCTTTTGCAAAGACACTGGGATTACTGTGGGGAAGTGCATAAGTCCCTTACTCAGTTTGCTTTACCTCTTTTCCACCTGACAGTAAATGCAATGTTTTCCATAAAGTGTATACAAAAATACACAGGTAATCTATTTATTTTATTTTTATTTATTTTTAAGATTATAAAGAAATTTTTCTTAAAATTCTTGTTTTTCATAAATAACCAAAAGATACTACTGAAAATTTTAATCAGTTTTTAACTTTTGGCAAAGGTCACATAGATCTCCCAAGAATTGGATTAAAACTGTGGATCCTCTTCCCAGACAAATGCATATGAAGTCAAACACATAAAATTTAAATAGTAAGGCAGCTTATAAATTTTCTGCAGTCCATCCTTAGACTCCCTGGTGACCATGGACTCTTAGGTTAAGATCTCACTGGCTGGAGGATCTTATGATGTAATGATGGTATTGATCATGATATATCAATAATAATATGGGGGTATGTATGAGATAGAATCAAGAAATTTTGCCTGAAGGAGAAGAAGGGTAGACTTGATGACTTTGGAATTCTTTTGGGATTACAGAATTTGGTCATTTGGTGATGTCCATGATAACCACAGGAAAAAGAATGACAATGGAGAAGACTTGGACTTATGACTGGTTATTACATCCCCCTTCACTTTCACTTCACTCCTTCCTACTGAAACTCTTAGGAAGCAAAAGTTCCCCCCAAAAGCCTGCTACCACTTTCCTAAACATATCCTTCAAAGCTTCCTTGACTCGCTCATTGCGTAAGGCATAGATGAATGGATTCATCAGTGGTGTCACAAATGTTGTTACCACTGTCACTGCCCAGTTAGTATCCACAGAGCCACTCTGTGATGGTCGCACATAAAGAAAAATGGCACTTCCATAGAAGAGGGTCACCACCATCAAGTGGGAGGTACAGGTAGAGAAGGCCCTCTGTCGGCCTGAAACAGAGGGGATGCGCAGGACAGCCAGAACTATGTGACCATAGGACACAGCAGTAATCATCAGTGAGGATATAATGGCGAGAAAGGCCAGTACAAAGTCTGTTTCCTCCAGCTTCTCGGTGTCGGTGCATGCCAGGCGGAGCAGTGGACCACTGTCACAGAAGAAGTGCTGCACCATGGCGTCCTGTTCACAGAAAGGAAGTAAGGCCACAGCCACTGTGGGGCCAAGCACAGGGAAAAGTCCCCCCATCCAGCAGGCCAAGGCCACCCGAAAGCACACAGTGCCATTCATGAGCAACGGGTAGTGCAGAGGGTGACAGATGGCCAGGTAGCGATCCACAGACATGGCAGCCAACAGCAGGAACTCCGAGGCCCCAAGAAAGAAGTAGAAATAGAACTGGGTAATACATGCAGCAAAGGAAATAGTGTGTTGCCTTGATAGGAAATTGCTCAGCATCTTGGGAATGATGACAGAAGTGAGCAAGATCTCTAGGCAGGACAAGTTACCCAGAAAGAAGTACATAGGAGTCTGCAGGCGAGTGTCAGCTCCTACCACTCCAACAATCAACACGTTGCCTGTTAGAGTCAGCAGATAGACGAGAAGGAAGACAGAAAACAGTTCTGCTTTTGTGCTGTTGAGATTTGGGAAACCTTCCAGGATGAACTCTGTAACACCATTGCTCTGGTTCCCCCCAGGAACCATTATCTTTCCCACCTGTGCAACAACATGAACATGATTGTGGCGAGGACACGTCATCTCCAGAACAATCCTGAAACTTATTTTATCGTGATATGGCACACACTTCCCCACTTTCTCCAACCACTGTTAATATCTGAAGAACCTGAGGTCCTCATCTAATTACTTTTAAAGCTGGAGAAGATTTTCCAGAAAGGGTGGCAAAAACTTAGATATGAAAATGCCAGGAGTCTCCTTCTCAGATCTTAAATAGTGATGCCCCATTGTTATAATACTGATATCATTGAGTATATGAGTTGGACAAAAATATCAAAAACTTATTTCATGAAGAATATGATTCCCATTCTACCAGGATCAGGACTTGAGCCAGACTGCCTGGTTTTGAATTCCATTATCTCCATTTACTAGCTGAGTAGCCTCAGAAAAGTTACTTAACCACTTCTGCGCTCCTCAATTGTAAACCGCTAAAAGAAGCAAGTTAAATCAGAGTGCAAAGGATTCAAAAGAGTTTCTAGATCTTAGTCGACAAACACTGTGGTATAGAAACCCCTGTAAGTTAGGGCACCAGACTCTAGGCTTGACTTGCCATTTGCCTTGGAAGGCGTTCAATGCATCCACCTCATTTGTCCTTGAACTGTTCAGCTATGAAATGAGTCATAGGAATCTAGGTCATTAGTGCATCTATTACATAAAATTACCCTTTTTGTGGAGAATTTCCACAGCAACCCAAGGGTCTAACTGAAAGCTTGTCATAAAATGCTTGCCTATCTAAAGCAAGTTATGGCATATTTAAAAGGGAGAATAGGGCTAAACTACATTGAATCATCCAGTCAGGTTTCCACATCTATTTATTTAAGCTAAGTATTCTGGGTAATATTAGGATGAATTTCTTATGCTTTTCCAGTCCATGATACTAATCCAAAGGCCTTTCACAAACTTGGGCTCTATTAGATGGCTTGTCAGAGACAGAACTAGGAATCCCTGAAAATCACTCATGAAATCAGAAATTAAGTCCTTGCCATCTGACTCAAGTCCTTCTAGTTTTGAAGACCACCAACAGTTGTAAGGACCAAATCAACGATATTCTGAAAGTGTTTTTAAAACGCCTCAGTTATTAGGAGAATACTGATCCCCTTTAGCCATGCAAAGCATGAGACTTGACCTTAAGGCCTTGATTCTCAGCCCTACTATTCTCTGGCACACCGCAGCAGTCCTTGCTCCTAGCAAACAGGAACCTCTTTACTTACAGTGTCTCAATTGTGGGTCCTACCTGAGCAGAAAAATATTTGTGCCTTTTCTCTAGGATAAAGCAATTCTGTGGTCTTTCTCCTTAAGGATTCCATTCAGAGCCTCATCTCCCTCCAGCTTCTATAGAAATTGCCTTACTATCAGTAAAATCATTCAACTCTTGCTCTGTATTGATTATGTATCGGATGCTATATGTGGTGATTCAGAAATAAAGGAGATGTTGTCACTACTCTCATGTAGCTCACTGCCTAATGAGAATGATGGAAAAGTTAATATGTGTCACAGGTGGAATGTCACAGGTAAGAATAGGGTCTAAGGGGGCACATGGGGAAAAAAATCCAAACTGAGACTTTAGAGAGATAGGAAGTATTTTGGAGAAAGGTGATGCCTAAAATAAATACTAAAAAGTGAGTATGGATTTGATAGGAGAGAAAAGAGATTTTTTAATGAAAAGGGCGGCATGTGAACATAGTACATCTGGGCCAAAGCACAGGACATAATGCATGGAGTGCAATGAGATAGAACCGGTCACCTCAAAGGGGACTCTTTCTGGCTCTCTGTGAAAATATTTCCACTGAACCAAACCTAACTGTACCTTAAGTAAGAGGAAGATGAGTCGCAACCTTAAATGTGGAAGGAGTCCCTCCTACCTACCCCTGAATGTCCTTGATGTTTCCATGAGGGTGGGGATCACCTTGTAAGGATTCTCTTTCCCTTTTTATGACCCAATGGTCAGCTCCACCCTGGTCCTTTTCATACCCTGTAGTGTGAGGCTAACCATAGCCTAGAGTTCCTAAGGATGGGCAAAGCATTTGGGAAAACAGGCAGCAGTTAGATAATCTGCCTCTTCTCTTGTGTTTTCCTCTTGGGCATAATTCCTCTGATGCTATTCTTCTGCCTTGCAAACAAAGGGGCTTTCTGATCCTGAGGTGGCTGCATCACACTTGTCCCTTTGTATGGCCATGTACAGGTCAGCCATCAGGGCCCACCTTTCCCTCCTTGTAAAAAGAGTGCCTTCTACAATGTGATCACTGTCTTAGGCTTAAACAGGCACACTTCAAGTGAAGGACCATGATCTCACAATGCTCCAAGGTATGGTACTCTAGAATAACATGGGGTTGGAAGGCAAAGGGTGGATATGGAGGGGTCAAATCGTTCATCTAGCTATGAAAGGACTTACTGCACTTACCTATAGTTCTTTTCATTTCCAATAGTTGAAAAATGTTCCATCTAAAGGCAGGTCTTCACTTTTTTGCTGATGCATTTATGCACGGTAAATTTTCCTGTTCTACAATGCATCCTCCCTAAATCCTGGCATTAGTCTAAGTGCAGAGAAGGAAAAGCCTGAAGACTTGTTTCTAACTAACCCCTGTATTGTAGGACAGAATCCTTTGTGTATAACTTCAGTTTCCAATGGAGATGCCCTAAAATGAGGATTGATTAATCCGGACATTGGGAGCCTGGTTAGCAGCAGTACCTGCTAGAGAATTGAGACCCAAGTGTTGAGGTAAAACCATGAGAGAGAACGAGAAAATAATTCTGAGAAGACCCAAGGGAGATATGCAATTCAATGGAAATTTTCCAGACTCCATTACTGATAAATCTGAAAAAGAGGCTGATCCTTCATCCAACAAGAGGTGACTGGGAATGTTTCTGCCTCCATCTGCCAACCCCCTCAAGCCCAGCAGCCCCAAAAGGCTTGGGGCAATACAGTGGGAATGAGAGAAAAAATTGAATCAGACCAAGTCTGGAAGACCATAGTCATCATCCAACTTTCTTCTGCATGGCACTTAGGGGAAATGTTTACTCCCCAGGTAACACAGACATTGTGTCTTCTCCCTGAGGACTTAAAGTGATATTGGGAATCCCTACCCTTGATTCTGGGTTGGCAAGTGATAGGAGCCTTCAGGGTATAATAAGATAGGGAAAGATTCCTCATGTCATTTCTATCTTCTTCTGCTTCTCCCAGTCTTTTACTTTGTCCTCTGGTAATATATACCATACCACACACCCAAACAATGTTTAGAATTCTGGACTGTTGTTCACATTTTTTTTTCATTTGTGTCTACTCTATGCCCCTGGCTGAAAACTTGACTAACTCCTATTCATACTCCATGTACTCTGGTGCATATCAGTTCTTCTGAGAATCTTCTCCTACCCACCACTCCCTATCCCACCACTCTGCCTGCTCTCCAACCTGAATTGGGGCACGTTCTGCTGACCTCTCTCTCAATACTTAACCCATTGTATTTCTGCTTTCTCATCTGCATCCCCTGTTAGACTCTGAATTCCTAGGTAGGAATTATATTTTTTTTAATTTTTTAAAAATATTTATTCATTTTTTGAGAGACAGGGAGAAACAGACAGAGTATGAGCAGGGGAGGGGCAGAGAGAGAGGGAGACACAGAATCCAAAGCAGGCTCCAGGCTCTGAGCTATCAGCACAGAGCCTGACGTGGGGCTCGACTTCAGGAACTGTGAGATCATGACCTGAGCCAAAGTCAGACATTCAACTAACAGAGCCACACAGGCGCCCCAGAAATTATATTTTGATCTCTGTATTTCTAGCACCAAGCACAGTGCCTGGCACACATTAGGTGCTCAATAATGGTATGTGAACTAAACTGCTCTGAACCCCAAACTTGAGAGCAGCAGCTCTTGCAACTCTATGTCAAAAAATAAGTTATAGCAAAATGATATATCTGGGATTTGCTTCCAAATAAAGTGATTGGGGGGGGGGGGGTAGGTAAAATTAGCTTCGCCCTGAATTGGTAATTCATGGAACTGTGCATTGGCTACACCGTGATTCATTATATTATTCTATTTTTAGTATGCTTGAAATTTTTTATAATAAAAAAGCCTCAGAAATATGACAATCACATCTCTAAAGAAAATTCTAAGTTTTTGGAAATTAATTAAAAATTAATGTCAGAAATACTTTCTTAAAGATAGCAACTCTAATTCCACAAAATTAGCCAAGTAGCCACTGGGGAATATCAAATACCATGTGGGCTACTCAGAGCCAGAAAATGTAAAACTATAATGAACTACTAACTCCAAGAGGAATTCAAGTCTCTCAGCAACACCCTGTTTTCTGATCCAAAAATAATGGAGGCAATGCCAAAACACACACATAGAGAATCATAGTTCAGAATCGGGAGACTGGATTAAAATACTACACTGAATGCAGAAACCTATCTTTCTCACTATGACAAGTTCCTTAAAATGAAATAAAAATTATGTTTTCTCTTCTTCTTTTTCTTGCCTTTTCATTTTTTAAAAGGGTAACTACATAACAACATTAAAAAAAACAAGGCAGAGTCCCACTACCAAATGTTTATGTAAAAAGAAATTCTAGGAGAAAAAAACATGGTAGATAATTGAATTAAGAACGGATAAATACAATGCAAATCTAAAATACAAACAGGAGATAACCACTCCATAGTCCTTAATTGATACATTTTAACTGACCCTCAAATATCACCTGGCTTTGAATATAGCCACAGTGGAAAGAGAAGGATAAAACAGGACAAGTGGCTTTAGAGGAAACACGTACTTAAAAGTAGAAAAAAAAATCTTTAATTTTTCAAATTTGAAAAAGGCATAAATCTACATCTACTCCTTCCTGAAGCACCACTAAAACCATAGCATGGAAAAGGAAACAGTAGCGACACCATTTCAGAAGAAGAAAAGCAGATAATTTAGCAGTGGCTGACATGAAAAGATTTGTCAAAAAAGATGAATTCTCTTCAAGCAGTGAGAAAAAACAAAAATCGGTTCAATTTATTCCAGACTCCCTCTCTTTTTGGAAGTGGAGTGAGTGGAAGGCTAAATTAAGAATTGGATGAAAAATGTTTAAGAAGCAGTTTGGGTCTACATACCTTCTCTACTACCCATGCTAATTGTCATCCCCCTCATTCCCAGCAAGAGACTGGATGGTTTGTCTCTGGAACAGGTAAAGCAGAAGGTCTTATACCTTTGAAACTAGGGGGTTAAATAAATTATGTGTACTGGTTACTGTGATGTCTGTTTTAGATGCCACATATTTAGCAGTTAGATAAGAAACTGAAGAATTTTCTTTTTTTAAATCAATTTCTTTGTTGACCTTTCTTTTTGTATCTCAGTCTCTTTTTCAAGGCTCATTTTCATTTTTTCCCCCTTAAGTCAGAAACGAGACAAGGATGACCACTTTCTTCATTTCTATTCAATATTGAACTAGAAATTCCAGCCAGGGCATTTAGGCAAATAGAATAGAAAGGAATGCTATGCAATGAAATGACACAAGATGAGATGAAACAAAACAAAACAATATAATATATACAGTGCATCCAAATTGGAAAGGAAGAAATTAAAACTATCTCTACTGGGAGATTTTATGATTTTTATATAGAAAATCCTAAGGAATCCACACACATATTCACACAAAAATTAGAGCAAATAAATGAATTCAGCAATGCTGTAGGTATCAAAGTCAACATACAAAAATCATTTGTATTTCTATATACTAACAATAAATAATCCAATTAAATTGAGAAAACAATTCTACCATTTACAATAGCATAATAACGAATAAAATACTTAGAAACAAATTTAACCAAGGAGATGTAGGACTTGTACACTAAAAATTAAACATATTGTTGAGAGAAATTTAAGTATCCCTAATTAAATGGAAAGACATCCCATGTTCATGGTTTAAAAGACTTAATACAGTTGACCCTTGAGCAACACTGGGGTTAGGGATACTGACCCTCCTGCACAGTCGAAAATCCAAGTATAATTTTTGAGTCTCTAAAAACTTAACTGCTAATAGCATACTGTTAACCTGAAGCCTGACTAATAACATACACAGTCAGTTAACACACATTTTATATGTTATATGTATTTTTATATGCTATACTTACAATAGAGTAAGCAAAAGAAAATGTTATTAATAAAGTTATAAGGGGCACCTGACTGGCTCAGTTGGTAGAGCATGTGACTCTTGATGTCAGGGTTGTGAGTTCAAGCCCCATGTTCAGAGTAGAGATTACTTAAAAATTTTTTAAAAATTAAAAAAAAAGTCATAGGGAAAAGAAAAAACACTTACAGTACTGTACTTTGTTTTTTTTTTAATCTGAATATAAATGGACCTATGCAGTTGAAGGATCAACTGCATTGTCAAGATGGCATTACTAACCGAAGTAATCTATAGATTCAACGCAATCCTTATCAAAACCTCAACTGCATTTTTTTTTCAGAAATGGACATGCTGATTCTAAAATTCTTATGGGGTTTCAAGAGACCCCAACTAGCCAAGCCAGTATTGAAAAATAAAAATAAAGTTGGAGGATTCACATTTCCTGATTTAAATTTTTTTTTTAACGTTTATTTTTGAGACAGAGAGAGACTGAGCACGAATGGGGGAGGGTCAGAGAGAGGGAGACACAGAATCTGAAACAGGCTCCAGGCTTTGAGCTGTCAGCACAAAGCCCGACGTGGGGCTCGGCTCACGGACCCTGAGATCATGACCTGAGCCGAAGTCAGCTGCTTAACTGACTGAGCCACCCAGGCGCCCCCACATTTCCTGATTTTAAAATCATCTACAAAGCTACAGCACTCAAAACAGTATGGTACTGGCATAAGGACAGATATATATGTGTGTGTATATAGATAGATAGATAGATAGATAGATAGATAGATCAATGGAATAGAATTGAGAGTCTAAAATTAATCCATACATCTATAGTCAAGAGTGCCAGGGTGCCTGGGAGGCCTAGTCAGTTGAATATCTGACTCTTGATTTGGGCTCAGGTCATGATTCTCTCTCCCTCTCCTTCTGCCACTCCGCAGCTTGTGCATCTGCATTCGTTCTCTCTTAAAATAAATAAATAAACATTAAAAAAAAAAAGAGTGCCAAGACGACTTAATGAGAGAAGAAAAGTCTTTTAACAAATGGTGCTAGAACAATTAGTTATTTAATTGCTGCAAAAGAATGAAGAATGAAGTTGGACTTTTAGCTCACACCATGTACAAAAATTAACTCAAAATGGACCAAAGACCGAAACAAGAGAGCTAAAACTATAAAACTGCTAAAAGAAAACATAAGGGTAAATCTTCATGACCTTGGTTTGGCAACAGACTCTCAGACGTAACGCCAAAAGCACCAGTATCAAAATTTTTAAAAAATAGATCTATTGTACTTCAGCAAAAATAAACACTTTTAAAAAAAGAATCTCTACACCCAAAATGGGGCTCAAATTCACAACCCTAAGATCAAGAGTCACATGTGGGGTGCCTGGGTGGCTCAGTCAGTTAAGCATCTGACTTTGGCTCAGGTCATGATCTCATGGTTTGTGAGTTTGAGCCCTTATCGGGCTCTGTGCTGACAGCTCTGAGCCTGGAGTCTGTTTCGGATTCTGTGTGTGTGTCTGTCTCCCTGCCCCTCCCCTACTCACTCTCTGTCTCTCAAAAATAAATAAATGCTAAAAAAAAAAAAAAAGAGAGAGTCACATGCTTTACTGACTGAGCCAACCAGGTGCCCCAACAATAAAGACTTTTGAATATCAAACAACATCATCAAGAAACTAATGCCCTTGAAATATAGTAAATTTTCAGGGATTATTTTGGCAATTTTTCTGTCTCCATTTTTCCTCTCTTCTTTTATCAACTGGAAATACAGCCTCCTTTACTGATCCTCAAATGTTCTTACCTTTTCTATCTTATTCTCTATTAGTAAGTATTTGCTTTACTTGCCTTTATGTTATGGCACATTTTAAAATCTATCATATTTTTTAATTCATATAATTCTTTTTTGTTTGGTTTGGTTTTGCAAAACTCTTTTCTGTCTTATGATTGTAACATATTCTCTCTGAGAACATTAATGACATTTAAAAAAATTTTTTTAACGTTTATTTATTATTGAGAGACAGAGAGAGACAGAGCATGATCA
This sequence comes from Lynx canadensis, assembly GCF_007474595.2. Lineage (NCBI taxonomy): Eukaryota > Metazoa > Chordata > Mammalia > Carnivora > Felidae > Lynx > Lynx canadensis. Next base: position 71,492,061 of record NC_044308.2, read on the forward strand.
TGGGAGGTGCAGAGAGAGGAGGAGACACAGAATTAGAAGGAGGCTCCAGGCTCCAAGCCATCAGCACAAAGCCCGACGAGGAGCTCGAGCCCACAAACCGAGTGAGATCATAACCTGTGCCGAAGTCAGACTTCCAACCTACCGACCGAGCCACCCAGGCGCCCCTGTGACATTTTTTTTTTTTTAACGTTTATTCACTTTGGAGAGATGGAGAGACAGAGTATGAGTAGGGGAGGGGCAGAGAGAGGGAGACACCAAATCCAAAGCAGGCTCTAGGCTCTGAACTGTCAGCACAGAGCCTGACGCTGGGCTGGAACTCACAAATTGTGAGATCATAACCTGAGCTGAGGTCAGACGCTTAACCGTCTGAGCCACCCAGGCACCCTGTTAATGACACTTTCAAGTTATCAGGGCATCTGGCAAGCTTAGTTGAGCATGTGACTCTTGATGTACGTTGCGTGTAGAGCTTACTTAAAAACAAAATCTTTAAGAAAAAATTTTTTAAGTAAAATTATCTTCTCCCTATATGGTCACTGCTTCCTCCAAGTTATCTTCTCTCGCTTACTTGTTTCAGACAAATAAAATCACATTAGATGATTTTTTTCCAATAATTGGCTGATCCTTGGTTAAATGTTTATATTAAGAGAGGGAAACTAAGTAGCTATTTGGAAGCTCTGAGTGCATGGATGGTACTTGATAATTCTCAGCCTCACTCTATGGTGATACCACTGGCTTGTATCTTAGGAAGCACCTATGCCAGTATCTTCATACTTTTCCTTTTGGACTTGTCAGATAATGCAAAGAAAATTCTTCAGTTTCATATCTAACTGCTAAATATGTGGCATCTAAAACAGACATCACAGTTACCAGTATATATAATTTATTTAATCCCCTAGTTTCAAAGGTAAAAGACTTTCTGCTTTACCTACCTGTTCCAGAGACAAACCATCCAGTCTCTTGCTGGGAGTGAGAAGGATGACAACTAGCCTGGGTAATAAAGAAGGCCTCAGCTTCTTAAGACCACATGTGACCCATGTTCTCCACCAATCACACCTGACAGGACAAGAAGTCCCTAACCCTTACCAGAAGCCTTCATGTTCCGAAGCAATAATGTTTGTGAATATTCCACCAAGGGAGAGTCGTCTCTTTCATGAATGTGTGGACTCTTTCCCTTTGATCCCCAGAGGACAACATGGTCTCTGAAGTTGAAGTTTAGCCTCCTTAACCTCCCACATAGGAACTATAATATGTTCCCTAAGCTGTTACGCAGGAATCCAGGTGGATGTGCCTAGCAGGGATTCTAGGGGAAGGTTTGATTGACTCAAAGCAGTCTATCCCCATTGAGACTTACAAGGTTGCCACCATGGAGGTCTTACGTTCCTAGAGGGAGCGTGATCACTGTGGCCTGCTGATTCCCAGTTTCCTGTAGGAGTCTTGCCTGACAGGCCAGGGTTTCTTTCAGACCAAGCTGTCTCTCTGTGCTCTAAATTTGGAGTTGGAATTGTTTGCACATGGTGGGCAAGTATTTGAGTTGGGTTTCCTCCATCGTAACTTGCTCTGAATCTCAATTTTAGCACCTCTCCCAAATGGTGCTGGTAAAGAGGCTGTGTTCTCAGGAGTTAGGGCTGAGTTGTGCATTAACTGCCAGAGACTTTAAGCTTCTTAACACCTTCTTGCTGGGTTTGACAGGAGTAAGCTCCTTCCTTACTGAAAAGGATTTTGCAATTTAGGATTTTGGCTAGGAAAAAAAAAGAATCATTCTAGTGCTCTCCTTGCTGTACTGATATAAGCTGATTTTGGTAGACCACAGTCTGGGTCATAAAATACATGTTTACAATTTTAAAAGAATAGAAACTATGTAATTCTCTCAGACCACAATGGAATTAAACCAGAAAGCAATAATACAAAGATAGCTGGAAAATCCCCAAATATTTGTAGATTAGACAACACACTTCCAAGTGACTCATGGGTCAAAAAAGAAACATGAAAGGACGTTTTAAAATATTTTGAACTAGGGGAGCCTGGGCAGCTCAGTCGGTTGAGTGTCCAACTCTTGATTTTGGCTTAGGTCATGAGCCCAGGGTTGTGGGATCAGTCCCAGCACTGGGCTCTGCACGGAGCATGGGAACCTGCTTAAGATTCTCCCTCTGCCCCTCTCCCCTGCTCACACTCTCTCTCTCTAAAAAAAAAAAAAACAAATAAAATATTTTTAACTGAATTAAAATGAAAACACAGCTTGTCAAAAAGTGTTGAATGCAGAAAACACAATGATTAGGGGAAAATTTATTACATTGAATACACATATTAGGAAAGAAGAAAGATCTAAAATCAGTAATCTAGGCTTCCATCTTAGGAAACTAGAAGAGGAAATTAGATCCAAATAAGCAGAAGAAAAGAAATAATAATAATTAGAACAAATATCAATGAAATTGAAAACAGGAAATTAGTAGAGAAAACCAGTGAAAACAAAGGCTGGTTCTTTGAAAAGATCAGTAACATTTATAAACTTCTAAATAAGCTAACCTATTTAGTGAAATATAAATTGAAAAGATGCAAATTACTAGAAAGAAAGAAAGAAAGAAAGAAAGAAAGAAAGAAAGAGAAAAGACACAGATTATTAATGTCAGAAATGAAATAGAGGTATTCACTACTGATCTCATGGACGTTAAAAGGATTATAGGGGAATATTATTAACAACTCTATGCCTGTAAATCTGATAACTTAGGTGAAATAGGCCAAATCCTTAACAGACACATTTTACCAAAACTCACACAAGGAGAAGTAGGTCTTGTGATTAGGCCTTTCTATATTAAAGAAATTGAATCAAAAATTTATAACCTTCTGAAAAAAAAAGCACCATTCCTGGATGGTTTCACTGGTGAGTTCTATCAGACATTTAAGAAAGAAATGATACCAGTTTTCTACAATCTCTTATAGAAGTTAGAAACAGAAGGAATACTTCCTAGTCGTTCCATGAGGCCAAAATTACCCTAATATGAAAACCAGACAAAAACAATAAAGGAAAATTACCGACCAATATCTCTCATGAACACAGATATAAAAATCTTCAACACAATTATCAAATCAAATCCAACAATGTATTTTACACCATGACCAAGTGGGATTTATTATAGATATGAAGATTTAACATCAAAAAACCAATTAATGTAATCCATTACATCAACAGCCTAAAGAGGAAATATCATATAATCATATCAGTTGATATAGAAAAAGCATCTGACATATCCATCATTCATTCATGACAAAAATGCTCAGTAAACTAAGAATAGAGGGGAACTTTCTCAACTCGATGAAGAATATCTACAAAAAACCTATAGCTAATATCATACTTAACTGTGAGGAACTAGATGCTTTCCCCCTAACATCAAGAACAAAAACAATGATATCCTCTTTCATCACTCATATTCAGCATCATACTGGAAGTCCTAGCTAATGCAGACAATAAGATAAAGGTATACAGATAGAGAAGGGAGAAATAAAACTGTCTTTGTGCACTGATGATATAATTGTTTATATAGAAATTTCCAAATGGACCAAAAAACTGTCCTCTTGTAATTACTAAGTAATTATAGCACAATTACAGGATACAAGTTTAATACCTAAGTCAGTTGTTTTCCTCTATAGCAGCTAGTATATAGGAACAGTTGGGATTTGAAATTTAATGGGCTCTGGGGTGGCTCAGTTGGTAGAGCGGCTGACTTCAGCTCAGGTCATGATCTCACAGTTCATGAGTCCCAGTCCCTTGTCGAGCTCTGCGCTGACAGCTCGGAGGGAGCCTGGAGCTTGCTTTGGGTTCTGTGTCTTCCTCTCTCTCTGCCCCTCCCCTTCTCTCTCTCTCTCTCTCTCTCTCTCTCTCTCAAAAATAATAATAAAACGTTAAAAAGAAATTTAAAACACAGTATCATTTATATTAGCACAACAAAAAATAAATCTTTAGGTATAATTCTAACAAAATATGTATAGGGGAAAGGGTTAAGATGGAGGAGGAGTAGAGCAACTCTAAGCTTGCCTCCTCTCCGAACAGCTAGATAAATATCAAATCATTCTGCACACCTAAGAAATTGATTGGAAGTCTTAGAGAGCAAAGCTGCATGTCTACAAACAGGAAAATCACTGCGGAACGTAGGAATTGAGGAGAGTTGATTTGTGGGAGAAAAGAGCCATGGGAGCAGAGTGGGGAGGGAGCCCTGACCTTAGAGAGGTGAGCTAGAGAGAAAGAGAGAAAGACTAACAAAATATGTATAAGATCTGTATGAGGAAAACTACAAAATGCTGATGAAAAAATCAAAGAAGAATTAAAGGAGAGATATTTTATGTACATGGGTCTTCCTAGACTCAATATTGTTAAGATGTCAGTTCTTCTGAACTTGACCTATAGAATCAACACAATCCCAATAAAAATCCCAGCAAATTTTGTGGTATCAAAAACTTAAAGTTTATATGGAAAGGCCCACAATTCACATGACACTGAAGATCAATGTTGGAAGAATGACACTACCCAACTTTAAGACTTACTACACAGCTACAGTGATCAACACACTAATGGAATTGGCAAGAGAACAGACAAACAGATCAATGGATTAGAATAAAAAACTCAGAAATAGACCTACATAAATATAAGATTAGAAGAAGGCTACTTTGAAGAAGTAGCAAGGGCAATTCAATGGAGAAAAGGGGACTGTCTTGGGGTACCTGGCTGGCTCAGTCGGAAGGGCATGCAATTCTTGATCTTGGGATCATCATTGGGTGTAGAGATAACTAAAAATATAAATGAATACACTTTAAAAAAGAGAGAGAGAGAGAAAGGGGATAGTCTTTTCAACAAATGGTGCTCAACTAGACATCCACATACCAAAAGAAAAAAAAAAAGCCTCTAGACACAGATCTTACACCTTTCACAAAAAGGAACTCAAAAGAGATCATAGACTTAAATGTAAAATGCAAAATAAAATTTCCAGAATATAGCATAGGAAAAAAATCCAAATTACCTTGCATTTGGCACTGGGTCTTTTAATACAACCCAGAAAGCAGATTATGAAGAAAATATTGATACATTGGACTTCATTAAGATTGAAAGCTTTAGCTCTGTGAAAGACACTGTTAGAAGGATGAAAACACAAGCCACAGACTAGGAGAAAATATTTGCAAAACATATGTGTGGTAAAGAACTTGTATCCAAAACATAAAATGAACTCTTAAAACTCAACAATAAAATAACAAGCAGCCTAGTTTTAAAAATGGGTAAAAGATCTGAACACACATCTCACCAAAGAAGACACGCAGATGGCAAATAAGCATATGAAAAAGCATCACACATCATTAGGAATTGCAAATTAAAACAATGAGATACCCTACATACCTAGTAGAATGGCTGAAATCCAAAACACTGACAACACCAAATGCTGACAAGAGTGTGCAGTAATAGGAATAGCAATTAGTAATAGGAATAGGAATAGCAATTCATTGCTGGCAGGGATAAAAAGGATACAGCCACTTTGGAAGACAGTTTGTCAGTTTCTTACACAGCTAAACATAGACTTACCATATGATCCAGCAATCATGCTCCTATGTATTTACCCAAATGAGTTGAAAACTATGACTACACAAAAATCTGCACATGAATATTTATAGTAGCTTTATGCATAACTGCCAAAACTTAGAATCCACCAAGATATCCTTCAGTAGATGAAGGGATAAATAAACTGGGATTCTTCCAGATAAATCCATCAGTGCTAAAAAAGAAATGAGCTATCAAGCTATAAAAAGACATGGAGGAAAACTTAAATGCATATTGCTAAGTAAGGGAAACTAGTCTAAAAAGGATACTGTGTAATTATAACAATATGATATTCTAGAAAAGGCAAAACTATTGGAAAAGTAAAAAGGTCAGTGGTCGGTTTCCTGGCTGGCTCAGTCAGTAGAGCATGTGACACTCGATCTCAAGGTTGTGAGTTCAAACCCCATGTTGGGTATGTAGATTACTTAAAAATCTTAAAGAAAAAAAAAATCAGAGGTTTACAAGGGAGGGATGAATAAGTGGGGCACAAGGCATTTGGGGGGCAGAAAAACTACTCTGTATGTTACTGTAATGATGGATACATGAAATTATGCATTTCTCAAATCTATACAACACAAAGAGTAATGTCTATAGACTTTAGTTATATATCAATGTATCAATATTGGTTCATTGATTATAACAAATGTATTACATTAATGCAACATTTTAATAATGGGGAAACATGAGGAGTATGGTGACTTGTAATTTCTATGCAATTTTTCCGTAAACCTAAAACTGCTCTAAAAAGTAGTCTAACGACTTTTTAAGAGATTCTTAAGGCTCCAATATCTAACAACATAAATTAAAGGTGGAGGAAAAACTAAGTTTCCAGACTTTACTGTCATGTATTGGGTTGTAAAGTGATATTTATTTTTTAATTGCCTATCTTTAGAATATCATACTTGAATTATGTATGGGATATCAATGACCTCATATAACTTAAAATACCCTTCAGATCATGCAATTCCTTCTGATTTTTGACTATCTAGAAATAGTAGCACTTGCGTGTTATTGACTTTTGAGCTATTGAAAACTATAAGATAGTTCTTTAATATGTGAAATCTGAACACCTTTGGCTCCATAATAGTTGAAAATTTTGATTCATGTAATTTCAAGTTTTTAAACAGCTATAGTTTGAGAGTTTGTTAAAGATAGTGAAATAGTTTGTGTTTCTCTTTAGGGAAAAGGTGATAAAAGCACTTTTTTTTTTTTGTACGAGCATTCATCCATTTTTAAAAATAGTTGACTTTAGGGATGCTTGGGTGGCTCAATTGGTTAGTCATCTAACTTTGGCTCAGGTCATCATCTCACAGTTCATGGGTTCAAGCCCTGCGTCAGGCTCTATGCTGACAGCTGAGAGCCTGGAGCCTGCTTTGGATTCTGTGTCTACCTCTCTCTCTTTGCCCCTCCCCCTTTCATGCTCTGTCTCTCAAAAATAAATAAAAGTGTTACAAAAACATTTTTAATAAAAAAATGATTGATTTTAATATATTTTTCTTTAGATATTAAAAGTTATTTTCCTGAAGAAAGTAAATGTTTCACATAAAACCTCAAAGAAAAATTTAAGACTTTTAAAATGTTATATTTAAAACCTTTGGAACATAGATACATTGTTTGTGAAGTTTTAGGAGAACCTATTTTTTCTAATAGAATAAAAGGTCATCAAAATATTATTTCAGGAATTGCATTGCTTTAAAAACTGATGAAAAAAAAGCATTTGGGATGGGTTATCAATTGTTTTTCTTATAAATTTGTAGGCATTCTTCACATATTTGGGATGTAAATCCTTTGTTATATACACAAATACATTCTCCACTCTGTGCAGGACTGTTCTTTCAACGGAATTTTTTGGTTTTTGTTTTTTTTATTTTTTTCAGTGGAATTTTTTAATTTTTTTTTTCAACGTTCATTTATTTTTGGGACAGAGAGAGACAGAGCATGAACGGGGGAGGGGCAGAGAGAGAGGGAGACACAGAATCGGAAACAGGCTCCAGGCTCTGAGCCATCAGCCCAGAGCCTGACGCGGGGCTCGAACTCACGGACCGCGAGATCGTGACCTGGCTGAAGTCGGACGATTAACCGACTGCGCCACCCAGGCGCCCCCAGTGGGATTTTTTAAATGAGATTTTACTTCTAATGTAGCCCAATTTATCATATTTATCTCTTCATATTTGTTTTTATAGGTCTTGTTTAAGAAATATTTGCCTGTCTCAAGGTCATCAAGACATTCTCTTACGTTTTTTAAAATAAGCTGTACTATTTTACACTTCACAATTGGGTTTATCATTTATCATTTTACATGTGATATGTGCTTTAATAAATCAAGATTCATTTCCCCCATTATGTTAGGTGAATGATCCATCACCATTTATTGAAAAGTCTCTTCCCTCCCCTCTCTCACTAATCTTTGTCATAAATCAGCGACCAACCATTCGTCTATTTTTCTAAACTGTACTGTTCCATTGGTATATTTGCCTATTCTATATCACTACCACTCTGACTAAATTGTGTCTTCATAATAATTATGACTACTTTCTGATACAGCAAGTCTTCTCTATTTGTTTTTCTCCAAGAGTCCATTAAACTAGTTTTGGCCCTTTGCATGCCCATATATACTTTAGAATTGTCAAGTTGCACTGCCTAAGTGTGGAATTTTTATTGGATTTTAAGATCATAGATTACTTTAAGATTTGACATTTTTATAGTATTGAGTTTTCCAGTACAGGAAAAAAAAACAGGGGCTGTCTTTCCCTTTGTGTAGCTTTCCCTTAATTCTCCAATAATATGTTGCATTTTGTGCCTGGAGATTTTTGCACATTTTAAAAGATGTGTTTCTAGGTATTTCATTGTTTGATGCTATTATAAAGGTAATCTTTTTACATTTAACATTCTAACTAGTATTATGGCATAGAAGAACGTAAGTAATCTTTGACTATTGCTTATTATTTCTAGTAATACACCTGTAGATTTTTTTCTTTGGCTTTATGCAGTGAAGATTTATTTCTCATTCATTTCACAGTCTTGTGGGCTGCAGCAGTGGCTTGGAGATCCAGGCTCCTCAATGTAAGGTCTGCACAGTCACCAAGGATGAGGAGGAGAGCACAGGGTTGGCATACGAGGACACTTATATCACTTGTGCTCACATATCTCTGGCCAGGACTGATGAGGTTAACTGCAAGGGCAGGGGAGGGGCGTGGCGGTATGTGTCATGGTGTACATGAGCCTTCACACCTCACCACAGACACCAGAGAGAAGAGAGAGGCAAGAAGAGAAGGTGTTTCAGACTATTGTCACCAAAAGCCATCCCACTAACCAAGAGGGACAAACACCTAGGAGTTCATTGATTTTCAGTTGGTGGATCTTAAATCCTACAAATGGTGTCCACAGTATTGTTACTTCATAGATTTCTTCAAATTTTCTTTTTACTCAATCATTTCTTCATTTTCATTTCTTCTAACGAAAACCTTCAGTATAATGTGAAACAGCAGATTAGTGGGCATCCTAATCGTGTTTCAGGCTCAAACAGAAATCTAACACCATTTCACCATTAAATATATTGTGAGATACAAGATACAATGAGACTTCCTTGTTGCAGAAACACTTCCTCAAACTAAGTAAATTGACTTCTATTCCTAGTTTATTTATCATTTTTACCATGACAGATATTGGATTTTATTAGACAAACTTTCTGCATCTATTTTCTCCTTGAGGAAACACTTCCTCAAACTAAGTAAATTGACTTCTATTCCTAGTTTATTTATCATTTTTACCATGACAGATATTGGATTTTATTAGACAAACTTTCTGCATCTATTTTTCTCCTTTGGTATCTTAGTGTAGTGAAGAACATTGATTTTTCTAATGTTAAATCAATCCTACTTTTATCTAATAGCTCCAGTTCTGTCAGATAAGTTATAATTTCTATATATATCACTATTTGGTTTGCTAATTTTCTGTTTACAATTTTTTATATCTATGTTTATGAATGAAACTGGCCCATGGTAATTTTCTTATGTTCTTGCTTGCTTCTGACATACAATTCACATTGGCAGCATAATATGAATTATTTCCTTATACGTGGGGAGTTTCTAGTTAATATCACTGTAGATTTCTATTTATTATCACTCCTATATTTTGGCTAAATAACCCTTCTTATCTTTGTTTTATCTCTCCGATGTCATCAAGCAGATATTTTCATGTATTTTTTTCAACTTTCAAATTTCCTCAGGGGTAGAGTTAATTTGAATATCTTATTGTGTGATTCCCAGATGCTTCCTCATTCACTTTTCATCACAGAAAACCCTGGGCTCTTTACGTGGGATATGTCATCTCTGGTTGTTATCTTAGAAGAAATTATGGGCTCTTTTTGGTCTTCCAATAAAGCAGGTCTCTAGTTATTACTCCGAGTTGTAATGATTCGTTCACAACCCTCATCTTCCTTGAACTGATGCTGCAATGCCTTAGGCCAGTTAATATTTTCACATATGCTGGGTGTCTGTCCTATGCAAAATGAATACAGCATTGCTCCAAATTTCAAGGAGCTCACTCCTAAAGAGGATGTGAAAGTATACCATCAGTATGTTGTGATAGGTGGAAAGGTGAAAGTAATCAAGGAGTACCAAAGAGACAAAGAGGAGGAGAACCAAATTGAATCTTGAGGAGCTAGGAGAAGATTGTGGTAAAAGATGATCCTGAAATGATTCAGAGATAATGGGAAGGACTTTGATAAAGGATGAGGCAGAGGGATCAAAGCAGAGTGAGAACCTTGTCATCACCTGGTGTTTGTAAGCCAGGAAACATGGTACATTTTGACTGAGTCACAGAGTTTGGGCCGAGGTGGGAATGGAGGGAATGGAATTGAATGTGCAGAAGGGGCAGAGAGAGAAGAAGAGAGACAGAATCCCAAGCAGGGTCTGCACCGTCAGTGAGGAGTGTGATGCGGGGCTTGATGTGGGGCTCCAACCCATTTGAATGGTGAGATCATTACCTGAGTCGAAGTGGGACACTTAATTCAGACGCTTAACTGACTGAGCCACCCAGGCACCCCCATTAGAATATTAAGGTGAGAGGCAGAAAAGCCCACTTGTAAAAAGAACAATACTTGCCATCTTATGCGACAGTGTTGGCCTTCCACTGAGGGTGGGTCATGCTACAGGACAGAGGGACAGGAACTCATTTCCCCTTTTTGTGACACAGATTCTTGCCCTGTTATCTGACATACTGAGGGGGAAGTGAGGCTGCAGGGATGGGAACAGCACTCAGGAAACCAAGCCCTGCCTACGAAGAAACTGCTTGTTTTTTTATGTTTTAATCTCAAGTGTGGCTTCTCAGATTCAGTTTTTCTGCCTGGTTAAAAAAAAAAAAAAAGAGGGGGGAGGGTGCCTTCTGATTCTGAGTCACTGTATTATCTCTCAAGGCTACCAACTTCTAGGATCTCACCCTCTCCTGTTTCAGAGAGTTTTATTTATTGGACAGTGCTCAATGATTTTAGTAGGCTCTGAGTTTATCTGATACGTTATCTGACATTTTTAAAGTAGGGCCCACACCCAACATGGGGCTTGAACTCACAAGCCCTGAGATCAGGAGTCCAGTGCTCTACCAACTGAGCTAGCCAGACACCCCTCTAAAAGCTACTATTTAAATAAGGAGGCTTTGCCACAAAATGCCCCAAGATATTTCAGTCTGTGTGCAATATAGGACTAGCAGGCAAAAGTGTACCTGAGAGGAAGATATCCCTTGTCCTCCATCTTGAACAGATGCCGACATTTTTCCACTCTCCTTTACACACTGATCGAAAACATATCCCACTTGAGGTCAGGTCTTAGGTTTCTCATTTATGGATTTTACATGCAAATAGTCATATATAAATATATATATTTATACATATATATACATTTATACATATATATTCATTTATACATATATATGTATATATTTTGTTTGTTTTTGTCAGTCTTGGACTACATCCTTCTTGACTGCTGGTATTAGCACAAGTGCAGAGATGGAGGAGAGTGACAAAAGCTTTGGTTTCTAATTAATCCCATTAGTGAAAAGTAAACATTTTTATTTATAACCTGTTTGGAACTATTTAGTTACCACTGGGGGTGACCTGCATTCAAGAATTATATTGATCCAGGCATCAGGAACCCAGTTAGAGGAAGTACTTGCTGAGAAAGGCTACCCAGATGGTAAAGAGATGGTGAGGTTTAAGAAAGAAAGAAGACAATTTCAAAGGATCTTTTTTTATTTTACTTTGTTTTTAAGTAATCTCTACACCCAAAGTGGGGTCTGAACTCACAATCCCAAGATCAGGAATTGCATGTGCCAACTGAGCCAGCCAGGCACCCCTCAAGAGATCTTGAATGGAAATTTCCCGATTCCCTATTCTAGTCAAATCTGAAAAAGAAGTAAAGCCTTCATTGAACATAAGATTTTTCTCTCTCGACATTAGCAATGTTTCTGCCTTTATCTGTCAGCTCACCCAAGCCAGGCAGCAACAAAAATGTATGTGCAGAGAAAGTGATAACGGGAGTGGAGGCGAATGTTGAAGTACATGAACACTATGCATTTTTCTTCTTCTTGCCATTCTGCTAGAATAACATATAGATCAAGTGATAAAGCCATGGTGCTTTCTCTATGAAGACTCAAACGGGATGTTGAGAAATCTTCCCCTTGCTTCTGGAGTGAGTAGCAATTAAAACCCAAGGGATATGATGAGATTGGGTTAAATTTCATGCATGATTATCAATACTTCATTTCTGGCTAGTCCTGGACTTGTATGTATGCTCTAGTGATATTATATACAGTTACACACAAAATCAACACTCTTCAGGTTTCTGTGTATTTTTCTAAAGCTGTTCTGTGTCCACTGAACTCACCTGATCACAGATCTAGTCTCCTGTTCTAAAAGTCAACTGACTCCAGGCCATTGGTGCTACCAGGAGACCTCTCCCATTTTTTACTCTGACCTCTACCCCAGTCTGAATTAAAACTTTCCAAGGTTAGTTTTAGTTTTAGATTTGCATGGAATGTCCTATGTACCTCTACTACAGTTTTCAGGACATTATATTTTAATTATCTGCTTCCATCTGTCTGTCCCCTACAAACACTAAACTATTTAGGGCAAGACCTATGTTTTAATCTCTCTTTCCCTAGCACAATCACAGTACTTGGGACAGATTAGGTACCTATTAAAGGGTTTGTGACTAAAACATACACAGTCTTAAGGAGTGACAGCTTTTTGAGCCAACATGACCTAGGTTCTTGAGCTAAGAGGATGTAGGATTTACTATACCCTTATTGATGAATACCTGCTTCAGTTCATATTCTCAGGGAACACTTCTCAGTAGACAGGAAAAAACAAATCTAAATGTAATGGTGGAAGTATTAGCTGAGTGCACAAAGAAGTAGAATTCTCGGGTGTCAAAGAGAGGCCAGAAATTTCATCGTTGATCCCACAATGCTAATTTCTGCATATGGTGACATTCAAACCTGAGGTCTCTTTGCCGAGAAAGAGTTATAAAATCTTCATGTAGATCACCTGTATGTGCCCAATGGTGTGAACAGAGTAGGAAAGATCACTGTTCTTATCACAAAAGCCACAAAACTCCAGAGGCAAAAAGTGCAACACAAATAAAACCTGTGTCTGTCAGGAGCAACAATCTAGACACCCACGTAAATAGGCCACTGAGAGTTATAATCATCCCTTTCAAACTACATACAAAATTACATTTGCATCCTACAAATGTCAGCTAAGGTGCAGTCCAGAATTGGCAATTATTTGAAAGTTCTCCAAGGGCAATTCTGTACAAATACTACGCTAAGCACGAAGATGAGCCATTTCTGTCTTTGTAGATCAAAATATTTACCCAGCATTGGAATTGGGAAGCAAAAACATAGAGGAAAGAAAAGAGTACACCCGTGCACAGATACAGAGAATGAAACAGTGAGTCTCCAAGAAGGATGCCAAGGTTGTCCTCTAACCCCTGCGTTGGCCTGTGTGCTTGGGGGCCTTCAGGGCTTGCCCTGGGCAGCACCTATTTGGCCACCTCTTTGGCAGGGATCTGCCCATCTGGGCAAATTGGTGTTGGTGGCAGAGCCCAGAACACAGGGGGTGAGTGCATGAGTGTAAAGTGCCCTGGATGGTGTGGGAAGTGGCTGCTCAGGGCTCCTCCATAAAGCCCCAGCAGGATGGACTGTTTTGCGCTGCAAGGCACCCGTCTGTGGACTGCAGAAAGATGGTGTAGGTGTTCCTTAACGACAGCATACACCTGGCTGTGCAGGGGTTCCCGAAAGCTTCTCCTGGCTTTGGACTGTGAGAGTGAGTTTGCTGTAATCCTGACCCTGCCAGGTTCAGAGGAGGGCTTTGGCGTTAAGCACTAGCCGCTGGTGGAGGCCTTCATGAGGGCCAGTAAAAATGACAGGCACCTCCTTCGAGCCGGAATCGAACCAGCGACCTAAGGATGCCCACCTCGCGTCTAGTCTACAGTCCTCCGCTCTACCAGCTGAGCTATCGAAGGGTGCACGGCATTGGGGCTGAGTCACCGCTCTTTCTGGAAATGACGAGGCCAAGACTGGACCGCCCCAGGCGCAGTTTGCCTTGGATTCGTCAGAAGCTGCCTTTGAAGGGAACCAAACACATGCTGCTACGTGATGGCAGCCGGCTGTCCTGGGACCGCGATTTTCAAGATTCCCGACTGGGGCCCTCACCTGTTGCGTCTTTTCGCCTCCCAGAGTTCCTTAATACAGTGGGAGAGGAGACGATGAGGGGGACTACGGCCGTCCGTCGGGGCCAGAAAGTCATTAAGAGGGGGAGGGGAAGGGACGTTGGCGAAACGGATGCGTGGGTCGGGTGGGAAGGGCTTGCGGAGCAAGGGAAAGGAGAACCCACCCCATGGGTGCTGGGTGGGCGGCCGCGAATCGCAGGACCTCAGGCTCAGGTGGAGGCCCCTTGGAGGAATCTCGCCTCTCAGCGCCCTCGCCTTCCCCGTGTTGTGAGTGCCCGCCCCCGCCTCGTCCCCACGCCACCCACTCACCATGCACCTGCCGCGTTGCGTCCCCAGGACCTCGGGGTTCACTTTTCTGAGCGGGGAGCCTTACTGGGAAGTGATGGGGAAAGGCTCTGGGGCCAGGCTCAGAGACCACGGCCACGGGGCCCCGGCGTCGCGGCCATTCTGGGCACTTGTCTCCCCGCCTCTGCCCCCAGACCCGGATTCCTGTGGCTGAGATGGCTGCTCCCCGAAATAGCTCACAGTTCTATGGGCTTCCCGGAGACGCACCGAAGACAATTTCAAGAGTCTGAAGTTGGGCTAGACAGACGTGAGACGGCGCCCAAGCTAGGAGGAAGCTGAGGAGAAGGAGACTGAGACAGACGTTGAGAGAGTGGGTTTTCAAGAAGGATGCCCAAGACCCGTGTGATGGCCTGTGTGCTTATCAGCCTCCAGGGCTTGCCGAGGACAGTGCCTGTTTGGTAGGGATGTATGTTTAGCAAAAACGGTGGTGGCAGATCCCGGAGCTAGAGCACCGGGTGCATAAAAAGGGCTGGCGTCAAGGCTCCTTGATAAGGCAGGAGTACCAAGCAGACTGCGCGCTGCAGGCCATGGGTGTGCGGACTGCGGAAAAGAGGTGCAGGTGTGTTCCCTAGGGATAGATAGCACACACGTAGCTGTATAGGAGTTCTGAAAGTGTTTCCTGGCTTTGGTCCCTCCTGCGAGGCCTTTGACACTAGCCGGTGGAGGCCTTCATGAGGTCCAGTAAAAATGACAGGCACCTCCTTCGAGCCGGAATCGAACCAGCGACCTAAGGATGTCCACATCGCGTCTAGCCTACAGTCCTCCGCTCTACCAGCTGAGCTATCGAAGGGTGCACGGCACTGGGGCTGAGTCACCGCTCTTTCTGGAAATGACGAAGCCAAGACACTGGTCCGTCACAGGTGCAGTTTGTCTTGGGTTGGTCGGAAAGTCCCTTTGAAGAGAGCCAAACACACGCTTCCACGTGATGGTAGTCAGGTGTCCTGGGGCCGGGATTTTTAAGATAACCAACCCGGGCCCTCACGTGTGGCGTCATTTCCCCTCCCGGAGTTCCTTAATACAATGGGGGGGGGGCGACTAAGGCCGTCTGTCAGGGGCCAGAAAGCGGATAAGAGGGAGGGGGGCGGAGATGGAGGCGTTGGCGAAACAGATGCATGGGTCGGGTGGGAAGGGCTTGCGGAGCAAGGGAAAGGAGAACCCACCCCATGGGCACCGGGTGGGCGGCCGCGAACCGCAGGACCTCAGGCTCAGGTGGAGGCCCCTTGGAGGAATCTCGCCTCTCAGCGCCCTCGCCTCCCCCTGTTGTGAGTGCCAGCCCCCGCCTCGTCCCCACGCCACCCACCCACCACGCACCTGCCGCGCTGCGCCCCCAGTGGGGCTCACTTTTTGGCGTGGGGACCCTTACTGGGAAGTGATGGGGAAAGGCTCTAGGGCCAGGCTTAGAGACCACGGCCACGGGGCCCCAGCGCCGCGGCCATTCTGGGCACTTGTCTCCCCACCTCTGCCCCCCGACCCGGATTCCTGTGGCGGAGGCGGCTGCTCCCCGAAATAGCTCACGGTTCTGTGGGCTTCCCGGAGACGCACCGAAGACAAGAGCGGCAGAGATCACCGGCGTGAGCCCGGTTGGACTCCTTTGCCCTAGCTCCGCGTCTTTCTCAGACGTTTCAGATCCCATGCTCCCCAAGACATCTCATCCATCCAGCGAAGGTCTCCCAGAGGCACAACAAGCCACACTCAAGTGCCCCTGCCTCGAGCGTGTGTGGGCGGCAGGTGTATCTGCACCTTCGAGGATCGGGGTGAGGGGCAGTGCCTTTGAGCCGGTACTACTCTCTCTGTGTGGTACCAGGCAGAAAGAGTCAGCCAGGCCGGGTTTGTAGTTTTGCATGCTCTGGTCCTCTCAGGCTGTGCTGCATTCCTCTCTTGTCTTGTTGGCAGCAAGCTTCAATTTTGAGCCCAGGTATTTTGCCATAGTGAAAATGTGTCTTTGGATTTTAATTATTAATAAACCCTCAAAATTGTCTGTAGCAAAATATACCACAGCAGTGCACGTTATCATTATAGGAGACAACAGTGGATGAAGGGCAGTTAGAGTATACATGGGAACTCTGTACTCTGTGCTTAATTTAACATAATACTGTCCCCAAACATAAAGTGTATTAATTGAAAAATTAATAAATTGATTTGACTAATTTTATTTATTCAGATGTATATATACTGACTTACCAGTCTCTAAGAGAACTATTCCCCAAAACATTAAGAGTAACAAGGTATAGAATATAAAATGTAAATGTTAAAATAACGAGTGGTTAGGGGCGCCTGGGTGGCTCAGTCGGTTAAGCGTCCGGCTTCGGCTCAGGTCATGGTCTCACAGTCTGTGGGTTCGAGCCCGCGTCAGGCTCTGTGCTGACAGCTCAGAGCCTGGAGCCTGTTTCAGATTCTGTGTCTCCCTCTTCCTCTGACCCTCCCCTGTTCATGCTGTCTCTCTCTCTCTGTCTCAAAAATAAATAAATATTTTAAAAAAATTTTTTTTTAAATAATGAGTGGTTAATCCTGAATATCTAACCCTAATGTTACAGGAGTTTTAGTAAGAAGTACAAAGAAAACTTTGGTAAACGTAGTTAAAATAACAGTAATCTGAACCAATGGGAACTAATCTGCACAATGAAATAGTCCAATCATAGATGAGCAGGATAAATATAAAATAAACAACATCTACACATTGGAGATACAAATCAGGACACTAAAAATAGAATAGTAAGTCTTACTTGGTTCTAGAGAATGAGAATATTTTTACTACATAAGTGAAGTTTATGTTTCGCATCAGATTTTTGTAAATACTAAGCATAATAATGTAACATTTTCACAAGTCTAAAGGAATTTCATTTTTATCTTTATTTTATCAATTTTCATATAAAGTAAATGGTGAGATACCATAATCATAATCATTACCCAGATTCAACAATCTTCAGGGTTTTACTAATTTATCTATCCCTTTTTCTTCTTCTTCTTCTTCTCCTTCTTCTTCTTCTTCTTCTTCTTCTTCTTCTTCTTCTTCTTCTTTTTTTTTTTTTTAAGTAGGCTCCATACTGGATGTGGGGCTTGAACTCATGATCCTGAGATCAAGAGTCTCATGCTTTACCAGCTGAACCAGCCTGGGTCCCCTCTTCTATTTCCTCTTATCTGAAGTATGATAAAACAAACCTATATCATGTATTATCACCATTTATATTTCAGTATGGTTCTCTAATCATATGAACATTATTACATATCCACAAATTTATACCTAAGAAAATTAATATTCATTCTTTTGTAACATTTATTACATAATGCATATTGAAATTTCCCTGATTTTCTCAAAATGGCACATAAAGAGGTTTCAATCTAATCAAGAGCGAAACAGATTTTATGCATATATTTGCTTTGTGTGTAAATCTCCTCTATTTTGGATCAGTCTCTTTCAGTGTCTCTGTGTCTCTCCTCTTTTCTCTCTCTGCCAGTGAGATAATAAAGAAATGAATCAGTTGTTTTGGACAATGGTATACGTTTTTCCAAATCTAATGCTTTCCTTCATTTTAATTTATACTGCTCTTTCATTTCTTGAAAATAGAACATTAACTGTCAATTCTTGATTAAGGTTAGAGTTTTTACAAAAGTAGTTCAGAAGCAATTCTATGTACTTCACGTATTGAGTATCAGCTCAAAAATCACATAATCTTTCAATTTTAAATGTTAGTGTTGATCAGTGGGTTCACATACAGAGAGCCTGATCCCTCCATTGCAAATTGCCCCATCAGCTTATCCTTAAATATTAATATCATCACAGCTAAATCATGATATCCAATTTTATATTTCATCCATATTTACTGGCTTGATTTCCTCCTCACAGAAGTTTTATTCACCAGCTAGGGCTACTTGGTTATCTTAAACAGAATGAACATTTAATAGGTAGGGATAATGCTTGATTCTAACCCATTAATTGCCGAATTTCACATTAAATAATTTTCTCCCTGGTTGTCCCCACTGGTGATCAATGGGTTGTTTTTCTTTCTGCCTTTAGGAGATCATTATATGTTTTTATATTCAATGTTTTGGAGTAGGTATTCCTTTTGGTCATCCGTTTGTTCCATCTTTGGCCAGTGGAAACTTGTTGGCTCCTGAGAACTTTTGCCATGGCCTAGTAGTTTGCAGAAATTCTTGCTTCCTTGCCAGCTCTTCATGTATGTTTCTTGCCCCAAACCTGAAATCGGCCTAGTTCTTTTTGATCAGAATGGTTTTGGGAGACCACAACATTTCAATTATTTCATGGAGCAGCAATTCCCTTTTCTCTGTAAATTATAGAAAAAGGAAATTTATATGTCTTCTCACTGAGGGATCAGTAATATGTACCCGGCTGGATTGTGAGGGTCTCCCTCAATGACTAGACACCTGCTATTGATCACATTTTTTTTTGTACTAACTTTTTAGTACATAAGAGAAGTTTAAAGGATGGATTTTTTTTATTTTAAAAACATCAAAGCATTAGCAGTGGTGGAATTCAAACCTACAAATCCAAGAGACCATAGCCTAAACCCTGCACCTTAGACCACTCTGCCACACTACCTCATACTTAACCTCTTCACTTATTTTCAAATTTTGTAATCTAGATGGAAGGCGATTGGGTTGAACATCACCATTTGTTTGAGAAAATAATCCTTTGACTTCTAGGAAGTGAATTCCCTGGGATCACAACCTTACCTCCTCCAGCCAAGGACAATCCTTGGCAAAAAATAGGCACTCACTAATTTGTGGAAGGTGCATACATCTTGATCTACATCACCTCCTACCAGCGTTGGGGAGAAAGAGGTTAAGGAGAAAACAGAAATGTCCATTCTCACACTCCACCCATGCAACCAAATTTCAGGCCTTTGCACCACTTATTAGCCTGATACTAAGAGACCTAGAAAAAGCCGCATGAAGATTTAGAGTGACCGTGAATATAAAGCGAGCCTTGTATCTGCTCCCATCATTGCTGCCAGAACGTGCTATTTTTATTTGATAATTGGATCTTAATAGCCGCGTACCAGTAGGCTGATGGGAATGATCCCACAGAACAGAGAAGAAACAAGTGTTGGAAAGAATGTTTTGGGGTAAGCAAGAGAGGACAGCATCTCCTGCACCAAGGGTAGAGATGGCCTTAGCTAGGATCTCGCATAGATCATCCACAGTAACGGGAGTCCTAAATACACTCGGCAGCAGGTGGATGAGGACCTTGTAGAAGTTCTCCTGTGACTGCTTCTGTTTTCTCGGTGAAGGAGAAAGCTGAGGAGTTAGAGGAGTGCATGAGGAGTGATGGCTGTTTTGAGAAGGGATGAAACAGCAATCTTTAAGAATCCTATAGAGGACTCTCGAAAACTTGTAAGATTGTCATGCAGACACGCTTGAGATCACCGCCATGAATTTAAATTGAGGCCAGTCTAGCATTACTGTTTCTCTCCATTCTAGATGAGCCAGGTGAGTGCGGGGACAGGCGGCTTTCTTTAAATAAGGATTGTGATTTTGTTAAGTGAGTATGCTTAAGCAAAAGAGGAACAACCATATTCGAACTCCTAGATGGAGAAGCAGCCCAGAAACTTGAAGTTTCTCTTGGTCATTCTTTTAAGGACACGGGCCACCTCCGTTTCTTCACCCCCTCCTCGAAAGGAAGTTTCTCCCCGTTGCCCAAAAGCGCTCTCACCACAACCTCCCCCAAGAGACACAGTGAGAGGGGCAAGTCTTAGACTGCACTTGGCTTCCACCCATCCACTCTTCGGGGGAGCCCCCAAACCACACGCACAGATCCGGAAGTTCTGACAGTTCAAGACGTGAAAATGTCTGATAGGAGTTCGCACGTGGGGTCGAAACTTTCTCGGGCTTTCTGAGAGCAAGCGCTTAGGGGCAGTGAGCTTATTTTCCAAGTTGGTCATCAAGGATCCCTGACTCAGGTCTGCGAAAACCGAAAACCTCCCTCCTCCCGCGGGCATTGCCTCCTTTCCGAGACACTTCGGACAGTCTCGCTCAGCCGTGTCCTTCCTTCTCGCTTCCTGGCCGAGAAGACCTGGAGGAACCGGGAGACACTGAGTCGAGAGAGCAGAAAAGGGGCTTGGGAGTGGGGAGGCAGAAACGCGAGCCGGAAGGCTCCAGAAAACAGGCCAACGGGGACCTAAGAACCCAGGAGCCGGCGCAAAAGTTGCAGGTATGTGCGGGCGACAGTACAGCCCTAGGGTCTGAGCCCTGTGATCTTGCCAAAGGAGTTTCCTCTGGACGTTTTGCTCCTGGACTGGCTGCAAAGCCTCTGTGCGTTTCCGTTTATGAGTGGGAAAAACGTAAAAGAAAAAAGCACTCCCTGTCCTTTCCGAGCCCTTCTATCAATCCTTATATCAATCCGCGTGTGACAGCTACTTCTGTGAACACACCTGCCACTGTGAAGTCTTAACATTTGTTTCTTGCCGTCCCTTAACCTCCTGGTGAACTTCGTCTTTGAAGACTTATCAAAACGTTGCGGGTTGGCAAAACTTTCCAGAGCGCTACCCAGGCCAGAAAGCAGGCGCTCTCTGCACTTGACCTGAAAGTTCACCCTCGTGTACTCAGCCCAGACCCATTCCGGTGCTACCTAAGTAGACACTGGAGTGATTATTCGTCATCCTCTGACCTCAGTTCCGCTGCTGGTAAAAAATCACTTGGCAGCGGTGGGATTCGAACCCACGCCCCCGAAGAGACTGGAGCCTTAATCCAGCGCCTTAGACCGCTCGGCCACGCTACCGCTGGCTTGTAGCGGCTCTGCCTGGTTTTTTATGATGGTAACTACCTTCCTTTACATCTCCGTTCTATTACATAGATTTGTGTTCTGAAGTCCTAAATCTCAAGAACATATGGAGGAAGGGATGGAGGAACCGTAGGGCTCATCGCGAAAGCTTACTTTCCTCCTAGACTCTGGATTGTCCATCTCCCACCCACGGCTTAAAGAGGAATATTTTACTGAGTGAATGAAGAATACATGAGTAATAAGTGAATGAAATTTGTAACACAAGAGAAGGCTGTGGGCCTTTTGCAGGTGTCGACTATGTTGGCTTCCTCTCCGTCTTGCTACAAATATCTTAGGGAAGATCAATGAAGTATTCAAGCTAATTAAAGCCACAAAATCCTTGCTCCGAGGGAGCATGTCTTATCAAACAGAGATCTAGGGCATTTGCAAATGCCTGAACACCTACTTAGAGCTAGAATCTAACCAACAACCTAGATGCCAGTGGAAATCTACAGTCCTTTCTTTTACTAGGTGAGATATCAAAGAGTTCAGGCATGTGTCTCTGCTAAATTATTTCTTCAGAGGAAGCAAAGCCCTTTATATGGTTTTACACTCCATTCCTAAGACACTTGGAGATGTCTTCTTTCTGCTCTCATAGAGCGGGTGCTCATTTCTTTTGAATCTGAGGGCTTTTAGGACCTTAGGGGTTTCCCAGGCCACCACATTGGCATCTAAGCATGGCAAAATCAACCCTCTGGACTGCTCCTGTCACTCCAGAATTTGTGCAGGGGAATGTCCAGGCAAGTAGAGAGAGCAGCGCTCAAGTTCCCTGCTGACCAACTCTGCCGGTCTCCACACACACTGCAGAGCTATGCCCAAGCCCCAGGAAGGAACGTCATCTCCAGGCTTTCCTCTGAGCTCAGGGACACGATATGCTCATTTTTCCGAGAAAAACATTTTAGTGAGAGTGACAGGAGACGGTCCTGCAACTGCACAGAGGCCAGACTGGGACTGCCAGTCCCTGCAGCTCCCCTCTCCCATCAGGCAGTTTTTATTATTGCAGGATATTCTGTCCCTGTTTACAAGTTGCCTTCATTTGATAGCCGCCTCCAGTTTTCAAAAGAGCTTTCGGGTTCTGTTGGGTTTTTGCTCCAGCACATCACAGCCAAAATAATCATGACATCCCTAGAGCAGTAGTTCTTAGCTCTGTTCATTAGAATCACGTGTGGAACTTTTAAAAATTCTGACGTGGACCTAGGCTCTAGACCAATTACCTCATAATCTCTATGGGTGGTATCCAGGCATCAGTATTTTATAGTTTCTCACATGCAGCCAACATAGAAAACCAGTGCCTGAGGATATTCCAACAAGCAGTTCTATTTCTTTTAAGGACTTCTCACTTGTCCCACCTGTCATGTCCAAACCTGCTTGACACAGGCTGTTTCTCTGGATACCTGCTGTGACACAGCCAAGAAGTTGCCAGGTTCAATGCCTGAGTGGCAGTCGCAATGCTGCTTGACTACCACATGCCAGACCATGTGACTTGGTAAGGACCGTGTGCTGGAACAGAGGTGAAGTTGTTCACAGATTATAATGTGGAGCCACGTATCGAAGGTTCTTCCCTAATCCCTCCATGTTCTTCTATTTGTCTTTCAGCCTCATTCTTTTATGTATCTCAGGATGACCCAAGGCTTCTCACCTCCTTATCTCCTCCCACACACCTGGGGTGAGCTCTGGACTGAACTAGCCTTAGTTCTAGGACCAAATACATACCCGAAATGACAGCTGAGAATGGGCCTTCCAGTTGAAGATTGCATGGATCTTAAATTATTCATTTAATCCTCAGAGCTGACTTTATCAATATATTCTAAAGTATTGGCTTTTCCATGACATTTTACACAGTTTATAGAAGAGATGGGACAGAGAAGCCCCTTCCAGTGCCACAGCGTTCTTCCCAAAGTTCAGCCCAGGAATCTGGGAGGCTATGGGAGGCGGGGAATCTTGGGGGAGGGTTTGGTGCCACTCCCAGAGTGATCTGCAGGACACTTCAGAGATTTTCCACATTAGGAGAGACTAGGGGTCCTGATGGATACTGTGCAGGATAAATCGTACACCAGGGGGCAGTGTAGCTCAGGCTTCCTCCAGACTCAAATGCACAGGTTGCACTTTAGAAGATTCAGTTCCTGTCTGGTTGTGGGATGAGGGGGAAGTGGGGGGCTTTGTCTTAGAGTGTGATGGCCTGGGGATGTTGAGTTGCAAATACTTGAGCCAAGGACAAGTATTTGTTACTTCTTCCTTCTGCCAGTTTTGTTGGTTGTGGATCAACAAAATGAAGATCTCTCTTACAAGAATAGGGTAAGAAGCTGTAACTCAAGAGTGAGTGCACCAGTCAGGGGCTAAAATATGAAATCCAGTTCCTCCTAGTTGAACAACTTTAGCTAGTTGAATCCACAATATATAAAATAACAATACATCTGGATCAAGTGGGATTTATCCCAGAAAAGCAAAGTTGGTTTGATATTCAAAATCAATGTGATTTATTATTTCAACAGACTAAAAAGAAAAATCATATGATCTTACCAAAAAATGCAGACAAAGCATTTGACAAAGTCCACATTCATTCCAGACACAGACTCACAGCAAATTAGGAAAAGAAGGAAACTTCCTCAACCTGATAAAGGGAAGCTATGAAAAACTTCTGCTAATATTATGCTCAATGATGAAAGACTGAATGTTTTCCCTGTAAGATTGGGAGTAAACATGGACATCTGCTTTCATCACTTTTGTTCAACATGGTGCAGGGGATTCTTGCCCAATCAATAATGGGGGAAAAAATGAAATGGAAGGCATCTAGGTTTTTTTTTTAAATTTATTTTTTAATGTTTATTTATTTTTGACAGAGAGAGAGAGCATGCGGGGGAGGGGCAGAGAGAGAGGGAGACACAGAATCAGAAACAGGCTCCAGGCTCTGAGCTGTCAGCACAGAGCCCGGCATGGGGCTCCTGAACCGAAGTCAGACGCTCAACCGACTGAGCCACCCAGGTGCCCCAGGAGGCATCTAGGTTTAAACAAACAAGTAAAGGTATCTTTTATCCCAAGAAAACATGAAAATCTATGTAAAATTCCTACAGAATCTACAGAAAGCTGTAACTAATAAGTGAATCCAGCAAAGTTGTTGGATAGAAAGCAAATATTACAATTAATTGCATATATTACTGTCTATATACTATATCTATATATATATATAATTGTACCTAGCAATGAACTATCAGAAACTGACAATTTTAAAAACAATCCAATTTACATTAAATGTGAGATACTTAGGGACAAAATATGTCCAAGATTTGTACACCAGAAAAAAAAATGCTGAGATAGATAAAAGAAAACCTAAATACAAGGATCCTTGGATCATTTCACGTTTGTGAATGAGAAGATTCAATATCATTAAGATATCAATTATCCCTAAGTTGATTTATAGATTCAATGCAATCCTAATCAAAATAACAAGGTTTTTAAATGTATTTTTAAGACATGTTTTTTTAAATTTAAAGTTTATTTATTTTTGGTAGTCTCTACACCCAAAACGGGGCTGAAACTCATGACTCATGATATCAAGAGTCCCATGTGCTTCCAACTGAACCAGCCATGTGACTCTGGTTTTTCTTTTCTTTTCTTTTTCCTTTGTTTTAGAAATTGACTAGCTAATTCCAAAATTCCTATGGAAATTCAAAGATATAGCATGCCCAAAACAACTTTAAAAAGAAGAACAAAGTTGGAGCAAACTCACTCTGACTGACATCAAGACTCATAAAAGCTGCTCCAATCAAGACCATAGTATTGGTATTAAAATATAAAAAATAGATCTATGAAACAGGAGTACAGAGATAGAGCCATACATAAATTATCTATTGATTGTTGACAAAGTTTCAAAGGCAATTCAGTAGAGACAGGTAGTCTTTTTTAATTTACTTTTTATTTTTTATTAAGTTTTTAATTTTAATTCCAGGATAGCTAACACAGTGTTATATTAGTTTCAGGTGTATGAGATAGTGATACAACAATTCTATACACATTACTCAGTGCTCATCACGATAAATGTGTTCTTTAGAAAGGTAGTTTTTTCAATAATGTTAAAAAATAATTTTGATCCCTACTTAACACCACATAAAAAAATAATTCAAAATGGATCATAAACCCAAACTATAAAATATTTAGAATGATATCTTTATCAAGTTGTATCAGGGAAAGATTTTTTTTAGAAGCAACACCAAAAGCATGATCCATAAAAGAAAAATATGATTAATTGTACTTCATAAAAATTAGGAGACTTTGCCCTTCAAAGACACTGTTGAGAGACTGAGAAAACAAGCCACAAAGTGGGACATAATAGTTGTAGAATGATTTTGTCTCCTAAGGGACATTGACAATGTCTGGAGACACTTTCAGTTGTCATAACTGAGACAGTATTACTGGTATCCAGTGAGTAAAGGCCAGGGATACTGCTAAACATCCTATACTACACATGACCTCTGACCCCCATAGTAAAGAATTATCCGGTCCAAAAATGTCACTATTGTTGATGTTGACTAGAATAACAAGCCACATGGACAAACTTAACTCTTGCCTCCTTTAGGGCACAGGCCAGTCAGGTTCCACCACCATCTACTAAAATGAGCAGAGAACTCCTTCTCAAAGCCTTGAGGAGGGGACAGTGCCTGGATTCAAATCTGAATGCGGTATATATTCATAAACATGTGTATGTATCCAAATCATGCCTAATGCACCCTCTAGGTACTAAAGGCTATACACGTACATGGCGCAGGAAAGACATTGCCCTCAAAGGCCAGAAAGTGAGAATGTTCCTTAAAGAGCTCAAATTCTTACTTCAAACCCATCCTAGGACTCTTTGGGGGCTAGGTAAGAGTCAGAGTGGTCTTCCTGGCCTGGCTCAAGTCTGGTGGTTGAATCACTTACCTGAGCTGGTGAGAACTTGCCTCCCTTGACGATAAGCTTCCTGCTTAACACATCTTCTTTGCTGTCCTGTGGTGAACTTGGAGGGAGAGACAGAGTGTGGGTTGGGAGGGGGTGCCGTAGTAGCAGAGAGACCAGAGGCACCTGGAAAGAGAAATAAGACGGAACATCCTATAGGTAACGCATTAGGGGTCCGAGAGGCAGCACCGGGGACCACAGGGACACTTTGGGCGCCCTGTGCAACTGTCTGATTTTTTTTACTTTGGCTCTGAGTGGAACTGCTGAAATTTTCCGAGTTAACCCTTAGGAGCAAAGGCTGACTTCATTCCCTGCTCCCCTCCGTGCCCCACCTTACCTGTTTACTGCACTTTCAAGGTTCTGTCAAGATTCCAAGACTACCTCTCCTCTCCTAAGTTCCCAGGTTAAATGCCATCCTTTGGCCAGCAAGGCCTTATCCTCTCCCTTCCAAACAGCGGGGGGGATCGGGGATCCAGAGGAGTGCGTCTTTTAAAGATCTGCTTGTGAGCTCCCTGCCAGTAAAACGGAGTCCTTCATTCACTAGTCCCACCCCATCAGTCAAGAGCCGAGTAGTCAGAAAATCCACACATTGAGTTTTGGTCAAATCCCGCAGGGGTACTATAGTTTTATTTGGAGTGAAGGCAAAGGCCGTGACTACTTATGACTAGAAACAAAACCCTGGCAGCGGTGGGATTCGAACCCACGCCCCCGAAGAGACTGGAGCCTAAATCCAGCGCCTTAGACCGCTCGGCCACGCTACCAAATCCACGGAAGTGGGCTGCCTACACTTCCTACTTACACATTTCTGCTCTTTTTTTCAGCATTGGTCTTTAAACCTTCAACCTGGGACCAAGATTGTAGGTATCACCAAAGGACCCTAAGGAAGAGACTCTTCCCTCCCTGCTTCGCTCCACTAGGATTCCAATCTGCATCCGCCCACCTCGGAACAGCTCTTCTCACTCCAGTAACTAAAGGGAAAGATCTTCAAACCAAACCATCCCGCTCCGGAAGCGAAGCTCTTGGGATCTAGAACCTAAGAGCATTCCAAAGACAGGGGTCGCGTCAGCTTCCGCCTAGCACCTAGTAAGCGCTCAGAAAGTATTTATTGAACGGATGAATGAACTCTTTTAGACTCCAGATAGCTTCGGGGTGGGGCTGGTGGGGTAAAGAAGACCAAAGCAGCAGCTTTTGCTACATTTTGAGTTTGATACTTTTCGGTTCCGAAGCCAGGAGAGAAGGCTTCGAGTCTCCAGGAAGCGTAGGACGTGAATTAAAACCACCGAGAAAAAAAGCTTCCCTCCTGGTTCCCTTTTGCTCCTTTGAGACCTAACTGCAAATAGGCGGTGCCAATCTCCGCCAGCTCCCTAGTCTGGACGGAACAGAGTCTACAGAGTCTTCCTCCCCCCAGTCCTGCTTGCCCGAAAGGAAGGCTGTGTCAGAATGGATCGGTTCCTGCTGCTGGGAAGCCTTCAGTCCCTTTCTTTAGAACTAACTCTTCGTCTGCCAGACAGGTCCCCTTTCCCCTGATCAGTAGTAGCCACGTGGCGCCTGTTATTACGGGCGACTAGGGACGGAGATAGCCAGAGACGCCCTTCCCTGGGGACAGAGCCGTGATTCTGAGCCCGCACGGGTGCTCCTAGCACCCAGGATTCCGGAGAACTTCCCTCTTCTCATCTTCCCTGGAAGCCCAAGCCAGGTTCCAGAATGGGGGAGAAAAAAGATTCACACCTATTCTCTTCTTGACACAGGGAAAGTAGACACACCTCAGTTCTCCAAATGTCAGCGTTTCTGTTCTGGGCCTACCAAACTTTCGTTTCCATGCTCCTTTTGATTACATCCAAGTGGAAATTACAGAATGCCAATAGCTGATGTGTCTCTTTTGCTAGTGTGTGGCAGTAGCAGAGAAATAAATTCACAGTTAGTGCCTAGTCTTCAGAGAAAAACAGGTGCCTGTGTCACAGAGAAAGGCTGGGGGATGTGGGTTGGGTGATGTTTCGGCTAATTTTCTGCCTTCTGAAGGTTGAAGGTGGAAATTGTGGCTCCCTGGTGACATCCAATCATATTTGGATAACATTATTTATTTGATAAAATTAAGGATATTTGGGGGCAACTTTACACAAAGAGCTTTAAACAGGGAGGTTGTGTATGGTTATGCTTTATGCTTCCCTCTCTCTTGCAAATATACAGCCTATGTCAGGGAAGAAGCCGCCAGACCGGGCTTACTTTCCTAAAAATAGACAATAGTCATTGTCTATTAATCAATTATGCTTCCCAAGAGAAGGGACAAATAATCCCATGGTGGTGTTGGGACACATAAAAGGTATTCCCCACCCCCCCCCCAAGAGCCTCCTGTAAAATTCTACGGTCCTTGTTATGGGTGGAATCCTGTCCCCCTCTCCCCTGCCCCCCACCCTCGAAAAAAAGATCTATAGAGTCCAAATCCCCAGTACCTCAAAATGTGACCATATTTAGAAGCAGGGTCTATACAGAGGTAATCAAGTTAAAATGAGGTCTTTAGTGTGGGCCCTAATCTAATATGACTGGTGTCCTTATAAAAAGGGGAAAAAGGGCATAGAGGCAGAGATCTCTTTCTGGAATCCCATAAGCTTCAACATAAAGAGAGCAATGCTAACTCTGACATATTCTGTGGGGCTCTCAGAAAAAGAACTGCAATGCATTTTCAAGGGTACAGGTGTAGGCAAATTGGGGCCACTTGTGTGGAGACAAATAACTGGAGAGAGGGACAGGGTTTTAAGCACAGAGCAGTGGTTCTCAAACTTTAACATGCACCCAATCACCTGCAGGGTTTGTTAAAAAGCCATTGCTGGACACAACCCCTGCAATTTCTCATTTAGTAAACCTGAGAACTTTCATTTCTCATAAGTTGCGAGCTGATGCTGTTACTGAGCCAGGGAACGTGCTTTGAGAACCACCGCCCTGGAGATCAGTTTTGTAATTTAGAATTCTGGTAGAAGTGAGGAAAAAGAATTGAGGAAGTCAAAGACCTGAGACCTCTTGAGAGCAGTGTCCAGGGAAGATATGTGTGCTTAATTGACAGCAGTGGGAATAAATGAGAAATCACAAATAAAATAAATTTATAAGTGAGGGAGAAAAGCCCGGCAAAACAGTGAAGCCTAATGTTTTTTTTTTAATTATTTTAAGTTTATTTATTTTGAGAGAGAGCAAGAGCACAAGCAGGAGAGAGGCAGAGAGAGAGGGAGAGAGAGAGAGAAAGAGAGAGAGAGAGAGAGAGAGAGAGAGAGAGAGAATCCCAAGCAGGCTCCTCACCACCAGCACAGAGTCCGATGTGGGGCTCAAATCCACTAACCATGAGATCATGACCTAAGCCAAAACCAAGTGTCAGATGCTTAACTGAGTGAGCCACCCAGGCACCCCTAGTGAATCCTAATGTTAGGGACAGGGAAAAGGGCCTCCCAATACTGGACAATGGTAGTGGCCACTTTACCACCCTTTGGGATTTCGATAGAGCTTCCACTTAAGGATACCCACCTGTAGAAACACAGAGATCTCAAATGAACCACAGAAAATGGAAAATGGTGCTATCTTCTGTGATCTCTGGGCATGTTTATTTGTCCTGCTGGGTAAGACATAATGATAAGCAAGGGTGCAGGAGAAACTAGGAGAAATGCTTGCAGCCTTACCCTCTCCTGGACCATTTGGAAAGTTCAGTACATGCCCAAAACAATCGCCTGAGCCCCCCAGAAAACTTGCTGCTGGAGATCTTTCTCATCTGCGAAAGAACTTCAGAGACTTTAAGCCTGGGAAGGCTGAGGTCCCAGAACAATGCACCTGCAAGATCTCAGCCCAAGAACAGGGAATGTCACCCACTACTGTGTGGTTCCTTTTTTGTTCAACTCTCAAAAGTAGAATACTTGGTCTCCTAATTTCAAAGACTTACCACAGACTTCTGTATGACTATGGGGGGCAGAAATCCTGCAATTGTACCCAGTATTCAAAGAAAAAACAAATTATAAATACAGTTTATATTTACAATCTATTTCACTTGATTTTCTAAGTCCAAGAGTGTTTTTTTTATCATGTCCATTGTATGGGCTTAGACAAGGTGGAGTCCACACCCTTGTCAGTAGTGTGCAATACCTGAACTCTCCTTTGATCTTAATCAGAGACCTAAGGATGTCTACCAGGATGTGCATCCTACTGTCCTCCACTATCAACTGAGCTACTCAAAGATGCATAGTAAAATTTATGCAAAATTTATTGAGGAATCTATTCTATTACCTCTCACAACCATATATTTATTGGTTACTGTGTTGATTAAACCTTTTATGCCCTTACTGATATTTTGTCTACTTGTTTAACACCTACTGAGAGAGGATTGTTAAAATATCCGATGATAACTGTGTATTTTTCTATTTCTCCTCTTAGTTCTGTCAACTTTTGCGTCTTATGTATCTTATTCTTACAATGCTTTTATATTTTGCTTTTTATATTTGCTTGTTATATTTTGCTTTTTATATTTATGTTTTATAACAAGCTGCATTATTAGATACATGGAAATCCAGAAATATTGTGGGGTTTTTAAATAGAGTTTATTTTTTAGGGCAGTTTTAGGTTCACAGCAAAATTGATTAGAAAGTACAAAGAGTTTGGGTGCTTGGGTGGCTCAGTAGGTTAAGGGTCAAACTTCTGCTCAGATCATGATCTTGCAATCCAGTCCATGGATTAGAGCCCCACGTTGGGCTCTGTGCCGAGAGCTCAGAGCCTCAAGCCTGCTTCATATTCTGTGTCTCCCTCTCTCTCGCTACCCCTCCCCTGCTCCCACTCTGTCTCTCTCTCAAAAATAAATAAGCATTAAAAAATTAAAGAAAGTATAAAGAGTTCCCATATACCTCCTGCCCCCACATATACACAGCCTCCTCCATTATTAACATCCCCACCACGGTGGTGTATCTGTTACAATAGATGAACCAACACTGACACATCATTCTCACCCAGAACCATAGTTTACATTAGGGACCTTTGTGAATTCCTGTGAATTTTCGGATTGTTTGTTTCTATCTCTATAAAGAATGCCATTGGGATTTTGATATGGATTGCCTTGAATCTGTAGAGCACTTTGGGTAGTTTGGATATTTTAACAATTTTGGATAGTTTGGATTCTTCCAATCCATGGACACAGGATGTTTTTCTATTTATCTGTGTCCTCTTTAGTTTCCTTCATTAATGTTTTATAATTTTCAGTGTATGAGTCTTTTACACACTTAGTTAAGTATACGCATATACAGGAGCACCTGGGTGGCTCAGTTGGTTAAGTGTCCAACCCTGGCTTAGGTCGTGATCTTGTGGTTTGTGAGTTCGAGCCCTACATTGGGCTCTGTGCTGTTTCAGATTCTGTGTCTCCTTCTCTCTCTGCCCCTCCCCCATTCGTGCTCTGTCTCTCAAAAAATAAATAAATGTAAAAAGGATTTTTTTGGAAGTATATGCATACACATGTCTATAAATAACAATTTCCTGTAACTTGAGAGTTGGTTCTCTTTTATCACTAAGAATATTTCTATTTCCTCTTTCCTCACGGCAGCCTATCAGGTATTTGAGGATGGTGATGATGTCCCTCAAATTTTCTCTTTCGCATACCTAAAAACTTGACTTCCATTAAACATTCTTCCTCTAGTGAGGTAGCCAGCTAGCCAGTGACTCAGTCCCTCTGCATTCCTGTGGTTCACCTGGGCATAATGCCTGAGAACAGTGCTTACAAAATAATCCCGATAGAAAAAAAGTTGGACAGCCATGAGCAGTGTAGAGAGAAAGAAATCAAAGGCAAGAAGACAGTAGTGGAAGGTCTGAACAGAAGTAGCAAGAGAAAGCTTTTTACAGAGACCAGAGTAATCTGCAGGTGATATTTAAAGGGGCTATGGAAAGCAGAATAAGTCAGCAGGAATTCCAGGGCACCAGGCAAATGTTTGCAGGGTAGGGCTTGACTTTTCAATTCTTAGAAGATTTCCTTTAGACAGCACAGAGCCTGTTTGGGATTCTCTCTCCACCCCTCCCCTGCTCGCTTGCTCACTCTCTCTCTCTCTCTCCCCCCCCCCCAATAAATAAATGAACTTAAATTTAAAAAAGCAAGCCATCAACTTTTGTAGAAAGTCAGCTGCCACCCTTCCCCAGCTGGTCGAGGGAATCAGTGGCTCAAGGATAGCTATACACTAAGCCCTACTGTCCTCCCCTCTTCTGGCTGAGCTATGTACGGCTATATGCCACATTTCTCCATTTTGTGTTTAGGATACTGCAAACTTTGAATCTTTTAGTAGATGGGACAGAACAGTCTTACAAGGTTGTTGGGTCCAAACTGGGGGTGGGGACACTAATGAAATGCAGAAATGAAGTCTTGGGAAGTAACTATTGTTTTTAGTTTAAGCATCATAGGTTTGGATCTTACAGGTTTGAACCCTGGCCCTCTGGTGTTCAAAGTGAGAATCACATGTCATGAGAATCACGTCATGAGTCAAAGAACTGAACTGCACATCCTTTAAAGGAACTGCATTTCCACGGCCACTCATCTCAGTCAGTTTCTGGGGAGTTTTGTGACATTCTCTACTGTGTTTTCATTTGCTCTGATCCCCTAAATACCCAGTCTTAGTTTCCGCACACTGTTAAAAACATGAAATCTCTTGCTCAAATCCTGCAATTAAGCTCAACCTATTTGGGATTGAAGGCCATTCCCTCCAGGTCTTAGAAACGCAGAGTCTTGTAGAAGCTGAGTCCAAGAAACATCCCCTTTGCCTATCTTACTTGCCAAACCTGAGAGCACCCAGATGCAGCTCAGACCACACCCAGCATTGCTCAGGCCTGAAGAAAAGCCGAAAGGTGGCTGGCACTGGTCATCCACTTAGCAGGACAGAATGAGGCTTCTCCCAGTGGAAAGCATGTATCCTTGGGAGTCTGAAACTATGCACTAACTTGAGAGAGGAGGCAAGACATTTTCCAGGGGAACCTGCCCAGCAGGGCTGAAGGCACATGCCATGTCAAACTGATTCTACTTAGTGTTTGCTTAGTGTTTGGTTGAGGACATTACCTTAGAGATTCTCACTCTCAGTAGGTAACCATATGTTTATGTTTAGGTAAGTTCTCCCCTTTTCCACGAGGATGCTCTGTGTGCTGGTATCTGGCACACCATTTAGTGACCACATACATATGAGAATTGGCACCTGAATTCAGGTGCCACCTGGTTTCCTGGAATTTACACTTAAACTGTATGAGAGCTGGAATGCCCTTGGAGATTTTTAGTGTTTGTTTTACCAAGAATTCCAGGAAGAGGAAAGTAAAAGATTCCATGGTAGTCCAGATTTCTGTGGGTTATGATATCCTTTTTTCTTTGCACATATATCTGCATTTGTTAGCTCTCCATTTCAAATACTTATTAATGCCCTGAAATGTGCTGGTCTCTTGGCTAGGTAGCTGGAGACTCAGAAGTATGAACCATACAACCTTCCCTTCAAGGAGCTGAGGTATAAGCTGAGGACGTTATATTAATGTATATGATTTTTTAATGTTTATTTATTTTGACAGAGAGAGAGAGAGACAGCATGCATGCTTGTGGGGAGGGGCAGAGAGAGAGAGAATCCTAAGCAGGCTCCTTGCCATCAGTGCATGGGCTCCATTCAACAAACCATGAGATCACAACCTGAACTGAAATTAGAAGTCAGATGCTCAACCAACTGAGCCACCCAGGCGCCCCGTTAATGCATATGATTCTTTTTTTTTAATTTTTTTGCATATGATTCTTAAAACAAAATAAACTTAGTAGTCCATAGCTAAGTGCACTAGAATCTCCTTCCCTTTTTCTTTGCCTTCTCATTTGTTCTTTCTTTGTATCTTCCTTTGCATTTTCAAAAAGATGGACACAGGTGGGATGCCTGGTTAGCTCCATTGGTAGAACATGCAACTCTTGATCTCAGGGTTGTGAATTCAAGCCTCACCTTGGTGTAGAGATTACTTAAAAATAAAATCTTTTTTAAAAAGTAAAATAAGAAAAATAGGAATAGATAGGAAACCACAACTTAGAAGTAGGTCTGGAAGACTAAAAAATAAAATTAAAATATGTGTTATCTTTTGACAGTCTTTCATATAAGATGAAGAAATATGGGAAGGGGAACAGAATAATTTGATAATTTCATAAGCAACTGAATATACGTTGAGTGGGTAATGTCAGGCTGGATGCTTACTTCCTAGGTGCCATGGGTCACCTCCATTATATGTGTCCTCTTTAGTCTTTTGAGAGTGGGAGTGAAATGGAAAGAACAGCAAGGATAATAAAAAGTATCATGGATTTCAGAGGAGAGAAGAGATGAAATCTATTTGGTAAACAGCAAAGGCTTTCTGAGTTAGAACAGTGAGATGGTCTTTCCAGGATAAGTAGTGTTTGACAGGTAAGGTGAAAGGGGAAATCACTCTAGTTGAAGAAATGATAAGCAAATGATCACAACTGAAAAAGGTGTGAGTTCTGTTTGGGGAATTATAAGTGGATCAAGTTGACTGGAACAGAGATCTGTTGTCAATATACACCTGTCATTGGGTAAATGTTGATCTGAATATTAGAAGACAAAAGCGGTAAGGTAAAGAGGCACAGACTGAGAGCACTTTAGGGTACTTGAGAGTCTTTAAGTTGAAAACAATTTTTGCTAAAATAAAAAAGGAGGATTTCTGGAAGGATCCAGGAAAATCTCATAGATTCCAAAAGTGGAGCACGCTGAGGCCTCTGGAGTGGGCCACAGCCAGGGACTCAGAAGGTGTGCAGGCAGGCTCCCTCTCTCACTATCACCTCCCCATGCTCTCCCTTGTGTTCTTCCTATAGTAATGCCTTCTCTGCTTCTCAGTTCATGTGGTAGAATATGATTGATGTTACAGCTCTTCCAACTCTAATGTCCTTTCTACTAATTGTGGGCTAATTAATTTGGACCAAACTCTTTGAGGAAAAATGATAAGAATATTGGATAAGATTTTACCAAATCTTCTTAAAAGCATCAAAATACTTAAAATGGTAGTAAGCAATGACTAGGCCAGAATCTAAACAAAAGACAGAATCTGAGAGGTAAGGGAAGCATTGACCTTTGTAGCTCTGAAGACACTTGCTAATTACTGCAAAACTGGGCTAGAATTTTGGCAGCCTCTTTGGGTGGGAGAAACAAGAGGGACAGATGTCAAGACCCAGCACCTAGCAAAAATAGAAAGTCTGGTGAGACACTCTCCCCAAATATTAAGTTTAAATTCGTAATATTAAAGAGCTGTTCCCATAAGATGAACAAGAAGTAAACCTACCTCTATCCTCCTACTTCCAATAATGGTTATGGAGCTCAGCAGAAATCAGCTGAGCTTAGCAAGGGAAAACAGAAAGAATGAGAAGCTGTGACTGCAGGTTTCCATTCTCCCTGATTTACAGCTTGGTAACATCATCTTGGAGGCTCAGCAAATGTCTGGCCACTAACATTTTTTTAGTGTCCTTTTGGGTTGATGGTGCTCCGGGTGCCTGGGAGAAACCGAAGCTATATATATATATATATATATATATATATATATATATATATATATATATATATTTCCCCCCAGGAAGTCTCCTTCATCTTGGCCCCCCAAATTCACTGCATATAATTTTGAAAAGACATTGAGCAGTGCTCATTGAAAAAGATAACCAATTACACAAGGAAACAAAGTGAAACAAAGTGACTTGAGTAAGAATTACCTAAAACAGTAGATAGAATACTATTGGAATTATCCATTATAGATATTAAAATGAATATAATTACTATGTTTAAAGAAATAAAAAACAAGCTGGTAAATGTCTGCAAGGAATAGGAAATTACAAAATTTGGCTTTACTGTTGGTGGGATTATAAACTAGTACAGCGTCTATAGCAAACAATATGGAGAATCATCAGAAAAATAAAAAACAGAACTACCATATGATCCAACAATTCTGCTTCTGGGAAAATAGCCAAAGGAAACAAAAGTAACAACTTGCTGCCTTTTTTTTCTCTTAAGTAGGCTTTGCGCTGAGCATAGAGGGCAACAGGGGCTTGAAGTCACAACTATGAAATCAAGACCTAAGTTGAGATCGACAGTCAGACACTCAACTGACTGAGCCACCCAGGAACCCCTGAAAGCACTAGCTTAAAACAATACTTGCAATTGCATGTTCATGGCAGCATTATTTACAACAGCCAAGACATGAAAACTACCTAAGTGTCCACTGACAAATGAATGAATAAAGTTGCTATATATAATATATAGTATCTAATATATAATATCTCACACAACATGTAATATAATAATATATGAATATTATTTAGCCATAAAAATGAGGAAATATTGCCATTTGGGACAACATGGATGGACCTTGAGGGCATTATGCTAAGTGAAACTAGTCAAACAAAGGCAAGTACTATATGATCTCACTTATATGTGGAATTTAAAAACAAAAACAAACAACCCCCCCCCCCAAATCATAGAAAAAGAGATCAGATTTGTGGTTACCAGAGGCAGGGGTTGGGGAGAGGTGGATAGGAGAAAGGTGGTTAAAAGGTACAAATTACCAGTTACAAGATAAATAAGTACTTAAGTACATGTAATGGACACCTGATGACTACAGTTACCCATGTTCTAGGATATATATGAAAATCGCTCAAAGAATAAATCCTGAGTTCTCCTCACAAGGAAAAACTTTTTTCTTTTTTTTTTTTTTGCTCTTTTTATTGTATCTATATGAGATAATGGATGCTACTAAGCCAAAGCAGTGATCATTTAACAATATATGGAAGTCAAACCATTATGCTGTACAGCTTAAACTTATGCAGTGATGTATGTCAATAATATCTCAGTAAAACTGGAAAAATTTTTGGCTTCATAGTTTTAAAAAAGAATAAAATAGAACTTCTAGAATTGAAAAATAGAATTTATAAGTACAATTGACTCAGTAGGCAGATATAACAGCTGATTAAACACAGCTGTAGAGAGCAGTAGTATATTACGAGTATGTTATTCAGAATGCAACCTGGAGAGACAAAAAGAAAATATGGAAGAGAAGTTAAAAGAAATGAAGGACAAGGTGTGAAGGTTTAACTCCAGTTTCATAAATGAAGAAAGAAAAATATAGCAAAACAGCATTTGAAAAGTTGACCAAGAATTTTCCCAATCCGAAGAAAGATAACGGTCTACAGACTTACGAAAGCCCTTTATCTCACCATTGGAAAAACATGGGATTTCCCTCTGGTGTCATTCACCACCTAAATTGAAATCTTCCTTGGATTAATCTTACTGGTGGAACCTAGGTCACATGTCCACCCAGCTGGGAAAGCAAGTTTTCTAAGACAGACTTATATTATGTGAAATTACCAAATATAAGGACAATGTTCAAAAATGTTGGGGAGTCACTCATAGGACAAATGCCTGCAACAGAGCTCTTCAGTTCATGTTCAGACTTTCTCAGTTTTCCTTTTGTACTCTCTTCCTTCAAGAGCACATGACTCTTAGAGGCTCTAACTCAGTGGATAATTCATGTAAATTGATCTAATCATGGCCTATTAATCTGTGGACTTCAGGACACGAGTATTCTAGCTATTGTACAATTCCCATAAACTCCTCCAATCTCACTTCAAATCCAGCCTACCTAAATCCCAGCAATTCACCCCTCTGTCCATTGCAAATACCTATCTCTCCTTTGGACTTTTTTTTCCCCTCTGAAAATATCATCTTGCTTTTTTGAGGTATAATATTTGAGAGTCCTCCCTGACTCTGGACTCTTTATTCATATTTAACTTCAGCTGAATCTGCTTTCCCTCTCTCTCCCTCATTCCTTCCTTCCTTTCCAGTCCCATAACTGTCACCCTCTTGCAGCTTTATAGTTGAGTACCTGTACCGTGGCCAGTCTCTGATGTTCCTTTGACTCTGGTTTCTCTTCCTTTCAATTCATTCTGCATATCAATGTCTGGTGAGTTTCCATTTTCAATTTTTTAAAGGGCATAACCTCATTCCAAAAGTCTCTTGGTCTCCTACTAACCTGTCTTACCTTCCCATGCTTCCAGGAGGTCAGACATCTGCCCCAGCCACTGTTCTGCCTTGGCTCCTTAAATGCCTCCGTTTTTCTCTCACAACTTTGC
Source organism: Lynx canadensis (assembly GCF_007474595.2). Classification (NCBI taxonomy): domain Eukaryota; kingdom Metazoa; phylum Chordata; class Mammalia; order Carnivora; family Felidae; genus Lynx; species Lynx canadensis. The sequence goes on from NC_044308.2 coordinate 71,530,547, forward strand.
TCATATATTTTCTTGTACCAGAGATCACTCCGCCCCCAGACTTGTGTCTTAATCTCCCTTCGAAGTGCAGCTCAAACCCCATCCCCACCTGAAGGCCGGCCTCTGTGATGGCTCACTGTGAATCTGCGAAGCTCAGCCCTGTCCACTACCCCCCTCACACCTGGCACAGCTACTTTTCACTGTTCTCTTTCATAAAAAAGTAAAGTTCTTTTATTCCACAAGACTATATGACAGGGACTTCAAGTTCAAGACCCTATCTGATGCCTTGTTCCTCGTGCCTAGCACAGAATTAGAGTTCAGTCAGTGTCCGTTGAATGGAAAAATGAATTAAATAATGAATTAACAAATGCTTGCTCTGGCGTGGAAACTCAAGCTGTAAGAAAGGTCCCTACATGTAAGGAACTTGAGGTAGGCGGTTGAAAGTCGGCGGCCATCCTGAGTCACAGAGAAAATAAGTGGGAAGGTCCAGTTTCAGCTGAGAGACCCATGGTAGGCAACTTCCTCTACGCCTGGTTTCCCCTCTTAATTTTCAGTGTGAGGGCGGGGAGGTGGACTCTTTCACTGTGTTAGATTGTGTTGGGTTAAGCAGATTTCTCCAATCTTAAAATAGTGGTGGTTGCTGTTACTGGCTTTCACACTGTGTTATCCCTAGCAGGAGCCTGCTGACCGAATTCCAAAAGTAAACTGATTGAAACGAAATTCGGATTTGATCTGCCTCCTACACTTGATCCTTTAACAAAGAACCAGCATTAAAAACTTTCCTTTTCAAAGAAAGAAGCGAGACACTAGCCCGCGAGGCCCTATAGCTCAGGGGTTAGAGCACTGGTCTTGTAAACCAGGGGTCGCGAGTTCAAATCTCGCTGGGGCCTGCTTGTTCTTTCTTATTGTTTTAAATCTCTCTTACTCCTGGACCCCTTCCCTCTCCAGTAACTTTGACCCCCGACGAAATTCGGTCCTTAGATCTTCTCGCCGCAGGGCTGACAACCCGAATAAACCACGCAGAGCAGCCACCTCGTAGGCGCTACTGCGCAAGTGCAGCTCTGCTGCCTGGATTGTGGCGGAGGCCATTACAAGCGGCGGGAAGCGCTGCCTGCCCCGCGGACGTACAAACTCTGTTGACCAGGCCGCGAGAGCCCTCTCTGAGGGCGGCGGGAGCCCTAGCGGGGCTGATGGCGGTGGGGGAAAAGAATGGGGTCCAACCCTCTGGCAGGCTTGGAGCCCAGAACAGGCTCCCCTCGCCAAAGGGGAGGAGCCGTCCGGGCGAGGGATTCTGGAGTGTGGGCACTCCAGCAAGGTGTCCCGTTTCAGTGGGTTTTCGAACACCTTCGGTATGCCAGCGGGAAAAGTAAGGTCGAGACTTGGGTCACTAAGTTTGTTACTGACTCAAAGGAACTGTGGGTTCCTCTTTACAAAAACCTTTAAATATTTTCTCCAGAAGTCTTCTCACAGAAACATCGGGCTTACCCGTACGTGCCATATTCCACATCCTCCGCCTCCCCGAGTCTGTGGACGTGTAAACGGAAGAGAGCTGCAGCTCGCCAGTGCAGCCGCGCCTGGACTGAGAGGCGAGCGCAGGAAGGGAGGGAACGGGAAGGGACGCAGGCTTGAGTCCCGAGGCCTGCCCTCCTCCTGGCGCCGGGTTCCGTGGTTAGAACCGCGTCTCCCACCACCGCAGCCAACGGCCCCCGGGCGAGCAGATGCCCCCGCCCCGCGCGGCCACGTGATGCAAGGGACCTGGGGGTGCCTGTGAAGAGCTCATGGGTTGGCCCTGCTTTGGAACCCTCTGGGTGAAAGAGGGGAATCCCACTCTAGAAGGGTTGTCCCCAGAACTGCGGAAGTGGGACTTTTTTCACACGCTGGCTTTGTGACTCTGAAGTGTCCGCTCGCCGGCAGAGGATCTTTTCCCACGCGCCTCTGTTTATGGATGTCCTGAATAGGTGACTCTGGAGAGGTGCTACGTGTGCCCCCTTCGATAGCTCAGCTGGTAGAGCGGAGGACTGTAGTGCGCTTCCCGTGCGGTCATCCTTAGGTCGCTGGTTCGATTCCGGCTCGAAGGAGGAGCTCCAGTTTTGGTGTCACCCAAGAATCCATCGCTCTCTTGTTTCTTTGGGGGGTCTTCTAGAGTTGCTTTGTCCAGACCTTATTCCTGTCCCAAAGAAAGAGTTTGAGCTTCACCAAGCATGTGTGAACAAGTGGATCCTGTTCGCACAGATTCTAGGGAGGGGCGACTGCGAGACAACTCTGGCAGCGAACTGGAAGGGCTGGGAGTTAATTTTAATTTTCCCTCAGATGTGTTCTTTTGGCTTCTATTTGATCCTAGATCGCTGCCTGAAGTCTACGGTTCGAAAATCCAAGATCACTGTTTGGTACAGAAGAACATTGTCTATAAACGCTGTATGTACATGTCTGCGCCCTACAGGCTGAGAGGCCCCAATTTGCAAAAGAAAACCCCTAAACTGTGACCCTTGTCCCGAGTGTTCGCCCGCACTCTATATACACAGCCATTCAGGGGGAGGCCCTTACAAGACAACTTTTATATATTTTTATACTTTTACAAAAAAGATTTTGAGCCAGAGCAGTTAACTGCAACAGGTTTGGACGTGAGTTGGGCTGAGCCTAGGAGAGAGAATTCCAGACCCAAGGAAACAAGTGAGGCAAGGTGGGGAGATGGAAAAGTCGATTCTCCCTCAGGGGCCTGAACTATCCCCACACGTGCCAGACGGCGGCACGTCCCACTGACCTCGGCTCCCCATATGTTGAGGCCCACCATTTCCTGCCCCTAGGGTGTTAGGCTCGCGCGAGGTAGCTGCAAGCGTGTCCGGCCTGGGCTCAGGACCCTACAGCCTCGCAGGCGAGGTTGGCTCGGACCCTCGGGCCCCCGCCAGGCTCCCTCCAGGATCCAGCTCGCAGCTTCAGCCGTCTGGCGGTGCTCGGTGGAGCCCAACACGCCGCCTGAGGTCTGAAAAGTCGCCTCTCTTCACCCTATCCGGCCTCTGGAGGGCTCCAAAACGTGGATCGGGGAGAATAAGCGAAGCTAGAACTCGTGTCAGCTTTCAAAAGGGTGAGATTTTGTGAAGATGGGAGAAAGGGCTGCAAGGCAAAAGGTAATGTCACCACATGCAGCAGAACTCAGGAGCAGCCTGGCGGCCAACTGTGAATGGAAAAGTAATGTTCAGAGGAAACATGGGCAAACCTTTGCTGTCGTGGCTCGTTGGTCTAGGGGTATGATTCTCGCTTTGGGTGCGAGAGGTCCCGGGTTCAAATCCCGGACGAGCCCAGGCTTTTGCTTTTTCTTCTTCCTTCCAAACTACGCCAAAGTTAGTTCTGTACAAACTTTCTCACTTTCCGACTGTCCTGCAAAAGAAAGGTGCACTGGACGAACACGTGCCAGGTGAGGCTGATGAGCTATGAGGGAAGAAACTGCCTGGTCTCCTGGACTCTCCGCCAGCGGACACTTCGGAGGGACCGCCTCGCTCCTGGGAGCGGGGACCGGTGTCCCAAGGCCCGCTGTCCCCGGAGGTCGCGTCCTAGAGGCCGCGGCGCGTGGGGCTCGGGGCTCCAAGGCCCTCTCCTTTTCCAGGCAGGGACCTGCCCCCAGCTCCTGCTCCAGAGGCAGGTCCCGGCCGGAAAGGCCCGCTCGGGGAAACAGGGCGCGGTCCCAACTGCACAGAGGCTCCAACGCCGTCCTCCTCCCCGCCCCCTTTCCGCTGCATCCCCCGCCCGTCGGTGTAGCAGTGTACACAGTCGCAAACTGACCCCACCCAGGATCCAAAACAGGATTCAAAAAAACGTCTTTGCGTTTTCTACCAGCTCCCTATCCTCAAACAAGGGGAGGGGAAGAAGCCGGTGAGAAAAACCTCTCTTTCCGCCGCCCTGCGAGTTTCTGCAGCCTTGCTCCGAGGCCGAGGTGGGTTCACATTCCGCTCCTCCTTGTCAGTAGTTTTACCAAGAGCGTTTTGGCCCGAGGAGCCCCTTCTTAGAAGAGTCAGTGTGGGGCTCTTCGGGGAGGCGTTTGCGGAATCGGGTTGGAGCTGCTGAGGAATGGGAAGGAAGGTAAAAGTCCTGTTCTCGTACGACTTAGCCAGTCTACATTCCCGCCCTGAGGTTTACTTCCCGCAGCTGAGCAGAGATGGCAGCATGACAATCTGTTGCCTAGAATGTGGGCTCAGAGGGGGACCACAGAATTGGCCGACAGAATGGAGGCGGGGAGTGGGGGGCGGGTAGGGGGGAGCCTGCACTTGCTCAAACCTAAGGATTCTTTACCTGGTACCCAGGTGGATCGCCAGATTGATGAAGCAGGCCTTGTTCTTTTTTGCCGGCATAACTGGCACTTGGGGCTGATGTTTTCATTTTCTGGTTACTCACATCTGTCTCCTCACCCTTAACCCACCCTCAGCCAGGGCTGAACTTCTTGGAGACACTGCAAACAACCTCTAACCCAAGCTTTCTTACTAGAATGTTGGGATCCTTGGCCTTCTTACTCTGAGACAGCATGTCATATGGTAACACATGGTAACACATGGGCGAAACAGAGCACCTTTATTTAGGAAGGACAGTAAAAACAGTTTTAGCACCATGCCAGGGACTAGGGAAATCGCAAATGAGGCAAGACCCTCCCTCTGTGTTGCTAAGAACCTTATAATCAAGTCATAAATGTAATCACTAGAAACGCAAGTGACATAATTACCTGAATAGCACTGGCCAACTAACCTCCCAGAAGCAGCCTCAGGTATTCAAAGAACTCCTTAACTACAGTTACTAACTAGTTAGTGCCGAAGGACAATTTTGATACACTTTATTTTAAGCAACTCTTTTACAGATAAAGAGGGAGTAAAATATTTTTGAAATTCATGGAAATAGTCAATAGGTTTCCCTTAAACAACAACTTTCAGTGGCACCTTTAAAATAAGCTTTAATTTTCTAGAAATTGCTAGTGTGGAATACGAAAGCTGTGCGGTGTGTTGGAAAGCTTCTAGGTCCTGGAACACCAGATGTTCCTTGGAGAATGCATGTTATCTTTCTCTGTTCCTCAGTTTCCTTATCTGTAAAATGAGGGCTTGATAGTCCTCCAGGTCTCCCTCTTTCTTATTCTAGGACATCTTGGGGTGGCAGTGTGTAAATGACCCTTATATAAAAGAGGGTACTCTAGTAATGTGGAGAAGAGCTGTAGTTTGGCAGAGAAGATGGGGAAAAACCATTCCAGGAAAAGAAGAATGTTTCTGGCTATTGTTGAAAGGGCAGATGTCAGGTTATAAGCAGGCAAAGGTAAGAGATTTGTCAAGCTATTGTTGGAAGCATTTGCCCATGCGATTCAGAAATTAAAGTAGATGGCTAAGAAAGTGGACCATATCAGGCCAGTAAAACCCCTCAGTAGGAGTTTTCACTTAATCCATATTTGAGCAAAGAGCAATTTCTGTTAATAGTAATTCTTAGAAGAACACCTTGAGATACCTGGGAGAGAGAATGGGCACAAAGCCCCACATTTGTTGACAGTACACGTGTAATTTTTGTCTTTGTTTGAAAATACACAGGCATGTAAGCAAGAGTGTGGCTTATTTTTCCCCAGTCATACTGCCCCCCCCACCCACCCATTCCTGGAGATTTGATCCTTCTTTTCATTGGAGCTTCATCCTCTTTTAACCATTACTTCTGTTAGTCAATAAGTTTCATGCTTATAAACCTAAAAAAAAGTTAGAGTTAAAACAAATTTAGAGATTAGTCATTTCTCTCCATCACCTAATTTTATAATTAGTGTTAAGGACAGAATTAAACATATGTACTCTGTCTAAAGGGTAAAGGACACCAGCACTTGAGTCCTTAGAAGGAGAACCCCAGGCTTCCTGTGTCTACATGCAAGGAAACTAGTGGCATGAAGAAGAGACACAAGAAAAATTTCAGGAAAAGGGGAATGACTTTCAAATTCAAGCTGTCAGAACATTTTTTAAATATATGAGTGGGTTTTTCTCAATTGACAATTACTTCACACCTATTAAAATTACTGAAAAAATATAGATATAATTCCTTGTTGTAGGTATTTAGAAATACAAATGAGTAAGCACTTAAATGCATTAAAAAAATTTTTTTTTATTTAAAAAAAAATTTTTTTTCAACGTTTATTTATTTTTGGGACAGAGAGAGACAGAGCATGAACGGGGGAGGGGCAGAGAGAGAGGGAGACACAGAATCGGAAACAGGCTCCAGGCTCTGAGCCATCAGCCCAGAGCCCGACGCGGGGCTCGAACTCACGGACCGCGAGATCGTGACCTGGCTGAAGTCGGACGCTCAACCGACTGCGCCACCCAGGCGCCCCTAAAAAAAATTTTTTTAACGTTTATTTATTTTTGAGATAGAGACAGAGCATCAATGGGGGAGGGTCAGAGAGAGGGAGACACAGAATCCAAAACAGGCCCCAGGTTCTGAGCTGTCAGCACAAAGCCCGACGCGGGGCTCAAACTCACAGATCATGACCTGAGCCGAAGTTGGCCGCCCAACCGACTGAGCCACCCAGGTGCCCCGCACTTAAATGCATTTTAATGAAATAGTCAAACTCCCCCCCCTCAAACCTTTCTTTTATGTTTTTCATCATAACCACATTGTGCCAAGCTGAAAAGAAAGGAAAAATCATGGGACCAAAAGCAAACCATTCACCATTCACCTAACTGGCTTTTTGCATTGTCACCTATGTGGGGGAGGGTGTTAATTCTCCCCAAGTTGTCAGGTGAAATACCACAGGCAAAGAAGGGACCTGGCTGTGTGCAGAGGCCTGAGGTTGCTCCCAGCAATACAGCATAAAGCTAACATCAGAGGCTGGTTTGGCCTGGTGCTTCAGGCCATGGGACTCTGTGTGTGTGTGTGTGTGTGTGTGTGTGTGTGTGTGTGTGTGAGAGAGAGAGAGTGTGTGTGTGAGTGTGTGCGCGTGCGCGCTCGCGTTTTAGGTGATTTATCAGAGAAGGATCCTGTTAATCAAGTCCTCTTGATCTCCACAGAGATCTAATTTTTTTTTAATATGTGTTTATTTTGAGAGACAGAGAGAGAGCAGGCAGGGGAGGGGCAGAGATGGAGAGAGAGTATCCCAAGCAGGCTCCACACTGCCAGCACAGAGACCAACAACATGGGCCTTGATCCCATGAACCGTGAGATCCTGACCCTCAGCCGAGCCGATATCAAGAGTCAGACGCTTAACTGGCTGAACCACGCAGGCAACCCATTAACAACTTTTTAGAACTCAGCTCTTCAGCGTCTCTTTAAATAGTGATATGTGATTAATTTAAAATAGGTACCACTCTCAAATATCAGGTTTGCCCACAAAAGGAAAGTGAGGACTAGGGCACCCTGATAGGTGCAGGTAGAGTCCCCACTCTGTGGGCCCCTTGTCTTGTTGATTCTCTTGGTACCTAACAGACTTTGAACTTTGGTATTTGGCAGAACAATCGTGTGGATCAGGGACACGCCTGTCCCTTCCTTTCCAGAGACTTCAGTAACCTTGAGGCACCAGGTACTGAGGGAGAGGCAGTTTGCGGTTGTGTGCTCGGCCCTTTTCTCACTTCCCCAGACTTTTTTCCTTTTAGCTCAGACTTTGGCACCAGACTTTTTCCTTTTAGCTCAGACTTTGGCTGGGGGGTGCCGGGAAAAGGGAAGAGAACAGGGGGAAAAAGTGAAGCTCTGGCAGGGCTGGGCCTCAACACAGCTGAAAAGCCAGTGAAGGTTGTCCTTTTCCAGGCTCTCCGTGTTGCCCACTCTTCTTCCTCCTCAAATCCTCAGGCCATTCCAGTTGCCTAAAACCATTCTTCAGCTGGGCCATAAAGCCCATGCCCAAGCATGTGTGAATCACAGACAGCTGTTTAAGGAGTTTATCCTCCTAGGAATTTTGGCATTGGAACAGGGACCAGTACCTAAGAAATGAAGGTCTATCCATGGGCTTTCAGGATTTACCAGTCAGCCAGAAGCAGAGCCTTCCTGGTAACCTTGGAAGCCTTCCTGCTCTACGTGGGAGTCAAGCCCGCCTTGTCCAGTAGCTGTTGCCAAACCCAATTGTGTTTGTAAGTCTTAAGAGAATCCAGGAGAGTTTGTGGTTGGGATTTCCAAAGTGAGATCATATGGTATATTTCTAGAAGCAATGAGAGGTAACAAAAAAGCTTGGGGACTAGGAGTCAGTCACTCTTTTAGATACTAAGAATGCAGAGATGAATGAAACCATTATTCTTCTCTCTAAGGATTCCATCTAATGCAGAGACAGAAATCATCAAAGGGTGATGGCTAACGACCTGTTTCCTAACCTGAAGTAAAGCCAGATCCATCCCACCCATGTTGTAAGAACTCCAGATCAGCTCGCATTCTTCCCTGAGCATTCCTGAAGTTCCCAGGGGGTGCAAACATGTTTGCAAACTAGCCCCTTTAGCCAACATAGTGAGGCTGCCATTTGGTTCTTTCTTACTCCAGCTCCCTGGGGGAGGTCTATCCCTGCCCTAAAAGGGTCCCATGCTGCTGAGAATGCTTGAAGATGCCAACACACAGTGTCCTCTTCCTTTTTGATAGAGCACATGGTCTGACCTGTTGCTGTAGTTCTTGTCCAGACTCGACTCACCTCTGTCTCAACAGGAGCCTCCTCCAGGAAGGTATTTTGCCTCCTGCCCCACCCCCTACACCACCTGCAGTCAACCATGTAGTGAACTTGTTTACAGTGGTTTGCTGTGTGCTTCCTGAATCTTAGAGAGATTTCATGAAACAACCTTGATTTTTATTGTAGAGCCCTCCCTGTAGGCCCAGGAGGCCAGGTCAGAGGGGATGTGAATGAAGCACACCATATTCCTTGCCCAACACCGGTCCACGGCCTTGGCATCTTTCTCCCACCTCTTATCATGGCCTTCTCTATGGATGAATCCATCCCTGGAGCGTCACAGACTCTGACACAAATAGGCTTCACTTGGGCTGACCCACTAGCTTTTCACCCACACCAGGACCCACCTGAAGTCTAGAGTCAGTTTGGCACCGCTGCTCCATGCTGGCCTCAGCACGGTGTGTCCTGGGTACAGAGAATCCCCCAAAGGAAGACGTGGGCAACTCCTCCTGGGATGGGTGTGACTGTGAAGCACCTGGCAGGACTCAGAGAAGGCGCCGCTCATGCTGAGTCTGGAAAGATGAGTAGATCCACTCCCCGAAGATGAGGGGTTTGAAGTCTGCCTAAACCATTCCCCTGCTGTTTGATCTGGGAGCTTCCCGGCTTAACGTAACACCTACCTCACACAGTCCTGGTGACAGTTAAATATGATCACGTATGTGAGAGCATCATAAAATGAAAGGCAATGACTGTAATTATTATGATTATTATGATGATTTCAAGTACAGTTATTTTATTGGCAGGCAGCCTGTCTTTACTGACACCTTCTCAAAGACAGGCAGGCAGAAAACAGGTGGGTGGATGACAAGAGAGGGTTGGGGATTTTTTAAAAAAGAGCCCTGTTGGAGATGCCACACCAGTGTAGATGGTTGCTGAGGGTCTGTGAAGCAGTTGGCAGCCTGCAGCTACCTGATATTTGAAACTATAGGATCTTTATAAAGTGACCCCAGTGACCTTTGGCTCAGTTGGCTTGTTTCTATTCAAGCAACAAATCCAAATCTGCTTTGTGAGTAGATGCAGTATCAGTGTTGCACTGATGGTGGAGATAAATTTCCCAACTGTGTTACAAGGAACAGAAAATTGAGTGCTTGCGATTTATCTCTTGTGAACAGGTTAGGATGAAAGGAAGGAGAAGCCCAGGAAATACAGCCAGGAAACTTCTGAGGGTTAGTAGCTGGAAGGTTCAGGTCACAGGCAGGGTATGAATAGCTGTCACGTAACCTTCTCTGGGAATACTTTCCTGGTTCTGTGAAGTTGATGAAATAGCCTACTTAGCATTTTTCATGAAACAAAATTATGTGGCTAAGAACAAAGGACAGTGAAACAGCATCGTCTTACTCTGGAGGCTTTCTCCAAGGCGGTTCTTGGAGATGGCCCATAGGATCAGAAACAACATCTTCTGGATCCAGATTACTGCATGTCCTGTCATGGGCAAGAGTCAGAACCACAGACATCAGAAATAGGCAGCTATGGGACAAAAGGCCATGTTTATCAAACTTGGCCTTCCAGAACAAATTTCTAATCCATTCAGGTGGATTAATATTTGACCCAGTCATGCCCAGGGAAAAGGTGAATGACTCTCCTTGTTTGTCCAAGAGCAGTGTCCTTGGTTTTCATGTCTCTGCCAGGATCAGAGATCTTTAGATCTAGTCTTCCCACCCCATTTATCTGATCACTATATAATCAGAACCAAAAGGAGCCTCTAGGTTCACACAGCTGGAACTCATCTCCAGGAACAAACAGCTGGAACCCATCTTCAGTTGGAGGGAAACTTCCAGACTTTTGTAAGATTCTTCCTCCTGGGTAATCTATTTTTCTGTTTGTTTATATGTATACTATTTCTAGACATCCATCCACTTCAGTGAAACCATTTTTTCCCTTTTAAAAACTCTTGGTCCAAGTTCACGAATTAAGAAGGAAATAAGTCAGATTCTAAAATGTAAAATGCAAACAGATTTCTTCTGGGATAGCCTGAATGTAGAAATAAAAGGAAATTAGTGATACTGGGAACAAGTGGAGATTTAGAAGGGATTCCTAAGTTGTGATAGAATCCCCACAGATCTGGGAAAAGCATTTGCTGAAGGGTATCTGGACCCCCACCCCTCCGCCCTGATGTCATATGTGGCTTAACAAGGAAAGAAACAGAAAGTATACTTTTACCTTTGTTTTCTTGTAATCTTTCCTGCTAATTCTTTCCTTAAGAAAGTTTTGGGTCTCTTTGAAAGCACAATAGAACAACACATGGCAAAAGCAAAAAAAAAAAAAAAAAAAGAAAAGGTACACTGCAGGTTGAACAGAAGAAGGAAGGAAAGGGGACAAGGGAGGAATATGCATTAGGTGTCCTGCTTCCACTTTGGAGAATATTGCCCTAGGACAAATAAAAGTGTGAGACCATATTTATGGAAGCTGTAACCATAGTCACTGATCATAAACTGTCTAGTTAACTCCCTAGTGAATAAAGTTTGATAGATCTCTTGAATACAAAGCATTGCCTGTGAGGAGAGAGAATATTAGTTTTTGTGAAGATTAAAGGATTGTTTGAGGTAGAAGGTAAAGTTAATCTAGAAAACAAATTGTGGGACAAATTCCAGTAAGAAAAATGTGATGGTTATGTGCTTGGGTGTGGAAGGACAAATGTGAATGAATTTGACCACCAGATCTCTGTACCCTTGGCCTGGGCAGATTTGCTTCCCCACCACAAATAATCTCTTACTTGTTTTCTCCCAATTCCATTTGACCTCTCTTTAGGGGAAGTTTAGTATTGAGTATATAAGTGAGGAAGTTTTGAGTGGGAGAGCAGATGTTGTTACTGGTGGCCCTAGTGTATACTTGCTAGGATTGGTTTCTGGGTGGCTGAGGGAGTTAAGATTGCAGTAAACCTGGGAAAACCTCAGCTAAGCTGTTACAGAATGAATGTACAAATGCTGCAAATCAGAAACAAAAATATTCCTTAACCTCTAAGGCTAGGACATGAGGGCCTTCAAGCTCCAACAAGCAAGCGGTTTTTTAGGATGTGAAGTTCCTGTGTCGTGTCAGTCCAATGTCTTAACTAGAGGTGGGCTGTAGGCTTGGCTTACACACCAAGCCTTAAGAGATGATGTGTCTCAGTCAACCTATCATCTGTTTCTTCCAGGTGGTGCCTTGTGCCACCAACTACACTTAGACACAAACTTGTCTCTGCAATTCCATCCTGGTGGAACTAGAAAAGGCTTTTATGCTTAATGAGAACCATGGAGAAAGAGGCATTTAGAGTTAGCAACCCTAAAAGTTTTACAGATGAATACGGTAGGCCTGGAGAGGAAAATGAAGTCAGCCATTAAAAACATAATTATTGAGGGTCTACCATGAGGCAGACACTGTGATTCAAGGTGACGAATATCGGCTCTGCCCTCCTATAGATTACACACCAGTAGGAAATACTGACAAGTAAACAGGTCATTGTTGGCCCAAGATCACATAGATAATGGCTTGGAAATGGCACCCATGAAACCTGACAAGAGATAACCTTTATTTTATTATATCCTTGTGGACAGATCAGCTTCGTGACTTTTGCTTTAACAATTATATCTAGTAAAGTGTCCTTGATCTTAATATCTAAAGCATAGAGTGTTTGGACAGACACTCTTGGCAGACCTGTCAGCTCATACTCCCTTCTGTGAGCAGTGATATCCCCACAGCCTGTTAACACTGGCACTTCCTACAAGCACCCATGGTCTCCTCCCCAGCGTGGAAACCCTTGGCAACATTCCTATCCACCACTGCCACCTAATGACTCTTTTGGGTACTACCAGCTCTGGTTCTACTTCCTGATTTTTTTTTTTTCTTTCTTTTTAACTCTGGGATTTCTCCCTCTCTGGCAGAGAGGTGTTGACTGTGTGGTCTCTAACGTCCCTTCTGTCTTGACATTCTACAATACCTTTGATGTTAGAAGGCATTGCTGAACAGGAAACTTAGTTGATTACAAGTCAATAAAACTTTGAAGAGGTCTTCCAAAAAAAACTAGAAAAAGAAAACACAGCCAGGAGAATGAAAAGCGCAATGTAAGTGTAAAGAACTTGGTAGATACTGTATTGGAGCAGCAACCATGTAGGAATACTTGTTATTCTTTTAGGAGTGGCTCTCCTCCCTGCAATGATGTGCCACTTTCTTGCTAAACTTCCAAGAACACAATTTCACTTGATTCTATTACAAATGATACTCTGTGTGCTTAATGGAAAACTTTTCAGCCGCTGGTTATTTCAGTATTGTAGAATGGTCAAAAGATTCCTCAGTGTCTAATCTGGTATTTTTCAGCAGTGTACCAAATTTGTTTATAGTTATTATGAAACAGACAAGGTGGATCAATGCCAAATGTTGATGAGAATGAGAGCTCACTTTGCTTACTCTGTCACATGCCTTCCATGTAACCAGCAAAACCCTGGATCATACTCCCAGGGCTGTTTAGCAACAGGCTTACTGCTAGGACCTATTGCCTCTGTAAGGTCTACCAAAATAATTTTATATGAAAATAATGTTTATTGACTTACACACAAAAAAGCACAACATAAAAATCAATAATTAATTTAATATCTATGATAATATACCATCTATTATTAAATTTAGTATTCAAAAGAATTATATTACATTCAAGAATAATTCAAAGGTCAAAATTTTCTCCCATTATGAGAATTTCTCAGTATGTGTGATGATTGCCAAAAAAACCTAGCTGTTCATAAATTAAATTAATTACTCACAGACAATTTGAAAAACAAAATTATAAAAATCAGTTTCAGATATTCAGTGAAAAGTCATTTTTTTTATTGTTGGATATGGGGCATTCACATGTATTTGATATAATGTGTAGGACTATGGTGTTTTTTTTTTTCTGACTTACGTAGAATCAAGATGATATTTTTCCTTAAATTTTTATTTAAATTCTAGATTGTAAACATATAATGTAATATTGTTTTCAAGGACTATGGTGGTTTTAAAAGGCACTGAATACTCTTTAAGGTTTTCTCCAAAGAACTAAAGGTATAGTCAGAAACTACTTGCTGCAAACACCAAATATCTTTCAATTCTCAAATCTACAAATTTCATAAGAAATACAATCTTAAAAGTCCATAAAGAATTTCTTCTCTATTTTGTTATCATCTATACTTGTTTAATTCTATTTTTTTTTCTTGAGAGAGAGAAAGAGAAAGAGAGTGCAAGCAGAGGGTTGGAGGGAGAGGGAGAGAAAGAATATTAAACAGGCTCCATGCCCAGTGTGCAGCTGGACATGGCTAGATCTCACAACCGTGAGATCATGACCTGAGCCAAAATAAGAGTTGGATGCTTAACCAACTGAGCCACCCAGGCGTCCCTAATCCTATTTTTAATTATCTATCACTGAGTAAACATCATGTTCCAGGTAAAAAGCACCTTGTTTACCCTGTGGGTGTGTTTGAGTGTCTGACACACCGCCCCTGGGATGTGTGAGTTCTACAGTTTGAGATTGACAGCTCCTGAGAGAGAATGGTGGCGATCCTATTCTCCTTGTTCTTCCTCTGAGAAAAATTTGAGAAATCATCGCAGCAAATCGTAAGGCCTTTGACTTGAAAAAGTCTAAGGAGGGGTGCCTGGCAGGACTCTTGATCTCAGGGTTGTGAGTTTGAGCCATAGAGTTTAAGGGGGGAAAAGTGTCTAAGGAGTTGTTTTTATTTTGTTTTTGTTTTTATCACAAGGTAACATCATTTGCCTGTGTGTAACAGTCTGCGTACACGTGCAGGAAAAATTAGAAAATATTCTCTGAGGGGCGCCTGGGTGGCTCAGTCAGTTAAGCGTCCCACTCTTGATTTTGGCTTGGAGCCTGCTTGGGACTCTGACTCTCTGACTCTCTCTCTCTCTCTCTCTCTCGCAAAATAAATAATTTTTTTTAAAAGAAAATGTTATCTGAGAATGATTCAAAGTGTCCCCAATGCATAAAACAACTGAGGATAAGCTTTTATTCTTCTTCTTCCAGTCCTAAGAGTTGACCCAGACCCAATTCCAAGCATTACATGGGTTCTTCCATGTTCCTCCCTGTTCGTTCTAAATAGCACCTCATAATTCCACCTTTGGCCATGAAACACCTACTTCTTGGGGAACTAGGTCTGCCTCCTTTCTCCTGAGGATAAAACTGCTCTCAATTGCTCTCCTCATAGCCGGCTTACTAACTGACTTGAGTATCTGACATCCTGTCTTCAATAGTCCTCTGATCGACCCTTCCCTGGGCTCAGGGTTCCCTCTAAGTACCCCTTCTTCATAGCTCTCGCCTCCTATTTTACTGTCTCATCTCAGGAAATTGGAGCTCCGTCCCCTCTCCCTGGATGCACCATCCTCTTTCAGGGAGGCATTTGGTGTATCTTGATGGTCTTTGTGTTCCAGGACCTAGCACAGTGTCTGGTACCCAGTAGGGACTTACATAAAGGTTGTTAATATGTTAATCAGTGAAGTAAAGAATGTGGATGGATTTTGTAATGCTGTGATTGATAGAAAGGTAAATAGCGATCCTAAGGGATAGGAAAGAATGGTTGGGGCAGGGAGTTGTGTTCAGGAAACTTTTAATTCGACTTTGCAAAGGAATGGACTGATGAAACGTTTGAGATTAATGAAGAAGGGAAAAGAAAAGATGTATTTAGGTGACTGAGGATACCTGATTCTAGGAGCTCTGTCAGAGAGGAAAGTCCCTGTCCTTTTAGCCTAATCTGGCAATGCCATTCTGTGCCCCGACCACACCTCCTTTTGCCCTTGGCAGGAGCCCCTGTTGGAAGAGATGGTGATGGGCCAGGGCCCCCTGTTGTTGGTCTTCATGCTGGGTCTGGGTCTGACCCCGCCAACCCTGGCTCAGGATGACTCCAGGTACAAACACTTCCTGACCCAGCACTATGACGCCAAACCAAAGGGCCGGAATGACAGATACTGTGAAAGCATGATGGAGAGACGAGGCCTGACCACACCCTGCAAAGACACCAACACCTTTATTCATGGCAACAAGGGCAGCATCAAGGCCATCTGTGGAAATAAGAATGGAAACCCTTACGGAGAAGCTTTAAGACTAAGCAAGTCTCCTTTCCAGATCACCACCTGCAGGCACGTAGGAGGGTCTCCCCGGCCTCCCTGCCGGTACAGAGCTACACCAGGCTTCAGACACATTGCTGTTGCCTGTGAAAATGGCCTGCCTGTCCACTTTGATGAGTCCTTTTTCCGTCCATAACCAGCAGGCCACAGCTGGCTCTGCTCCCCTTTCCTTGCATTTCCCTCCACACCCCAGAACAGTGGTGGCAACATTCATTGCCGGGGGCCCGGAGAATGACCTGCCTGGATCTCTTGCTTTCCTTTTTACAACATGCTTAAGAAATAAAAATGACTCTGAAATCAGTAAGAATCAAAGTCTTCTCACTGATTATTGGCCTATAAATCTATTAAAACCCCATTTTCTCTACTCAGCTGCTCCCTGAGAGGATTGGATACAATAGAAATGCCCTTTTCCTTATCAGTCAGTTCCTCATTAGTCAGTAGGGAGGTGGACTTTACCTTTGTGTAAAAAGAAGGTGGTTAAATTCATCTTACAGAAAGAACTAGGAAAATTCCAGGGCTTATGGCAACTAAGCAGAATTTTCAGAAGGGGCAAATAATAAGCCCAATATTACTTTTACAAATGTTAAACCTTGAGAAAAGTTGAGGACTAAATACCAACAGATTAATCACACTTTCTCTCTTTCCCACACTCATACATGTAACCCTGCATCAATACCAAAATCCATGCAGAGTAGACACCTCTTATCTTAAGCAGGAGCTAATTTTTTTATGTTGCCTTGAATGGAATACTCCCCGGATATTCTCATGGCTATTTTATATAAAGATCAAAAAGTGATTACTTTATCATTCATTCATTCATTATTACAGTCTTTTCTCCCTAATCTCTTACTTTATCAAATAATGTCTGGCAACTGTGAGATCTTTGGGAAGGCACAGAAAGATTCCAAGCTTATTTTTTATTCTTCTTCAACTAGATTTGGTTTTCAAGTAAACAGAAACTTAAGTTAACGACATTCTCTTTGTAAAATATACTTATCAGTCCACAGGTTAAGTGATTAACTTCCTGTTAACCTAATTCCTATCAACAGGTGTCTCAATATTTTATTTAGAAAGCAGTTGATAAATTACAGTTATAAATTACAGTTTGCCATCTTGTGAATGTATAACTGTCGTGGTCACACTATCCCCAGTGGTGGCCTCCCCTGCTGCCCACATTGCTCTTAAATGGGCCAAAAACCCTGGTTTCTCAATACTCGGGTTATAGATCAGTGTCTAGGTGCCATCTGGGAGAGCCCAGCCTCCCTGAAAATATTCAGATTTGGGGAGGAAGTGATGGAGAAGTAGGTTACAGGTGTATACTCAGCACATGAATCTGTCCGCCTTGAGTTATCTATTTCAAAATTAAAAACACTGTCATTAGAGAGAAGAATTTTCCGAACCTCTCTTATTAGAAAATGTGCCTTATCATAAAATCTCAAAAACTCCTTAAAGAGTAAGAAAATTCCAATTTGTGGTAAAACATTTGGACGCTTTCTCAGGGTCTCCAACCAGTACTATATCCTTGATATGAGGCAAAGTGACTTCCATACAGATCATTGCCCCTCTCTTGATATAGAAGGTTAAAGGCACAGACCATTATTATATTGATCACACCATATCTGAGAAAACTCATGTCTTCTCCAAACATCTGCTTAGAGCATTACCATTGCAAACTCTGCTCTAGTGTTGGGTCAAATGACTGTTTCCCCGGAGATGACATGGCAACGGGCTGTGGGTGCTTCCTGTCCTGCTTTTGGAGCTAGTAGCAGCTTGGTGGCCAATCCTAGCCCTTTTTGCTCTGGGTCTCTTGTTCTCTCACCGTCAAAAGGTGTTTAGAATGAAATGTCAAGTCACAGGCAAGTCATTTCATCTGGAGTGAATCATTTGAGGAGTTGCAGTACTGGTCAGCTGTACTTTACTGACTTTGCAAGGGAAAGAGAAGAAAAACTTCAAAAATGTCAAGTCCTTTGAGGAATGGTCACATTCAAGGAAGAAACTTCAGTGCAATTTGGACAGGACAAATTTCTCTAGAGACACAGCAGAAATGCTAGTAGGTGAGATATTTCAGCTTAAAAGGGGCCTTGTAATTTCTTGGGAATAAAGGTACTCTACAAAATAAGGGGGAAGGGATCCAAAGTGTATGCAGTTTGGTGCAGTTATTCATTATTTTTATCAGATTGAAGGAAGCAAAGGAAAACAAGAGGAATGGAAATTATGAAAAGATCATTTCCAACATTTACTAAACACTATCATGGGCTGGGCGTTGTGATAAGCACTTGACATTGATTTTATCATTAATTCTTCATAACATCTCTAAGAGGTGGGTATTACCATTATGCTCATTTTACTTACGAGAAAATAGGCTGAGAGATTAAGTAATTTCCCCAAGGTCACACAGTTAATGTGGCAAAGGTAGGCTTTGGGGATCACCATATAGAAATTAGTTCTTATTGAGAGTCAATCTGGTGCAGTGGAGAAAGACTTTGGGACAAACTCTGACCAAAAACTATGTGTTGGGATGATTCAGGCATCATTTGATTTTCTGTAGTACCTAGCACCCTGAGATGTACCCATTGACGTCTACATTGGACTTCGGTTCGCAAATATTTTCCCATGTCTTGTTAAATCAGTTCGTTATTGTGGCTGAAGCCAGTTTGTTCTTATATGAATAGTTCAAGTTTTCTCTGTAGTCAGTTATTTTGCTGAACCATGATCTTGGTCACAAAGAAGGATGAGAGAAAGTAGACAGAACTGTGCAAGATGAGAGGTGCAAGATCAGATCTGGGAAAAACAACCCAAAGTACGTCATTGTGATGAAGCCATTACCCAAGTGCTAAGTGTGCCTTCAGAAGTTGTATCCATGGGTGCTGGGGTGAGGAGTAAATTGAGCATCATTTCTCCCATCCATCCTTCTTCCCATGACTCCTTCACTTCCCTCTCTTCCTGACTCCATCTCTCATATCAGCTGCAGGCACAGCAATATGACATAGAGCTTTACAACTTTCTGTGCACAGGCAAAAGGTGGCTGTGAACATAGAAGGTGGCATGTAAAAGAATGACGGTTATGTTTCATCCTGTCATTACCACTAACCAAAGTGTAGGCTTTAGGTGGAACAGATCGCAGGTCCCTCATCAGCCTTTTCAGTCACTTACACGCGTGATCCGGCATCAGGAAGCAGCACCTTTGCAAACAAAGGCCAGTAGTGCCCATATATGTCAACCCAGGGGTTCAGCTGAGGCCAGCCCTTGGACTGCACATGTAGAAATGGGCCAGTCTTCCTCAAAAAAATTGCCTTTGCTATTGAGATGCTCACTCCCTGTTGAATTGGAGATTTTTTTTTCCCCTCTACTGAGTCAACCCTGCCTCATCATAAGAGTCAAGTAGTTCACAGTTTGAGTTCATGTCAGTCCCAGACTGACAGCCAGAAGGCAGCATCTAGCTAGTGAGTTAGTGTGGTAAGTGACTCCCACCTCCACTCCCACCCTATTCCACCCCTGATTACATTCTGTTGCTAGAGAGAACCAACTCTGAGCACAAACATCTATAGTACCTTGGATATTTGGGACGTGGGGTGGGAGAGGCAATTAGAAGATGGCAGAAAGAGTACAGATTTTAGAGCCAGATAGGCCTTGGATTCCTTTCTTTAATTAGTCCCTAGCAGCAATGTTCTGAAACTATATCACAATGCTTTCTTTGTCATTGCTCCAGAGGTGTTTGTTTGTTTGTTTGTTTGTTGACTCTGTAAAATAAATGTTTATTTCCCACCATCAAGAGGTGCCAGCACAAAGATCCTGCAGCCAGAGAATACAGAGAATTACCAACAGCTATTGACAAGACAGGCAGAGCATCAAGGATAGATGCAGGACAATGGAGTATATCAGCAGGGCCTAGTTTTTTGGGTTGTACATAGAAACAGAAAAAGAAAACCCCACAATCCACATCCTTTTTTGTGGACATTGTGCTATTTATATTTCTTTCTTTATTTTTAAATGTTTATTTATTTTTGAAAGAGTGAGAGAGAAAGAGAGAGCATGAGCAAGGGAGGGGCAGAGAGAGGGGGCACAGAGGATCTGAAGCAGGGGGCTTGAACCCATGAACCGTGAGATCATGACCTGAGCTGAAGTTGGATGCCTAACCGACTGAGCCACCCAGGTGCCCCTAGATTTTTTTTTTTAACTTTGTTTTAAATGTTTTATTTATTCTTGTGAGAGAGAGACAGAGTGTGAGTGGGGTAGGAGCAGAGAGAGAGGGAGACATAATCTGAAGCAGGCTCTGAATCTGAGCTGTCAGCCCAAAGCCCGATGTGGGACTTGAATCCACGAACAGTGAGATCATGACCTGAACGGAAGTGGGACGCTTAACCGACTGAGCCCCCCAGGCCCCCCAAGATTTATTTTTTTTAATGTTTCTTAGCTTATTGGTTAATTCCACAAGCCTGGAAAACACCTTCGCGCTCTATATACATTTCACTTCATTTTTTCACAAGCTCATGCATTTCGTTTATTAGTTTATTCAGCCAATATTTACTACCTTTAGTGCACTGAGACTTGATACTCTGCTTTTGTAGGGTTCCTTTATATAATATTAACAGGATTTCCAAAAGGCCCTGATTTTAATATCATAGGAGAATAGCCAGTTAAGAGGAAAATTAAATATTAATACTAATACTAATACTAATACCTAATACTGCCCCAACCTCTTTTCTGTACTTCTTCAATTCCAGATATAAGGAATTAAAATCAGTTCATCAGCTTTCTTTGACATATCTTGAGTCTAGTGGCACCTGGGTGGCTCAGTCAGTTAAGTGCTAAGTGTCTGACTCTTGATTTTGGCTCAGGTCATGATCTCACAGTTCATGAGTTCATGCCCCCATCAAGCTCCGCAATGCCCATGCAGAGTCTACTTGGAATTGTCTCTCTCTCTCCTTCTCTGTCTGCCCCTCCCCTGCTCTCTCTCAAAAAAAAAAAAAAGAGAAGAGAAGAGAAAAAAGACATATTCTGAGTCTATCCAAATTTTTGGGAATCAGAGTCTCCAGAGGACTCAACACTCCAAAGATCACATGACTGGAGAATTACCTCAAGAAATAGTCAACTCCAGTTTCACTTAGCTCTGCCTTTTCTTCCTGTTCACGCTCTAACCATACAGGCCAGATACAATGGACAGCCACCCGGTCAGTGTCCATCCTGAGTTATTGTGCTCAGTGCAGCAACTTCTCTCCATAAAAGAGAATGACTCTTGCTTCCAGAAAAAGCCATGTTTACATACTCTTTGCTCTAGCAAAAGCAAGACAAGAAAAGTCGTGAGCAGAGAAGAGTGAGGAGCTGATAAGGTACAGATAAGGAGGAAAGAGGAGACTAGAGTTGAGGAAATGACAGTTTGCCATTCTCTTCACCTCTCTCCAGTGCCCAAATCTTACCTTCCTTTCTCCTTCCCCTTGGGCTTCTCTCTAGGCATCTCCAAGGTCGTGATGGCTCTCCAGAGGATTCATGCATTGCTTCTGCTCTTGCTGCTGACCATGCTGGGGCTGGTGCAGCCCTCCTATGGCCAGGATCGCATGTACCAACGATTCCTGCGGCAACATGTGGACCCTGAGGGGACAGGTGGCAACGATGCCTACTGCAACTTGATGATGCAAAGACGGAAGATGACTGTGCGTCAGTGCAAGCATGTCAACACTTTCATCCATGAAGACATCTGGAACATTCGTAGTATCTGCAGCACCACTAATATCCAGTGCAAGAATGGCAAGATGAACTGCCATGAGGGTGTAGTGAAGGTCACAGACTGCAGGGAGACAGGAAGTTCCAGGACCCCCAACTGCAGATATAGGGCCTTGGCAAGCACCAGGCGTGTGGTCATTGCCTGTGAGGGTAACCCCGAGATGCCTGTGCACTTTGACAGATAGACACCATCCTGCAGGGGTGACAACCCAGCCCTTGGCCTTCAACTTAATGCATAAACTGCAATGAGTAATGCATTTGAGCTGCCCCAGGCTCTGTCTCCTCTACTTCTTATTCTTTTTCTCTTTATAACCCATTCTGTTAAGCACATTGTATCAAAGAGAAATGGAGACATAAAATGAGGCTGGGCTTTTCTATAGTAAACTTTTTTGCTTGCTTTTATCATACTGGTCAGTTGAGCTCTCTCATCAGATCCTATCCTCTGGAATTTAGTCATTATCTGTATTTATATAGCACTTCAAGCATTTCAAAGTGCTTTCATCTAAATTATCTCATTTTAATAGCACAGCACTCCTGTAATGCTGCCTGTTGTATGTAGGAGCCCAAAGTTAAGAGATTTGCTGAAGACCATGAAGTTAGTGGAATAACTGAGACAGAAATCCAGTTGAACTGACTACCAATCCAGGGCTTTCTCCACTTCATCACAAGGAGCGTTTTGAAAGTAACTGCTTTTTGTTGTTTCCCAGAGTCAGCTGTTGGGAGAAGCATTACAAATTTGGAAATGTATGCTGGCAAATGAGAACTCTATCTGTGTGATTTGGCTCCCTTGTTATGCTGGGCTCTAATAAGATCAGGAAATGATGCGAGGAATTTTCTTTCTCTCTCTCCGCGACTTTTGAATCACTCTAATAAGTCAGAATATTAAAAATGTACTAGATCATTTATGACTTATTCACTCTTCCTGACTGAAATGTTTTTCATGTTTTCCTTGTAATAAAGGACATAAACTGCAGGTATCTGAGAAGGCTGTGCTGTCGTTCTTTTGGGGGGATTATTTTTTCCCTTCTGGGTAGGGAATAATTCTTTGCATTCTTAAGTTTATAAGTATGCACACACCTTAATATCCTCAAAAACTCTGGTCAAAGACTAATGCCTATCAGATCCATGACCATGACACAGAAACCTTTGTCTCATTTACTCAGAGGAAGAGACCCCTCTCAATTCTTAAATCCTTTCCTTCTCCCTCTGACTATTTTAAACAAACTGGGGAGAGGTATGAAGATGCTAGGGCTAAAGAAAGGAAGTGTGTGTGTGTGTGTGTGTGTGTGTGTGTGTGTGTGTGTGTTTGTAAGGATAAACTGAAATCATTTGAGTTACAGCAGATACAGAAAGAAATCACTTTATAAATGGATTTGGTATACATATACATTGTGAAATAATCACTACAATTAGGCTAATTATCAAATCTGTCACCTCACTGTTTTGTGTGTGTGTGGTAAGAGCACTTAGGATTTATCCCGTTAGCAAATTTCAAGTATATAGTACTATTTCGCCACCTGTTAAACAAAAAAATTAACTGAGTAAAAATTTTTTAGCTTGTGTATTTATTTTTAGTAATCTCTATGCCCAACATGGAGCTCAAACCCACAACCCCAAGATCAAGAGTTGTATACCCCTCAGACTGAATCAGCCAGGTGCCCCTTAACGGAGTACATTTTGAAGATCTTATTGGCTTTACTCAATGATTCATGGATCAGGCAGCATCCAGTCTAACAGATAGAAAGGAGCTCCAAGGAGCTATACAAAATTAAAGACTTTTATAGGCAGGAGGAAGCGGGAACAAGGATGTTATACTAGGCAAAAAAGCAGGTCCTATATTGCAAGGTAACTTTCTTTAAGGGAGTGGTAGGAATCTATTAGGCAGATTGTTTAACTAGTGCATCAAACAATTTCTGGTTTCTGGGAGAGCCAAAACTAGTTTAAGTCTCAATTTGATGATGTGGGGCTTAGCATAAGCAACTCCATTTTGGGCCTGTTATCTTGTTTTAACATATCTACAGTCAGTATGCTATACATCAGATCTCCAGAACTTATTTATTCATGATGAACATCTCCACATTTCCCCTACCCTCCCAAGCCCCTAGTAACCACCACTGTACTCTGCTTCTATGAGTTTGACTATTTTAGATTCCACATATAAGTGAGATCATACAGTATTTGTCTTTCTGTGTCTAGGTTATTTCACTCAATATAATGTCCACCACGTCCATCCATGTTGTCAAAAATCACAGGATTTCCCTCCTTTTTAAGGCTGAATAACATTCCATTGTATATTAATACCACATTTTCTTTATCACACACTTTCCTTATCCATTCAACATCACTAACCATCAGGGAAGTGCAAATCAAGACTGCATTGACATATCACCTCACACCTGTTATAGGATGGCCATCATAAAAAATAAAAATAATAATAGGTGAGTGAAAAGTGCCAGACAATTAGCTTTTTAAATTGTAACAGAGGTGCCTGACAGTAAGCTTTTGATTGCCAAGGCATCCATTCCAAAGACATCCATCTCAAATAAACATACCGCTAGCTTTACAGCTAAAAAAGGAGCTATGCTGTCCCACCCATGAACTTCCCCTTTTAGCCCTGGATGGCCTAGATAACTGACCATTTGTGTGACCCTGCTTTTCCTTTCCCAAGCTTTAATTCCCCCTCTTATATTTTAAATTCACCAATAAAAACTAAACTCTCAAAATTGTAGGCATACCACCCATGACTCCAACAAAGGCAGAGTCTGCACACTCCTTCTCTACACAAGAGCTCACTGTATGACTTTGAGTGTGCCATGTACCTTCCAGAATATATGATTAATAAGCTTTGTTTTTTCCAAGTTCACAATGGTTGTTGCTGAGATGTATCCTGCCATCATAATAAGAGCCACAAGGGCCAGTCCGCCCACAAGATTGGCTCTGGTTGGGGAAATGTCTGTGGGGGCTCAACACAAATCATGCAGGCAATGTACATGCCTCCAGGGATCCCTAGTTGATGACATCACGATACAAGAGCTGAGTCCAAGACAAAAGAGTGAGGATATACAGAAAAGAGAACCCTGCTAACTACTGGTGGGAATGTAAACTGGTGCAGCCATTATGGAAAACAGCATGAAGACTCCTCAAAAAATTAAAAATAGAACTATCCTTTGATCCAGAAATCTCATTTCTGGGTGTTTATACAAAGGAATTGAAATCAAGATCTCAAAGAGATACCCACACCTTTATGTTCATTGCAGCATTGTTCACAGTAGCCAAGACAGGGGAAAAAAACAAAAGGAGCTTCAGCAGAAAGAAATCTTAACTGAATTTCCATCATTTGACTAAAGCAGAGCCTCCTAAAAAAATGGCCACCACTAACTTCCCTCCAAAGCAGTCTCCAGACAGGAGGTGTTTCAAAAAAACTGTGTAGAGTTGCCTGGGTGGCTCAGTCAGTCGAGCATCTCACTTTAGCTCAGGTCAAGATCTCACAGTTCTTGAGTTCAAGCCCCACATCAGGCTCGCTGCTGTCAGCACAGAGTCCGCTTCAGATCCTCTGTTCCCCTCTCTCTCTCTGTCCCTTCTCAGCTCATGCATGGCTCTCTCTCAAAAATAAATAAATAAAATGTCAAAAGAAAGAAAGAAAGAAAGAAAGAAAGAAAGAAAGAAAGAAAGAGAAAAAGAAAGAGGAAGGGAAGGGAAGGGAAGGGAAGGGAAGGGAAGGGAAGGGAAGGGAAGGAAAGGAAAGGAAAGGAAAGGAAAGGAAAGGAAAGGAAAGGAAAGGAAAGGAAACTGTGTAGATGAGGTTTATCAGAACCCTTCATTTGTCTTCCCTAAAAGCCCATTTGTTTTTCCCTTGGAAGTCTTTCCCCACTCTTTTTCCCCTAACTAAGTTGGTTTATAAACTTCTATCTCTAGCTGGTCAGTGAACCTCTTCATCACAATGCATGTGTACAATTAAACCTGTTTTCTTTTTTTCCTGTTAATCTACCTATTTTCCTCCCAAAGATGTGTTTGGAAATGTATATTTAGAGTGAGGAGGAAGGATGAGAAAAGAATTCTGTCCTTGGCTCAATCCAAGTAGTCGTGAGAGTCGGTAAGTAAAAGAAACAACCTGAGGTGCCTGGTTGGCTCACTTGGAAGAGCATACAACTTTTGATCTGGGGGTCATGAGCTTGAGACCCATGTTGGGTGTAGAGGTTACTTTAAAAAAGGCAACCTTAAAAAATAAATGAATAAAAGAAACAACCCATGCTGGGCACATAACTCACTTGTGGAATTTACCATCGACTCTTGTCTGTATGCCCTCTGCTTATGTTCTACTGACCTTCAATCCTTCAGTAATGTATCAGACCCTGTATTACCTACTGTTTTCAAGTGTAGAGGTAGCAAAATTTTCCCTCCTTCGTTTCCAGGTTCTTTGACTGTTGTGACAAATAAACTGGCATAAAGCAAATTAGCAAGAGAAATTATAAGAGAAGTATTAAGGCACAAGTGTATTTCTGCCTGAATGTGTTTTTACTGAGACTTCAGAAATTCATCCAAAGCCTAATAAAAATAATGAATTGTCTTTTTTTTTCTTACATACCATTTCTCTCTGCATAAATAGTTATGGAAGATTTTAATTAGAACATTATGAATAATAAAAGATAACATTTATCACAACTGTCCAGACAATCAAGATGGGGTTAATTATGGAAAGGCTAGAACAAAGCATTTTATTTGTCTCTCATTTAAGAATTCCCAGGTAAGTGGTATAAGTTATTTAGGAATCCCATTTCTTCTGTTACATTACTCTGCCATCCCCAAGGGGAGAGGTGTTAAGCTCAATTGTATCATACACCCCTTTGGCATTCTGGTGAAGCCAATGAATGAGAATAACAATAATAATTAAGAACAAGAGAATATTTTTAAATGCACAAAATAAAATACATTGGATTTTAAATGAAATTAAATAAAATATTTAAAGTTTGTGATATAGTAATATATGTGTTTATTAGTGCATTAAGTAATAATATCTAAAGGGGGTCTAATCACTACTGTAGTTTTGAGTATGATCAGTGCAAAATATTTTGAGATATTTGCAATGACTATAAACTGATATCAAAGATTTCCACTGTTTTTAATTCAAAAGTGAATAATTGTTTTTTTGTTTTTTGTTTTTGTTTTTGTTTTTTAATTTTATTTTTTTACAGTAATCTCTACACCCAACATCAGACTCGAACTCGAACCCCAAGATGAAGGGTCACGTGCTGTATCGACTGAACCAGTCAAGCGCTCCCAAAAGTGAAAGAATTGTTAAATTTCAGTTGCAGGTTAGTGAAAATAAAGATGTTAATTTTCCCCCCTGTGAAAATAAAAAGGAAACCTGGTTTAGAATGGCGTGGGGAGGCCAGCAGGGGGCGCTCTCATACCCTGCCACTCACGTCAATTACAGATCCTACTTTGCAAGTCTTAATACTTTACAATCCCAGCAGGAAGATAGGCTTTCCCTCCCTACTAGGGAACAGCCCAGCCAATTAAGACTGTCACAACCCAGCCAATGAAAAGCCATTACACCTCCAATTCCTAGTTTACGCCAATGGACTGTTTATAACAGGCTTCCAAACTTCTTCCTTTCCTCTAGAAACAAGTGTTCCTCTCCTTTGTTCAGGGGACTGGCCTATGGTTTTGCTGTAGCTTGCTTGTCCTTGATTATAATTCTCTGCTATTCCTGAATAAGCCCATTTTTGCTGGTAGAATAACTGGTAGTTTTGTTTTTTAAGGTTGACACCCCATACCAGTTCATGGATCCTATAAATTCCATTCCTGTGGTTCTTGGAAGCCCCTGGATTCCAGGTTAAGACACCCTGAGACATAATGATCATCTGCATGAGAAAATTTATCACTATGTTTTTGGGAAACAGCTGTACCAAAACACTGAAAAACTGAATAATGGTCAAGAAAAGGATATATCAAGGAATTAATAGAAAGGAGCTAAAGTCAAGGAAAATGTTTAAAGAAAGAATATAATTAACAAATGGTTTTAAATTTGTATTCAAGGATAATATCTCTTTAGGAACTCAAATCAGAAGCCACAACCCAAGCAGCTTCTATTACAAAAGCTGGTAGAACTCTAGGAAGCAGACCAAATGAACAGCTCTCAGAAACAATGGTTAACTCACTTTCCTGGGTTGCTTTGGTAGTTGATTTCTGCAGATATAAAGGGATATGTTCCTACAGTTCAGTTCAGGTTGTTTCCCAACTGGCTTTATTTCAGAGAAGCCGTAGAATTTATGGCTTAGCCCATAGTTGAATGTGTGGATGTATGCTTTGGTTCACAATTTTTCTTCCACATCAAAAGTAGAATATCACACTTATTTCAGAAACACTGGATGAAGTAGTTAAAACTAGAAATGACTGGGCTACAACAACCTGATATTATCAACCAATATTATCAACAACTGATATCAACATAACACTTTATTGTTTAAAAAAAGCTACTTTTGGGGGTGCCTGGGTGGCTCAGTCAGTTAAGCGTCCGACTTCAGCTCAGGTCATGATCTCATGGTTCGTGGGTTCGAGCCCTGCATCGGGCTCTGTGCTGACAGCTCAGAGCCTGGAGCCTGTTTCAGATTCTGTGTCTCCCTCTCTCTCTGCCCCTCCCCCACTTGCACTCTGTCTCTCTCTGTCTCAAAAATAAATAAACATTAAAAAAAATTTTTTTAAAAAGCTACTTTTGGGGCGCCTGGGTGGCTCAGTTGGTTAGGCGTCTGGCTTCGGCTCAGGTCACGATCTTGTGGTCGCGAGTTCGAGCCCCACGTCAGGCTCTGTGCTGACTGCTCAAAGCCTGGAGCCTGTTTCAGATTCTCTGTCTCCCTCTCTCTGACCCTCCCCCCGTTCATGCTCTGTTTCTCTCTGTCTGAAAAATAAATAAACATTAAACAAAAACTTTTAAAAAAATAATTTAAAAAAGCTACTTTTCCATGCATTGCTTCCTGTAATTCTCAGAATTACTCACTCATGTCCTAGAATGTACTGTAAAATATACGGTATTGGAAACCCATGGATCTCTTTCTGAGCTTGCACCTTCACACAATAGTCCTCATAGTTTCTCCCCACTGCCTCTCTCTGTGTTCATTAAGTCACTACCTGATTCAGCAGATCACAGGAACTTGTTAGAAAGGGCTGTTGATATGTGGCCACATGATGGCCACCTTAATTCTTCTCAGAGTCATCTTTCAAATCTCCAAACCCAGGTGCCCAAAATTCCTGCCTTTTTACTCTCCCTCTTCACCCAAAAATACTAGAGAGTAATTGGACTTGCAGTACACCCTGAGACAACTCCCATTCAGTCTCTCAGCACACAATTACCAATTATTCAAGGAAAACTTGACATGAGCTGGGCTTTGAGGTGCACCAGAGTTTCTGTAAATCCAAATGTGTTTCTATAAGTGCCAATACTTCTCTACCTAATCCTAATGACATAGCTCCCATTCAAAGAGAAGATCAGGACACTATATACCAGGATGGCATTGCTACTAATATGCTTTGAAGATAAGCTCTGGGTATGAACTGAACGTGATGACTATAAAACAACAACAAAAATTTCCCTTTACTCTCTGTGAGCAGTGAAATAAAATAAAATCACTTATGGGGTGACTAGCTGGCTCAGTTGGTACATATTGTGACTCTTGATGTTAGGGTCATGAGTTTGAGCCTCATATTGGGGGTAGAGTTTACTTGAAAACAAAAATAAATAGTCACTTAGGTCAGGGGGGTGGGTAAAATGGAGCAGGGAGACCATTAAGGAGGTGGCCTTTATCTATGTCCTCATTCGGTGGAGTCATGAACTTTTGAACTGGGTCAACTCATAAATACTCTAAAGACTCTGCAGAACACCTGCAACTTGCTACAGTATCAATTGTACCTTTGCATAGTGATAGCTTTAGCAACCAATTTTGTTTAGCCAATATTAATTTTCTGTCAACAACACCAATCAAAATTCTTTGTAAACAATGTATAACAGCATTCCTCTTTTGTCTCTAAAATCCCTGACTTTTGCTCTCTTGTGGGACACTATTTGGGTTGTGTGATCAGAGCACCCCAAATTACAATTCTGGATCTCAAATAAATGCTTTTGCTTAATCATTGCCTCCTTACAATTTTTGGTTGACACCGTCTAGGTTCTTTTATTACCTCTGTAATAAAAACAGATTAACAAAAGAAAAACATACAGAAATTCAACAACATGTGTATCTCTTGTATATATTGTGGATAGTCAGAAAAACTGAGTAAAACTTCCCAAAATGACTGAAGCCACCACCTTAAATACCATCTTCAGCTAAAGACAAAAGAAATGGGTGCTGGGTGGCTCAGTGGGTTAAGCAGTTAAGCGTCTGACTTCAGCTCAGGTCATGATCTTGCAGTCTGTGAGTTTGAGCCCTGTGTCGGGCTCTGTGCTGACAGCTCAGAGACTGCTTTGGATTCTGTGTCTCCCTCTCTTTCTGCACCTCTAGTGCTCTCTCTCTCTCTCTCTCTGTCTTTCAAAATGAATAAATGTTAAAAAAAAAAAAGGACAAAAGAAAGATATTGCAGTGGGAGTGGGGAGGCCAGTTAAGGGAGGTTATGAGGAAAAGCGCAGCAAACAAAGTTAAGGTTTCTTGTGTATATTTAAGTCTGTGCCTTCTCCATTGGTAAGAGTTTCTTGTGATTTAGAGTCAGCCTTCTCTTCCTGGTACTAACAGTGAGATACTCTCACAAATGGAGATTTCCTAAATGTCCCTTACAAAAGGGTAACTTCCACTCCCGGGTTTCAGAGCTTCTCCTGGGCTTGTGGCTTCTTAAAAATAACCAGCTTAAATAATCCTTATGCCAAAGAGGTATAATTTGGAGTGGTATGCTTTGCTACCGTTCATGACAATTTGATGATAAGGTGGCCCAGTGAGAAACTCAACCAAGGTGGCTTAGCTGGGAGTAGCCCTCAAAGAAATGCATTGATAGGGACGCCTGGGTGGTTCAGTCGGTTAAGCATCCAACTTTGGCTCAGGTCATGATCTCATGGTTTGCAAGTTTGAGACCCATGTCAGGCTCTGTGCTGACAGCTCAGAGCCTGGAGCCTGCTTTGGATTCCGTGTCTCCTTCTCTCTCTGCCCCTCCCCTGCTCGTGTTCTCTCTCTCTCTCTCTCTCTCTCTCTCTCTCTCTCTCCCTCTCTCAAAAATAAATAAACATTAAAAAAGGTTAAAAAAATTCATTAATGGAAAGCACATTCAAGGATCTCACTTTATCCATAGATTGCACCTTGGACTACATACCCTCTTTATCTCTCAATGAAGATTCCACAGTTCACAACTCCAGAGGTGTTTTGTTTTGTTTTTCACTGATGTTCCCATAGACCATAGCCTAGTCATCCAGGGAATTTTCCCCAGAGGTTTTTTGGGATGTGAATTTAGGAGATAAATCTCTGATTGTCTCCTGATAACTCCAGACAACGCTTCTTCAGTATTACCTCTCCCCAGAGCCTTGCCGTTCCTTTGTGCCCTCAAGTGAGTCTTTGATGTTGGACACCTTTGCTCCAGGCTATTCTCAGAGTGAACCCAAGTGTTCTAGATGAGAAGGTACAGGAACAGGTTCACTTAGTAAGTCTGTTCCCTCTCTCCCCACCCCCACTATTAATCGGTGGAGTGCTGTACCTCTCACTGCTATTCCTCTCTTCACTGCCACAGACTTCTTGGCTCTCTGCTCTTCAGATCCACATACTGATTTCCACCACCAGTGACACGTGAGTGTTGGATCTGAACAGAGTGAGTTAGATTTAGGGTTGGTGCTGAGGATGCTTGAGGGGAAAGGCCCAGGAACACTGGAAGGGGCCTGACTGAACTTCTAGACGGTAGAGTTAAGATTGGAAAGTGGTCCAGTTTGTAAGAAGCAAAGACCTGAATTCAACTCAGGAGTAATCCCACTGATACAGTCTGTCCTGTCAACCCCTCCAATCTTTCCAAGCATAATATTTTGAAGCAACTTGAATCCTGATCTTTCATCCTGGTTAGGACCTTTGGCCAGGTATAGGGTGCCAGAAATGAGCAAGTGCCTATTCTGTCTTCTATGCTCGATGTAGCACTTTACACAATAGGGGAGGAAAAAAATTTCCTTCCATCCTTCAAGATACTTCCAACTGGTTTAAGAATTAAAATGAAATAAGATTTAGCAGGAGGGAAAAACACCAAAGTTTTATTATGTGCACATGGAGGCCCAGTAATGAAATGGAGACCCCAAGTAAATGACTGAGGCAGGCAGCTTTTATACATTTTAAATAGTGAGACAATACATTTGTGAGGAATTGACAGGAGAGAGAAAACAAATGTTTGGGAGTTCCAATTAGTAAGGAATTCTAAGCAGAATCTGGGCTGAAATAGTAGATTCGTAAAAAGGAATAAAGTTTGTTTATTCAGCTTACTTGGCTTTAAAATTCCAATCTCTGGTGGGTTGCCTGGCTGGCTCAGTTAGTGGAGCATGCAACTCTTGATCTCAGGGTTAAAAGTTCGAGTCCCACGTTAGGCATAGAACCTACTTTAAAAATAATTTTAAGCAAGTAAAATCTCTATCTTTGGTGATAAGAATATCTTTTTATTTCTTAGTATAAGGAGGGTACCTTTCATATGAGATTCATTTTCTGCTTTTAGGGGGACAGAGGAGGGTCTGAGTGTCCTTGTACTGGCTGTTTTCCAAGTAGCTTCAATTCAAAACAATCAATATACTATTGTGACACCTTTTAGGGCTCTCACATGCATATCTTGTTAGAGTCCCTCACAAGTCTGTGAGGCAGCTATTATTACGCAGATTTGAGGACACAAGTGCTCAGAGAGTTGAGAATCAGGTTAGAGATTCCATAGGGCCAGCTCCACTCCCCATGGTAAATGAGGACAGAGAGCTGGTTTAAAGGGGAAACTTTTTCACACACCTCTATGCCCTAATTTTGGCCAGGGTAGCTCCTGTGAGGGTAGTTTCAATCTTGGTACAGGATTGATTAAAATTATATTTCAGAACTGGAGCTCCTATATGATGGCATTCTTAACAATAGATCAAGATTGTTTATAACTATGATAACTAGGTAAACGGCCTCTGAGAAAGTATGTGGGTAGTCAGAAGTGATAACAGGCTTTGGGGAAGTGTTATAAGGAAGGCAGGATTAGATAAACACCATCTTGCAGAATCAGTGTAACTGTAGCCTGGGGTCTGAGGGAACCAAAACCTTCTTGCTTGGAAAATATCACCCAAGTCTTCACTCATCTTCTGCATTCCCTTAAAAGGTGGCAATCCTTTCCACTTCACAGCCATACAGCTTAAAATGCCATTTTTTTTTTCAGACTCACGCTCTTCTGAGAACTGATCCGCACTGTAAGACAGAATTAGCTAGAGGGTGATTGGTTGGAGTGGAAGAGAGGGCAGACAGGAGGTGTTTGAAATCCTCAAAATAAACTCCACCTATTTTTTACAATTTTGTGTTTGTCTCACTCAGGCTCTAGCATAATTTCAGTTCTCATAAACTTTATTATCTAACGAGATTCATCACCTTCAAGCCTGGGAACAAAATGATAAAATTGGGCCCAAGTGCCTACACTGGCAGGGAAGGAATTTTAAGTTGGAGGTCAGCTCTTAGGGCAGCTGAAATAATGCTTTCCTCTCTCCCTGCTGTGGACTCACAGGTGGCCCTGGTGACTGAGATGGCATCCTCTCTAAAGGTCCTTGGCCCTATCTTGGCCCTGCTATTTCCCCTATGTGGGCTGCTTATACACAGCCAGAACCTTTCCTGGAGGGAATTCATGAAGCAGCACTACCTGAGCACAAGCTGGAAATTCAGCGACTACAAATGCGATGATCTCATGAGGGAAAGAGGAGCTCCAAAAGACAGGAACTATCACACCTTCATCTATACCTTGTGGCACAAAATCGAGCATATATGCCTCAGGAAGTGGAGAGATCGTTACAGAAATGTATATATATGGGCCCAGCATCCCTTCAAAATCCTCCAGTGCTACCAGGAGAGTAACAAAAAGGGCTACAGAGAGCATAGCAGCTACAGCTACATTGAATTCCACTGTGGCATGAATGGGTATGTGGACAGCATAGAGGACATCCAATTGTTAGACATCAAAAATTAGAAAGTCTACCCACACCCCCAGGTTTTAGTAGAGTGCCCGTTACTTCCCAAGTGGTAGCCTGATGCCTACATCAACAGCGCTGGCTACTCCTTCCTTTGCATGTATGTGCCAATGTTTTCTCACGACTGGAGTTATGTACCACAAGGTTTCTTGATATTAAAACTGCCTGTGTTGTTTCTCTACCCTGAATACCTTTCTGCCCTCATTTACCTGATTTGCTCTTACATTTTTTTTTTTTTTAAGATTTACCTCTTATGGCTTTTCTTTTTTACTGAACCAGGGATTTTCCTGATAATGACTCTCCTTACACCTCCCTGAGCTAAATGATCTTCTCTTCCTTAAATAAATTATATCATTCCAATGTGTACGAAATTTATACATGCTATATGTGCAGAGTATGTGTTCTGTGACTGGTATAGGTGTTACAGGGTGTGTGATGCAGATTATGCTTGGATATGATTTGTGCTGAGTGTAGGGTTAAGGTGTGCGTTACTGGACTCATTCATCAAACATATCTCTAAGGAAATGCATGCATTTTGGATAGGTTAAGGCATTATGTTTCTTGAGGAATAATACATTAAGTAGAAGATAATCACAGAAATGAGTTTACCTGATAATAACCATTTTCACTAGGCAGAGAAATAGAGTCCAATACAGGACTTTAAAACGCAACCTTCAAGAATGGGTCTTAAGACTTCAATTTTGTTGGAGAAAAGAGGAAGTGAATTGCAAAATGAACTGTTGAGGACACAAGTAAGCAGAGTCCACGAAAATTCTGTTTGCTAAATGGGGAAGAGAGATTCAGAGAAAGATAAGTTTTCACTTCATATAATTTTGCCTCAGGCAGGTATGGGGAGGAGAAATACTAAACACTAAAGTACCTTGTGTTCTTCAGCCTCTTGCATTGTTGAAAGACTCCAGTCCTGAAACAATCAGAGAAAAGACCAAGGTATGAACATTTTCAGTGAGGCGGCTGTGCTCCTAGTCCTAGAGGTCTGGCCTCAATGAGTAGCCAATGAATCTAGGTTGGTCATCCTGTGCCAAGAGCAACACCACAGGTTTGCAATTTTTCAGTGCACCTGGGGATGAGCAGACAGTGGGGAGATGATGACCTATACAAACCAAACTCACAAGAGATTAGTGTTAAACCAGTAGTTCTGTATCAATAATCAATCTACATATGAGGAGGAATACTGATTGTTTTTCTCAGTTGATAAAAGCTGCTTCACAATGTAATGGCAGGGGTGCCTGGGTGGTTCATCCTGTTAAGAGTCCCACTCTTGATTTCGACTCAGGTCAGGATGGTGAGTTCGAGCCCCACATCGGGCTCCTCACTGTCAACTTGGGATTCTCTCTCTCCCTCTCTACCTCTAGCCTGCTTGTGTTCTCTTTCTCTCAAAATAAATAAATAAACTTTTAAAAATGTAGTGGAATATTTTGTGGTGGCATATTTTGGTTTCCTATAGTCATATTTCAGAATGGTCTTTTCTGGTCACCCACAGTAAGTTTTCACAAATACCCCACTTAAAAAACTTTGAAAGTTCCTTTTGTTAAAGTGTTAAAAGATGATAGGAGCACCTGAGCAGCTTAGTCGGTTAAGTGTCTGACTTCAGCTTAGGTCATGATCTCACAGTTTGTGAGTTCAAGCCCCGCATTGGGCTCTGTGCTGACAGCTCGGAGCCTGGAGCCTGCTTTGGATTCTGTGTCTCCTTCTCTCTCTGCCCCTCCCCAACTCATGCTCTGTCTCTCTCTCAAAAATAAGTAAACATAAAAAAAAATAAAAAGAAAATAAAAAGATGATGGTCCAAAACAGTATAGGAGGAAAATGGATTTAAGCCCAATTAGTATAATAGCTTTATGTTGTTGCTTGGGTTTTCCCACATCCACTTCTTTAACCCCATTTGAATAGCTGCATATTCATTTCCTGTCAGGAACTATCCTTTTATTAGAGGGAGAGAGTGTGCAAGCAGTGGAGAGAGGAAGAGGGAGAGAGAGAGGGAGAGGGAGAGGGAGAGGGAGAGGGAGAGGGAGAGAGAGAGAGAGAGAGAGAGAGAGAAAGAGAGAGTCCTAAGCAGGCTCCACACTCAGCACAGGTCTCCACAGGGCTCAACTCAGGGCTTCATCCCACAACCCTGGGATCATGACCTGAGCCAAAACCAAGAGTCAGATGCTCAATCAACTGTGCCCCTATTCTTTTCCCCCTCTTTTAATTTATGTTTTTTAATTTACATCCAAGTTACTTAGCATATACTGCAAACAGTAATTTCAGGAGTAGATTCCTTGATGCCCTTTACCCATTTAGCCCATCCCCCCCTCCCACAACCCCTCCAGTAACCCTCAGTTTGTTCTCCATACTTATGAGTCTCTTCTGTTTTGTCCCCCTCCCTGTTTTTATATTATTTTTGTTTCCCTTCCGTTATGTTCATCTGTTTTGTCTCTTAAAGTCCTCATATGAGTGAAGTCATATGATATTTGTCTTTCTCTGACTAATTTTGCTTAGCATAACACCCTCCAGTTCCATCCACGTAGTTGCAAATGGCAAGATTTCATTCTTTTTGATTGCCAAGCAATACTCCATTGTGTATATATACCACATCTTCTTTTTTTTTTTTTTTAATTTTTTTTTCAACGTTTATTTATTTTTGGGACAGAGAGAGACAGAGCATGAACGGGCGAGGGGCAGAGAGAGAGGGAGACACAGAATCAGAAACAGGCTCCAGGCTCTGAGCCATCAGCCCAGAGCCCGA
Source organism: Lynx canadensis (assembly GCF_007474595.2). Lineage (NCBI taxonomy): Eukaryota > Metazoa > Chordata > Mammalia > Carnivora > Felidae > Lynx > Lynx canadensis. The sequence goes on from NC_044308.2 coordinate 71,566,850, forward strand.
CGCGGGGCTCGAACTCACAGACCGCGAGATCGTGACCTGGCTGAAGTCGGACGCTTAACCGACTGCGCCACCCAGGCGCCCCCACATCTTCTTTATCCATTCATCCATCTATGGGCATTTGGGTTCTTTCCATACATTGGCTATTGTTGATAGTGCTGCTATAAATATTGGGGTTCATGTTCCCCTTCCTATTCTTCCCCTTTTTGTGTGCAGTGGTGAAGTCTTGGGGTGATGGGGGGGGTTCGTGGGGTCCAGAGCCGATGGCCAAGAAAGAATTCTTGAAGATGTCTTTGGTGCAAAAAGATGATTTTATTAAAGCATGGGGACAGGACCCATGGGCAGGAAGAGCTGCACAGGGGTCGTGAAGGGTAACTCATTATATACTCTCAGGTTGGAAGGGATCAGGGATAGAGTCTGTAAGGAATTTTGGAAGCAAGATTTCCAGGACCTTGAGGGGCTAGCTGTTGCTAGGGAAACACCACTTATTACCATTTAATAAAACCTCAGTCATGAGACTCTTCAGATGGATATCAGAGGGGCTATAATCCTGGAGCATGATTGCCAGCATATATCCTGGGGCACTTGACATAAAGGAAGTAGACTTACAGGATCCTGGAGGTTGGGATAATGTTTTGTTTTATTTAATTTTTTAATGTTTATGTAATTTTTGAGAGTGAGAGAGCAACGGAGAGAGACAAAGCATGAGCCCAGGAGGGACAGAGAGAGGGAGACACAGAATCTGAAACAGGGTCCAGGCTGTCAGCACAGCTGAGGTGTTGAACTTGCAAACCACGAGATCATGACCTAAGCCAAAGTCAGACACTTAACCAACTGAGCCACCCAGGCTCCCCTAAATTTGGAAAATGTTAAGCCAAGGTTCCTGTTGCCCAAAGCAAAGTGTCATCATCAAGGCAGCTGAGCTCCGGTAGGGAGATCACTCTGCTGGTCTCAAAGGCTTGTCAATGGGCTGCTTACAGTAAGGGAATTTAATTTCGCTTTTGCCTTACTTTCCCACATCACCATGGCAAGCACTTAAACCTCTTTCCTTTGTTCTTGGGTAGCCAGGAGCATGTGAGGAATATCACACATATTCCACCTGGGGAGTGGGATATGCCAGCTTGTATTTTTCCCTCAGCTTGCCTCATGCTCCCTTATCATGCAGTATTGGTGGAGTTATCCATCAAGGTTCCCAATCTCCTCTACTGGGCCAAATGATGGTCATGAGATTCGAGCTAGGCTAACAGGATTTTTTCTTATAGGAGACCAGAATATAACACCCTAAAAGATGACTCTTTGGCATAAAGATTATTATTTTTTATCAATGGAGAAGGCACAAACTTAACTATGCATAACAAACTTTACTTTTGTTTACTATACTTTTCCTGGTCATCTTTCCATAACCTGCCAGCCCCACACTGTTCTTCCTTTGTTTTAGCTAAAAATAGTCTGTAAGCCCAAAGTCATAGCACCTTATTGAATGACTCATCCTGATGTGGAGAACAAAGGCAAAAGAAATATAGGGAAAAAATTGGGGCACATACTTTGCTAGAGGCGAAAGGCAACCTTAGCTTGACATTAGCCTGATCTCCAGGACCCTGTAAAAATCCCTTTGGAAACTTCCTTTTTCTCTACCCTCCCCCCCCAAGGTATATGTTAGGAATCATCTTCCAAGCATATGGCCCACTGCTATTCACCTGAAGAGTCTCATGACTAACATTTTACTAGACAGTAGTAAATGATCTTTTCCTAACAGCAGCTAGCCCCTCAAGGTCTTGGAAACCTTGCTTCCAAATTCCTTAGAGACTTAGGCTGTCCCACACCCCCTCTCAACATGAAGGTATATAATCAGTCATCCTTTACAACCCCAGTGTAGCTCTTCCTGCCTGTGGGTCCTATCCTCATGCTTTAATAAAATCACTTTTTTGCACCAAAAATGTCTTAAGAATTCTTTCTTGGCCTTCAGCTCTGGACCCCCACCACCCCAAAACCACATCAGAAAGGAGCTCCAAAGAGCTGTACAAAAGGGAAGACTTTTCTAGTCAGGGCTGTGGAGCAAGGAAATTTTAGCAAAAGAAAGCAAAGGATTGTTTCAGGGAGGGTCACTTTCCTTTAGAGGGAAGAGCAGTGAAGGCTTATCATGCCAATTACCTCACCTTCCTTTGGGGTGCGAAAAGAGCCCATCTGAACGATTATTGCCTTGGTGCTGACCAGAAATTTCCTAACCAACCAGTTGAGACTACATTTCTGGGAGAGGTTGAAATTGCAGTTCGGTTAGGTATTAGGCCCCACCTGGATGACTTGTCCCAGCATAAGTGACTCTTGAGCTTACGGTTCTCTTAACATTCCTAAATTTCCATTCCAGGTACAGGAGGCACACATTCTTTCCCCCTGTAGTCTTATTATGGGAAAGCTGTGTAAGTTAGAAATCAATTTGCTTAACGGAGGAATTCTAACCCAATTACAAGGAAGGAAGGAAAGCATTTGGTGTAAATGTGTGGTTAGTAAAAGCCACCTTGCCTTGAAGAACTACAGTAAAGAACAGAAGAGTGAGACAGCACATGTGAAGTTTTCTCACTGAATATACCCTTTGATTGCACTTTGGTATAATTATAATGTAATTTAATAATCTTAGTAGAATGCAATAAGCACTAGTAAAAGCTGAACACATTAAGGCTGAGACAATAGTTCTGTGCCTAGAGAAGAGAAAGATCAGAGGAGAGGGTATCTGAGCACAGCCTAGAAAGATAGGTGAGTAATCAAGCAGAATAGATCAGAATAGGTCAGAAAGAGTAATCAAGCAGAATAGGTCAGAATAGGTCAGCAAAAGAAACAACACCAGTGAAAGTGTGAAGTGCTAAAATATAATGTTTTCGAGGTACCTGGGTAGCTCAGTCGGTTAAGCATCCAACTCTTGGTTTCGGCTCAGGTCATGATGTTGCAGATCTTGAGCTCGAGCCCCATGTCGGCCTCCGTGCTGACAGTGTGGAGCCTGCTTGGGATTCTCTCTCTCTCACTCTCTCTTCCCCTCTTCTGCTTGCTCTGTCTCTCTCTCAAAAAATAAATTAAAAAAAAATTTTTAAATATAATGTTTTCTAAAAGTAAAAAAGAGTAGCTATCATGAAAATTTTAAAAATAAATCCATGTTATTGAATAACTTCATAAATAAACCCATTTTATTGGACTCATTAATTAATAAGGAAATCAGTAACATGTTCAAAATGGTTCAAGTGTGATCTTGGTTTGTAGAAATGTATATTTTCTGCTGGACAAAATTCAGTTGCACTGCAATGAACAGGAAATATCTGCATTATACTCAGTTTTGTACAATTTCATTTCTATACTGCAGGTCAAGGAAAGGTATACACTTCTGTAGTGTCTGTCCATCCCTGTAGATCTGCTAAAGAACTCCAGGCACTCCAATGGGAGGACACACAATAATCTCTTTTGTCCATTTCCAAGTCTCAGACAATTTTCCCCTCAGGAGATATGGAAAACTGACAACTTATGCAGGAAAATGTATAGAGTTCCTTAATACTGGTGTGGAAAGGAAGAAAGAAATCATAAGAAACAGTATGACCCAGTAAATGGCCAAAAAAAAAAAAAAAAGGCATTACATGCCCAAATTGACCAATGGGCTAAAGGTTGGGGACAATTTTGAGTGCCAGCTCTGCAGAAACCATAAAACCAAACCTCACAAAGAAACTTGGAATTTATCACGTAGCATCAGCTTCTGACTCACTGTTCTGGCCACTCACTGGCCAGATGCCTGACACAGAAATACCTCAGTAACCATGGAAGGGGGAGTGTTCTAAGCGGTCTGAATATGGCTGATAATCATCATTGTTGTTTGGTTAAAGATACTAATCTTCTGGGGTGCCTGAGTGACTCAGTCGGTTAAGTGTTCGACTTGGTTCGGGTCATGATCATGCAGTCCGTGGGTTTGAGCCCTGCATCAGGCTTTGTGCTGACAGCTTAGAGCCTGAAACCTACTTCAGATTCTGTGTCCCCCCCTCTCTTTATGCCCTTCCCCCGCTCACGTTCCATCTCTCAAAAATAAATAAATGTTAAAAACATTTTTTTAAGATACTAATCTGTTATCTCTGTGACAAGAATTTGGCACTCTTACTTTTGCCATCAGCAAGCATATAAGTCTAGAGAAAGGAATAGGCTGAATAACAGGCCTATCCCCTTCCAGCTGAGTAGGAGAGTGGAGGAGACACAGGTGTGTTTAAATACACATGGGGTGTGTGAGGTGTGCCCACAATGGACACATCAGATGCCCTAAACTTGCTTTGCGATTGTAGGGCTGGAACAAGGGCCAAGCCAACCACCAGGGTCTGTTCCCGACACAAGGAGCTTCTGACAGTGTTCAGGATACATTACTCCAGGATATGGCATCTTGGCATAGAGAATCTTTTAAGCTAAAGAAATTTGAGAAACGACAGGTGAGGAAAAGACTTTCTGATCTTCCCCTGAAGCAGGCCATAAAACTCTCACGCGAGAGGTGCTCTCCCTATACCCAGAGGAAAGGAGCATCCTTATCTCCAAAGATGGAGAGACATGGAGAAGAATCTGAACAAACTTCTTGCTGAGTTTCCCCCAGTTGACTACACTTAGCTCATACCCTTTGTTCTATCACATCTTTCCACAACTTTCCACTTGTCATCAAACCTAGCATGAAAACACTCAGGTTTAACCACTTCTTTGGGTCTTCACATCCTTAGCAAGGCTCCCATTTCACATTAAACTTATGTTAAATAAATGTGCATGTTTTTCTGTTGTTAATCTGTTGTTGTTATAGGGAGCCCAGCTGAGAACTTCAAAGAGTAAAAGGAAAAAATATTTTTCCTCTCCTGCACTTCTAAGATTTGGGATAATTTCAGAAAGATAGATAGGAGAAGTAGACTCTCCCATTCATGTCCTCCCCAATCTGTCTTGCACTTTATCTGTGGTAGCTAGGCAGTAATTCACCTGCCTGAATTAAGACAAAGTGAAAACTTTATTTCAGGAGTCAGGCAAAGCCCAGTCTTGAGAACTTGGGCAATGGGTGAAAATCCATGTCAGCCAAGTAAAATGATTCTCAACTAGAAATTGGTATCAGATTCACTGTGGAGTTAACCAAACATAGGTGTGCAAAAGACCTCATTCCCAAAGATTCTGTTTCAGAAGGCCTGGGATCTTGGCATTTAAAAAAAATTTCTTGGACCATTCTTTTTCTTTTATGTTTATTTTTGAGATAGAGCATGAGCTTGAGCAGGGGCAGAGAGAGAGGGAGATGCAGAATCCAAAGCAGGCTCCATGCTGTCAGCACAGAGCTCAACATGGGGCTTGAACCCACCAACTGTGAGATCATGAGCTAAGTTGAAGTCAGACACTTAACCAACGGAGCCACCCAAGGCACCCCTCTTTAGGCAATTCTGATGTGAGGCCAGGGTTGGGAAGCCCTGCCTAGGGACATGGTAATCAGATACAGTTTCCCTCTGCTGGTGAGCTTGGGTACTGTCAAGTTGTGGAAGTGCAGAGAAAAGGGGTACTGTCCTGACACATGTGGCTGTACAATTGGATATATGAGTGCTAGGCAAATAGACATCTTTTTTCTTTTCTTTTTCAATTAATAGACTTATTTGTTCAGAGCAATTTTAGGTTTGCAGAAAAATTGGGCAGAAATTAAAGAAAATTCTCTTATGCTTCTCCCTTCCTCTCTCTCCTAACCACACAGTCCACAGTTTTCCTGCTCTTAACATCTTGTGTTAGTGTGCTCCTTTTGCTGTAATTGATGAACCCATACTGATTATTATTAACTGAAGTCCACAATTTAATTAGGATCAATTTTTTGCATTATATAGTTCTATGGGTTTCGACCATGCATAATGTCATTGTAGGAGAGGAAAAAGTTTTCCTTGGCTCCCTAAGGGTCTCTGGCTCGGTTTGAAAATTAAACCAACAAAGAGAGATTTATTAGGAGAAAAGCATACGAATTTTATTGAATTTTTTACATGTACATGGGAACCATCACAAGGGAATGAAGAGCTGAAGAAATGACCAGAGCAAGAAACTTCATACCTTTTAGACAAACAAACAAAACATCTGTGAAGAATTGACAAGATAAAGGGGTTTGGTTTGTGGATAGTAAATGGTGAGGAAGTAACTAGAAAGACAAGGGCTAGCTTAACAAGGTTTGTTTGCAGGTTCCTCTGTACCACCTCTGGCTGGTATGTCTTTGTCTCCAGTAAAAGAATTTATTTCCTGCCTTTATGCAAAAGAAAGAGAGAGAGAGAGAGAGAGAGAGAGAGAGAGCTTTTCTGCATTTACTGATTCTAATTGCCTTTACTGCAAAAATAATTTTTATGTCTAAGAGCCAGATTTTGAGGTGGAGGTCTGGTTTCCTTCAGCATGAACAAGGACTATCTCCTCATTTATTTAGACTTTCTTTAATTTCTTTCATCAGAGTTTTATAGTTTTCCTCATTGATCTTGTACATTTTTATTAGATTTATATCTAAACATTTCATTTTTCTTTGATGCTAATGTAAAAAAATTTTTTTTTCAAATTCCAATAGTTCATTGTTGGTATATAAGAAAGCAATTGATTTTTGTATATTAACCTTGTATGCTACAATTTTGCTATAAATAGACATCATTTTTATCCTGTAGGTAACTGAGGCCATTAAAAGCAAAAGTGTCCCACTATTATATTTATGCTCCAGAAATACTAACTTGGAAGTGATATGTACAACAGATTGGAAGGAAAAGAAGCTTGAGGCTGGGAGTCCATGCAGGAGGCTTTTATGTGAGCCCTCCATGAGACAACAAGATTGTGAATAAAGGTATTGCAGCACCAGTGGAATAGTAATAACAGATTCAAGAGGCAAATACCCTCAATTTGCCCTTTTCCTTCGTGTGTATGGGTCTTTTTGTTACCAAACTCAAACTTGTCCGTGCATCTGATGCACAGTAAGCCAAATTCTGAGACACTGGATTTAAAACAAAGAAAGCTTTATTGTAGGAAAGGCAGCCCAGGGAGAAGTCAGAGGATCATTCCCAAAGCTGTTTTGCCCTGATGAGCTTAGCTACAGCTTATATACATGAGAGAGGGGAAGGTATGAGGTTTCAAGAAACCCCCTTGTTAGGAGAGAGGCCTTGAAACAATCTGGAGGTAAGCATTCTTCTGGAAAATGAGTCGCTATTTGGGACCTGGGATCAGACACATCAAGATAGATGTTACTGTCCGGTCTCTATCAGGTTTCTACAAGTGGTGGGTAAACAGGGAGTAGGGGTGAAAAACTGACTGATGGTACATGGGGTTAAGAGGTACGTTAAACGTAAGTACAGAACAAAACAACGTGAAACTGAGTTAATAATGCAATTAATTCAACTGTAGTTTTGCTCATGCTTTCAAAACAGGTCCAAAAACCAATAGTCCTGCCTTATCTTCACACACAGTTCCCTCTTTGGGGTGCCCTTACCCCACCTCTTCACCTAACTTCTAATTAATCCTCAAAACTCAGTTCAGGTGTTGTGACCTTCTCTCTGCTCACTCCTCACAGTTCCCTGTTGTTTCCTCCACCACAGCTGCAAGTGCTATTTATATTTATTAATATACAATGTAGTGTTCTATTTATCCGGCTGTCTCTTTCATTAAATCATGAGCTCCTGAATCTAAGTAGCCATTATCTAGCCCCCAATAAACATACACATAAATAAATAATTCATTCATGTCTGTTGTTGGAATTCACAACATTATCAAGTACATGACAATTATTATATCAAATTTACATGGTGTGCTTTGTCCTAAAGAACTGAAATCATAGAGCTTCAAAACGCTGAAGCTTCAGATCAGGAAGGAAACACTCAACCCATATCAGGAAGTCATCAGTTCCTCAAAACTTCTTTGAGTCACGTTGTTTGTTTAAATAGGGCTTACTCCTCCTGTGTCTGCAGTGATACTGATTTTAAACAGTGAGTTTGAGAGTCTGGGTTTCATCCACACTGTGCGTAAGAAGTTCACCTTTCAAGTCCTAGGTTTCTCTTTCCTAGGGCCCAGAACCCATCAGTCCCCTGCTGCACCCAGGTGGACAGGAGGCTCTGGCATACCTGGGAGGGGAACAGCAGACAAAAGCCTCTGAGTCTGGGACTAACCACTGCTTCTGTTCTCAGCGGGAGCCCCAACACGGAGACCTGGTAAGGAGAGAAGCCTGGGAGCTGGGGAGTAGAGCGGTGAAGATGGCTGGAAGGTCTGCATCAAATAGATGGAGGACAAATATTCCAGGAGGGTGGAGGGAAGAAACAATGTTCTGTAAGCATAAGTATAGGAAAAAGAGAAGAAAATGATCTGCCAATCAGAGGAAAAGACATCTTACCTTATATTCCTCCTCACTGGGCTTCAGTCTCTTCATAGGATTGTGAGACTCAAGTGAGGAAGAAGATAGCTAAAAAAAAAAAGAAAAAGGAAAGACCAATGACCATCTTAAAAGGCACAATAAAAATCTAAATGGTTGTGAATAATAATTTTGCTCTTATTGCTTCTACTACTATCACTACCTCATTTCTTTCTCTCTTCTTACAGAGAAAAGATGAGACTGGATCTTCTGGGACGCTTTCCTCTCCTCCTGCTGCTGCTGGCTTTATGGGGGCCAGTGCGTCCACTTTGTGCTTGGCGTCAATTCCTCACCAGGGCCCAGTGGTTTGAAATTCAGCACGTAAGGTCAAGCCCTGTCAGCTGCAACACGGAAATGAATGGTGTCAATAATTATACTCAGAACTGTAAGGTTCACAACACCTTTCTGCATGACTCCTTCAAGAACGTGTCTGATACCTGTCTTTTGTCCAACGTGACCTGCAAAAATGGGATGAATAACTGCCACCAGAGTCCACAGCGTGTTAATATGACTGACTGCACACTCACTTCAGGGAAGTATCCCAACTGCAAGTACAAAGATACTCCCCTGTACAAATTCTTCATTATTGCCTGTGATCCCCCTCAGCAGGGCGACCCTCCCTATCGGTGGGTTCCTGTACACTTAGATAAGGTTATTTGAAGTTTCCATCACTTTCCCTGTCATTCAGCACAGGTTTTCTTATGATCTCCTCTGCTATTTCTTTTCCTTTGTTGATTTCCATGGTTCCCATAGAAGAAAGAAGGAGGGTACTGGGGGGGGGGGGTGGATTCACATGCCAAGGATGCAAGACCAGCGCTGGGGACAAAGAGACATGGGATTCTTTTCTGCTTTGGGAGCTCTGTGTGTTTTGAAGGAAGGCAATAGGCAAGAGGGCAAAGAAAGACACAGGCTTCCATATTTTTAATCTTGGAACTTCTGCCAGGCTTTGGTGCACTGTGTTCACAGCAATAAAACCACTTTCTTTTGCATTGTAACGACTATGAGTATGTGTGTTTGGGGCCCCTGTACATCATTGCCACTCTGGAGCCATCTAGACTTGCATTTGCCAGCATTCTCAGAACTATTTGGGTCTTAGGCAACCTTAGAGGTTATTAAGCAACCTTGGGCCTCTGCCACTTCTCTCACCACTGTGTCTTTGGGACTTTGGAGCAAGAAAGTTCTCTATCCCTTCAAACTCTGTTCATAGATTTTACATATTTCCCTTAAAACCATTGTCTATGTTTATCTGTAGGTGGCATGGATGCCTCATAGACTGTTTTGACAGCACTTTCACACACAGATTCTAACACTGACAACTGACGCATCGTAGATCTTTACTATTGGTTTCTATATTTCATCAGATAATGTTTTAAATATAGGTAGTAGTAAGGATAATAATCCACTATAGGCTTAGAGTCAATTCTCCCATTATCATTTTTTAAAAAAACTATTTTTTAAATGATTATTTGTTTATTTTGAAAGAAAGAGTACTAGCAGGGGAGGGGCTGAGAGAGGGGAAGAGAGAGAATCCCAAACAGGCTCTGTGTCATTAGCGCAGAGCCCTATGAGGGCTCAATCTCATGAACCATGAGATCATGACCTGAGCTGAAATCAAGACAGTCAACCGACTGAGCTACCCAGGTGCCCCCAATTCTCCCAATCTTTTGGAATCAATGAAGAGAAAACATAAATTCAAGAAAAAAAAAAGCAGTGGGAAACTAAAAAAAAAGCCTTATGTAAATCCTGAAATATCACAGAAATAATGGCGTTTTGGAACAGGTAGTGGATTTAGAAATTGAAGGACTAGGGCTAAGAATTAGGCTGGAGTAAGAATTTAGGTCTTACATCCGGATGGCCAACAGGCACATGAAAAGATGTTCAGCGTCGCTCCTTATCAGGGAAATACAAATCAAAACCACACTCAGGTATCACCTCACGCCAGTCAGAGTGGACAAAATGAACAAATCAGGAGACTATAGATGCTGGAGAGGATGTGGAGAAACGGGAACCCTCTTGCACTGTTGGTGGGAATGCAAATCGGTGCAGCCGCTCTGGAAAGCAGTGTGGAGGTTCCTCAGAAAATTAAAAATAGACCTACCCTATGACCCAGCAATAGCACTGCTAGGAATTTATCCAAGGGATACAGGAGTACTGATGCATAGGGGCACTTGTACCCCAATGTTCATAGCAGCACTCTCAACAATAGCCAAATTATGGAAAGAGCCTAAATGTCCATCAACTGATGAATGGATAAAGAAATTGTGGTTTATATACACAATGGAATACTACATGGCAATGAGAAAAAATGAAATATGGCCCTTTGTAGCAACGTGGATGGAACTGGAGAGTGTGATGCTAAGTGAAATAAGCCATACAGAGAAAGACAGATACCATATGGTTTCACTCTTATGTGGATCCTGAGAAACTTAACAGGAACCCATGGGGGAGGGGAAGGAAAAAAAAAAAAAAAAGAGGTTAGCTTGGGAGAGAGCCAAAGCATAAGAGACTGTTAAAAACTGAGAACAAACTGAGGGTTGATGGGGGGTAGGAGGGAGGGGAGGGTGGGTGATGGGTATTGAGGAGGGCACCTTTTGGGATGAGCACTGGGTGTTGTATGGAAACCAATTTGACAATAAATTTCATATAAAAAAAAAGAATTTAGGTCTTAGATGTAGGGGAGGAAGAATAATTTTCCCTCTATCCTCCTAGATTCTTGACTGAGACCCTCCCTATCCCATAATAAAAAGGCAGATTAATGAGACAAAAACCATTTAAATTACGTACATACATATGGGAGCCCCACAAAAATATGAGATACTCAAAAGCAGCCAGCCAGCTGAGGCTTATGTACCATCCTGGGCTAAGGAAAGGATAGGGGTCAAGGATTTTAAGGGGGGGGGGAAGGCAATTCATAGCAAGGTAAGAAGAGGAAATGTTTGGTAAACAAAATTTGCCCTGCCATGCAGATGAGCCACTCAGATGAAAAAGCAATCTCTATTATAGCTCACTTCCATGTACAGGTCCCCCTTCTCATGTAAATTTGCTCTATGAAAGGGTAACCTCTACTCTGCTTTCAGAATTTCTCCTGTGTCTCAAAATGAGCAGCTTAAAATAATTCTTATGCCAAAGAGTCACATTTTGGGGTGGCATATTCTGCTACACATCATACCCTTCAGTTTTCTTGTCAACTACTAGACTCATTGGGCTAGCAGGCCAGTGTAAGTCAAAGTGTTTTGTAGACTGATCTGACTTTGAGTAGCAGCCAAACACAATGCATATTAGAAAGGCCACATATTGAAATAGTTTCAAGTCTGTCAATTACCAGTACTGCAGAATGGTTCTTTCCAAACCAAGCTATTCCTTTAACAGGTGTGCTAATTGGGCTCACTTTCCTTTATGCCACATATTTATATCGTATCTTTGAAACAAAGACTGAAATATGAAGTTTCAGGTTTCAGGAGCATGGATTCCAAGGGTGCTAAATATTTAAGGCCCTTCTCAGTGGGAAGAGAAATGAAGGCAGGACAACTTGGCATCTGAGAAGGTGGGTACCCATAGGGGAAATTCTGAGAGGATTTCAGTCCTCCAATTTAGAGCAGCTTTCTTTTTTTTTTTTTCCCAATATATGAAATTTATTGTCAAATTTGTTTCCATACAACACCCAGTGTAGAGCAGCTTTCAATAGTATTCATCTTTAAGCAGTGTTGTACTTACATTGTATAGTTTCAGTCTTCAAGTAAAGTCTGTGGGGAGTGGACAGAAGGACCTGTGTTCGTGCTTGATGTAAACCAGTGTAAGAAAGTACCATCATCCTCAGGGAAAGGGATCTTCAGATGGCCTGCGCTGACCTAATCGGGAATCAGAATGGACTTATGTACAATATAAATGATGGGGTTTGGGAATGGTGGTGGGGGTTAAGAGCTGACAGCCAAGAAATACTGTATTTCTTGACAGCCAAGAAATAATTCTTAAAGATGTCTCTGGTGCAAAAAGTTGATTTTATTAAAGCACAAGGACAGGACCCAGGGGCAGAAAGAGCTGCACTGGGGTTGTGAAGAGTGCCTGGTTATATACTACAGAGTTGGGGGAGGTAATGGCAAAAGGCAGGCCTCCAGAAGGACTCTGATATGCTAAAGAGGACTCCAGGGATACCTGAGTCCTTGCTATTGTCAAGTTCAGGTTGTTTTTTCCTCTAGTAAGGCATTATCATTAGGATGGTAGGGGGTTCGTGGAAAAATATTATACTCTGTATTTGCCTCAAGTATTTGTCAATGAGCTCAGGTTATAAGGACATTTAATTCTACCTGCCATTTCCTTCTTGCCTTTATTCCCCACATCACTATGGAGGGGAGGGTGATAATAGGGCCTCCAGGAAAGTGAATCCATAGTTTTCAGGAGATTAGGCTATTGATTGTAAACTGATAGATTAGGCTATTGATTGTAAACTGATAGAGATATGTCCTGCATGACTGTGATCTCTATCAGTCAACCACTTGTTTCCTTTCCTTTCCTTTTGCTCTTGGGAAGCCAGGAGTGGCTGAGGAATATCATACATATCCCACTGGTGGGGAGGAGGGGTGCTAGCTTGTGCTTTGTCCTCAGCTTGCCTCATACTCCCTCATCATAAACATTACCTGGACAATTCCACAGATTCTTGGAGAAAGAAAAGACTGAATTTCCTTTACTCAAACCACTCAGTTACTCACTGTTACTCAACTATAGTTATTTATACATTAAAGGGAACTCATAGATTGAAGAAATTGTAGGAGGGAGTAAGAATGAGGATAACTTTGGGAAAATCTCTTATGATGAAAGGTGTTAGTTCTAAACAAATGGACTAGATGGTGGAGTCTCTCAGATTTGTGCTATTTTCTGCATTCAATAATGTATTCTGGGAGAGTCAAGATAATTGACTAAATCAGATACTCATTTAGGTATATCCCTAAATCAGCTAAAATGACCTGATAGCATTATACAATGGTCCAAAAAGTAGTAAAACTTAGAAAAAAATTTAGGAAGTAGGAATTAAGATGGCACAGTAGTGGGGGACCCTATGCTTGTCTTGTCCCTTCAACATAGCCATATAAAGATCAACTCATTCTGAACACCCAAGAAATCAATCTGAGGACTGAGAGAACAAACTGCACATTCAGAGGGAGAAAAATGGCCACATAGTGGTAGTTAGGAGCTGCAAAGAGTTGATTTGGGGGAGAAAATAATCAAGGCTGCTGCAGAGGGGAGGGACCCCTGATCATGGAGAAGGAAGCAAGAGAGAAAGAGTGAAAGTAGCACATAGGGAATTGCATAAGAAAAACTCTTCCCCAAAACCATTGACTGAGAAAAGGAGAAGGGCTGACTATTGCAAGTTTTTATAAGCAGCAGATCTCAAAGTTTGAAGTTTTAGAAGTCCACCCTGATGTGGGAAATAAAGGCAGAAGGAAATGCAGATAAAATCATATTTCCTTATGACCTGCAGCCCATTGACAGATACTGGAAGCAAGCAGAGTAGAAAATTTCTCCCGGAACTCCCTACTGTCTTAATGTTAAAGCTTTGCTAGAGAGAAAAACAACTTTAGCCTGACAGCAGCTAAGCCTCCAATATCCTGTGAGTCTTCTTTAGCATATGAAAATCACTTTGGAAACTTCCCTTTGACTTTACCTCCCCCAACTACTAAGTATATAATCAGTCTCTCCTCATGGTCCCGGGGTGGCTCTTCCTGCCCACGGGTCTTGTCCCTGTGCTTTAATAAAATCACCGTTTTGCACCAAAGATCTCTCAAGAATCCTTTCTTGGCTATGGGCTCTAGGCCCCACCACCATTCCAAAACCCCATCACACACCATCTCTGCCTAGTCGACTCAGTGGTTCTCCTCTGGGGAAGGAGGACAGAGGCCCAGGAGTTGGACACTTAACTGACTGAGCTGCCCAGGTGCCCCCAGATGAACTAGATTTTAAACTGAAGTCTGTAATAAGAGATGAAGAAGGGCACTACATCATAATTAAGGGATATATCCATCAAGAAGATCTAACAACTGTAAATATTTATGCCCCTAACTTGAACACCCAAATATATAAATCAATTAATCACAAACATACAGAAACTCATTGATAATAATACAATAATAGTAGGGGACTTCAACACCCCCACTTAGAGCAACCGACAAGTCATCTAAGCAGAAAATCAAGAAGGAAACAATGGCTTTAAATGACACACTGGACCACACGGACTCAGCAGATCCATTCAAAACATTTCATCCTAAAGAAGCAGAATACATATTCTTTTCAAGTGCACGTGGAACATTCTCCAGCATAGACCACATACTGGGTCACAAATCAGGCCTCAACAAGTACAAAAAGATTGAGATCATGCCATGCATATTTTCAGACCACAATACTATGAAACTTGAAGTCAACCACAAGAAAAAATTTGGAAAGACCACAAATACATGGAAGTTAAAGAACTTCCTTCTGAAGAATGAATGGGTTAACCAGAAAATTAAAGAAGAAATAAATAAATAAATGGAAGGCAAATGAAAATGAAAACAGGACAGTCCAAAACCTTTGGGATGCCCCAAAGGTGGTCCTAAGAGGGAAGTATATAGCAATACAGGTCTGTATCAAGAAGCAAGACAAGTCTCAATACACAGCCTAACCTTACACCTAAAGGAGATTGAAAAGGATAAGCAAATGAAGCCTAAAGCTAGCAGAAGAAGGGAAATAATAAAGAATAGAGTAGATATAAATGATATAGAAACAACAGGAACAACAACAACAACAAAAACAGAAGAACAGATCAATGAAACTAAGAACCGGTTCTTTGAAAGAATTAATAAAATTGATAAACCTCTAGCCATACTTAGCAAAAAGAAAAGAAAAAGGACCCAAATAAATAAAATCACAAATGAAAGAAGACAGATGACAACCAACACAACAGAAAAAGTAAGAATTATAAGAGAATATTATGAAAAATTATATGCCAACAAACTTGGCAATCTGGAAAAAAGGGATAACTTCCAAGAAACATAAAAATTACCAAAACTGAAACAGGAAGAAACAAAAAATTGAAGAGACACATAACCAGGAAACAAACTGAATCAGCAATCAAAAATCTCCCAACAAACAAAAGTCCAGGGCCAGATGGCTTCCCAGGAGAATTCTACCAGACCTTTAAAGAAGAAATAGAGGCATCTGGGTGGCTCAGTCAATTAAGCATCTGACTCTTGATTTTGGCTCAGGTCATGATCTCACAGTTCATGGGATCAAGCCCCACACTGGGCTGTGCTGACAGCACAGAGTCTGCTTGGGGATTCTCTCTCTGCCCCTCCCCCCCTCATACTCTCTTTAAATAAATAAATCAATTTTTAAAAATAAAGAGTTAATATCTATTCTTCTCAAATTTTTCTAAAAAATAGAAATGGAAAGAAAACTTCCAAACTCATTCTACAAGGCCAGCATTATCTTGATTCCAAAGCCAGACAAAGCAGAATTATAGGCCAACATCCCTGATTAACATGGGTGCAAAAATTGGCAACAAGATACGAGCAAATCAAATCCAACAGTATATTAAAAAATTAGTCACCACAATCAAGTGGGATTTATTCCTGGGCTGAAAGGGTGGCTCCATATTTGCAAATCAACCAATATGATACACCACATTAGTGAAAGAAAGGATAAGAACCATATGACACTCTCAATAGATGCAGAAATAGCATTTGACAAAATACAGCATCCATTCTTGATAAAAATCCTCAAAAAAGTAGGGATAGAGGCAACAGACCTCAATATCATAAAGTCCATATACAAAAGACCTACAGCTAATATCGTCCTCAATGAGGAAAAACTGAGAGCTTTTTCTCTACAGTCAGGAACAAGACAGGGAAATCCAGTCTCATTGTTATTTAACATTGTACTGAAAGTCCTAGCCTCAGCAATCAGACAACAAAAAAGAAATAAAAGGCATCCAAATCATCAAGGAAGAAGTCAAATCTTCACTATTTGCAGATGACACGATACTCTATGTAGAAAACCCAAAAGACTCCGCCAAAAAATTGCTAGAACTAATACACAAATTACGCAAAGTCACAGGATATAAAATAAACATACAGAAATCTGTTGCCTTTCTATACAACAATGATGAAGCAGCAGAAAAGAAATCAAGTAATTGATCCCATTTACAATTTCATCAAAAACAATAAAATACTTAGGGATAAATTTAACCAAAGAAGTAAAAGATCCGTGTGCTCTGAAAACTATAAAACCTTTATGAAAGAAATTGAAGAGGACACAAAGAAATGGAAACGCATTCCATACTCATGGATTGGAAGAACAAACACTGTTAAAATCTCTGTACTACCCAAAGCAATCTACACATTTAATGCAATCCCTATCAAAATAACACCAACATTTTTTAATTTATTTTTTTAATATACATCCAAGTTAGTTAGCATATAGTGCAACAGTAATTTCAGGAGTAGATTAATGCCACTTACCCATTTAGCCCATCCCCCCTCCCACAACCCCCCCAGTAACCCTCTGTTTGTTCTCCATATTTAAGAGTCTCTTATGTTTTTGTCCCCTTCCCTGTTTTTATATTATTTTTGCATCTCTTCCCTTATGTTCATCTGTTTTGTGTCTTAAAGTTCTCATATGAGTGAAGTCATTTGATATTTGTGTTTCTCTGACTAATTTCACTTAGCATAATACCCTCTAGTTCCATTCACATAATTGCAAATGAACACCAGCATTTTTTACAGAGGTAGAACAAACAATCCTACAATTTGTATGGAGCCACAAAGGACCCCAAATAACCAAAGCAATCCTGAAAAAGAAAAGCAAACCTGGAGGCATCACAATTCTGGACTTCAAGATGTATTACAAACCTGTAGTCATCAGGACAGTATGTTACTGCTGTAAAAATAGACAATAGATCAATGGAATAGAATAGAAAACCCAGAAATGGACCCACAACTATATGGTCAACTAGTCTTCAACTAAGCATGAAAGAATGTCCAATGAAAAAAACAAAGACAGTCTCTTCAACAAATGGTGTTCGGAAAACTGGACAGCAACATGCAGAATGAAACTGGACCACTTCCTTACACCATACACAAAAATAAATTCAAAATGGGTGGAAGACCTGTATGTGAGATAGGAAACCATAAAAATCATAGAGGAGAACAGAGGCGGTAACCTCTTTGACCTCAGCTGAAGCAACTTCTTACTAGACACGTCTCCAGAACAAATGGAAACAAAAGCAAATATGAACTACTGGGACTTGATCAAGATAAAAGTCTTCTGCACAGCAAAGGAAAAAAATCAACGAAACTAAAAGTCAACCTATAGAATCTCAATCTTCTGTTGATGAATATGTAGAAAATTTTTACCAATGTAGATTTAGATGTGGAATTGTCAAGCCATATGTATATTTTCAATTTTACTGAATATTGCCATATTTTCTTCAAACCGATCGTAGCATATTGCATTTTCCAAAGATGTCCACACCAACATATCCCATTCTACATGCTCTTCTTGTAGTGTGATGTTGATTCTCCTTTATTAAAAGGTATGGTCTGTGTTTCCTTTCCCTGAGTATGGGTTAGTTTTAGGAACTCACTTCTATTTTATTTTTTTAATGTTTATTTTTGAGAGAAAGAGCGCAAGTGGGGGAGGTGCAGAGACAGAGGAGAGACAGAGAATTTGAAGCAGGTTCCGCAATGACAGCAGAGAGCCCCATATGGGGCTTGAAGTCATGAACCACCACGAGATCAGGACCTGATTCAAAATAAGATGCTCAATGCCTAAGCCACCCAGGGACCCTGGAACTCACTTCTAATAAATAGAACACAAAGTAGCACTGCATGATGTCCACGGCCAAGTCATAAAAGGTGATACAGCTTCAGCTGCATTGTCCTTCTCTGTCTTGGGACACAGTCTCCATGCTATAGAGAAACTCATGCCACCCAGAGAAGCCTGGTACAGATATTTCAGCCAACAGGCCCAGCTAATGTCTCAGCCACTATCAACCACTCATCATGTGTGGTGAACACGCCTTCAGGTGATTCCTGCTCTTAATCTTTGAGTCCTCCAGCTGTGGCCTCAGACATTGGAGCAGAGACAAGCTGCCCTCACTGTGTTCTATTTGAATTCCTGACCCACTCAAATTTTTCCTTTCTTTATAACAAAACAAAACAAAACAAAAAACCCAAAGGAGGGAGATTTCTCACACAAACCTTCTAAGGGAAATATTGAGCAATATAACAGCCTATGGCCCCAGTTTTTACCACATATGCAGAAATGTTCTTTTTTCCCCTCTTGTGGTCATATTGTATAGCACCCTCCTAACAACAGTTAACTAACAACAGTTGATAAACGGCCGTTAGCCAAGATTGCAATGCAGGCTGCAGCTCAGTGTCTAAAAGTCTAAAAGTCCATTCATGTCATGTTCCAGCTACTGTTTTAATCAAAGGAGTTCACCATGTGGGAGTCTCAGAGTGTTCACTATCAAGGACAGAGTAAAGCTGGGGAGTGTTTTAGTTGTTTTTTTGTTTTTTGCTTCTTTGTTTTTTATTTAACTGAAATCCATACTTCATTCAGATTTCCTTAGATTTTACCAATGTTCTTGTTCTGTTCCAGGGTCCCATCCAAGACACCACTTTATATTTAGTTGTCATGTGTCCTTAGGCTCCTCTTGACTATGACAGTCTTTCAAACTATCCTTGTTTTTGAGGACCATGATAATTTTGTAGAGAACTGGTCAGGTGTTTTGCAAAATGTAATCATCCTAGTTTTAAACCAACTTTTCTGGGGTGCCTGGGTGGCTCAGTTGGTTAAGTTTCGGACTCTTGATTTAGGCTCAGGTCATGATCTCAGGCTCTGCGCTGACAGCACAGGGCTTGCTTGGTATTCTCTCCCCCTGCCCTTACCCCTTCCCTCAAAAATAAATAAATAAACATTAAACCAAATTTTCTTTCAAATTGTCATTAATTGGTGGGCCCAGGCTGCAAAGAGGAGTAGTTGGCTTTTGCATTGAAAAGACCTGTGGTAGGAATAAACAACGGAATATCCTTGGAAGTGGGGGGCTGAGTGAGTGAGTGATTGATTGATTGATTGATTGATTGCTTTTCACACTGACACGTTTTTAACCTGCAGCTTTCAGAGCAGAGATGACCCGGTTCTGGCAGGTGCACGGAGACCAGGGCCCCTGTGCCCACCGTGTTCGCAGGGCGGGCAGTCTATCACACCCTGCATCCTCCTGTTGTGTCCGCCAAGCACAGGCCCGGGTGTCTGTGTCCAGCTGGGCCAGCCCACGGCCAAAGTCGGTCTGGTACATGGCACCTCTGCAGGGTCCGCACCCCCTCCCACGGTTGCTTCAGGGTGCCAGCCGTCCCTCGGGGACCGGGTGGGGGACCACGGAAGCCCCTGGCTCTGAGGAGCACCCGTTAGATGAGACCCGGACCCCTGCCTCCCTTCAGGGCCCAGTGGGAAGAGCGTCCAGGAAAGATCTGGGGTCCCACGGTGAAGACTTCGGGGGCGCGGTGCGCCAGGGGCTGTGCCCAGGCTCTCTGTCCGGATTCAGATACGTGCTCCCCGCGTGCACTCGCCACAGTCTCCCACTTCTGAGCAGCAGTGTGAGAGTTACAGTCGCTCCACATCTTTGACGATATGTGGTATGGTCAGTCATTTTAATTTTGACCACTATAATAAGTGTGTAATGGTTCTAATTTGCATTTCCTTAATGACCGATGATATGGAACAATTGGATAGTTTGATTTCCTATTACTAAATGTTGAGTTTTGAGATTCCTTTATGTGCTCTGGATACATATTTTTAAAAATCAGATATCTGGTTTGCAAATACTGTCCTAGTTAGTAGCTTGTCTACTCATTCTCCTGATTCTTCTTTTAAAGAACAGAAGTTCCCAGTTATGTTTAAAGCTTTATTGACATAGAGCTGAAACACCATATGCTACATGTATTTAAAGAGTATAGTCTGGTAAGTTTTGACCTATGCATCCACTCATGAAACCACCACCATGATCAAGATAGTAAACATATCCATGCTTTCCCCAAATTTTCTTCCTACTACTTTATAATCCCTCCCTCCTGATTTACTGCCCCCACCCCCACACCAATTTTATAATAAGTTTTGAAACCAAGTGGTGTTAGCCTTTCAACTTTGTTCTTTTTAAAGTTGTTTTGGCTATTGTAGGTTCTTTGTATTTCCCTGTGAATTTTAGAATCAGCTTACCCTCCAGGGATTTTGATTAGGAATGATTTGATTCTATAGATCAATTTGGGGAAAACTGACATATTAATAATACTGAGTCTTTAGACCCATGAACATTATATAGCTCTCTTTACATTTTCTTGGCAAATCTTTTGATTTTTAATATTGATGAGGTTCAGGATGCACGTCCCAAACTATGGCACCTTGGCATAATATATGTTCATCAATCTGTTCCCATTGCTCAGATGAAGGAAAACATGGAGCCTTCCCTTCTGTCCCCACTAACACCAAGCTCCAATGCTTTAGTGCAGGATGTATGATGGGATGAGTTACTTCAGGGACTGGGGGATGAAATGGTGGCACACAGAGCACTGATCCAAAAAATTAAGAGATTCAACTCAAGATAACTGGAAGAATTGGTGACAGAGTGTATTAGTCTGCTAGGGCCACCATAATAAGATACCACAGACTGAGTGCCTTAAACAACAGAAGTTCATTTTCTCACAGTTCTGGAAACCAGAAGTCCAAAATCAAGGCTTTGGAAGGTTTGGTTTCTTCTGAGGCCTCTTTCTGCAGCTTGCAGAAGGCTGCCTTCTTGCTGTGCCCTTACATGGTCTTCTCTGCCCACATGAACACCTGACATTTCTCTGTGTGTTCAAATTTCCTCATCTTATAAAGACACCAGTCACATTGGATTAAGGCCCACCCTAAGGGCCTCATTTTGACTTAATCATGTCTTTAAAGGCCCTAACTTCAAATATAATCACATTCAGAGATACAGTCAAAACATTTCTGAGAACCTAGGGCTTCACCATATAGCCTTTGAGAAAATACAATTCAGCACATAGCAGAGGGTATCAAGAAATGGATAAATTTTTAAAGAGTGGTTTATAGGAGCCTCTAAAAACCAAGTAATGATGTGAGGCATTCATGTGTTTTAGTCTCTAATTACAGCTTGGCTACTTCTGTGAGATGAGAATACAATGAATAAATTTAATCTGTACTCTGCTCTTATGACAGCTGTTTATTTGGTGGCTACCAAGAGTGTTGAAGATTTCACAGATAGCAGTTATGTAAAAAAATGTATTGAGGAAAGAAATGATGGTTTTATATCTCCCATTATCTAGGCTGACTGAAGGAATTGCAGGTGCATATGGGTGCTGTAAAAAATACAAGGGTTGCAAAATGAACTACTGGGACCTTATCAAAATAAAAAAGTTTCTGCACAGTAAAGGAAACAATCAGCAAAACTAAAAGGCAACTGACAGAATGGGAGAAGATATTTGCAAATGACATATCAGATAAAGGGTTAATATCCAAAATCTATAAAGAACTGATCAAACTCAACACCCAAAAAACAAATAATCTAGTGAAGAAATGGGCCATTTCTCCAAGGAAGACATCCAGATGGCCAACTGACACATGAAAAAGTGCTCAACATCACTCATCATCAGGGACATACTAATCAAAACCAAAATGAGATACCACCTGACACCTGTCAGAATGGCTAACATTAATAACTCAGGCGACAACAGATGTTGGCGAGGATGTGGAGAAAGAGGATCTCTTTTGCACTGTTGGTGGCAATGCAAGCTGGTGCAGCCACTCTGGAAAACAGTATGGAGGTTCCTCAAAAAACTAAAAATAGAACTACCCTACGACCCAGCAATTGCACTACTAGGCATTTATCCACGGGATATAGGTGTGCTGTTTTGAAGGGATACATGCACCCCCATGTTTATAGCAGCACTATCAGGAATAGCCAAAGTATGGCAAGAGCCCAAATGTCCATCGATGGATGAATGGATAAAGAAGATGTGGTATATACATATATATACAATGGAGTATTGCTCGGCAATCAAAGAGAATGAAATCTTGCCATTTGCAACTACGTGGATGGAACTGGAGGGTATTATGCTAAGTGAAATTAGTCAGAGAAAGACAAAAATCATGTGACTTCACTCATATGAGGACATTAAAAGACAAAACAGATGAACATAAGGGAAGGGAAACAAAAATAATATGAAAACAGGGAGGGGGACAAAACAGAAGAGACTCATAAATATGGAGAACAAACTGAGGGTTACTGGAGGGATTGTGGGTGGAGGGATGGGCTAAATGGGTAAGAGGCATTAAGGAATCTACTCCTGAAATCATTGTTTCACTATATGTTAATTGGGATATAAATTTAAAAAAAAATAAAAAATAAAATTAAAAAAAAAAAAGAAAGTGCCGAAGACCTAGAATAGCTAAGACAAACTCATAATTTGTGATTTGAGGAAGTAGTGGGGGAGATCTGAATTGGGAGGATTTTCTAACTGCTTTGGAACCACATTTATCATATTGTATCCAGAACTAGTAGTAAATAAGTTGTTTTAAATCAAAAAAAGAAAAAGAAAACAGTAAGAAAAACTGAATTAAAAGTGGTTAAAAGATTTGAATAGACACTTTAAGTTGTGGGTGACAAGCAGAGGAAAAGATGCTCAATATTATTAATCACTAGAGAAATGAAAATTACAGCCACAATGATACACCACCCTATGCCAGTTATAATGGCTAAAACTAAAAGGACAAACAATACCAAGAGCTGGTGAGAATGCAGAGAAAATGATGGGAAGGCAAGATAGTACAGATTCTTTGGAAAACAGTTGAATAGTTTATTATTATGTCAAACATATATTTACCATAGGATCTAGAATTCCAAATCCTGTCAAGTAGCCAAGAGAAATAAAAATATGTGTTAATATTTGAATATTTATAAAGGCTTTATTCATAACTGCCAAAATTTACCATCTCAAATGTCCTTCAAATGGGTAAAGAAATTGTGGTATACCCATATAATGGAACACAAACAACTGATACATACAACACCATGGATGAGCTTCAAATACCTTATGCTAAATAAAAGAAGCTAGATTTAAAAAAAAAAAATACAAGGACTGGATATCACTCTACAGAACTTAAGTAAAACATCAAGGCTCGCCAAAGAGTTGGCCCACCATTCCTAAAAGCCCAAATAAAGAAGGTAGAATTCCGGAAAAGTGAAGCTATATTTCCTGTGAGGAAAAATAGATATTCTTCCTACTCCTGAATGATTTGATCAGTGAACTTCCCACACCAGAAAGTCAACAGAACCAAGGGAGCTATGTACCCAACTATGCCATCCTTTCTAATCTTGTTTTCTTATCCCTTTTTATCTCCAAGTCTCTCCAGACCTACTTCTTTGATGCCATATCCTTAATTCCTTCTACCTTCCGTCTTCTGACTTCCTCTTTCTCCACTGCCTGCCCTCCCCAACCTAAACACTCCCACTTATACAATCTCCAGCTGAAAGCCGATCAGTACAGTATCAGTATTGCTGAGTGCAGTACTAAGAAGCATATCATAGGTCTCTCCACTGGACTGCCTCCGTGGAAACAGTGGGCAGGGGAAGGAAGATTTGGGGTGTAGAAATTTGGGGAGGGGAGTTTGCATGGTTCTTTAGGATGTTGAATCACCATTTGTTGACTGGGCCGGCCAGGCACCCCCCAGCTTTTGTTAGGCATGTTTCCAATGGCACGCAGGAAATTCCAGATCACACTCCTGCGTTCTCTTGTTTGCTGCCCAGATCTTGGCTCCGCATGAGCTGTCAGGGTCCAGAAAGCCTAACAAGCCCCGATAGGAGCTAGCTGCCAACTTGACTCTCAGAGACTGTCTAAAGTTGCCTGAGAGGGAAATCGGCCCTAAAAGGGTGCTTGAAGTTGGCTAGGACAATGAGAGAAGAAATCTGAATAAAACCAGATCTCAATGATGTGACTATTCTAGAGATGCCTTCTCACACGTAACCAAAAACCACATGCCACTGGCCGGCACAGCTAGAAAGGGAATAGTTGCTCACCTAGAAAGTCGTCAGTGTGAGGGGACTTTGAAATTACCAAACCCATCCCTCTGGCTTTACAGATTAGAACACTGTGGTCCAGGAATGCTTGGCTGGCTTAGTCAGTGGAACATGCAACTTTTGATCTCAAGGTTGTGAGTTTGAGCCCCACATTTGGTATAGAGATTATAAGAAAGGAAAAGAAAAGAAAGAAAAGAAAAAGAAAGAAAAGAAAGAAAAGAAAAGAAAAGAAAAGAAAGAAGGAAGGAAGGAAGGAAGGAAGGAAGGAAGGAAGGAAGGAAAGAAAGAAGAAAGAAAGAAAGAAAGAAAGAAAGAAAGAAAGAAAAGAAGAAAGAAAGAAAGAAAGAAAGAAAAGGAGGAAAACGGTGGCCCAAGAGGGCTACAGACTTGCCTCAGGGCACAGGGAACTGATAGTAGGGCTAGGACTAAAACAGTTGCCCTGGCCCAATTATCCACCCGGCTGCATACTCAGAGAAGGTGAAAAAGGAAGGAAACTGACCCCGTGTGTAGGCCCTGTCCAGACTTGCAGCAAAACGAATGTAGGGAATGAGGAATAGCAGTGATGAACTTTAAAGTACAGTCACCAAACTCATTAGCAGGAGCCGCCCAGTGATACTCTGTCCCTTCAGGTGAACAACTCCTTCTTTATTGTTAATTAAGAAGACAATAAGAGAGTGAGAAGGGAGATAAGCTTGGAGGGAGGAGGCTGAGAAGACACCCACCCATCCACACTTACTGCAAGCCACAGAGAAACCCAAAGTACGTGTGAATTTCTTGAATGATCTGTGGAGGTGCTATCGGTCTTGTCCCCCAGAAAGTGACTCCTGGCAACATTCTGAGATGCTTCCAGGTATGTTACTATACTAGTCATCTAGTACGTTTTCATTCTGTAATTTCTGTGTACGGACCTCCATCATGAAACACGAATCATACAGGCGGAGGGCCGTCCCACACTTAGGATCAAGTCCCAAAGGCAATACTGAAGTGCTTTCCATTGAGGCAGATAGATTCAATGCCCCGTTAGTGTTCCCACTTGCTCCATGAGGGCTGAATCAGTCTAAGAAGGCAGGAGGAGGGTGTTGGGAGCAGCCTTTCATTTCAGTTAGAGAGAAAGCTCAAACTGCAAGCACTAATGAAGCAGCACTTGGAAAGAAAGAACCTGAGTGATTCTCATTGACTATGCAGGGGTCTATTGGCTGCTGAACTGAAGGAGGAGTTTACCCCAGAGAGGGCCAGGAGAGGATCAGTGGGGCAGGAGCCACTGTGATTTTGTGGGTACACTCGAAGCTGTGAGAGTAAGGAAGAGCTGGGACACTGAGCTGTGTTTACCTGTCCATTGAGAATGCAGAATTCCTGAAGCTTGTTTGGTTTAAAGAATTTTCTGAATATTAGCATTTTCCTTCTTAGAAGAATCACTGGATATGGCCATTTCTGCCTTTAAACAGATACTCATCTTAACGTGTTAGCACCTCCAACTTAAAATTAATCTGCCTGGATTAGTCTCCTGGAAGGGGTTACTTATGCCTTTATTTGTGGGCTAGCTACAGTCTCCCCACTGAACAGAGATCTCTGGTTTGTCACCAGACTGTTTGAGGTCTTTCTCTCCTTGATTGTGCCTGACCCTCTCCAGGACAGGACTAGGTCTTTCTTCTCCACGTGTCCTCCTATTCAGAGTACTTTCCCTCTGCACCAGCTCCCTGGCTGTGCAGGTATGGACCATTGTCATCACCTATCACTTTATTCCCCAGATGGAAGCCCCCAGCAGTCCCAGGCCCAGAATGTGCGGGCGGTCAGAAGCCAGAGCTGGTGAGTGCACAGATATTGATGCAGTCACACCCCAAGTGAGAGTTCTTAAAAGCTCCAGTGAAGTATTCTCTCAGCACCAGCAGGAGGGAAATGAGGAGCTTTGGGTTTGGGAACAAAAGTGAAATGAACTTAAGACAAATTCTGGCTCAAGGAACATATCTAGGAACTCCAAGTTTCCTTCTCTTCCATCCTCACTGCTAGTAAGAACGTGATCCCCATTACCACAGAAATGCCCCCCCCCCACACAGAGAGGGACAAATGGCTCCCTCTCACCTGTAGCCCTCCTCCCTCATACAGATGTGAAAGATTCATGTTGCATAAGGGAAACACAGTCTCTTCTGACATTTATGAGTGTGGCACAATGACAGAACTGGGCAAAGAGGTTGGAGGTAGGGCCTTTCTCTAGTTCTATGACCTTGTCTAGAGCCAGATGCAACTGTAAAGAGGGGGGTCAGATGTAATGATTAAATGACGACAGAAGCTGAGTCTAGCCTTTACAATGACTGTACAGAAGTGGCGCCAAGAATGGAGCACTCACAGGCCAAGTGCACTGGGAACCTGGGAGAGAGCCACCAGTGAGCTCAGGGAGAGAGCCACCAAACTCCCTCCACAGCACTTAGTAAAAGAGAGACTACAGACTATTCTTCCTGAGTCAACTCTGGTAGCAGAAAGGACACCAAGTGGAAGGAAGCCAGGGGACTGGGGTCTAGCCCCAGCTCTGCCACTAACTAGCAGTGGCCATGAACAAGTCACTGAACCTTTCTGAGATTCAGGCTGTTCCTCTGGAAAAAGGCAGGGATGACATTAGGGATGGTGAATGGCACGCACACCTTTACCTCCATCCTGCCTTTAATAGAGGCTATGGTTCAACCACATCACTTACTAGAATTTTTTTCTACAGCATTCTGGGCAGGACCTTCCAAAAGGGTTGGTACAGAAGCCAAAATCTCCTTATTCTCCAATTTTATAAACTCTACAGTGCCCTCTAATTCCTACATTGAAGGTTCCGACTTTCCAACTAGGACATAACTATTTTTTTTCTGATTTAGTGATAGCTCACTCAAAAAAAAAAAAAAAAAGGAAAAGGACAATTTAGGATCATACTTTCATACACTCCTGTATGCAGTCTGCTCCACCCAGGGGCTGAGCAGGGTCTTCCTGAGGTTACCCCATCCTTCCTTCTGTGCCAGACATTCTTGTATTTGAACCTTGCCCTCTGTCAGTTCACCCAGCATGACAGTCCCAGACTGGAGCTCCCTTCTATCCCAAATAGCCCATACTTCACAGCTTAATAATATTTGGCATCAAGGAATCTACAAGGAGGGGAATGATCTCCGGTTACTAAAAACCAAGACGAGAGAAGGCATTGAATGATTCTATCCAATGCTTACCAAAGCTAACCAGAATTTCAGTTCTCACCCCTGGCAGGAAAGCAATCACACAAACAGTACGAGGATAAGGCCAGCTTCAGAAATTCAGGTGGAGGGGCGCCCGTGTGGCTCAGTTGGTTAAGCATCTGACTTCAGCTCAGGTTATGATCTCACAGCTCAGCTCACGAGTGTGAGCCCCGAGTCAGGCCGGGAGCTGGATTCTCTCTCCCTCTCTCTG
Source organism: Lynx canadensis (assembly GCF_007474595.2). Taxonomy (NCBI): domain Eukaryota; kingdom Metazoa; phylum Chordata; class Mammalia; order Carnivora; family Felidae; genus Lynx; species Lynx canadensis. Next base: position 71,594,743 of record NC_044308.2, read on the forward strand.
TCCGTCCCTCCCTGCCCCTCCCCCCCTCACTCTCTTTCAAAAAAGAAAAGAAAAGAAATACAGGTGGATGCAACTGTGTTTTATTGAAAGAAGTTGTGAAGTGGTTAACATGGGGCACACCTCACCCCTCAAACCATGCAAGGGCAAGCCTTGGGCAGGGAAACATTTGTGTACTGGGGAGGAGCACCAACTTGAGTTACTTCCCTCAGGGCAGGGAAGGGAGAGGGGAGACGCAGGGGTCACAGTGGTGAGGGGGTGCATCTCACTGCTCCGGCCTCAGGTGGAGACCTAAATAGAATCATCAAAGTGGACTGGCACATACGGGTCCCCCTCACAGGCCACGATGATGTATTTATCTTTCTGGGTGGTCTCATATATACATCTGGGGTATCTGGAGCTACGCCTCAGGTGGCAGTCGGTGATATTCATCTTTGAGACACTCTGGTGGCAGTTGGGCTGCCCATTCTTGCAGGTGACATTTCCCTGGAGGCAGACGTCCTGGACATCTGCCAGAGGCTCATGTACAAAGGTGTTCACCGGCTTGCACTGTCCGTCTGTCATTTGCCGGCGCCTCATCATTTCGTTGCAGTAGTTGGGGCCGAAGTTGGTGGGGTTCGAGTCCACGTGCTGCCGCTGGAACTTCATGGCCCGGGATTCCTTGCCCAGAGAAGGCTGGACGTACCCCAGCGCCAGCAGCACCAGGACCAGAAGTGGGAACAAGATGCAGAACGTTTTCTGAGCCATGGTGGTCTCACTTCCCTGGGAGAGCCTAGCTAGGAAAGGGAGAGGAGAGAGAAAGCGCTGCCTGAGAAAGAGAACCCCAGCTCCTACCTGTGGCCTCTCTGGCTTACAGTCTCCCTTTGGGTCCTCCAGAAAGATATCCCTCCCTCTGCACAATTTTCCAAGTAATGACACACTCACATACACTGTTCTCCTACTAGCTAGAGAGAGGTGGTCTTCCCCTCCGGGTGGTGACATTGAAAGTGACCTCAAATCCTGCAGTCCTGTGCCTGAATACTAGGGAGTTTTAAATTTAAAATACATCTAGACCCAGAACTCAAGTGGCTCATTAGAAAATCCTTTTGAATAAACTGTGAGCTAAATTGCATCCCTGAGATACCACCAGAACATCTAGGATCATAACTGACAGAGCTCTGTTGTCCTCCAACACAAGGGAAGCAGCCCACTGCCCAACACTGGCATCACAAAGGGATGCCATTGTATTCCAAAGAGAGGTGCTTGTGTCCCCCAGCTTGGGGCAGGGGGGCTGCTGCTCTTTCTCCAGCCCCATTCATTAGTTGTCTGCAGCTCCCATGCTCCATCTGGATATTTGCCTAGCCCAAGCTTTCTCCATGCGAGCCTCACCCACCCTGATCCTTCTTCTCCAACCCTTAAGCAGAAGGAGTCCCTGAGACTGCCTCTTGGGCTACTGACCTGGGTCTCTAGCTTTGTCTTCAGGTGAGAGCAGAAGGCCAGTCTCTGCAATCCCTGGATCCCCGGGGTATGAATCTTATATAGATTACAAAGGGGCTTGGCTTCTAAGAAAAGAAGGGTGGGAGGAGCATCTTGCTTTCAGTCCAGAGGGAATCGAGGACGTTGGGAGCAAGGGGTGAGGAATCAGCCAGGCCAAACTTTTGCAGCATTGCTGGGAAGGATGAGTCTTTGCCTATAGGAACCTTCCTGTGAATCTCATGGGTCTGCTGGTTCACAAGGAGCAGCAGAGAAAGTCACCACAGCACTGGTGCCTGAACTCCAGCAAAGTCTTTGTAATCTCAGGGCCATTTTCACCAAAGAGCCCTCAGTAGTGGTTAGCAGAGGGCACATAAACGTGTGATCACCAAGCAGGAGGGAAATGAAGGTCCTCTCTCTCCCCAGGAGTCCTGGAGCGGTTGAAATTCCTTCTGTGAGGAGGGGGGGGTGAGGCATCCAGCTGGAGGCTTCTCAGGTCCAGGGGCAGGGAGGTAGTGCCCGCCTGTGACCTAGCCCAGTGTGGCCACTGCAGCCGACGTGGGTTCGGAAGGTGAGTGTGTGGGTGGTTCGCATCTACAGCGACCACTCCTGTAAGGTCAGAGTTGAGAGGAACTGAAGCTAAACCAAAACCCCAAATCCCTGTTGGAGAAAAAAAAGAGAACGCCATATTTCTTTTTATTTTATTTTATTTTTTAATTTATTTTTTTAAATTTACATCCAAGTTAGTTAGCATATAGTGCAACAATGATTTCAGGAGTAGATTCCTTAATGCCCTTTGCCCATTTAGCCCATCCCCCCTCCCACAACCCCTCCAGCAACCCTCTGTTTGTTCTCCGTATTTAAGAGTCTCGAATGTTTTGTCCCCCTCCCTGTTTTTATATTATTTTTGCTTCCCTTCCCTTATGTTCATCTGGTTTGTCTCTTAAAGTTCTCATATGAGTGAAGTCATATGATATTTGTGTTTCTCTAATTTCGCTTAGCATAATACCCTCTAGTTCCATCTACGTTGTTGCAAATGACAAGATTTCATTCTTTTTGACTGCCAATTAACATTCCATTGTGTGTGTGTGTATGTATATATATATATATATATATATACCACATCTTCTTTATCCATTTATCCATTGATGGACATTTAGGCTCCTTCCATACATTGGCTATTGTTGATAGTGCTGCTATAAACATTGGGGTGCACTTGCCCCTTCAAAACAGCACAACTGTATCCCCTGGATAAATACCTAGTAGTGCAATTGCTGGGTTGTAGGAGAACGCCATATTTCTTAACAGCAGAATTGCCTCTGCCAACCAAAAAAGAGGCAAAACTGATGAAGAACAAAGGCCTTTATGGAGGTGGGAGGTCTCAGGATTGCAATTTGGGGAGCAGATTCCAGAGTACCCTGAAAAGTGTTCTGCCTACACAGGAAGAGTGGGATTTTCAGGAGAAAGAGGGACAGGGGGGCAATTACCTAATTCAAATAAGGGAGGAGAAGGAAAAATGTGATTGGCACTAACAGACTGAGCCATGGGTATTTACACTTTGACTAACTGACTTCTTGGTGTTATCAAGCCACACTCTTCCTGATAGGCATTAATTAATTATTCTGTTTTCAGAAAGTCCACACTGCCACTTTTATGATCCAGATGCCAGGTGTCCTGCTGACTTTGTAAACAACTGCTTGTAAAACAATTACTGTGTCTGGCCCAGATCAAAAGGTCTTCTTGCCCAATTCAAAAGTTCATTAGAAAAGGAAATGGAATTTCAAGATGGATTCTGTTGTGTCTAGAAATTTTATAAAATTTCACACCTCCTAGAAAGGGACCTGTTTTTGCTAGGTGACCATTTCAATTCTTGTGGAGTGAAAAAAATAAACATACCCTCCAACGGTCTTGGTCCAAATTCTGACTTAGCATCTTACGAGTTGGGCAAGCTAGTGAACTTAATTTATTTCTCTGTTCCTCAGTTTCCTCATCTCTGAAATGGGGATGATGATATGTATGTCTTAGCTTTATTATGAGGACAAAATAAGGTAAGGTGTACAGAGGGCTTAGAAAGGTCTCTAGAAAGCATGATCAATGTTGGCTCTCGTGATTGCTCATGTAGGGTGGTGTTGAGATCCTTAAGGAGTCTGTTTCATTAACATTGTGCCAACTCTGACTTACTCCTTATAAGGGGTGAAGTAAGGGAACTGCCAGGCTTTTGCTTTACTGAAAACCTGAATTGAAAAAAGCACGAAGTTTTGAAGCCCTGGGGTGGGAGAGACAAGGGAAAGGGAGAGAAGAGAGGGACTTCTGGGAGAAGAACAGAATTCTTTAAAGGGAAACGTTTTTATTGTTTGCCACATGATATCCAAGAAATCTGTAGTAAAGTCAGCACTATTTGCTAATGCACATGAATTTGGAAGTAGCAGTAGGGCCAAGGAAGATGTGGTATGGTGTGAGTTTTCAGTTTTGTATTTCTGTAATTTGACCAACACCCCACCCTCCACCTGGGTTTTGTCTTCTCTTAATCCTTAGACAGTACTCATATCATCTGGAGTAGTGTTGGGAGGAAAACTTTTCCTAACCACTTAGGTTCATGTTGGAGAGCCTACAAATTAACTGACAAAAGACAGTTTAACAGGCAAATAGACAACATTTATCCATATGCCTGTGTAAGAGCACAAAAGTGGTTTAAAGCTAAAAAGCTAAGGATGAGGGTTTATATGCTAACTTAATAGGGAGAAGGGGGGGGGCTCTATAGGAAACAGGTGGGGTTTTGTTTTGTTTTTTCATTTTCTTTTTAATGTTTGTTTATTTGAGAGAGAGAGAGAGAGAGAGAGAGAGAGAGAGAGAGAGAGAGGAAGACTGCAAGCAGGGGGAGGGGCAGAAAGAAAGGAAGACAGAATCAGAAGCAGGCTCCAGGCTCTGAGCTGTCAGCACAGAGCCAGATGCAGAGCTCAAACCCACAAACCGTGAGATCATGACCTGAGCCGTAGTCGGTCACTTAACCAATGGAGCCACCCAGGCTCACTTTGTTTGTTTGTTTGTTTGTTGTTGTTGTTTTTAAGAGAGATAAATGAGCTTTTAGGGGAACAAGTAGGAAGTAAGATAACTTGTGATAATGTTTGTTTATGCAGGTGTGAGTGATTTGTCTTCTTTCTGGCTGTAAAACTGCCCTAGGGGCGCCTGGGTGGTGCAGTCGGTTAAGCGTCCGACTTCGGCCAGGTCACGATCTCGCGGTCTGTGAGTTCGAGCCCCGCGTCAGGCTCTGGGCTGATGGCTCGGAGCCTGGAGCCTGTTTCCGATTCTGTGTCTCCCTCTCTCTCTGCCCCTCCCCCGTTCATGCTCTGTCTCTCTCTGTCCCAAAAATAAAATAAACGTTAAAAAAAAATTAAAAAAAAAAAAAAAACTGCCCCAGAGGGGATTTACAGTGCCTTCACTCTCAGAAGACTCTGCCTTTATTCAGATAAAAGAAGCTGTGAAAAGCCTTCTTCTGCATCTTCTGAGTCTCAAATATCTTCAGTTTAAAATAATCTCCATATCGGGGCACCTAGGTGGCTCAGTCAGTTGAGCGTCTGACTTTGGCTCAGGTCATGATTTCATGGTTCATGAGTTGGAGCCCCACGTTGGGCTTTGCACTGACAACATGGACCCTGCTTCAGATTCTCTGCCTCCTTCTCTCTCTGCCCCTCCACCATTTGTGCTCCTCTCTCTCTCAAAAAATAAACATTAAAAACAAAATCTCCCTATCAACTCTGGGGATCCAAGTGGGCCATGCTAAAAAATCAAAATCAAGCAGAGTGAGTATACAGATGTAATTGGCTTTATTTGATGATCCATGAATGGGGCTGCATCCCATTGAGCAGACAGAAGCTCTGAAGAGCTGTACAAAATGGAAGACCTTTATAGGCAGAAGAAAGTGGGACAAGGAAGTTAATCTAGCAAAGAGTGGATTGTTCCAGGCATAAGTAATAGAGTAAGTCAAAATATCACGTGCTACCTAATTAAAGTACAACAAGAAGAACACAGCATCACTTCCCTGATCTTCCTATCAAAGATGCTTAACTTGAATTTAATAATGAAGAAAATCAGGCGAACCCAAATTGAAAGATATGCTACAAAACAACTGTCAAAGTCAGGAAGTCAAGAAAAACCTGAGGAATTGTCCCAGGTGGAAGGAAAGTAGAGAGACATAGCAACTAAAACAACATGTAATTCTGAACTGAAATCTTTTGCTATAAAAGACACTATTGAGGGGTGCCTTGGTGGCTCAGTTGGTTAAGCGTCTGAATTTGGCTCAGGTCATGATTTCACGGTTCGTGAATTCAAGGCTGCTTCAGATTCTCTGTCTCCCTCTCTTTCTGCCCCTCCCCTACTCTTGCTCTGTCTCTCTCAAAAATAAATAAACATTAAAAAACAATTTTTTTTAAAGACACTATTGAGGCAATTGGCAAACTTGAATGGGATCTGAGGATTAAATTGTGGTTCTGCATCAATGTTCATTTCCTGTTTGATGACTGTGGTTAAGTAGGAGAATGTCCTTGTTTGTATGCAACACACGCTAATGTATTTGGTGGGGGTGAGGGTGGCAGGAGGTGGTGGGCATCATGGTTTCAAACTGGTTTATGGCTCAATTGGCTCAAGAAAAAGAAAGCTCTTGGAATTCTACTTTCAACTTTTAGGTGAACTTGAGTTTCTTTTCAAAATGAAAAAAAAAATCTCATTAAAAAAATATATATCACAGTGGGAAAATCCAGACAGGATATTTTAGAAAGAGACAGAGGAGAGGCAGAGGGAGAGAGAAAGAATCCCTGGGAGCATGACCTGAGCTGAAATCAAGAGTCAGACACTCAATCAACTGAGCCATCCAGGCACCCTTCAGACAGAAGACTTCTAAAGTTTATTTGTTTATTTCAATAGCAAGAGAGAGAGAGAGAGAATGTGTAGGGGAGGGGTAAAGAGACAGGGAGAGAGAGAGAATCCCAAGCAGGCTTTGCACTGTCAGCACGGAGCCCAATGTGGGCTCATGAACCAGGAGATCATGACCTGAGCCGAAGTCGGACGCTTAACCAACTGAGCCACCAGGCACCCGTCAGACAGAGGACTTCTAAATCTAAGAGGACCTGAGTCAAAATTTCAAATGCAAGTATGTTGCAAAATATTCAAAACCAGAGATGAGAATGAGCACCAGAAAATCTGGAACAAGAGGGCATGAATGGGACGGTCTTAAGTGATCACCTAGGATCCTTGTAAGGACAGGGTAGGATATGATATCTGGAGTGGTCACATAGGTTGAAGGGCCAGAGGAAGTGAAAACAAAAAAGAAACAAATGGAGTCCAAAAATAATACACTAACTCCAAGAAAATTCCAAACAGAGCAATTAAAGCTCTGATTTACTGTTCGGACTTGAAATGAAATGATAATAAATAACAGTCAAGCACAGATTCACATGAAAATCAAATGAAACTAATCTCATTCCCTGCCTTGACAAGATAGAATTAAGGAATATTTGGCATCTTTACTTCAGCAAAGCATTGGATAAAGTCTTGTGACACATGGCTACCTGTCTCCCTGGTTAAGTCAGATCTTATAATGCTGTGACATGGAGCTGCTTCATCAGGCCTGTCCTGTTCATCACATTTACAGATGATTTCAACAAACATGCAGGATCTCACAACACATGGTGCAACAGACAGATGACAGAGAGAGAAAAAAACATGGATGATAGAATCAAGACCCAAAAAGCTCTTGCCAGTCGTAGTGGATTACATCCAAAAACTAAAAGATGAAATTTCACAGGTATAAATCTTCTGACTTTGGAAGCAGAAAACAAAATGCATAACTACTGGACAGAGGTGGGATGATGATGAGTTTCCCAGCAATACCTTCCTCCATGCTACGCTGCGTGCTTGCATAGTGTAGGGCTGTGCTAGGCAATATGGATACAACAGTGATTCAGACAGAATTGCTGCCCTCAGTGACCTTACAGTCCTTTGGGAGATATAAGCAAATAAACAGTAAAATAAAATGCTACGTGACAGTCCAACTCTTGGCTTTGGCTCAGGTCACGATCTCACAGTTTGTGAGTTTGAGCCCCATGTCGGGCTCCTCGCTGAGTGTGGAAACTGCTTGGGATTCTCTTTCTCTCTGCCCCTCCTGGCTCGTACACTCACGTGCATGCATGTTCTCTCTCTCTCTCTCTCTCTCAAAATAACTAAACTTTAAAATGTTTCATGGCAAAGACCACTAGTGTGAGAGATCGTATGGAGGAACACTTCGCCCTACTTTTGTAGGCTTCAGAAATGTTTCCCAGAATAAGTCACAGCTGAGTGGGGACCCAAAAGATGAGTAAGAGTAAAGTAATGTTGAGAGAGAGTTTTCCAGATAAATGAAGCAGCAAGTCAAAGATCTGTACATGAGAGAGGGCATGGCTCTTTGGGCCTTGAAAGTCCTGGTGGGCCTGTGGGGCTAATGTAGGAAGTAACAGGTATTAGGAAAGATAGTAGGGAAGGACTAGAGACAGCTACATTAGAGAACCTGAGGGAATTGATGATGGCCTGAAATAAGCTATGGGAATGAAAAACAGCAGACAGAGATGAAAGAGCCAAAATCTACGGAACTTGGTGATTGGTTGGTTCAGGGCAATGAGAGAAAGGGGACATTGACAGGGTGCCTGGCTGACTCAGTTGGTGGAGTGTGTGACTCTTGATCTCAGGGTGGTGGGTTCAAGCCCCACACTGGGTGCAGAGATTATTTTTTAAAAATCTGAGGGGCGCCTGGGTGGCTCAGTCGGTTAAGCGGCCGACTTCAGCTCAGGTCACGATCTCGCGGTCCGTGAGTTCGAGCCCTGCGTTGGGCTCTGGGCTGATGGCTCAGAGCCTGGAGCCTGCTTCCCATTCTGTGTCTCCCTCTCTCTCTGCCCCTCCCCCATTCATGCTCTGTCTCTCTCTGTCTCAAAAATAAATAAACGTTAAAAAAAATTTTTTTTAAATCTGAAAGAATGGGAAGGGAAGGGAAGGGAAGAGAAGAGAAGAGAAGAGAAGGGAAGGGAAGGGAAGGGAAGGGAAGGGAAGGGAAGAGAAGAGAAGAGAAGAGAAGAGAAGAGAAGAGAAGAGAAGAGAAGAGAAGAGAAGAGAAGAGAAGAGAAGAGAACCTGGTGAGTAGAACCCCAGATTACATTGCCCTATGTAGCAATTTAATTGTTCATTTAATACTCCCAACAACACCAAGAGATGAATGCTGTTATTATATCACTTTGCAGATGAGCAATCTCAGAGAAGTTATATAACTTGCCAGACTTGAGGCCAGAAAGTAATAGATTTGATATTCAAGCCCAGATTAACTAAAACACACTGGACTGGGCATTTATTTTCACATATCAGGTATAAGACATAAATAAGAAGTAATAATTTTTTAATTAATTTATTTATTTTGAGAGAGAGAGAGAGTGTGTGTGCACACGCATGAGCAGGGTGAGGTAGATAGAGAGTGAGAGAGAGAATCCCAAGCAGGATCTGTGTTGTCAGTGCAGAGTCCAACAGGGGGCTCGATCTCACAAACCATGAGATCATGACGTGAGCTGAAACCAAGAGTTTAATGCTTAACTGATTGAGCCACCCAGGTGCCCCAAAGTAATAGTTTTTAAAATGTCATTTTCCATTTAAATTTGAAAGTTTATGGGGGCACCTGGCTTGCTCAGTCGCCGGAGCATGTAACTCTTGATGTCAGAGTTGTGGGTTTGAGTCCCATGTTGGGTGTAGAGATTACTTTAAAAAACTGTTTTTAAGTTTTACTTTAATGATCTTCTGGATTTCAAGTTTTTGTTCATATGTGTACATAGATGTCCAAAAGTGTTGACGCTTGAATGGCAAGTCATGGCAAAGGGAACAGCAAAGTATCTTCCAGGTCCTGCTTTGTTACCAATGGAATGTCCATTAGCAGAAGAGGCACAGAAGTGCTAGGAAGTGATGACTGTAGGAATTCTGGCTTATGTGATTCATTTATAAAGATGAAGAACACAGGAGGAACACCCAGTATAATGAGAAAGATAGACTATGGGGTTTTTGAGATTATTTTCAAAGGAATGACAGACTGATAGGTGACTTCTCAATAGAGACTGTGGAAGGCAGAAAAGCAAGGAACTATTATTATGTTTAAAGTGCTGACAGGAAATCATTGCCAACTGTGATGAGAAAAACAATTTTTGAGTTGCTGCCTAGACATCTTACAGTATGACAACTGCTCAGAGTCTGGATATTTAGATAAGAACAAGTTCTTGTTCTGCTTTACCCAGGGCACCTTTTGAAATAACCACTTATAGCTGAGCTGGTGGAAAGTTAGTGGCCTCCACGCCAACCACCTTTTAAGTGATGGGTGCCTGTTACCTTGCTCTCTATCTCTTGCTTACTTGTGACCAGGGACAGAGGACCGCCCTATTCCCTGGTTCACTGTGCCATTGGCTCATCCCCCAACCTTCCCTCCCCACCGCCCCACCACTGCCTGCCCGACCCTCCATCTCACCATTTCTGGGATCTGTAAGTAAAAATCTTGTGACTTTACTTCTATTTATGTGTACTGAAACTATGCCTCCAAGCAAAATGACACTGGGCTTTTCATTCCCCAAAGTGGCAGCTGGAAGGCTGACGGAGTAACATGGCCATGTAGGTGGCTTGCACCTCCTCTTCAGCAGGTCATAATCTGCGTATTCTTAGTTTAATACATGAGCTCTGGTTTCTCAACACAACAGCCTAGAATTATTTACCCTGTCACATAACAATTAAGGTAAAATAAAACATTTGCAGACATAAAAATAAAATAAAATAAAACCTCATGGAATTTCTAACTAGTAAACCTTCACTAAAAAAATTTCAAAGCACGGATTTCAGGTTAGAGGGAAAAGCTATTCGATGGACGTCTGAAATTCAGGAAGGAATAAAAAAAAGATGATGATAAATATGTGAGCAAATATAAAAAACCTTCTCAACTGCATAAAATAATAATATCTTGTTGAATTAAATAGATAAAATCAGGGGTGCCTGGGTGGCTCAGTCGGTTGAGTGCCTGACTCCGGCTCAGGTTATGATCTCGTGGTTCGTGGGTTCGAGCCCGCGTCAGGCTCTGTGCTGACAGACCGGAGCCTGGAGCCTGCTATGGATTCTGTGTCTCCCTCTCCCTCCTTCTCTCTCCCTCTCCCCCACTCACGCTCAGTCTCTCTCTCTCTCTCTCTCTCTCTCTCTCTCTCTCTCTCTCTCTGTCTCAAAAATAAATAAACATTAAAAAAAATTTTTTTAAGATAAAATTGAAATATATGTCAGTAACATAATTTGGAAGTAATATGAATTGCCAAGTGTTCAAGAGATGACTAAAAGGTATTGATTAGACTTTTATATGTTTCGTATGCATTTTGGAATCTCTAAGGTAAATAATGAAAAGAATGGGTATGAATTCCAAACTAGCAGAGACAATAAGTGCAATGGGGATCAGTTAGGATAGGCTTGGTTGTACTCCAGTAACAAAGAAACTCAAAATTTCCCATTTCTGCTACAGGTCTATCCTGGTCCAACCAAGGGGCTCTGCTCCCTGTAGTTACTTGGGAATACAAACACACAGACTTCGTCTTGACACATACCTCATAATCACAGAGGCAGAGGAAAGACAAGCAACCCACAGGATGGTTCTTAACCCTTCTACTGTAAGGGACACATGTCATGTCTACTCACACTTCATTAACCAGAGAAAGCCTCATGGTCACATTTAAGTACAAGGGACAGAGAAATAGAATCCTTTTAGGGGAGCCAAGATGATGGAACAGCATGGAAGGTTTTTGTGTCTCTCGCGTCCATGAAATAGAGCCAGACCAACACTAGAAACTTGATCTGAGGATTAACACAACAATCTTCACAAACTGAACCACAGAATTCAGTACGTATGCAGCATGGAGAGGTCAATTTAGGGAGAAAGAAGCCACAGAGGGCAGGGAGCCGGGTTTGTGTGCGGTGAGACGACGGAGATGGGGGGAGAATACAGGAAAAGCACCCCCCAAAAAACAGCTGGAGAGAAAGTGGAAAAGTGAAAACAGCTGCAAGGACTGAACTAAAAAGGGAGAAAGGAAAGGGTTTAAATTCCATTAAGACTATCAACAGGGGGCGCACAGAGTCTGAACTCCGCAGCTTGATACCTGGCGGTGCTCTGGTGGGAAGGGTGAATCCCCAGGAGCAGAGTGGAGTCCAGGGTTCTTCAGGCCACAAGTGGAAAGGCGGTTGCCTTGCCGGGAGGACACCTGGTAGAGGCTGTGTGGGTCCCCCAAAGGTAAGGCCCCAGTGGACCCGGGAGAACAACCACATTCGCTGGTGCTGGAACAAGGTCGTTAAGGGTGAAGCCCGGTGCCAGATGTGTGTTGCGATTTTCCATAATCCTTGAAACGCTGATGCTACACTATCTTACGAACTTTTTCTGGGGTGGGCTGGCACCCGGCCACAGTCTCTGGGCATCAGTAGCAGCACTGTCCCGCAAACGTTCCTCGGTGCAGCTGGCACCTGGTCATTGCTCAGTGAGACCCTCCTGCAGAGGGGCAGAACAGGTCAAAGCCGCAGTCCCTCAGAAGTAAGGGGTGGGGAAAAACAACAGCATCTGAGACAAAACTCAAGAGGCAGATGCTGCCTGGGGCTTGGTCGCAGACTGTGTAAAAGCGTGGAGTGGATGGAAGCCGAAGACAAAGGATGGGTGCGCGATTGCTGATCGGGGAGAACAGAGTTCGATACTAAGACTGGGTGACTGGGTGACGCCATTTTAACCGCACCCGCGCATGCGCATACGCACCTACAAGCACCACAAGAATCCACCCCAAAAGCTAGGCAGCGCCATCTAGTGGAGAATGGAGCCATTACCCTATGCCCCGCCCAACTGGGCCAACCTCACTCTTTAGGAACACAAGTCTCTCCACCTGCTTAGTTTATGGACTATAAAGTGCTTCATAGTTTGACTCCTAGGGGAAGACAAAATAGCTTTAGTCATATTTCAGTCCGTTCATCGGTCCATGCATTCAATATTCTTTCTTTTTTTTCTTCCTTTTTTCTTTTTTTTCTTGTTTCTTTTCTTTTTCTTGAATACAGAAAAGAAAAAATTCATTTTTATTTTCAATTTTCACTAAAAATATTTTCTTTAATTTTTTTCTACCATATTTTTTACTTTTCTGTAAATTTTTTCAAATTCTATTTTACTTCCATCATTTAATTTTAGTCTACTTCAGTGTTTTCATTTTTTCAAATTTTCAAACAATTTCTTTTTTTCTTTCCCATTTTCTCTCTAACTATCAAGCCCCTTTCCATACCCAGACCAAAACACACCTAGTATCTAGCATCATTTATTCGATTTTGTGTGTGTGTGTGTGTGTGTGTGTTCTTAATTTTTTAATTTTAATATTTTTTAATTTTAATTTTTTTAATTTTAATTTTTTCTAACTCATTAATTCCTTTTCTCCCTTCAAAATGACGAAACAAAGGAATTCACACCAAAAGAAAGAGCAGAGAGAAACGACAGCCAAGGATATAACCAACACAGGTACAAGCAAGATGTCTGAATCAGAATTTAGAATCACGATAATAAGAATACTAGCTGGAGTCGAAAATAAATTAGAATCCCTTTCTGCGTAGATAAAAGAAGTAAAACTAGTCAGGATGAAATAAAAAATGTTGTAACTGAGCTGCAATCTCGAATGGATGTTGTGGTGGCAAGGATGACTGAGGCAGAACAGAACATCAGCGATATAGAGGACAAATTTATGGAGAAAAATGAAGCAGGAAAAAAAGAGGGAGATTAAGGCAAAAGAGCATGATTTAAGAATTAGAGAAATCAGTGACTCATTAAAAAGAAACAACATCAGAATCATAGGGGTCCCACAAGAGGAAGAGAGAGAAATAGGGGTAGAAAGGTTATGTCAGCAAATCACGGTGGAAAACTTTCCTAACCTGGGGAAGGACACAGACATCAAAATCCAGGAAGCACAGAGGACTCCCATTAGATTCAACAAAAACCGACCATCAACAAGGCATATCAGAGTCAAATTCACAAAATACTCAGGCAAGGAGAGAATCATGAAAGCAGCAAGGGGAAAAAAAGTCCTTAACCTACAAGGAAAGACAGATCAAGTTTGCAGCAGACCCATCTACAGAAACTTGGCAGGCCAGAAAGCAGTGGCAGAACATAGTTAATGCGCTGAATCAGAAAAATATGCAGCCATGAATTCTTTATCCAGCAAGGCTGTCATTCAAAATAGAAGAAGAGATAAAAAAAAGTTTCCCAGACAAACAAAAATTAAAGTAGTTTGTGACCACTAAACCAGCCCTGCAAGAAATTTTAAGGGGGACTCCCTGAGGGGAGAAAAGATGGGGAAAAAAAATAAAGACAGATCAAACTCAACACCCAAAACACAAATAATCCAGTGAAGAAATGGACAAAAGACATGAGTAGACACTTCTCCAAAGAAGACATCCAGATGGCCAACTGACACATGAAAAAGTGCTCAACATCACTCATCCTCAGGGACATACAAATCAAAACCACAATGAGATACCACCTGACACCTGTCAGGTTGGCTAACATTAACAACTCAGGCAACAACAGATGTTGGCGAGGATTCGGAGAAAGAGGATCTCTTTTGCATTGTTGGTGGCAATGCAAGCTGGTGCAGCCACTCTGTTAAACAGCATGGAGGTTCCTCAAAAAACTAAAAATAGAACTACCCTACAACCCAGCAATTGCACTACTAGGCATTTATCCAAGGGATACAGGTGTGCTGTTTTGAAGGGACACATGCACCCCATTGTTTACAGCAGCACTATCAGGAATAGCCAAAGTATGGCAAGAGCCCAAATGTCCATCGATGGATGAATGGATAAAGAAGACGTGGTATATATATACAATGGAGTACTACTCGGCAATCAAAAAGAATGAAATCTTGCCATTTGCAACTACGTGGATGGAACTGGAGAGTATTATGCTAAGCGAAATTAGTCAGAGAAAGACAAAAATCATATGACTTCACTCATATGAAGACTTTAAGAGACAAAACAGTTGAACATAAGGGAAGGGAAACAAAAATAATATAAAACCAGGGAGAGGGACAAAACATAAGAGACTCATAAATGTGGAGAACAAACAGTGGTTGCTGGAGGGGTTGTGGGAGGGGGGATGGGTAAGGGGCACTAAGGAATCTCCTCTTGAAATCATTGTTGCACTACATGCTAACTAATTTGGATGTAAATTTTAAAAAATAAAAAATAAAACAAGTTAAAAAAAAAGAGTACAGAAGACACTGAAAATACAGCGCAGAGACAGAGCATAGCCCCAGGAACAAGGCAGCGATGGGTAAAGAACAGGAGACTGTGTTCTCTGTGAGCATCTTGGAAAGGGGGACATAGGTACCAGACAAGGAAAGGGATGCAGCTGAGAAACGGGGAAGTTGACTAAGTATATGAGTAGAACAGGAACGTCCTTTCTAGCAATGGAATTTTCTCCTATGAAAGGGACTTGAGTGACTTCTCTTGTTTGCCTCAAACCTCTGCTTTAAAACAGGGTTCTAGGGGTGCCTGGGTGGCTGAGTTGGTTTAGCATCTGATTTCGGCTCAGGTCATGATCTCACAGTTCGTGGGTTTGAGCCCCGCGTCAGGCTCTATGCTGACCACTCAGAGCCTGGAGCCTGCTTCTGATTCTATGTCTCCCTCTCTCGCTGTCCCTCCCCCACTCACACTTTGTCTCTGTCTCAAAAATAAATAAACATTTTTTTAAAAACCAGGGTTCTAAGAATGTCTGCATCATCTCTGTTGTCCTCTGGATCATAGGGAAAGTTATCCAGTATAGAATGAGTCTGTGACCCATTACTGAGAGGCCTCATTTCATCAACATTGATTTATCTTCACTATACATATCAAAAGGTGATGTCAATCTCTAGGAATGTTTCTCAAGTAGTTTGACTTACATCACAACTGTAGTTTCTTTATGCACATACAACATGATATTTATTTCCATAAATTGCTTTTGAGAAACTGAATAGAACCAGTAGTGGGGTACCTAGCTGGCTCAGTCAGAGGAGCATGCGATTCTTGATCTCCAGGTCATGAGTTCAAGCCCCATGTTGGGTGGGGAGATTATTCAAATAAATGAAACTTAAAAAAAAAAAAAGAATATATCCAGTAGAATGAAGAGACCGTATGTATTAGCTGTAGCTTCACGACTGGTTTGCTGTGTTCAGGGAAGATTATTTCACCTCTCTGGATCTGTTTCATCTCTACAAAACAGACAGGCTTGATGATTGGCAAAGCAATAATAAAAGATAATTTAAATGTATAGGTATTGGAGTGTATTTGGACAGAGGTGTAGAATCAGTTACTGCAACACTGACTGGCATTTTTGGATGAGTAAGATTAATACACAAGAGTCCTACATTACTATTTTTTGGGTTTTTTTGTTTTTTGTTTTTTTTAATTTATTTTTGAGACAGAGAGAGACAGAGCATGAACAGGGGAGGGTCAGAGAGAGAGGGAGACACAGAATCTGAAACAGGCTCCAGGCTCTGAGCTGTCAGCACAGAGCCTGACACCGGGCTTGAACTCATGGACCACGATATCATGACCTGAGCCGAAGTCGGACGCCCAACCAAATGAGCCACCCAGGTGCCCCTCTGTTTTGAAGATCAGTGATATTTCAGCCTCTGTAATTTGTTTCCATATCTGTAATTAGGGATAATTAAAGTACCTTACTCAAAGATGATACAGACTGAATGTTTGTTTCCCCACCCCCACCCCCACCCCCAAATTCATCTATTAAAACCTAACTCTAAATGTGAGGGTATTTGGAGGTGGGGCCTTTGGGAGGTGATTAGGTCATGAGGGTAGAGCTCTTATGAATGGGATTAGTGCCCTTATAAGAGAAACCACATAGAGCTCCCTTACCCTTATTGTCATGTGAGGTAATAGTGAGAAACTAGTTCATAGCTACAAAACCATACGCCCCTGTTTTCCCAGGACCATCCCTATTTATGCCCACTCTCTTGGCATAATACATAATAATGTCCCTTTTCACTCTCAAAAGTGTCCCAAGTCAGGGGCGTTTGGGTGGCTCAGTCAGTTGAGGGTCTGACTCTTGATTTCAGCTCAGGTCATGATCCCAGGATCATGGGATCAAACCCTGCATAGGGCTCTGCACTGAGCATAAAGCCAGTTTAGGATTCTGTGTCTCCCTCTCTCTCTGCCCCTCCCCTCCATCTCTATCTCAAAATAAATAAATAAATGTTTTTTTAAAGTATCTCAATTCAGACGGTAAATTATACAGTCACCATATTCAAAGCACATAACAAGCCCTTAACAGAATTGTAACACTATTATTACCAGTGATGAGGAAAACAAAGGCAAGAGAAATGTAGCTTAAATTAAATCTCCCTGCAGCTTGTAGTCCACTGATAGACACCTGAAACATGCAGAGCATGACCTTCCTCATGGAACTCATGGCTGCCTTACTGCCATAATATTTGTGTTTTATTAAAGACTAAAAGTAACCTTATCTTAACAGCAGCTGGCCCCTCAAGGTCCTGACATCCTTGCTTCCAAATTCCTTAGAGACTTATGCAATCCCTAACCCCCACTAATTAAAAAGTATATAATCGGTCCCTCCTCCTCTCAGTGCAGCTCTTTCTGCCCATGGGTTCTATCCCCATGCTATAATAAAATCGCCTTTTTGCACCAAAAACATCTCAAGAATTCTTTCTTAGCCATTCGCTCATGAACCCCATTTCATAATTTCATCACGAGTACTGATATTGTTTCCTAAAGAGTCACAATTAAAAGTTCAGTTTTAATTCTGAATTAGTAGGGGTGACAATGGTTGAAGTTTTTGATTAGGCATTTTCCTATCAGGAAAATGCAGACAGATCCGGACTTGGACATCATTATGGACACACTGAGATTTACATTGGGGGAACTTGCAGCAGACAATGAGAAATTCAAAGCAATGCCTCTGAGAGAGCCTTGGGACACCATGTACAACTGAGCATAACTCCATGGGGGCCATGGTGGGAGCTATGGCTGCACCCAAGGGGGAAAATGGAACAGATAAGTTTGTTAACAGGAGGCAAAGGGTGTCAATGAAGGCTGAAGGAAGAGGTGTCTAAAACAACACAGCTTCCTTGCACTTGAAGGTTGGATACCAACCTTTGGATACCACCTCTGTGTGGTAGACAGAAGAGGGGCCAGGAAGAAAAGGGAGCAGATCTGGCTGTCTGGGCTGCATCCCCTGTCATGCCCTATCTCCTGAACTCCCTCTCAAGAGCCCTTGATTCCTGCTAGGATCCTTGAGGCAGCTTCAAATCTCCCAGACACACCCTGGCCTCAGAAAAACAGACCATTGCAGATAGCATTCCAGAGCTAGAAGTTGGTCAGCCAGTTCAGATGACTGGAGTTACAGCCAAATAATAAAATCATTATTGACTTAGGGTCTCAGTGAACAATGCAGTATTTGTTTAACATTTCTGAGCTCTTGCTGATTGTTCAAGTTTCAGAAAATACTCTCTTCCAGAGAAAAGCAATTAAAATTAAACTGGGTATTTGGAGTGAGGGGAGGACATCTGGGGTTTGCCCTGAACTTTCACTGACCTTCAGCCCCTTAGGGCATGCTCCTCATAATCAGTTCATCACGTCCACTGACTAGTCTAAGGAAAGAAAAGAGGGCTCCCCCTGGGATGGCCAGATGCATCTGCCTACTTATCTTTCTGTTATCATCTCAGTCTAGAAACTACTTTCTGCTCCTGATTCTATGCCCAGTTAATTTCATTTGTGACTTTGTGGAACATAATGTAGTGGAAAACAGCACAGGAATGAATTTGAGCCTGAAAGCCAACAGTCTAACCTAAGGTTAACAACGTTGTGTCGACTATGTATTGCTATACAGCACGCTTACTAAACACCGACACTTTTATTATCTCTGATTTTATGGTTTAAGTGTAAACCTTCAGTCTTAAACAGGGTGGGACAGAGGTAAGGGGAAAATTGCAAGCACATCCTTAACTTTTTGAGTGGTCTTATTCTTTAAAGTGGTACTGGCAAAGCAATTCTCAAACTACATTAGGTGTATTACAGGAGTGATCAAATGAGCCCAAGGGTTAATGTTGTGAAGAGCCAGGGTTCAACTTGGACATGTGATTACAGAATGGTTGGAGGAAACATAAGGGAGGAAGAAACTTTCTTTTCTACCCTCTTAAGTTAAGTGACTGAGGACCTACAAATTAAGCTGACAAAACAGAGTGGCGCCTGGGTGGCTGAGTCGATTGAGCATCCAACTCTGGATTTGGGCTCAGGTCATGATCCACGATTGTGGGACCAAGCCCCATGACGGGCTCTCCACTGAGTGTGGAGCCTGCTTGAGATTCTCCTCTACCTCTTCCCCCCCCACCCCCTCCCCCACTCACACTCTCTTTCTAAAAATAAAAAAGAAAAAGAAACAAATAAATAAACTGACAAAACATAGACTAACAAGAGAAAAAATTAATTACATACATATATACAACACCAAGAATGAACCCTAATGTATTCTATGGATTTTAAGTGATTATGATATGTCAATGTAGGTCCATTGGTGGGAACAAGTGTACCACGTTAATACAGGAGGCTATGCATGTGGGCATGGGAGGCAGAGGGTATATAAGAACTCTATACTTTCTGCTCAGTTTTTCTGTGTATCTACAACTGTTCTTTAAGAATTAGGTCTATTTAACAGGAAATCTAAAAAAGAGAGATGCTAATTTCTTCAAAACTTTCAAAGACCTAAAAGACTATGTAAATGTTACAGATTAAAGGTGGCTAAAGAGACATGGCAATTAAATGTGACACCTGACATTAGGCTGGAACCTGTACTAGAGGGGAAAAAAATATTCTGTGGAGATTATTGGGCCAACTGGCAAGTTGGTATGCAAATAGACCAGATAAAAATATTGCTTCAAAGGTACATTTAGTGCTCCAACCAAATGTGTCTATGTATTACTGTACAAGTTTTCTTTTTGAATCCCTTGCCATTCCTGTTGTCCAGAGAGCTTTTGCCCATCTAATCTCATCCCAGCCACCTCCCAACTAACCACCCCATGACCACCCAGAGAACCTGGCAGACCATTTCAGCCCTGAGTGATCTAATCTTGCTCTGAACTCAGAGAGGCTATTTCTGCACTGCTTACATTATGTTTTTAGAACCTTGTGTTTCAGGGGCACCTGGGTGGCTCAGTTGGTTAAGCATCTGACTAGTGATTTCGGCCCAGGTCATAATCTCATGGTTGGTGAGTTCAAGCCCTGCATCGGGCTCTGCAATGACAGTGTGAAGCCTGCTTGGGATTCTCTCTCCCTCTTCCTCTGTCCCTCTCCCTGCCCCTCTCTCTCAAAAACAAACAAACAAACAAAAACACCTGGTGTTTTCAGTCATCTCCCTGTATAAATTTGCATGATACCTTTCCAACTAAACTGCAAGGAAACTAATACTGGGCCATTGTGCTATGTTTCTTTTTACCTCTTGGACTTTTCTTATGATAGATGTTCACTATAATTAATTTATTTGACAATTATGTATCAAGCATCTATACGCACTGGGCTTTATAGTACAAAGATAAATAAGATATGGTTCCTGCCATCAGGGCATTTATAGTTCTATATGTGGACCCACACTGTAATCAAAGAGTTTTAAATGTGCAAGGAACATAAAGGAAAGAATAGGAACTGTCCCAAGGAAAGCCCAATGGAGTAGTTGACCCTTAAGAGTTGAAATATTTGCAGGTGGTCACCAGGTGGACAGGAAACTGTTGGCAAGGTCTTAATATGCACAGCTGACACAGCAAGTGCAGCGCAGGAAAGTCTTCTGCATAATCTCCAGGTCTGTGCTTCCAGTCCCTCAGCATGACAGCCGCAAGCCTTATCCTACACCAGCCCTACAGCTCAAATGCGCAATGACAGGTAGGTGGAGATGGGTGAGCCCAGGAGATTAAAGCCATGGCTGGACACAGGAGGACCTAGAGTGGGGCACACACAGTTTCAGGGTTTGCCATAAGCAGAGAAACAAGAAGGAAGCCTTGATCTTAATCAAGAATGTATGGACAGGCCATGAGGTTGATACAATGAATCCATCCTGAGAACAAGCTGTCAGGCACCTGGACAGGCTGCGTGCAGTAGCCATGCACCCAGAGAGGACAGGCTGTGTGCACTCTGTGTGGACAGACGGATTAGACCACAATAAATGATGCTGATAAAGGAGGAAATTAGGCTAGCGAAAAAGGAAGGGACAATTCAACAGAAGACCTTTATTTCATCAATGATCTTTCATGATCGTTGACATGTGGGATAACTGATTCTTTTAAAGACCAGCCCAAATATTCTGCTTTTCTGGCAGAAAAAAAAAAAAAAAAAAAAAAAAAAAAAAAAAAAAAAAAAAAAAAAAACATAGAGAGAACCAACAGAGGGAGAGTCAACATTTATCTTTTCATAATCCAGTGGAGCATCTCACAGCCTTCTCCACTGCTCTGTAATAATTGTTCTAACTCTCTGTGTTCACATTTTAAATGCAATTAATTTTTCTCTATTCTCAATACTTATGGTAAGTTAACATCCATACAGAATTTGTCACTACTTAACATAGTTTGTCACTGCCACCGCTGCTATCATTTGAAGCTAGTGGCAGAATGCTTAGCATGGCTCCTCCAGGGGAAGCATCACTCAGCTCCTCTCTGTCTAGTACTGAGGCTCATTGCATCTTTCTATCGTCTGCAAGGGGATCTCAGAACCTCAGAGACATACCGCCTCACTTTCAGGGTCACAGTGGAGAGAATTGTTAACCTGGGATTTGACTGCTGGAGCTCAGGTTGGATCTTGCCTAACTCCTTGTTGTGAGCTGATCCAAAATTTCATTCAAATGAGAGTCTGCAGTCACTGTTGTCCCTTCCTTTAAGAAACTGGGGCTTTCCGGGGCACCTGGGTGGCTCAGTCAATTGAGCATCTGACTTTGGCTCAGATCATGACCTCACAGTTCGTGGGTTCGAGCCCTGCATCAGGCTCTGTGCTGATAGCTTGGCACCTGGAACTTGCTTCATATTCTGTCTCCGTCTCTCTGACCCTCCCGTTCGTGCTCGCTCACTCTCTCTCTTTCAAATATAAAATAAAACATTTAAAAAAAAATTTTTTAAGAAATTGGTGTTTTACTTGGGGCGCCTGGGTGGCTCAGTCAATTAAGTGTCCAACGCTTGGTTTTGGCTCTGGTCACAATCTCATGGTTCATGAGTTCGAGCCCCACATCAGTCTTTGCAATGACAGTGCAGAGCCTACTTGGGGTTCTCTTTCTCTCTCCCTCTCTCTCTGCCTCTCCCACTCATTTACTCTCTTTCTCAGAATAAATAAGAAATGGGAGCTTTCCTTTTCCCATTTTCCTGAGGCCATGCCAACTCTATGGCAAGAAATCCAGGAGCTGTTGACTCTTCAGCTGATTCCTTCTAGTATGGATTTTATTTCTTCCCTTTCTACCTCCTCACCATCATCTTGCACCCCCTTACTTCTCCCCAGCCATACTGGCCTCTTTAAGGACAGAGAAAATGCCAGGCTTTTGCCATTCTCAGGGCTTTTGCACTTGCTATTTTTTCTACCTGAAACGTTCTTTTATAAGACTGTCTCCTTATCTGACAGGTTTCCATTTAAATTTTCCCTCAGTGGAGATTCTTCCCTGACCACCCTGTCTGTGGTCCTTGTCTTGGTCCGTTCAGGATGCTACAACACACTCCCATAGACTGGGTGGCTTATAAACAATGAACTTTTATTTCTCACAGTTTTGGAGGCTGGAAAGTCCAAGATCAAGGCACAAGCAGATTTGGTGTCTGGTGAGAGTCCACCTCCCGGTTTATCGATGGCTATCTTTTTGCTTTGTCCTCATATGGTGGCAGGACCAGGACCTCTGGGGGATCTCTTTTATAAGGGCACCAATCCCACTCCAGAGGGCTCTACCTTTATAACTTAATCATCTCTCAAGGGCTTGACCTCCAATACCATCACATTAGGGGTGAAGATTTCAACATTTCATTCAGTCTATAGTAGTTCTGTTCTTCTACACACCAATTCCTCTATTACATCACATTTTTTCCTTCATAGCTCTTATTGTAATCTGTATTATTTATTTTGTTACTTGTTTAATATTGTCTGCCTCCACTCAAATGAATGTTTCAAAAGGTAGGGCCTTTGATTTTTCACAGAACTTCAACAAACAATCCTGAAATGTGTATGAAACCACAAAAGATCCCAAATAGTCAAAGCAATCTTGAAAAAGAAAAACAAAACTTAAAGTATCCAATTCCAGACTTCAAGTTATACTATAAAGCTGTAGAAATCAAGGCAGTATAGTATGGCACAAAAATAGACATATAGATCAATAGAACAGAATAGAAAACCCAGAAATAAACCCACAACTATACAGTCAACTAATCTTCAACAAAGCAAGAAAGAATATCCAGTGGGGGAAAGATGGTTTTTTCAACAAATGGTGCTGGGAAAACTGGACGGCTACATGCAAAAGTATGAAACTGCACCACTTTCTTTCACCAAATCCAAAAATAAACTCAAAATGGATTAAGGACTTAAATGTGAGTCCTGAAACAATAAAAATCCTAGACGAGAGCACGGGCAGTAATTTCTCTGACATTGGCCGTAGCAACATTTTTCTAGATATGTCTCCTGAGGCAAGGGAAGTAAAAGCAAAAATACACAATTGGGACTACACCCCCAAAAAATCTTCTACACAGCAAAGGAAATAATCAACAAAACTAAAACCAACTTAATGGGAAAAGATATTTGCAAATGACATATCCAATAAACAGTACCCAAAATATACATAAACTACATCTATATCTATATCTATATCCATATCTATCTCTATCTATCTATCTATCTATAAAAAGAACTTACAAAATTCAACACCCAAAAAACAAGTAATCCAATTTAAAATTGGGCAGAAGACATGAACAGACATTTCTCCAAAGAAGACATACAGATGGTCAACAGACACATGAAAAGATGCTCAATATCACTGATCGTCAGGGAAATGCAAATCAAACCACAATGAGATATCACTTTGCACCTGTCAGAATGTCTAAAATCAACAACATAAGAAACAACAATTGTTGACAAGGATGTGGAGAAAAAGGAACTCACATGCACTGTTGGGAACGCAAACTGGTGCAGCCATTGCAGAAAACAGTAAGAGCTTCCTTAAAAAGTTAAAAATAGAGGGATGCCTGGGTGGCTCAGTCGGTTGAGCATCCGACTTTGGCTCAGGTCATGATCTCACAGTTGATGGGTTCAAACCCCACATCTGGCTCTGTGCTGACAGCTCAGAGCCTGGAGCCTGCTGTGGATTCTGTGTCTCTCTCCCTCTCTCCCTCTCTCTCCCTCCCCTGCTCATGCTCTGTCTCTCTCTGTCTCTCAAAAATAAATAAATGTTAAAAAAATTTTTTTAAGTTAAAAATAGAACAACCCTAAAATCCAGTAATCTCACTACTGGGTATTTACCCAAAAAATACAAAAACTCATTCAAAGGGATACATGCACCACTATATTTATTGCAGCATTATTTACAATAACCAAATTATGGAAGCAGCCCAAGTGTCCATCAACAGATGAATGGATAAAGAAGATGTGGTATATATATATACACACACACACACACATATATATATATGTGTGTGTGTGTGTATATATATGTGTATATATATATGTATGTATATATGTGTGTGTGTGTATATACGTGTGTGTATGCGCATATATATATATATAATATTCCATTATATTACTCAACCATAAAGAAGAATGAAATTTTGGCATTTGCAACAACATTGATGGAGCTGAATAATATAATGCTAAGCAAAATAAGTCAGTCAGAGAAACACCAATACCATATGATTTCATTCATATGTGGAATTTAAGAAACAAAACAAACAAGCAAAGAAGAGTAAGAGAGAGAGAGAGAGAAGCTAAGAAACAGACCCTTAACTATAGAGAACAAACTTATAGTTACCAGAGGGGAGGTAAGTGGGGGGATAGGTGAAATCGGGGATGAGGATTAAAGAGTGCACTTATCATGACATTAAAAAATTTAAAAAGTAGGGCTTCTGTCTGTCTTTCACACAGCTGAGTTACAATGCCTAGCACATTTCTCACATTTCCTGGCAAATAATAGGCACTTAAATAACAGTTGATGGATGAACAAATGAACGGTGAAAATTAACTCTCTGGCAAGTGATTTTGCAGTTAGTTTTTATCAGATTAATGGAGTCAATGTGATCCTTGATCAGAACTTTATCAAAGCTTCTGATTATAAAGGATAAGAATACCTATTTATGATTATATTTTCTTATTAAACTAGTTGTAGGCACTTAAAAAGCAGGAACCACATGTAAGTTCACACAATCATGATAAAGCCTACATGAATATCATACTTATTAAGGTTAAAATCATTCGATAATAGTTGGAAATAGCAGAAGTTTTTTTCAATTACCCGTGGGCCTCTTTAAGCATGGTGCTTTTAGAAGTCTTTCAGACTTTTCTTCATATTTTTATGATCTCCCTCCACTACCACCACCACCCACACATGCTTTAATGTACTGATTCATTCCTTACCCTAACAGAGGTTAGGTCAGCACTCATTTTCTAGGGGAAAAATAACCTTATCTTTCATTCGTTCAGAAGGAAAGGAAGACACAGAAACTCTAATAGGAGGATTACACATCTACTCTTCACCTAAGACTGAGTCTGGGACAAGCATCTTATTCTAGAACTTTCCTTGGAAGAGAAATGCTAAAGGGAAGAGGAGGAGTGGATATCTGTTGGGGGTTCCTTTTCTTTTGATGAAAAGAAAGGACCGTGGGTCCAGTGCTTAAGAAGTTGCCTCTCCCACTGGATGGTTCAGTGAGCTATGCTGTATGGCATCATTATTACCTTTGTGTTTGCTAAATTTCCTTTAGGTCTTTGATTTTCCTTTGTTAGTAACGATAGTTCCCAAAATGCCAAATGAATTTCCCATTCACACTGGGCTCTGTGGGGGTTAATGTGGCAGAGAAAATGAGACAGTGGTAAATGGAAACCGAGGGAACAATTCACAAGTGTTCAAAATTAATCTGATTAAACCTGAAAGAATTTTTCATGGTAGTAATTCTTTTATACCTCTCATAATAAATATGTCTAAGGCTTCACTAAGTTATAATTATGTTTTAAAATTTCTAAATGTTTGTGCTGGGAGAACTGGACACCAACATGCAGAAGGTTGAAACTAGACCACTTTCTCACACCATTCACAAAAATAAACTCAAAATGGATAAAGGACCTGAATGTGAGACAGCAAACCATCAAAACCCTAGACGAGAAAGCAGGAAAAGATCTCTCTGACCTCAATCGTAGCAATTTCTTACTTGACACATCCCCAAAGGCAAGGGAATTAAAAGCAAAAATGAACTATTGGGACCTCATCAAGATAAAAAGCTTCTGCACAGCAAAGGAAACAACCAACAAAACTAAAAGGCAACCAACGGAATGGGAAAAGATATTTGCAAATGACATATCGGACAAAGGGCTAGTATCCAAAATCTATAAAGAGCTCACCAAACTCCACACCCGGAAAACAAATAATCCAGTGAAGAAATGGGCAGAAAACATGAATAGACACTTGTGTAAAGAAGACATCCGGATGGCCAACAGGCACATGAAAAGATGCTCAACGTTGCTCCTCATCAGGGAAATACAAATCAAAACCACACTGAGATATCACCTCATGCCAGTCAGAGTAGCCAAAATGAACAAATCAGGAGACTATAGATGCTGGAGAGGATGTGGAGAAACGGGAACCCTCTTGCACTGTTGGTGGGAATGCAAACTGGTGCAGTCACTCTGGAAAACAGTGTGGAGGTTCCTCCAAAAATTAAAAATAGACCTACTCTATGACCCAGCAGTAGCACTGCTAGGAATTTACCCAAGGGATACAGGAGTACTGATGCAAAGGGACACTTGTACCCCAATGTTTATAGCAACACTCTCAACAATAGCCAAATTATGGAAAGAGTCTAAATGTCCATCAACTGATGAATGGATAAAAAATTGTGGTTTATATACACAATGGAGTACTACACAGCAATGAGAAAGAATGAAATATGGCCCTTTGTAGCAACATGGATGGAACTGGAGAGTGTTATGCTAAGTGAAATAAGCCATACAGAGAAAGACAGATACCATATGTTTTCACTCTTATGTGGATCCTGAGAAACTTAACAGAAACCCATGGGGGAGGGGAAGAAAAAAAAAAAGAGGTTAGAGTGGGAGAGAGCCAAAGCATAAGAGACTCTTAAAAACTGAGAAGAAACTGAGGGTTGATGGGGGGTGGGAGGGAGGAGAGGGTGGGTGATGGCTATTGAAGAGGGCATCTTTTGGGATGAGCACTGGGTGTTGTATGGAAACCAATTTGACAATAAATTTCATATATTAAAAAATAAAAATAAAATAAAATAAAATTTCTAAATGTTTAATTATTTTGAGAGGGAGAAAGAGAGAGAACGAAGCAGGGGAGGGGCAGAGAGAGAGGGAGACAGAATCTGAGCACAGAGTCCAATGTGGGGCTCAAACTCATGGACCATGAGATCATGTCCAGAGCCGAAGTTGGATGCTTAACTGACAGAGACACCCAGGCGCCCCTAGAATTATGTTTTAAATTGTTAAGTTCCAAGTAACTGATTAAAATTTTAAAATAATATTTGTTTAATAATTTTTATGCATCAAGCTCTGCTATTCAGGGAACACCATCCCAGGGTCCTCCCTGGATTGCTCATGTCTGCATATAGAGACCCATAACGCTATGGAATCTTAAGGAGAGGCTTTCTGGACCTGATATGCTCACCAGCATCAGGGAATAGATGTACATCAAGGAAGAAAGGCTTCACAAAATTCCACATGGGCTAACTTCTTCATTCTGCAACTTCTTTCACAAAGCCCCTCTCAGTTCAGACTATTCTCATTCCAACAATTCTCATATCGGAAGAAGCATGGAGAAGAGTAGGATATAAGCTTTCCTGCTTATCCTGGAGAAGGAGGACTAGAAGAGTTTCTTTATGTTATTTTTGCAGGCCCTCGGGCCATCAAAGTAAATGGTATGCTCTTTCCATTGGTATTTGAAAGCTTCTACCTGACAAGGCCCTTGTAATTTATTGGCACCATAAATTCTGTTCAGAACTGTGTAACCTTCCTATTGTTCAGGTTTGTTGCCTAGTGTGATACCAAGATTACATTGACACTGAAGAGCAAACATGGGGAGAATCTCAGCACCCAAAGGGGATCATGAAATAAATCAAAAGCATTTTCCAAAGTTTATCAGAAACCATGGGGAAAAGGGGTTCCAAGGCCTAAACAGTTAGAGACAAAGAACAAAATAAAGTTATACTGAATTTATAACAGACCTTCCCATGTTCTAACACACATTGTAAATATCTTAGAACCAACCATGATAAGCAGACTTTTAAATTTTTTATTTTATTTTATTTTATTTTATTTTATTTTATTTTATTTTATTTTATTTTATTTTATAGGAGAGAATGAGTGGGTGAGAGGAGCAGAGGGGGAGAGAGAATCCCAAACAGGCTCCACACTCAGTGTGGGGCTCAACACACAGCTCGATTCTACCACCCTGGGATCATAACCTGAGCCGAAACCAAGAATCAGATGCTCAGCCTACTGAGCCATCCAGGCGCCGCAGCAGACTTTTTAAACTTCTTAACACAGACGACCTACTCTTTCCCCTCAACAGAGCATCCAGTACTACCAGTGTTTCTGCAATAGTATTCCTCTAAGATATAAGAGGATTAGTGGTCTTTAAACCATTATCAGGAGAACAAAAAGGAAAAGAAATGAAAGTCAAAGGGAGAAAAGGTTTTATTTACTTTTACCTCCTCTGAATGGCCTTACTGACATTTTAATTATTCTTTTTAAAGCCTTAACCCATAACTATTGACTAATGTGAATTAGAAAAACTTACCTAATCCTTTTCTCTCTCCATAGAGGACCTGGTGGAACCTTCTGTTCCCACAATACTAATCTTCTGAGATAACAGGGAATTAAAGACCTTTGAAGTTCACTACATAGGAAAAGAAATGAAATGCAAACCAATAGGTGCTATGGTTCTATGCTATGGTTTTAACCCCCCTGGATGGTTGACTGTCTAGGTAGCCTTTTGCAAAGCCTTCTTAACCATAGTTGTTATGCATTAGTGTGCAGTGGGATTAAACATTCCATCACACCGCCAGTTTTCAGAGAATTCATTAGGATACCTAAGATACTCACAAATGCATTTTCCAACTTCCCTTAAATCATGTCCCCACTTGACTACTGGTCACATGGAAACCCCTGAGATAGTCCACTGAGTAAAAAAACAAGGTGGTTCTTGTCAGGATATACTGAACTGGCTAAAGAGCTAACTCCCAAGGAGAGTGGCCAGAGTGCAAAGTAAAATGCCCTGTTGATTCAGGCTGATGTCAGAATTCTAAAAGAACCAGGGGCATCTGGGTGCCTCAGTCGGCTAGGCATCCAACTCTTGGTTTCAGCTCAGGTCATGATCTCATGGTTGGTGAGATCCAGCCCCCCGTCAGGCTCTGTGCTGACAGAGTGGAGCCTGCTTGGGATTTTCAATCTCTCGCTCTCTCTCGCTCTCTCTCTCTCTCCCCCCCAGCCCCCCACACATGCTCTCTTTCCCTCAAAATAAAGAAACAAACAAACAAAAAATTCTAGAAGAACCAGCCCAGTGGGAGGACAGGTTTCAAGCACTACCTGACTCTATAAGTCAGGTGGGAACTGTGGTAATATTTACAGTGAATAGCCTCCTGAAAGAAGGCTTCTGTCACCAGCTCAAGGGTCTGGAACTAAGGAGGCAGCTCTTGACAGGAGAGCACTGGTAAGAGATTTGAATCTCTAGGGTTCTGGTCCTGGTGCCAGTCCTAGAAGACAACTAGAGTTAAAAACAGGAAACCCAGACAATCAATGAGATATAGAACAGAAATTAGTATCACATATAATTGGTAGAATATTCTGGTTTATATACTTATTGATGTTTAGCACACTCAGTGTACTGGGTCAGATGAAAATATGTCCCACCATTCATCAATCAAACATTTCTCAGCATGGACTCTGTACCAGGTAATAAGGATACAAAGACACACCCCAGTCCCAGGGAGCCTCCAGCCTCATGGACTCACTAGATATGGCCACTCATCTGCCTCCATGCACAGCAAGACCACAGGCATTATGGGAGAAAGTATCTCTCACACTGGGAGCTTTATCTTCTCATGGAGTCTTTGCTCATACCCTCTTATATCCTCCCTTCCTCCTTCTTTCCTCTTCTTGTCTCCTTTTCTCCCTTTCAGATATTCCATATCCCTTGGCCTATTTCAGTACATGGCTCACTCACATTTGATTACAGCACATGTGTGTCTCTCTGCTTTCAACAATATGTGCTGAACTGGAACATTCTAGAGATCATTATCTGGGCGTAATCTGGCTTGGATATTATTAGTGGACCTTCACATATTTTTACTTAATAAACTTTCAGACTATTGGAGAATGTTCACACAGGAGATCCTGATAGAGTCTCCAGAGCTCTATCTCAGAGAAATCAGGAGCATCTGAATTTGTGATGATGCACAATTAGTGAGAACAAAAAGATGCATTCTAAGGTTGTTCACTTTTAAAATGATTTCATATTTGCATAGAATTATCTTCCCAAATAACAAGATCTGTTAGCAAAGGTCTATAGCACAGTAACTTTTTTTTAATTTATTTTGAGAGACACAGGGAGAGCACAAGCAGGGAGGGGCAGAGAGAGAGGAAGAATCTCAAGGAGGCACTGTCAGCACAGATCCCAATGCAGGGCTCCAACCCCATGAGATCATGACCTGAGTCAAAATCAAGAGTAGTCAGACGCTTCACCAACTGAGCCATCCAGGTGCCCCTGTAGCACAGTAAGTTCTAATTTGAGGCAATAAGTTGGCTCTCAGGAATGTTGCCAGAAACTTCCCCATCCCCACATTTTTGAGACTAAGGAAGAGATGCTCAATCATCAGAAAACCAGTTCTCTTTCTCAGCTCACCTCCCCTGTAACACACACACACACACACACACACACACACACACACACACACACACCAAAAAGCCTCCTTTAAGCTTAGGTGAGGTTAAGAAAGAGCAGCTGAGGGGCACAGTGCATGAACTCCTCTACCTTTGCAGAAACTGCCGCAGTTCCCAGCAACTGGATCTCACGTTGCAACTCAAGGTAAATTTGAAATTACAGACTGGATACAATTATGTCATATTCTCCCTATTCTGAGTCCTTAGGTGGGAAGAGCACAGAGACAGTGCTCAGAAATTTTTCAGTAAGAAAATTAAAAAAAAAAATGCAAGGCAGAAAATTTTTCTGAGATCTTACTTTTTCTTTCTTCTATTTTCTTCATTCCCCTCATTCCAACAGGAAGCCAGATGTTTTGTATTTCCTTGGCTTGGGGATATCTGTAGTCTTTGAAGGAGGGATGTATTTGAAGTCATACTTAATTTTATTGGGTTGTTTTTCTTTTTTGAGAAACCCGAATTCAGTGTAAAGTATTAGTCTCAGCATGCCTAGGTGGCTCAACGGTTTAGTGTCCAACTGTTGATTTCAGCTCAGGTAATGATCCCAGGATCATGGGATCGAGTCCCTTGTCAGGCTCCTCAGTAAGTGTGGAACCTGCTTAAAATTCTCTCTCTCTCTCTCTCTCTCTCTCTCTCTCTCTCTCTCTCTCTCCCCCCCCCCCGCCCCTCTCCCCACTCTCTCTCAAATAATTTTAAAAAATAAATTCAAAAAAGTAGTAGTCTCTTAGAAAGTATGGGAATGTTGAGCTTGGGGAGAGACCATAAGAGCAAGGTTGGAGGGAAGGAATGATCGCCTGGGGGAAGCAGCATGGGTGAACCTAGGAAGGCTGACCCCAGGCACAAATAATCCTCACCTCCAGGAAAATCCCTGTGTCCTCAAACTATTTGTGGGTACCCTCTGGTCTGAGGAGAGGGAGCCAGGAGCATGTCCAGCTGGACAAGCAGCAACATGGAGCCCAGGTCACCATAAGGCTGGCCATTTCCTGCTCAAAAATAAAGAGAGACAAGGGAGGAGTCTAGGTTGCTGATCTCATTGTGCTCTGCAGAGAGGTGCTCTCCTATTATTGCATTTTCTTTTTTAAGAAGAGATCAAGGCTCAATGTGCAAAATATTCTCATCAAAGATACAAATTCAAGCACGGTTTGTTTGTTATTATTATTTTTTAATGCTCATCTCCACAACCACAGACTACACCTCAACTCTTGCTTGCTAGAGGTCCCACTCTCCACATTGTCTTCATTACTTCAAATTTCTTTGGTTTCCTTTTCCCTTAAGGATGATGTTCTCTCCAGCACCAGCACATGACTACAGCTTGGCCTGGCCACGTGAATCACCACCCATCCCTGGAAGGCAAATTCTCCCCTCAACCCTGACTTACACTAGTCTTTTCTTATCCAAAACCTTGGTACCCAGCTTCCATTAGGAAACAAGTATTTCTTTGGGTGCCTGGGTAGCTCAGTCCATTAGCTGAAGTTAGCTGAAGTCCAACTTCAGCTCAGGTCATGATCTTGTGGTTCATGGGCCCAAGCCCCGTGTCAGGCTCTGTGCTGACAGCTCAGAGCCTGGAGCCTGCTTCAGATTCTGTGTCTCCCTCTCTCTCTGCCCCTCCCCCACTCATGCTCTGTCTCTCTCTGTCTCTCAAAAATAAATAAATGTTTTTAAATTTTTTTAATAAAAAAGGAAATAAGTACTCCTTTTATTTGCCTCCATTTGGAGGCCTGATGCCAACAAAATAAGATTTTCCCCATTCCTACCCTGTAGGATTTCTTACATTTACCTACAAAGGTTATGTAGGTAATGCCTCCTCAGAGGAGGCAAGAGGTAGCCTGTGGCTCAGTCCACCTTCCAAGTCCAAAGGATAGGAAAAATCAAAAGAAAAAAGGGAGAGTGTTTTTCACACCTTTGAAAATTATCTGGAGAGAGTAAATTCTCCAGAAACTCCCTGGGTCTTTCCATTTTATGTTCAGTGCATCTCTTCTCCTTTTGTCTATAATGAAACTCTCTTGACCTAAATGCTATGCTCCAGACACTATCCCTCTCAGCCTTAAAGATTTACTTCTGTTCGATACGTCATATTCTATAATCAGAATTATAGAAACTGCCACAGGCCAGTTTCTACAGGATGATAAGTACAATTTATTTTTTTCCAGCTTTGAGGCATAACTGGCTCACAAAAACCTGCACATAATTAATGCAGATCATTTGGTACATGTGGACATAATGTATATAATCAAGTTACCATCACACAATCAAGGTGTGATTTATCAAGGTAATAAACATATTCATCACCACATCCAAAAGTTTCTTTGTGTCCCTTTATTGTTGTTACTGTTGTTTTGCGATAAAACTTAACCTGAGAGATCTATCCTCTTAACAAAATTTTAAGTGCACTGTACCTGTTAACTGTATGCACTATGTTATACAGAAAATTTCTCAACTTGTTCATCTTGTATGACTAACTTTATGCACATTGAGCAACTCCCCATATTTTCCCTCCCTCATCTACCATCCTTTCATTTACTTCTGTACATATGACTATTTTAAATACTTCATATATAAGAAATCATACAGTATTTTCCCTCTGCGGCTCATTTATTTCACTTACAAAGTTTTAAAGGTCCATTCACAGTGTCACAAGTGGCAGGATTTCCTCTTTAAGGCTGAATAATATTCAATTATATGTATACACAACATTTTCTTTATTCATTCATCTGTTGGTGAACATTTGGGTCATTTCCATATCTTGGCTATTGTAAATAATGCTACAACGAACAGGGAGTCCAGATATCTCTCTAGGATCTTGACTCCAATTCTTTTGGATATATATCCAGAAGCAGAATTGCTGGACAATATGGTAATTCTATTTTTAATTTTTTGAAGAAGAGCCTCCACACTGTTTTCCACAGTGGCTATATAATTTGCATTCCCACCATCAGTACAGAAACATTCTCTTTTCTCCACAACCTCACCACACTGTTTATCTCTTATCTTTTTGATAAGAGTCATTCTAAGAGGTGTGAAGTTATATCTCAATATCTTTTAACAGGTGGTAAGTGGTTTTGTTTGCATTTCCTGATGATTAATAATGTTGAGCATCTTTTCATGTACTTGTTGGCCATCTGTATGTCTTTTTTGGTTAGATGTATATTCAAGTCTTTTGCCACTTTAAAATTGGATTATTTTTTTGCTAGTGAGTTATAGGAGTTCCTTATATATATTTGAAATTAACCTCTTATCAGATATATGGAAAAGAAAAGTAAAATTATTTCTGTTTGCCAATGACATGATCTGATATGTAACAAACCCTGAAGACCACACACCCCCACCCCCACCCACACACACAATGGATACAACTAATAAACAAATTCTTTAAAATCACAGGACACAAATTCAACATATAAAAATCACTTGCATTTCTATACACCAACAGCAAACTATCTGAAAAGGAAATTAGGAAAACAATCCCATTTATAATAGCACTAAACAGAATAAAATGCTTAGTAATAAACCTAATCAAAGAGTTAGAAGATTTATATACTAAAAACTATAAAACGTTGATGATAGAAATTAAAGCATAAACAAATAAATGGAAAGACATTCTGTGTTTGTGGATTAGAAGAATCAATATTGTTAAAATGTCCATATTACCCAAATCAATCTACAGTTTCAATGCAATTTTTATCAAAATCCCAAAGACAATTTTTATAGACACAGAGGAAAAAAATCCTGAAATTCTATATGGAACCACAAAAGACCTCCAAATGGCCAAAGCGATTTTGATCAAGAAGAACAAAGCTGGAGGTATCACACTTCCTGATTTCAAAATATATTACAAAGCTACAGTAATTTAAATGGTATGGTATTGGCATAAAAATAACTATGATTTAGTCTCCACTTACTTTCTGAGCTTCAAACCAAATTCCATTTCTTTCCCCATTTTTCTCATCATCATAGATTTATAAATAATTCCATTCCCTTTCTCCACTGGCACCATCACCATGAATTTACCATACTCTAGATACCCAGGGCCTGGATGAGGATAACTGGCCAATAAGCTTATGTCTCTGGGAACTCAGTGTAGTGTGTGCACATGTGTGTGCACATGTGCCTGTGTATGTGTGTATGTGTGTGTGTTTGTGTGTAGTTTGAGGTAAGACCAGATCTCTAACTGGATGGGGAGATGAGGAAATTGACTTCAGTAAGTATGCGTGGAAGTCTTCCCTGTGTCAAACACAGATCTAGGTGCAGGAGATATGTGGATAAATATGCATGGACTTTCTCCTGATGATCTCTCAATTAAATCAAAGATGAGAATCTGGACATGACAGACATAAAGACTGTACTTTCCATAGAATAATGGACGTACCTGTTAGTTATGTCTCTCTGTTCCATCATCCTATCTGAAAGAAAGTTCTTTTTTTTTTTTCATAAGCACTGAAGGGTGAAAATATGTCAGATCTGGCAATAAGTTTAGTGTTGCTGCCTAAAAGAGCTTATGTCTTGC
This sequence comes from Lynx canadensis, assembly GCF_007474595.2. NCBI lineage: Eukaryota > Metazoa > Chordata > Mammalia > Carnivora > Felidae > Lynx > Lynx canadensis. The sequence goes on from NC_044308.2 coordinate 71,629,904, forward strand.
TTACTTTTTCATAGCTACGATGTTAACTGTATCACACAATGGGATATTTGTATATAGAGCTTTATTTCTCATATAGTCACAGAACTTGTGAGGCAAGGAAACCTGGATTGGGCCCGCATTCATTCAGTTCCTTGCCTGTTGCAGTGTTTGTAAGACTCGATCTCTCTAATGGACCCTCAGTAGCTAATACAGGTTCTCCGCATGCTCCAGGGTGGCTCTGAAGGTGAAAGCACCTTGCTTGAGGTCATACAACTTAAAAGTATCAGGACTTTTAATGAAACTTTTATTTTTGAGAGAGAAAATGAGTAGGGGAGGGGCAGAGAGAGAGGGGGCAGAGGATCTCAAGTGGGCTCTTCACTAACAGCAGTGAGTCCAATGCAGAGGTAGAACCCAGGAACTGTGATATCATGACCTGAGCTGAAGTCAGACACTTAACCGACTGAGCCACATTTTAATGACACTTTTGATGATAATTGTCATCATACAAGGCTTGTGCTTTCTTCCTAACATCAAACTGCCTTCTTAAGAAAATGGTAGGAGACTGGGAGAGGAGCCAAGATGGCGAAAGAGCATGGAAGTTTTTTATGTCTCTCGGGTCCATGAAATAGAGCCAAACCAACACTAAACCGTCCTGCACACCTAGAAAACTGATCTGAGGATTAACACAACAGTCTGCACAACCTGAACCACAGAATTCAGCAGGTACACAGCACAAAGAAGTGAATTTGGGGAGAAAGAAGCCACAGAGGGCAGGGAGCCACATTTGTGTGCGGTGAGACGACGGAGATGGGGGGAGAATACGGGAAAAGCACCCCCAAAAAACCGCTGGAGGGAAAGTGGAAAACTGAAAATAGCTGCAGGGACTGAACTAAAAAGGGAGAAAGGAGAGGGTTTAAATTCCACTAAGACTATAAACAGGGGGAACACAGAGTCTGAACTCTGCAGCTCGATACCTGGCGGTGCTCTGGTGGGAAGGGTGAATCCCCAGGAGCAGAGTGGAGTCCAGGGTTCTTCAGGCCACAAGTGGAAAGGCGGTTGCCTTGCTGGGAGGACACCTGGTAGAGGCTGTGTGGACCCGGGAGAACAACCACATTCGCTGGTGCTGGAACAAGGTCATTAAGGGTGAAGCCTGGTGCCAGATGCATGTTGTGATTTTCCATAATCCCTGAAACGCTGCTGCTACACCATCTCACGAACTTTTTCTGGGGTGGGCTGGCACCAGGCCTCAGTCTCTATGCATCAGCAGCAGCCCAGTCCCGCAAACATTCCTGGGTGCGGCCGGCAACCGACCATTTCTCAGTGAGACCCTCCCACAGAAGCGCAGAACAGGTCAAAACCGCAGTCCCTCAGAAGTAAGGGTTCGGGAAAAACAGCCACATCTAAAACAAAATTCAGGAGGAAGGTGCTGCCTGGGGCTGGGTTGCGGACTGTGTAAAAGCGTGGAGTGGATGGAAGCCGAAGACAAAGGACAGGTGCGCGATTGCTGATCGGGGAGATCAGGTCTGACAGGAGACAGTGGGTAACTGGGTGACGCCATGGTCAACGCTTCCACGCATGCGCATACACACCTACAAGCGCCTCAAGAATCCACACCAGTAAGCTAAGCAGTGCTATCTACTGGAGAACAGAGCCGTTACACTAAACCCTGCCCAACTGGGCCAACCTCCCTCTTCAGGAACACAAGTCTCTCCACCTGCTTAGTTTATGGAATATAAAGCATTTCACAGTTTGACTTCTAGCGGAAAACAAAGTAATTTCAACTGTATTTCTGTCTGTTAGACCGTTCATCTATTCAATTTTCTTTTTATTTTTTCTCTTTTTCCTTTTTCTTTTCCTGAATATAAAAAGAGAAAAAATTCATTTTTATTTTCAATTTTTATTAAAAATATTTTAATTTTTTTCTACTGTATTTTTTACTTTTCTGTAAATTTTTTCAAATTCTATGTTACCTCCAAAATTTCATTTTAGCCTACTTCAGTGTTTTCATTTTTTCAAATTTTCAAACGACTTCTTTTTTTTTCTTTACCATTTCTCTCTAATTATCAAGCCCCTTTCAACACCCAGGCCAAAACACACCTAGGATCTAGCATCATTTATTCGATTTTGTATGTATGCATTTGTTTTTAATTTTAATATTTTTTTAATTTTAATTTTTTCTACCTCATTAATTCCTTTTCTCCCATCAAAATGACGAAACAAGGGAATTCACACCAAAAGAAAGAGCAGAGAGAAATGACAGTCAGGGACTTAACCAACAGAGATACAAGCAAGATGTCTGAACCAGAATTTAGAATCACGATAATAAGAATACTAGCTGGAGTCGAAAATAAATTAGAATCCCTTTCTGCGTAGATAAAAGAAGTAAAACTAGTCAGGATGAAATAAAAAATGTTGCAACTGAGCTGCAATCTCGAATGGATGTTGTGGTGGCAAGGATGGCAGAGGGAGAACAGAGAATCAGCGATATAGAAAACAAATTTATGGAGAAAAATGAAGCAGAAAAAAAGAGGGAAATTAAAGCAAAAGAGCACGATTTAAGAATTAGAGAAATCAGTGACTCATTAAAAAGAAACAACATCAGAATCATAGGGGTCCCACAAGAGGAAGAGAGAGAAATAGGGGTAGAAAGGTTATGTCAGCAAATCACAGTGGAAAACTTTCCTAACCTGGGGAAGGACACAGACATCAAAATCCAGGAAGCACAGAGGACTCCCATTAGATTCAACAAAAACCAACCATCAACAAGGCATATCAGAGTCAAATTCACAAAATACTCAGGCAAGGAGAGAATCATGAAAGCAGCAAGGGGAAAAAAGTCCTTAACCTACAAGGAAAGACAGATCAGGTTTGCAGCAGACCTATCCACAGAAACTTGGCAGGCCAGAAAGGAGTGGCAGGATATATTCAATGTGCTGAATCAGAAAAATATGCAGCCACGAATTCTTTATCCAACAAGGCTGTCATTCAACATAGAAGGAGAGATAAAAGTTCCCAGACAAACAAAAATTAAAGTAGTTTGTGACCACTAAACCAGCCCTGCAAGAAATTTTAAGGGTGACTCTCTGAGGGGAGAAAAGATGGGGGGAAAAAAACAAGTAAAGACCAAAGCAACAAAGACTAGAAAAGACCAGAGAACACCACCAGAAACTCCAACTCTACAAGCATCATAATGGCAATAAATTCATATCTTTCAGTACTCACTCTAAACGTCAATGGATTCAATGCTCCAATCAAAAGACATAAGGTAACAGAATGGATAAGAAAACAAGACCCATCTATATTTTGTTTACAAGATACCCACTTTAGACCTAAAGACACCTTCAGATTGAAAGTAAGGGGATGAAGAACCATCTATCATGCTAATGATCAACAAAAGAAAGCCAGAGTACCCATACTTACATCAGACAACCTAGACTTTAAAATACAGACTGTATCAAGAGATGAAGGAGGGCCTTATATCTTGGTCTATCCACCAAGAAGGCCTAACAATTGTAAACATTTATACGCCAAATGTGGCAGCACCCAAATACATAAAGCAAGTAATCACAAACATAAAGAAACTCATTGATAGTAATACCATAATAGTAGGGGACTTCAACACCCCCCTGACAGCAATGGACAGACCATCTAATCAAAAAATCAACAAGGAAACAAGGGCTTTGAATGACACAGATGGACTTAACAGATATATTCAGAACAATTCATCCTAAAGCAGCAGAATATACATTCTTCTCCAGTGCACATGGATCGTTCTCCAGAATAGACCACATACTAGAGCACTCAACAAGTACAAAAAGATTGCGATCATACCATGCATATTTTCAGACCACAACACTATGAAACTCGAAATCAACCACAAAAAAAAATTTGGAAAGGTAACAAATACCTGGAGACTAAAGAACATCCCAGTAAAGAATGAATGGGCTAACCAAGAAGTTAAAGATGAAATTAAAAAGTTCATGGAAGCCAGTGAAAATGATAACACCACCACAACCCGAAACCTTTGGGATGCAGGAAAGGCTGTCTTAAGAGAAAAGTGTATAGCAATCCAGGCCTTCCTAAAGAAGGAAGAAAGATCTCAGATATACAACCTAACCTTACTCCTTAAAGAACTGGAAAAAGAATAGCGAATAAAACCCAGAACAAGCAGAAGACAGGAAATAATAAAGATTAGAGCAGAAGTTAATGCTATGGAAACCAAAAAAAAAAAAAAAAAAAAAACCAAAAACAAAAAACAAAAAAAAAAAAACCCAGTAGAGCAGATCAATGAAACCAGAAGCTGGTTCTTTGAAAGAATTAACAAAATTGATAAACCACTAGCCAGTTTGATCAAAAAGAAAAAGGAAAGGACCCAAATAAATAAAATCAAGAATTAAAGAGGAGAGATCACAACAAACACACCAGAAATAAAAACAACAATAAGAGAATATTATGAGCAATTATATGCCAATAAAATGAGCAATCTGGAAGAAATGGACAAATTCCTAGAAACATATAAACTACCAAACCTGAAACAGGAAGAAATAGAAAATTTGAACAGACCCATAACCGGTAAAGAAATCGAACTGGGAATCAAAAATCTCCCAAAAAACAAAAGTCCAGGGCCTGATGGCTTTCCGGAGGAATTCTAGGAAACATTTAAGGAAGAGTTAACACGTATTCTCTTGAAGCTGTTCCAAAAAATAGAAATGGAAGGAAAACTTCCAAACTCTTTCTATGAAGCCAGCATTACCTTGATTCCAAAACGAGACAGAGACTCCCCTAAAAAGGAGAATTATAGACCAATTCCCCTGATGAACATGGACACAAAAATCCTCAACAAGATTTTAGCCAACTGGATCCAACAATACATTGAAAAACTAATTCACCACAACCAAGTGGGATTTATACCTGGGATGCAGGGTTGGTCCAATATCTGCAAAACAATCATTATGATTCATCACATCAATAAAAGAAAGGACAAGAACCATATGATCCTCTCAATAGATGCAGAGAAAGCATTTCACAAAACACAGCATCCTTTCTTGATAAAAACCTTCAAGAAAGTAGGGATAGAAGGATCATACCTCGAGATCATAAAAGCCATATATGACAGACCCAACGCTAATATCATTCTCAATGGGGAAAAACGGAGAGCTTTCCCCCTAAGGTCAGGGACAAGACAGGGATGTCCACTCCCATCACTGTCATTCAACATAGTATTAGAAGTCTTAGCCTCTGCAATCAGACAACACAAAGAAATAAAAGGCATCCAAATCGGCCAGGAGGAAGTCAAACTTTCACTCTTTGCAGATGACATGATACGCTACATGGAAAACCCTAAAGATTCCACCAGAAAACTGCTAGAACTGATTCATGAATTCAGCAAAGTCGCAGGATATAAAATCAATGCACAGAAATTGGTTGCATTCCTATACGCCAACAATGAAGCAACAGAAACAGAAATCAAGGAATCGATCCCATTTACAACTGCACCAAAAGCCATAAAATACCTAGGAATCAATCTAACCAAAGAGGTGAAAAATCTATGCACTGAAAACTATAGAAAGCTGATGAAAGAAATTGAACAAGACACGAAAAAATGGAAAAAGTTTCCATGCTCCTGGATAGGAAGAACAAATATTGTTAAAATGTCGATACTACCCAAAGCAATCTACATATTCAATGCAATCCGTATCAAAAAGACATCAGCATTCTTCACAGAGCTAGAACAAACAATCCTAACATTTGAATGGAACCAGAAAAGACCCAGATAGCCAAAGCAATCTTGAAAAAGAAAACCAAAGCAGGAGGCATCACAATCCAGGACTTCAAGCTGTACTACAAAGCTGTAATCAACAAGACAGTATGCTACTGGCACAAAAACAAACACTCAGATCAATGGAACAGAATAGAGAACCCAGAAATGGACCCAGAAATGTATGGCCACCTAATCTTTGACAAAGCAGGAAAGAATATCCAATGGAATAAAGACAGTCTCTTCAGCAAGTGGTGTTGGAGAAACTGGACAGCGACATGCCGAAGAATGAACCTGGACCACTTTCTTACACCAGACACAAAAATAAACTCAAAATGGATGAAAGACCTCAATGTAAGACAGGAAGCCATCAAAATCCCCAAGGAGAAAGCAGGCAAAAACCTCTTTGACCTTGGCCGCAGCAACTTCTTACTCAACACATCTCCAGAGGCAAGGGAAACAAAAGCAAAAATGAACTACTGGGACCTCATCAAAATAAAAAGCTTCTGCATAGTGAAGGAAACAATCAGAAAAACTAAAAGGCAACTGACAGAATGGGAGAAGATATTTGCAAATGACATATCAGATAAAGGGTTAGTATCCAAAATCTACAAAGAACTGATCAAACTCAACACCCAAAAAACAAATAATCCAGTGAAGAAATGGACAATAGACATGAATAGACAATTCACCAAAGAAGACATCCAGATGGCCAACCAACACATGAAAAAATGTTCAACGTCACTCATCATCAGGGAAATACAAATCAAAACCACAATGAGATACCACCTTACAACTGTCAGAATGGCTAACATTAACAACTGAGGCAACAACAGATGTTGGTGAGGATGCGGAGAAAGAGGACCTCTTCTGCATTGCTAGTGGGAATGCAAGCTGGTGCAGCCACTCTGTTAAACAGTATGGAGGTTCCTCAAAAAACTAAAAATAGAACTACCCTATGACCCAGCAATTGCACTACTAGGCATTTATCCAAGGGATACAGGTGTGCCGTTTCGAAGGGACACATGCACCCCCATGTTTATAGCAGCACTATCAACAATAGTCAAAGTATGGAAAGAGCCCAAATGCCCATCGATGGATGAATGGATAAATAAGATGTGGTATATATATATATATATATATATATATATATATATATATATACCACATACACACACACACACACACACACACACACACACACACACACACACAATGGAGTATTACTCAGCAATCAAAAAGAATGAAATCTTGCCATTTGCAATTACGTGGGTGGAACTGGAGAATATTATGCTAAGTGAAATTAGTCAGAGAAAGACAAATAACATATAACTTCACTCATGAGGACTTTAAGACACGGAACAGATGAGCATAAGGGAAGGGAAACAAAAATAATATAAAAACAGGGAGGGGGACACAACATAAGAGACTCTTAAATATGGAGAACAAACAGAGGGTTACTGGAGGGGTTGTGGGAGGGGGAATGGGTTAAATGGGTAAGGGGCATTAAGGAATCTACTCCTGAAATCATCGTTGCTTTGTATGGTAATTTGGATGTAAATTTAAAAAATAAAATTAAAAAAAGAAAAGAAAAGAAAATGGTAGGAGACCAAGGGAGAAGCCCATGATGATTCTTCTTAGAGAAAAACATTTTTGTATCAAAATAGGGATTCCCTGTATGATGTGTATTACCAATCAGCCTTCTGAAAGACAACAAAGAGAAAATTGCAGTTACCCAGGGGGTGATGCATTTTTCTTGAAGTGTTCTTGGGGAGAAGTGGATTGGCCTCATAAAAAGCAGTCAAAAAATCCTCTGAGCAACTCTAGAATTCCAAACATTCTTCCTCTATATGTATCACCCACCTGGAGGAGGAGTCCAAAAGTCTAGCTGAGTATGCAGTCCCCAATGCAGCAAGAAGTGGGTTTTGGTGAGTCTGTAAAGAAACCTCAGAATCTCTGATTTAAGGAGCCAATATTTTAAATAACATCTTCATTTTTTTTCCTTATTAGAGAAGTAACACATTTTCAATACAGAAACATTAGGAAATTTGAGAAAATCACAAATCTTAAAAAAACAAAAACAAGTTAGCTGTAATCTCACCAGTTGAAGATACTCTTCATATTCACAAATGTCCAACTATTATTTTGTGTCTGGTTAAATTTAAAACTAAAATGTGTGATAGCATACATACTATTTTATGTTCTGCTTTTTTTCTTCTTTTCTTCTTTTCTTCTTTTGGTGTTCTTTGTTGTTGTGTTCTTTTGTTTGTTTGTTGCTTAACAATATATAGGGAATATTTTCCCTTTCCTATAAGCTTTCTCCTAGGGTGTTTTTTATAGTGGCAGCATTGTTTTCCATCCTAGATTCCCTTCATTTATTTTTTTCCATAGTTTGTTTATTTAAGTAATCTCTACACCTAACATGAGGAACAAACTCACGACCGAGGTCAAGAACCACCGGCTCAACCGACTGAGCCAGCCAGACGCCCCGCCATCACTTTTTATCCTTTCTCTTATTGCGGAGTACTTCAGTTATTTTCCCTACTCAGGACAACAGCCTGAGAACTGAGAACTGTATTTGAAATTTTGCCTCAGTGGTGGCGGCCTTCCCTCTGCCACAGCTGTTTCAAGTGCATGTGATTACCAGGGTGGGGATCTGTTCTCCTTAAAATTCTTGTAAAGACTTTTCTTTTTAATTTGGAGACAGGTTTACTGTGTTTGACACTTATTGGAAGGCTAAATAAAATTATATTATCAGAGGTTTTCCTTTAGAAAATAAGCATATTCCTTCATGGAGAACAAAATCCCATAGTTTAGCATTGTAAATCAAAACTTTCCAAACTATTCCCATGCATTATTCCCAGCAATTGTTCATATTGTCATATAGCTACAATTTCCATCGTCTTTCATTCCTTGTGTAGATTCCTATTTTCACCTGCTGTCATTTTTTCTCTATCTGAAAGACTTCTTTCAGGCAATGAACTCTTTTAGCTTTGGTATGTCTGAAAAAGTCATTATTTAGGGGGGTGTCGCCTGGATGGCTCAGTCAGTTAAGCGTGTGACTCTTGGTTTCAGCTCCGTTCATAATCTCATGGTTCATGAGTTTGAGCCCCACTTGAGGCTCTGGGCTGACAGCATGGAGCCTGCTTGGGATTCTTTCTCTCCCTCTCTCTCTGCCCCTCCACTACTCATTCATTCTCTCTCTCTCTCTCTCTCTCTCTCTCTCTCTCTCTCTCTCTCTCTCTCTCAAAATAAATAAACCTTAAGAAAAAGTCACCGTTTGGGGGGGTCCCTGGGTGGCTCAGTCAGTAAAGCGGGTGACTTTGGCTCAGGTCATGATCTCATGGTTTGTGGGTTCAAGCCCCATGTTGGGCTCTGTGCTGACAGCTCAGAGCCTGGAGCTGCTTCAAATTCTCTGTGTCTCCCTCTCTCTCTGCCCCTCCCCCTGATCACTCTCTGTCTCTCTCTCTCTCTCAGAAATAAACATTAAAAAAAATGTTTTTAAGTCACTGTTTGGGGCTCCTGCATGACTCAGTCCATTGAGCACCAGGTCTTGATCTCAGGGTTGTTAGTTCAAGCTCCATGCCCATGGAGCCTACTTTAAAAAAAAAGTATTTGTTTAATAAGCCTAATAACAGAGACACATCTCATAAGTTTATCAATATAAAGGGTACAAATAAAATGTCATAACAGAAATAAGATGTAAAAACAGATGCTGCAAATATTAAATAGCTTATGAATAGCTTTGTGTTGATATATATATTTAAAAATTTCTGGGGCGCCTGGGTGGCGCAGTCGGTTAAGCGTCCGACTTCAGCCAGGTCACGATCTCGCGGTCCGTGGGTTCGAGCCCCGCGTCAGGCTCTGGGCTGATGGCTCAGAGCCTGGAGCCTGTTTCCGATTCTGTGTCTCCCTCTCTCTCTGCCCCTCCCCCGTTCATGCTCTGTCTCTCTCTGTCCCAAAAATAAATAAACGTTGAAAAAATAAAAATAAAAATAAAAATTTTTTATTTACATACAGTATAACTTTAGTTCCAGGTATACAATCACTTCATACATCATCCGGTTATGCTGATATATTTAAAATTCTTTAGATGAAATGGATAAATTCCTAGATAAAAATACAACCTGATAAAGCTATCTCAAGAAGAAATAGAGGGCCACCTGGATGGCTCAGTTAAGCATCCAACTCTTGATTTACGCTCAGGTCATGACCTCACAGTTCATGAGTTTGAGCCCCGTGTCAGGGTCTACACTGACAGTGTGGAGCCTACTTGGGATTCTCTCTCTACCCCCCTCTCTCTGCCTCAAACTCGCTCTCTCTCTGTCTCTCAAAATAAATAAATAAACTTCAAAAAAAAAAAAGAACAGAAAACTCAGTATCTACATAACAATATAAAGAGATTGAAACATAAGTTAAAAAACAGTCATATAGAAAATGCCAGCACCAGACAGCCTTACAGATGAGTTCTGTAAATAGTAAAATAACACACAATTCCAATTATAGGAAATAGAAAAAGAAGGAATACTCTTCAACTAATTTCTGAAGGCTAACATACAACCTGGATACTAAAATCAGACAAGATAATACAAATAATAATAATAATAATGATACATACATACATACATACATACCAATTTCATTCATGACCATAAATGCAAAATAAAATCCTTAAATATTAGCAAAGTAAATTCATTTATATATAAAAAGACAGTTTAGCATAACCAAAATGGATTTATCTCAAAGCTGGTTTAATAGTCTAAAATCAACTAATGCAATTCACCCAGAATTAACCAAGAAAAGAAGGCAGAAGTGAAAAAGAACAAAGGTGGGGCACCTGGGTGGCTCAGTCCACTGAACATCTGACTCTTGATTTCTGCTCAGGTCATGATTTTGTGGTTTGTGGGATAGAGCCTGGAATCAGGCTCTTCCCTGACAATGCAGATCCTGCTTGAGATTCTCTCTCTCCTCTCTCTTTGCCCCTACCCCGTTCTCTTTTTCTCTTTCTCTCTCATAATAAATAAATAAATTTTAAAAGAAAAAGAAGAAGAGCAAAGGCTTTTATTTGGGGTCTCAGAGTTACAATGTGGGACTAGATTTAAGGGTAACCAGAAAAGTGCCCCCTCAGGTGGGGAAAGCTGGGGGTTTTTTATGAGAAAGAAGGAAGGGGTAATTACATGCTTTAGATAAGAGAAGGAAGAAAAAAAACAGGTAATTTGGTGCTAATTGATTGAACCGCTTCTGATTACTATCTTACTGATTACTTTATTGGTGCTATCAAATGAAACGGTCACTGGTATGTATTAATTAACTTTCCTGTCCTCACATGATCCTAATGCCAGTTGCTCATTTGAAATTTTATGAGGAACTGCTTGTAAAACCATTGTGGCTTCTGGCCCAGTCCAAGAGTTCATTAGTTGACAAGGAAAATAGAGCTTCAAAATGGAGTTGCTTATGTCCAGAAATTTTATTCAATTCCACTCCATTAACTGATTAGGATGGAAATAGTATATGACTGTGTCATCAGATGAAGAAAAATTATTCAACAAAATTCACAATCCATTTACAGGTGGAAACGGAGAGCAGAAGGGAAGGGAACTTTCCCATTCTGAAAACAGAATCTGCAAAAAATCCTTAGCACCAGCAGGACCTATTACAATGGCCCATTAAAGATTTATTGAAAGCTCTCTTATAGCAAGCAATAGGCTACGTGCTAAAGGTCACAAACAAAGACAATACAATCACAGCTCCTGGAATTATGGGGGGAAATGAAAATAAGAGTATCCAGTTTTGTCAGCCTTATTCCAGGACAGTAAAATCTCCAGACCAGTTTCTTTCATGGGCACCCAGACTGTCAGTCCGTGGATGGGTGCCCTAGAGTCAGGTGCCTTCCTTTGATTTAAAGCCTTGACACGATTTTGGTGGAGTCACAGGGTAGAGAAGAAAGTCACCTACAGATTCTCCCTCTTGTGGGTAGAAAAACTGCCTTCAGAAATGGATTGTGTAGGGGCACCTGGATGGCTCCAAGGATAAAGCATGCAACTCTTGATCTCAGGGGTCTTTGGGCATGGTGCGCACTTTTAAAAAAAGAAAAACAAAGAAAAGAAATGAAGTGTGTATACAATGGATTACAAGATTAAACAAACTGGGGCGCCTGGGTGACTCGGTTTGTTGGGCATCTGACTTTGTGTCAGGTCATAACCCTGACGGGGTCAGGTCATGATTTGTGGGTTCCAGCCCCCCTTTGGGGGGGCTGACAGCTTAGAGCCTGAAGCCTGCTTCGGATTCTGTGTCTCCCTCTCTCTCTGCCCCTCTCCTACTTGCTCTCTGTCTCTCTGTCAAAAATAAATGAACACTAAAAATTAAAAAAAAAAAAAACAAACTCTTTTCCAGTACAGTGAAACTGTAAAGCTTATAGCATAAGTAGCTGCTCTGTACTTAATCTTTTCTTTCCTTCATATCACAGTGCTGGAATGTAAATCTGAAGGTGGTAAATTCAATACTAAAGAGCATGAGAGCATGAAAGTTATGATAAAATTCAGAAATCTGTTCTTTGAAAGTTAGACTATAATCATATCGGCTGAATTTTCTGCTTCTTCACCTGTTATCCCCCAGCTGTGTGTTTGTTGGTAACCACAAAACTTCCAACCCATCAACCCAGGAAAAATTTCTGGTCTCTGCTTGGCCAACGGATTCAGGTGGCGCAGCGCCCCCTGCGGGCCAATGAGGCGTCTGTGAGCACCTGCCAGAGTCCCTGCTTCACCACTTCTCCAGGTAGCGGCTCCTTCCAGTGCCGTTTCCCAGCTTCAGGGCTTTGTTTCTGGAAAGGCAGCGGGCTTCCCCATTGGATGTTGTCCCTAATCCCCTCCGCAGGAGTCCGCTGGGGAGAAGGGAGCTGAAGGTGGGGAAGAAAGACCCTGTGAGCCGGACCACTCAGGGCTGCCTAGGGCCAGTGCCACTGCGAGTTGTTACCAGAGCACCTTGTGGGCAAATCTGCCCGGCCAGCCGGGCCTGTGTAGCCACTCAGTGAGAGCAAGGCTTTTCCACAGTAGATGCCCATTACCCAGGCTCTCCCCAACTCCTCCACCCCCATTTTGTCTTGCACCAAAAAAAATTGACACCGTGGCCGGTGTGTCCAGTGGAGTGGTGATTTGGGGGCAGAGGCTGGGAGAGAGATGCAGGAAGTGCACATGAATGGTTACAATGAGAGATCCCTATACGAGGGGAGAAGCATTACAGGGAAGTCTTTGTCCAGGGCCTCAAACGTTTGGAGGTGTGGGGTGCAAGTCACTTAGCTTCCTATGTGAGGTGCAGGAGTCATCTAGCCATCCAGGTGAACAGGTGCCCCGTCCTCACAGCCTACAGGGATGGGCCTAAGGTGGTAATAGCAGTGCAGGGGTCTGGTTCCTATGCAGCAAAGCACACTGACATCGTGAGTACCTTTGTGACCGTTGTGCACGCAGCAGCTGTTGGTAGAGGGCAGAAGTGGAATTCTGCAGAAATATGCCAACGTGGCCACATCCTCATGAATGAAGGTGTTGATCGTCTTGCATTTACCCCTGTGCATCAGCCACCATCACTTCACCATCACCTCACAGTATCGGTGGTATCCTCCAGGGACCCAGGACCTGGTGTTGTCTGTATGTTTTGTAGAGGAGAGCAGGCCTGGGGTGAAGAGTTTGCTCCAGGAAGAGAAGGTGGAGGAAGGTCCACATCAGATTCACGCTCCCTGTGAAAACAGGTCAAGAAGAGTGGGGTCAGAGAGTGGGCCATGGTCCCCTTCCTCCTAAGTACCTATTTCTAAGAATTCCTTGCCCCAAATACTTAATGTCATAAATTCTCTTCTCCTGACCTATCTACACTCACTCTTCTTGTACTCACAGCAACTACTGTCCTCACATCCTCCTTCTACCTCACATCCCTTCATTTCTCTGGGTAAGAGAGAAGGACTTGTCAATAAAGGAGATGCCTACCACCTACTCACCCCTGTATGGGACTGTCATACAAGGTTATTTCCCAACCCCAAAGTAGATTCTTGCTCCTTAATTGAGCAGTCCAGTTAACCTAAAATTTTACATCTCTAAAGTGTTTGCATCTATCAGCCACATGATTCCTAGCCTGTGAGGGAAGTGGGTGTCCCTGCTAGCTCAGAACAGAATTGACAAACCATATGCCTTGCATCATAAAAAATGTTTACACTTCCTGAAATACACACACACACACACACACACACACACACACACACACACACAACTTCTTTAAATACATATGCCTGTTTTATTTTTTTAATGTTTATTTATTTTGAGAAAGAGAGAGTGTGTGCAGGGTGTGAAAGGGCAGAGAGAGAGTGAGAGAGAATCCCAAGCAGGCTCCACACTGTCAGCCACAGAGCCCAGCTCAGGACTCCATCCAATGGATCATGAGGTCATGACCTAAGCTGAAACCAAAAGTTGGACGCTTAACCTACTGAGCCACCCAGGCACCCCTACACATGCCTGTTTTAAATGCTATTGAAAAGAAAATGTGGGGCATCTGAGTGGCTCAGTCAGTTAAGCAACCAACTCTTAAGTTTCTGTTCAGGTCAGAATCTCATGGTTCGTGAGTTCAAGCCCCACATCAGTCTCTGAGCTGACAGTGTGGAACCTTTGGGATTCTCTCTCTGCCTCTCTCAAAATAAATAAAATAAACTTAAAAAAAAAAGAAAATGTGAGCATTTCAATTCTAAGGGAGTAGACTTCATGTTTCCCCCACATATTTCTTTGCCTCAAAATAAGGATCCCCAACTCTTCCTTGGATAGGGTCCATCATCAGGAAACTTTCCAACTGATGTTCAGGGTTTCTGAGCACTGCCTGGGTGTCAGGTTCCTGTCTCTGAGTTTAATATTCTAACTCCTTTTTTTCATAGCTGGGAGTCCCAGGGAAGAGTTTTTGCCGAGCAGATGACATCCACAGAAATAGATATGTCCCTCTCAAGAGTGGATATGCCTAGCAAAAATGGAACCTCCACCGCCTCTCTCTTTCCTCTAATCCTGAAAAAATGACATTGTAGATATTTTGTTCCCAGACCTCAGGATGAAGGCCACATGGAAAAAGTCTGTAATGATCTTAAACACATTGCCTAGATGGACTAATTTCACGTTTACTACTTCACATCTAGAATGTTTACCAGCATCAGACAGAGTGCCGATGACATCGCAAGCATGAAGAGAGGAACCTGCCGTTTGGTGCCTGTCTGTCACAAGCTTGCTATGGGAGGCAGGCAAATCACCTCATCCTCCACTTGTTAGCTCTAAAATGAAGGTTATAGACTAAAGATTTTCCACTCTGCCATTCTTTCACTCCCTAATTGAGCATTACTTGTGTGCATCAGCCCACATGGGATTTGTGTATGTGTGCATGTTAGTTCGTATATGTTCAGGTAAGGAGAAATATTTTGTTTGCAAATCGGGTTTCCATTTGAGAACTGTTCATCTAATTAAGGCCAACTGTTCTTAAAAGTGATTGTTAGTTTATTCAGGCAAAAAAAAATATTAGTCACTTTTATGTAAAGATTGCATTGTTTTTGTCTCCACAGTTAAAACGGTGAGTGTTCTCATTACAGAAGAAGCTGCCTGAGACTTGGGTCTGCATTTCAGGAAGGCAAAGGATGGAATTAGTACATATGACTTCCCAGAACTCCAAAACTAGCTAGCTTAGGGACCTTGCTAATGAAGTGGCAGGAGGTGCACATATAGTCAATCAACAAGTTATAGTGTAAGCAGGTTTCATGGCTCTTAATAGGTTTCCCAGGCAGATGGGTCTCAAAAGCCTTTTGTGCAATTAGGCAACAGGACAAAAGCAATTAGGCAATCTGACAAACTTGAGTTGAGATGGAATGCCTAGATTTCAACATCCTTTAACTTCTATCTACTTTATCATGGCCAAGAACAGAGCACTTCCTCTTTTTGATCTTTACTTTGCTCAGTTACTTTTGTTTAAGTTGCACAACAGTTCTTATTTACAGCTCTCACAATTTGGTGTGTTCGTGGCCCTGCATATCTGGCCATTGGGCTTAAAGTGTCCAATCTTCTGGTGTGTTCCACTTGGCTAAATAGTATGTACAGGGTCTCATTATTCAGAAGTAGTAGAGCTTTGACTCAAACCAGTCTCCTTTATCTGACCTTAACTTTCTGAAGAGGATATGCACCAGGCAGCAGGACAAGGAAATGTTTAGAGATTTGTTCTCCATGAAAACACTTGTCTTCATATTGAGAAGAAAGTTGCCTTTGTAGCGTGAGACTAACCTAGCCCTCTGAAGACACCCAAGAGGAAAAAGCACATTACCTAAAATTAGTAGCTGTGATTAGTGGCAGTCACTGGACAACATTTAGCTTAATCAACAAAAATTTATAAGGAGATTTAGCTCAAGGTAAATATGTTTGCAGGACGCCTGGGTGGCTCAGTTAGTTGAGCATCTGACTCTTGGCTCAGGTCATGACCTTGCATTTTGTGAGTTCAAGCCCCACATCAGGCTCTGCACCACCAGTACAGAGATTCTCTCTCTTTCTCTTTCTATCTCTCTCTCTCTTCCCCTCCCCTGCTTGCTCTCTCTCTCGCAAAAAAATAAACATTAACAGGAAGTAAGGTTAATATGTTTGCTTATCTGCCTCATGTCTCTGTCCCAGAAGAGGGAGGGAGGACACAGAGAGTAGGGCACCTGCATTTGTTTCCCAAGATACTCTTCTCTCCTTGACCAGACCCCAGGCCCTCAGCACTTCCCATTCCCCACACCTGTCTCCATCTCTCCTCACCCCTCCAAACACTTATAGGAGCAACTTATTCCATGAGGTCCTCCTGCCTGGTCACACATCCATCTCTATCTTCTTTTTTCCCTCCAACTCACTTCCCTGGCCTTGCGGGTTCTCTCAGAGATCTCTACAGATTAGACAGACCCATCCATTTAGGGATTGCCACATAGTACTAATAGATCCTCAGAGCAAGAAAACATGTTTTTAAATAACCAGTTCTATCATTACTTTTTTTTTTTTTTTTAATTTTTTTTTTTCAACATTTATTTATTTTTGGGACAGAGAGAGACAGAGCATGAACGGGGGAGGGGCAGAGAGAGAGGGAGACACAGAATCGGAAACAGGCTCCAGGCTCTGAGCCATCAGCCCAGAGCCTGACGCGGGGCTCGAACTCACGGACCGCGAGATCGTGACCTGGCTGAAGTCGGACGCTTAACCGACTGCGCCACCCAGGCGCCCCTCATTACTTTTTTTTTTAATGAGCTTGACATATCACTCTACCTTTGCTGCTCCTCAGCTGGAAACTGAGAGATTTGGTACAAATGTCTTTAGGAGTTCTTTTCAGCTCAGACTTTGTTTAGAAATTAAATACTCCAGGGGCACCTGGATGGTCATGATCCCAGGGTTGTGGGATCAAGCCCTACATCAGGCTCCACACTAAGTGTGGAGACTGCTTAAGATTCTCTCTCTTCCTCTGCCCTTCTCCCCTGCTGGTGCGCTCACTCTCGCTCGCACTCTCGCTCTCTCTCTCTCTCTCTCAAAGAAGAAAAAGAAGAGGGAGAAGGAGAGGGAGAGAGGGGGAGAGGGAGAGGGAGAGGGAGAGGGAGAGGGAGAGGGAGAGGGAGAGGGAGAGGGAGAGGGAGAGGGAGAGGGAGAGGGAGAGGGAGAAAGAGAAGAAGGGTGCCTGGGTGCCTCAGTCTCTTGATTTTGGCTCAGATCATGATCTCACAGTTCGTGAGATTAAGCTGACAGCACAGGGCCTGCTTGGGATTCTTTCTCTCCCTTTCTCTCTGCCTTTCTCTTTCTCTCTCTCAAAATGAGTAAATAAACTTAAAAAAAAAAAAAAAAAAGAAAGAGGGGCGCCTGTGTGGCTCAGTCGGTTGAGCTTCTGACTTCGGCTCAGGTCATGATCTCACAGTTTGTGAGTTCAAGCCCCGCTTCGGGCTCCAGGCTCTGTGCTGACAGCTCGGAGCCTGGAGCCTGCT
The DNA here is from genome assembly GCF_007474595.2 of Lynx canadensis. Lineage (NCBI taxonomy): Eukaryota > Metazoa > Chordata > Mammalia > Carnivora > Felidae > Lynx > Lynx canadensis. The sequence goes on from NC_044308.2 coordinate 71,647,633, forward strand.
TTGGATTCTGTGTCTCCTTCTCTCTCTGCCCCTCCCAAACTTGTGCTCTGTCTCTCTCTGTCGCTCAAAAAATAAATAAATGTAAAAAAAATTTTTTTTAAGTAAGAAAAGAAATTGAATACTCTGATTAAGGAGTCTGGTGTGTGTGTGTGTGTGCGCACACACATAGGAGAAGCCATATGGGAAATTTGGTAGATGTGTACTATTTGTCTATGTAAATCTGATTTTCCAGAATCATTATGAATTTGTGCAGAAAAGGTATGATTATTTGAAACAAAATTATTCTTATATACAGATCACATCATTATTTTAAGATGATGCAAACCATTTTTAAGCTGATTTTATTACAGAGAAGATGCCAAGGCCTGTCACTCAGAACTGTCATTTAATTGAACAAGAGAAAAGATCAGCACAAAAGACTACAGGATGTTGCCAAACCTCTGAGACCAGCCAGCAAATGCACTGGAGATGCCTCTCAGTCAGCAGACGTGAATGTTTCTGTCCTCAGCTGTCTCTGATAAAGTCTCTTCCCTTCACCTACCTTCGGTCTAATAGGCAATGAAGAGACCCAGAACACTACACCCAGGAGGAAACTTTGACAGGTACTATATATCCTAACATATCTTGGCTTCATTCATCATTTATATACAGCATAATTTCCCATTAAGCATTGGAAATGAAGGAACCCAACACCATATGGGTATTCCATTCTAGACATTTTTATCAAGCCTTACAACAATGCTGTCTTGTCGGTAACCCCCTCCTTCACTTTTCTAGAGATGATATTGACTTTTACCTTTTTTTACCTTTTACCTTTTACCCTTTCTTACCTTTTTACCTTTTACCTTTTACCTGCTTGACCTACCATCAAATTTATTATGTCATATTTATGTCATATATGTCAAATTTATTAAATATCATAAAGAATTTTACTGTTTTTCTGGTAGAAAAGAAAGAGTGAGCTCCTGTCTGAGGTCATGAGGTTGGTGAATAGCAAAGCTATGAGTCAAACTCTAATCTTTTTCCCCCCAAGTTTTTACTTAAATTCCAACTAGTTAACATACAGTGCAATTAGTTTCATATGTAGTATCACTTACATACAACACCCAGTGCTCATCACAGCGAGTGACTTCCTTAATACCCACCCCTTATTTCCCCCATCCCCCTACCCACCTCCCCTTTGGTAACCCTCAGTTTGTTCTCCGTAGTTAAGAGTCTGTTTCTTGGTTTGCCTCTCTTCCCCCACACTATGTTCATTTGTTTTCTTTTATAAAGAAAAAGTGGTATATATATATATATACACACATATATACACACATATATACATATATATGTATATATATATACACACATATATATACACACATATATGTATATATACATATATACATACATATATGTATATATACATATACACATATATATACATACATATATACATATATATACATATACACAATGGAATATCTCTCAGCCATATAAAAGAATGAAATCTTGCCACGTGCACCAATGTGGATGAAGCCAGAGTGTACTATGCTAAGTGAAATAAGTCAATCAGAGAAAGACAAATACCATATAATTTCACTCATATGTGGAATTCAGGAAACAAATTCTAAACTTTTTAAAAAGCCTACATACTTTAATAGACAACCAAGCTTGTCCCTCTTACAGATGTGAGATGAGTAGACAGAGATGGAAGAAGGAATGATGCTTTGTGCAGGAAATTATCTTGGCTTCGGAGGAAGAACAGGGTAAGAAGCCAAGTCTCCCTCTGAAGGAAAAGCCTCATTTCCTAAAAATTTCAGCAGTAATGAAATAAGTGGATTAGCACAAACTGAGAAATTCAAGCAAGTAGAGTATCGACTTACACAAGCCCAACTGCTTATCTCAGGGCTCTCTAGACATCAGGCACCCGGCCACAGCTCCATTCCACCTGTACTACTAATTAACATTATCCATTTTATGAACTCATGCTTTTACACAACTTGGCCCTAAGCAATAGTATACATGAAATTATGTGTATATAATTATTAGTATATCATGAAAGTGTGTGTTAATTACATAATACATGACAGTGAATACTTTTATATTTACCTACTAACATCAATCAGCTCATTTCCCATCTGTTATACACATTTCAATGTGTACACATACAGTACAGCCATATCGAGAGTTGTCATTTTAAAAACTCCACCTTGAGGGGTGCCCGGGTGGCTCAGACAGTTAAGCGTCCAATTTTGGCTCAGGTCATGAACTCACAGTTTGTTGGTTCGAGCCCCGTGTTGGGCTCTGTGCTGACAGCTCAGAGCCTGGAGCCTGCTTCGGATTCTGTGTCTTCCTCTCTCTGCCCTTACCCCACTAGTGTTCTGTCTCTCTCTATCTCTCAAAAATGAATAAAAACGTTAAAATTTTTTAAAAATACATACATACATAAATACATAAACAAATAATAAATAAATACCTTGAAAAATGCTTACAGAGAAGAGTAAAGGACCCAAGGACAGTAGAAAATAATGAAGCCCAAGGTCAATAGTTTGGCCATATTTACCAAATTCTATACAAAAGAGATACTAAATCATGCACATCCTGATTTGTAACCATTAGGAAAAGGTGCTCTAATTGTTTGCAGAGACACTTCCTCAGATTCACCACTGAACTGATACAAGATGTAATTCTTGTGATCACCTATGTCTCTTTGCTCTGATTTTATGAGTAAAGCAAGATGTTAAAAGGTGATTTCCTCTATTTCAGTTTGGGTAAGTGTCTCTGAGAAATAAGGCCTCATCCGTAGGAGTTGCCGTCCATCTATGCAGGACTCACTCAAAAAGACATGAAACCCTGAGTCCCAGTTCGAATGCCTTTGGGAGTAAGGAAAACAAATGAGCATGTTCTCTCTCATTGTAAACATCACAGAAGGGTCACAGCAGTACTGGATACCACATTGCTACCCTGATAAATAGGATCGATGTTCCTTAGTAAGATCACCTTTTACCTTGTAATGTTTTCTGCTACATATTTTACACACACATGCACACACACACATTTTACATATTAAATTTCCCCTGCAAACCTGTTATGTGTATATTATTGCTATCAATATTTTCCAGATTAGATGACATAGGCATGATAAGTAACTGACCAACTCTTTCTTTTTAAGTTTATTTATTTATTTTGAGAGAGACAGAGAGAGAGAGAGAGAGAGAGAGAGAGAGAGAGAGAGGACAAGAGCTGGGGAGGGCAAAGAGAGGGAGAGAAAGGGAGTCTCAAGCACACTCAGTGCTGGCAGCACAGAGCCCGACACAGGGCTCAAACCCACAAACTATGAGATCATGACCTGAGTTGAAACCAAGAATCAGGCACTTAACTGACTGAGCCACCCAGGTGCCTCTGACCAACTCTTATGATAAGTATTGTATAGAAGGAGTCAGGACTGGTACCTGGACAAGGCTGTTCAAAATCTACACTCTTCATCACTGTACTACAAAACCTGTATAGTAATTTCATTTACAGAACCTGTTTACATAATTAGTTCCCTGTGAGCCTTTAGGTCTCAGTTAATGCCTCCATGTGCTCAATAGGCAATGGGTCAACTTCACCTGAATACAATTTTTCAATTTCTTAGGAAAACACTAAGTATCATCCCTCTTCAGACAGGCCTCTCCATAATTCCATCTGAGCACTCTTTCTCCACTCTCGGGGTAAGGAAAGAACTTGTTATAGTCTAGGAAAAGAAGAAAGGCTCGGTCCTTTCATTTGTCATTCCAGAAACTTTATCAAAGGGGTCAATGCTTTTGTTCAATGGTGTTTGGAGGAGACATTTAAAAGCTTCTGTACAAGAAGGCAGGCCTGGGGCCACCTTGCTGACCAAAAGACCATGAAAAGCCTAGCAACCAAATGTCTTTTGAATCTAGGTTAATTACAATCTTATTCCATTCACTGTAATTAAATTAACCTACACCGTGTTATCGCTACAGTCCCTGTGGACAGGAGTGCTGTTTGAGCGCCCCGGGAACCCGAAGCACAGCATCCCAGGGTGGGAGCATAGCTTTCCGGAATAAACGCCCAGCACCGCGTCACCACCGCCCTGGAAGAAGGCGGGATTTGGGGACAGAGCGGGGAACCCGCGCAGAAATGGGCCAGGCCGGAGCTTGGCGAGCGTCCAGCACTGGATTGCGCGGCGGCTCCTGCCCACTGCTGGCAGTAAGGCGCATTTACACCCGCGGTCGGGGAGACTCACCCAGGGCGGCCAGCGCCCACCCCGCTTTGCGGTCAAGAGCCTCAGCCATTGGAGACTCTGTGAGAGAGGCAGCGGGCTGGGGTCAATGAGGGGTGCGGATTCCGGGGAGGAAGCGTTAGAAGGAAGGATTGAAGTCCCCCACGGATAAAGAGGGGTTAGATCACCAGCACTTACCAGATAGGGAAAGGGGTTGTCTGCATCAGCTCCCTCCCCCTCCCCCGCCCAAATTAGGCCTCATGGATGACCAGAGTGCAGATGCAGTTGAGCTAGAAGCTGGTAAGAGCTGGCCTGGAGCCCAAATCAGTCCGTGACCTTGACATCTCAGCAATATTGTGTAGTGGCAGTTGGGCCTTTCATTGGGGAGCCTTATTCAGCAATCATGTCTTGAGTACTTATTTGCTAGACACTTATGTGCAGACTTTGTGGAGTCATCTGAGAATACAGCAGGCCAAAAAGAGAGAGAGACAGAGAGTAAATATAAGAAGAATGTAAATTATGCAGACGGTTAAGGTGATAAGATCCATGGGATCTTATAGCAGAGAGGAAGAAAATAGAAGAGGAAGGAGAATGAAGGGCAGCTATGAATAGAATTTTTAAAGTTGTTTTTTTTTTAAGTTTATTTATTTTTTTAGAGTGTGTGTGTGTGTGTGTGTGTGTGTAAGCAGGGGAGGGACAGAGACAGAGGGAGAGAGAATCCCAAGCAGGCTTCTTATGGACAACACGGAGCCCGATGCATGGCTCTAAATCACAAACTGTGAGATCATGACTTGAGCAGAAACCAAGAGTGGGAGGCTTCAACCAACTGAGCCACCCAGTCTTCCTGAATAGCATTTTTAAGTAGGGTAGTTAAGGGCCCTTGATAAGGTGACATTGAAGCACAGACTTAGAGGTGGTATGGGAGTTAGCCTTACATATATCTGGGGGAGAGAAGGTGATTTCTTAAAGAGAATATGTCTGTCTTTCACAAACAGCAAACAGACCAGACATTGGAGAAGAGTGAATTGAGAGGGAAGATAAATAGTAGGGGAATTGTTCTGAAAAGTAAGGGTGTGAGAGGAGAGATTGCTTAAGAGTGTAAGGACTTTTGTAAGGATTTTAGTTTTTACTCAAGAGTTAAATGAGGCATTAGAGGATTCTGAGCAGAGTTGTATGATCTGAGTTATATTCTGAAAGATTACTCAGGTTGCTGTGTGTGAAGTTAAGGGTAGAAGCAGGGAGTCCAGGTCCCAGACTTGTGTAATGATCCTGGTGGGGAAAAAAATGGTCTCTCAGACCAGGTGGTAGCAGTGGAGGCAGTGAGAGAGGGCTGAATGTGTTTTGAAGGTGAAAACAAGTGACTTTACTGACAGGTTGGAAGGGGGGACAAAAGAAAAAGAAAGGAATCAAGAACAACACCAAAGTTGTTGGCTTCAAAGTAGAAAGGATGATATTACCTTCGACTGAGAAGGGAGATGTTAACAGAGGAGCAGTTTTAGGGTAGGAGAAGAAGAGAAATCTCTCCCTTTGAGACATGGTAAGTTTAACATGTCTATTAAACATCCAGTGATGATGCCATGTGGACACTTGGATATATGAGTCTGAAGTTCAGGAGAGAGAGCTAGACTAAAGATATAAATCTAGGAATTTTAGAATATCAATGCCAATGGCATTTAAAGCCTTGAGACCATATAAGATAATAGACTGTGTAGATGACGAGGGGCACACACTGACCATGGGGCTTTCCAAAATCCAAGTATCAGGAAGAAGAGGCGGAACTTGTAGAGAGGCTGAGAACAGATGCCCTGTGCAGTCATGGAAGAGCCAGGAGACAGGAATGTCCTGGAGACCAGCCTGAAACTTGACATGACTATCTGCCTTGAGGGTACAAGGACTGATCTCACAGTGGTTTCTATCCTTGCCTCTGTCATAAGAAGCTGCATTCCCCAGATAAGCCTCACCAAGGAGGAGGAGTGATCAACTGTGATGCTGAGCAGAGAGAATCAACCGTGTCCGGAGAGGGAAGGTCTTACTTCACATCCATATCCCCAGTGGTAGAGTGGAGGAGTCTGGAGAGTTGATTACAAAGCTTGGCCTAGAAGGAGACAGTCTTGTCCAGGAGTGAGTGGGAAGAGGATCCACATGTGGGTCGTGTTTTCTGTCCCAAAAGAGGGAATGAAGAGACAGAGAGTAGGGCATCCGTGTCTCACTTCCCCTGGTTTACCAGTCCCTCCTTCCCCTGACCCCAAGACCCTCAGCACTTCACATTCCCTCCCTTTCTCCTGTCTCCTCACTCTAAGTACTCAGCTGAGGATCTCACGTTGTCAGATCCTCCTTCTTCTTGCACACCCAGTCCCAGCTCCTGCCTCCTTCCTTCCCTCCATCCCACTACCTGGAGATTCTCTACAGATTGCCCACAGACCCATCTCATTTGTTAAATTGCCACATAGTCCTAATGGAATCCTTGTATCAAGGAGCCATTTATTTAATTCCCAGTTCTGTCAGCTAGACAAATTTTCTGTGTCAGAGAGACAAATCACCCCACCATTCTGGTCCCCAGTTGCTAAATGAAAGACTTGGAATGAAAGACCTAACAAATTCCTTCCAGCTCAGATTCTCTGTAGTTCTCTGAATCCCCAACAAAATAAAGGAGTAGGTATATGGGCATGTAGAAGAACATTTACAGAAAATGCAATTGACATTTCTGAATTTTTCTACTATGTAAACCTGATTTTCTTAAATGATTATGCCTAAATCCAGAAAAAATAGACTACCTGAAATAAAACCTATTCTATTATAAATACATATATGTATATATGTGATGTTTAATTTTATGTGTCAACTTGAGTGGGCCACAGGGTGCCTGGATGTGGGGGATAAGCTTAGGAATCCCCTGGGCTTACACCAATGGGTTAACAAGGCATAAAGAACTACAAAGTCAATAAAATGCTCACACCCGAGTTTGGGTAAACCAGATTGGCACTCCAAGAATAGGGGGGTTTGGCACTCCAAGAATAGGGGGGTGCAAAGACACCCGAGAATAGGGAGGCACAAAGGTGCCAGGAATAGGGAGGTGCAAAGGCACCCCAAAGTAGGGAGGGGCTGCTGAGCCCCCAAAAATAGAAAGGGAGAGGCAAAGGCCTGAAATAGAAACAGTGCAAAAGTGCCCAATATATAGGAATAACAAGATTAGATATTCAGGGTGAAAGCCCCCCCAAATTTAGTACTATAGCAGAAAGCTGCTTTCATAGGAGAATAGGGCCAGGTTAGGTAAATTGGTGAAGTGGACTTTGGACCGCTGTGTTGCAGGCAAAGCAGGCCGGAGCTGAGATGGTTAACAAAAGAAAAGGTGTCTTGTTAACCCTGAGGTGATTCCCCCTATCTGTCTCATCCCCTAGGCTGGCAAAGATAAACAAGCACGGCACCTCCTGTCTGCTGTTAACTACCATCCACCCATCTGCCTGGCGCCTGGATTTTGTTTTATATTGCCCAAACCCCAAACACTGTATATCTTCAAAATCCCCTTTTCCCCCTCATGTCCTCAAGTTAATGTTCACAGTTTCTTTGTCTCTTTGTGTACGCCCGCCACATTTGTAAGCCTTCTGATCTGAATAAATACGGGGCAAGGACCCTTATTCAGGGCTCTTGTCTTTTCCCAGACATTAGCCATCTCTCACTTCAGTTGCATCCGCTCTTTTGCTAGACAAGAGAGATCTTTAGACTTAGAGTCTACAACACCTGGATATTCAATCAAACATTATTCTGGATATTTCTGCGAGGATGGTTTAAAGTGAGACTAATATTTAAATTGATAGACTCAGTAAAGCAGAGTGCTCTCTCTAATGTGGGTGAGCCTCATCCAATTAGTTAAAGGTCTGAATAGAACAAAAACGTAGACCCTTTCCCCAAATGAAAGAGAATTCTCTGGCCTGATGGCCTTCAACTGGGACATCAGCTTTCTTCTGCCTTCTGACTCAAACTGAAACATCAGCTTTTCCTTCTCAAGCCTGCCTGCCTTCAGACTGGAACTATGCCATCAGCTCTCCTGGTCTTCAGCTTGCCGACTCACCCTGGAGATCTTGGAACTTGCCAGCCTTCATAACTGCATGAACCAATTCCTTATAATAAATCTCTTTATGTATATTCTATTGGCTCTGTTTCTCTGGAGAAACCTGACTAATGCAACATGTATATTTGTTATTGATGCTTTAAGATTATTAAGAAAAGCATTCACTATTACATTGAAGGCAACATGCAAATCCCTACCCCTCAGAGCTGTTGTTCAGTTGAGCAAGAGAATTGAGCAAGAAAACAGTTCAACACAGAAGACTACAGAGTGATCTTACACCACCGAGACTGTCCAGGTGTGAAGTGTGGTAACTGGCTAACGCCCTGGGGGATCCTGGTTGGTTAGTCAACAAATATCAGTGAAGTAGTTCCTGCCCTTAGCTAACTCCAAGAAGGTTCAAACACTGCTCTAAGAAAAACAAAAAAGGACTAAAACTCATTAAACCCAAGAGGAAGCTTTGATGGGTGTTATATAGCCTAAATATCTCAGCATCATTCATGATTTGTATGCCTCGTGGAAAGTTGGAAATAAACAAGGAAACCACCACCTCTTTGGTGCACCTATTTCATACAAGGCTATTGGGATTAAGCCTCACACAAATGCTGTCTGGGAGGTCACACTCTCAGCACTTCCTAGTGTTTTTACCTGTGTTCAGAATCTAGAGTAGCCCACCATCAGACTTAGTATGTCTGTGTATCTGGAAAGAATTTTACTGTTTCCCTGGCAGAAAAAGGAAGACAAGAGCCTTGTCTGAAGTCACGTGGTAGGTGAATAGCAGAGCTGTGAGTCAAACTCTGATCTGTCTTTTTAAAAAGCCCATGCACTTTAGCAGAAAACCAGGCTTGTCCCTCTTAAGGGAAAGGTATGAGGCAAGTAGAAGACTGAGACAGAGTAGGGCATGACACTCCATGCAGGAAGATACCCTGGGTTTGGAGGAAGAACATACCTTAACAATAAAGAGGCCAACAATTCAAGGGAAAGACCCAGCTACTAAATATATCAGCAGTAATGACTATTCTTGGAAAACAACACTGTTGGGAAACAAGTTCAAACTGAGAAGCCAGACAACTAGGGCGTTGACCTACATAAGCCTGTTTATCTCAGAGTTTCCCAGATGTCAGGCACCCAGCACCAGAGCTCCAGCCCATCCCTATTATTAATTAACATTTCCTTTTTCAACTCACTTTTTCACATAGTGTTGTTCTAAGCAACAATACATATGAAACCAGAGATGTAGTGTATTGATTATTCATTTGCATTAGAGTGAACACATGACAATGAAGGCTTTAGCTATTTATGCATCCTGCCTTCCATCAATGACCTCACTTCCCACCAGTTGTTCACATTTCATACTTCTACCAACAGCTTTATTTCAAGCTTCAACTCAAAAATATGTACCTGGAAAACGTTTTCACAGAAGAATAAAAGACCTGGGGCGCCTCGGCCGCTCAGTCGGTTAAGCATCCAAATCTTGATTTCGGCTCAGGTCGTGATCTCACCTGAGATGAGATCAAGCCCCAACTCAGGCTCTGCACTGACAGCAGGGAACCTGCCTGGAATTATCTCTCTCTGCTCCACCCCAGCCCCTGCACACGGTGTGCGCTCACGCACTCTCTCTCTCTCTCAAAATAAAGAAATATGCTTTAAAAATAAAAGAATAGGGGCGCCTGGGTGGCGCAGTCGGTTAAGCGTCCGACTTCAGCCAGGTCACAATCTCGCGGTCTGTGAGTTCGAGCCCTGCGTCAGGCTCTGGGCTGATGGCTCAGAGCCTAGAGCCTGTTTCCGATTCTGTGTCTCCCTCTCTCTCTGCCCCTCCCCCGTTCATGCTCTGTCTCTCTCTGTCCCAAAAATAAATAAACGTTGAAAAAAAAATTTTTTTAAATAAAAATAAAAGAATAAAAGACCCAAGGACAGTAGAAAAAATGAAGCCCAAGGTCAAAGATTTTGTCATATTTATCCAATTCTGTTCAAAACCAAGCAGCCTCTATAATCTCATCATTCTGCAAGTGTTTCTAATTGCTCACAGAGCTGTTGCTCATATTCTTCATGGAGTTAATAAAAGAAGTAATTCTTATGACACTTTATTTCTATTTGCTCTGATTGCACAAGCAAAGTAGTATGTTAAAAGCTGATTCTTTGTGTCTCAGTTTTAGCAAGGGTCTCTAGCTGATGGTTACACTGAGGTAATGATGGCCACCTACTTGACTACATTAAGGCAAACCAGGAATCCAAATTTTCTATATGAAAATTCTCATTTGGATATCTTACCACCAACTTCAAAAATCCTATTTTAAAAACAAGCAACAACAAAAAACCTATTGAATAGGCAAATCAGAGCAGCTCTTGAGCCAGATATACCCACTTTGACTACAGTGTGTGGGTTTTGCCTCCTGTTATAAACACTTGAGTGCAGCTCTTTATCCATTAAGACTGTAAGCATTAGGGGTGCCTGGGTGGCTCAGTTGGCTAAGCATCTGACCAGCTCAGGTCATGATCTCAGAGTTCGTGGGTTCAAGCCCTGCTCTGGGCTCTGTGCTGACAGCTCAGAGCCCGGAGCATGCTTCAGTTCGTGTGTCTCCCTTGCTCTCTGCCCCTTGTCCGTTCACACTCTGTTTCTCTCTCTCAAAAATAAATAAACATTAAAAAAAAAAAGACCGTAAGCATGACTATCAGCATTACAGAGACTATAAGCATTACAGCATTACACCACACTTAATTCACTTTTACATCCTCATCACCTATAAAAATGCTTCGCACACCAGGTATATGAATAAACTTTCTTAATAATCAGAGGAATTAAGGAATGCGACAGAACAAGATGACACAGCCAAGTGCTATTAGCTCTGCATTGAGTCCTGTCCAGGTCACAGTTTGTGTCCATATTTACATAAGGACATCAACGGTCACATGAATGCATTTTCAGATAACAAGAATATAGAAAACTAGTAAAAAATTATATGGATTCACTTTGTCATGATATTATACCAATTCAAGAGTCTGATTCCAATTTTTCTTACCTAAAAGCTGGACATCTGTTGAACATCTATCTCTTAGCGCTCAGACCTTCCCCACCTTTGTGCATTTTTCCACACCAACCCATCAGTCTAGAATGCTCATCCTTTCTGTATTACCCAGCAAACCCCTGCTCGTCCTCTTGGCCCTGCTCAGATGGAGCTTCCTCTTGGAAGCTTTCCTGGATCAAAGAGGGAAAATAACTCCATCTCCTAAGCTCCCATAAAACCATGTTCATACAAGTATTATTACTTCTATCACACGTTTAGTTTCTCTAATTTCCCATAAGCTATTTAGAGGTCATGTATCTTAATATGCCCTGTGATTAACAGTTTCAGAAACAGAGAGCACAGTCCACAAATAGCTAGTTTCAAATAAAGATAAAATTCCCATTTTACATAATGAAATACAAGCACTGGAAATATAAATGACAGGTATGTAGAAAACAGCACATATGTGAAGTCATGCAAGATTCTAGAAACCTAGGTTAGTATCTTACACAACACTCATTCTCTTCCAGATTTCACAGGAAGACCTCTGTGTTTTTTCAGGTTGTTAGTTGACATAGACTAGAGGCAAAAATTAGGTCAAGGCTAAAAATTAGATAAAGTAATCCACTGCAAGTGGAGCAGAGGAGAAAAAACCCAAGAAGAACTTAAAAGGCTTTAAACTTCTGCAGATTTATGAACAGCAAAAAATTCACAGCCTCGAGTTTCCAGCATCAGGAGGTGATGAGATGGAGAATGTTTGTGTGAAGAAAAAATGGGGTATTACTAAAAATAAAAAGTAACATGGGTTCCTCTTTGCAAATGGCCCTCCCTTGCTCTATTTTTTCTAAGTATTAAGCCTCTATGTAATGTGGCCCTTTGGTGGGCTGGAGTAGAATTAAAAAGAAGGGAAGTGGGTGAGACTGACCTGGCCTGTAGAATCTTGGGACACTTTATTGATGTCTGATGCCCATAGTGCCTTCAGAGCTTGGATAAAGGCATCTTACCAAGATCAAAATGTAAATTTGGAACAAGAATTGTGTAAGAAATATAAGAGAGCTCTTCCCATAATACATTCCACTCCTCTCCTGGTTTTAGCCCCTAACACAGAGTTCGGGACATTTAATGCAGTCAGTAAAGAATCCCACTAACTCAGAAATGAAAAATCATTTCCATATTATAAATATTTTTTCTTATTATACACCTTTCTCTCCTCCTTCTTTTCTCTTTCTTAATCCCTTTCTTCTTATATTTCTTCTTCATTTTCTTTTCTCTTCTCCTCCTCCTCCTCCTCCTCCTCCTCCTCCTCCTTTTGCTTCTCCTCCTCCTTCTTCTTCTTCTTCATTTTCTAGACAACTTCTTGGGCTGGATAGCTGTGCTGGCCATTCCCAGTGATTCTCAAAAATACTGACATATCCTTCCAAAAAGTTCTCTCTTGAATTGGTCCTTGTTGCAAGATAATATATTAGAAACAGTATTTCTAGAAGGCATGGAAGAGTTAGTGAGTTAATGATAAATCCAAGTTTCCTTCTTGGAATTCCTCTCCTGAGTCTGGTCTAGAAACTGCTAAATTCATTCTTGGACAATGGGTGCCCTGACCCAGACCACTATGATAGGATAATTTTAAGATTTTCTTCAGTCATGAACTAAAAGCAAGAGGATGTCTACATCCTCTGATTGCCATAGCCATTCTGGCACCCATGTCAAAGTCCCAGTCCATCAAGAGAGACATGGGAGGGGTGCCTGGGTGGCTCAGTTGGTTAAGTGTCCACCTTCAGCTCATGTCATGATCTCTGGGTTCATGAATTCGAGCCCCACTTTGAGCTCCCTGCTGTCAGTGCAGAACCCACTTTGGATCCTCTGTCTCCCTCTCTCTCTGCCCCTCCCCACCCCTCACTCTCTCTCAAAAATAAATAAACATTTTTTTAAAAAAGAGAGAGACATGGGAGATTCCCAGTTCTTGCCCAGTCCTTGGCTTTTCCTCTAAGAGCTTATCCATGAACTAGAATCCACACCCTACCCCTAAGAAGTTTCTACATGAACATGACTCATGTTCTAAGGATGTCAGGGTTCAATTCATGCTATCCCATGCAGAGACCAGCACTGCTCTGTGATGCCATGTGGACTGGTGCTCCTCTGTCATGTATCTGTAGAGAGCCCTGACTGGGCCCACCCCAGCCAGAGTTTAAAAAATCTATGATCCTGGGGCACTTGGCTGGCTTAATCAGTAGAGCACATTGATCTTGATCTCAGGGTTGTGGGTTCAACAACAACAAATGACCTCTGGAACCATCATGCTCTCTTCAACATAGGTTTTTGCCGAAGCAGCCAGATCCAATTGTCAAATCTCTGCCCTGTAGCAGGATGCTTTGTAATTGGACTAGTTTCAATACCAGCAACAACAATGCTGCCCTTAAGCATGAGTTAATCAGCCAATCACAAAGCAAGGAGACCCATACCAATCCATGGGATTGCCTCATAGTTGGGACTTATGCATCAAGATGCAGATCTGACTTGTGCCTCTCCCTGCCTTAGGCTGAGAGACTGAGGCTTCCCCACCTGGTATCTGCCACCCAAGAGATAAATAAGCCCCAGAGAGTAAGGAGAAAACAAATGTGATTGGTTCCATCTGATTTGCTTGTCAGTTTTCTTTTTTAAATTAATAATAAAATTTACATTCAAAGGTATCTTGCGTTGTAAAAAGAAGGTGAAGGGAGGGAGGCAGGTAGGGAAGGAGGGAGGAAAATAAAACAATAAAATAGAAAAAAAGAAATATAAAAAGAAAGCAGCAAGAGACAGGAGACCAAGAACGAAAATGGAACACTTCGGGGAGCCTGGGTGACTCAGTCTGTTAGGCGTCCTCCTCTTGATTTCGGTTCAGGTCGTGATCTCATGGTTCATGAGTTCGGGCTCCACTCTGACAGTGTGAAGTCTGCTTGGGATTCTCTCTCTCTCTCTGCCCCTCCCCCACTTGCTCACTCTTGTTTCTGTCTCTCTCTCTCAAAATAAATAAATAATTTTTTAAAAATTATTTTAAAAAAAAAAGGGAACACTTCAACATCCTCTGTCCTTCTGGTGGCCCAAACAGAGGAAAGAGAGTGTGCCCTGAGCCTTACAGACAGCCATAGATAAGACACCATCACTTGGGCAAACACTGAGCAACTACTACAACCAGGAATACAGTGGGAGGCACTGGGAATAAGGGGACAAAGTCAAGATGGCTCCTACTGCTGCAGGGGAACCAACAACGACTGAGAATCTCAGACAAGTCACACTGCAGGTGCTGTTCCCCTGGATGCATACACTACGAGCTGAGGTGAAACCTGTGTCTCGTCTCTCCTCTCCTCTCCTCTCCTCTCCTCTCCTCTCCTGGAGCACAGACACTGGGGAAAGCCCCTGAATAGTCCCTGGGTGGTTGGCCCTGATGACAGCAAGTGAGATCTGGGGATTTCTTTGGACTCATTTCACAAAGCACAGTGTGCGCCCATAATTTTGATAGTGACACTTGGGGTCACGACATGGTCTCAGCTATGTGAGTAGAAGTCTGAGGGAAACAGGATGTGGGATTTGGTCCAGATCTTCTTCCATTAGTTGACTGTAGAATCTTAGTAGATATTCCCTTCCTTTCTTCACTTGCAAAATGGTTATAGAGCAAGGCAAGGGCCCTTGCCACTGAGCTGAATGCAAACAGTCTCATTAAGCGACTCACCTCAAAATAGCCATAGGCCCTAACTGACCAATTACAACCAGGCACAGTTCCTAAGATTACAAAAAAGGGGAAAAGTTCATACATCCCCATACTCCCTCTTCCTCACTACCGCCTCATCACAGACAGTCTCTCCTCTACTGTCCTGCCTACTGCTCCCTTGCAATGTAGTCAGTAAATTTCTATCTCTTTTGTTCTTTATTTAAATTACTTTTTTTAATGTTTTTATTTATTTTTGAGAGAGCACAAGCAGGGGAGGAGCAGAGAGAGGGGGACAGAAGATCCAAAGAGGGCTATGCACTGACAGCAGAGAGCCCTATATGGGGCTTGAACTCACAAACTGTGAGATCCTGACCGGAGCCAAAGTCAGATGCTCAACCAACTGAGCCACCCAGGCATCCCTTCTATCTCTTTTGGTCTGCTTTGGGCAAATTCTTTCACCATCCACACCACCAACACCCACCCAATTGGGACACCCAACAATGGCCTGTGTGCATGTAAATTTGGTTTACATGCATAATTAAATTAAATCAAATAATTTTATTTGGATGGTGCATTATAAGCATGAGTCCCTGCATGTAAAAACTCAAATTTATATATTATATTATATTATATTATATTATATTATATTATATTATTATATTGTATTATTATATAAAATATACAGAACAACCTTTGCATTTGAGCAAGATAAAAGATTAACACAAAAGAGTGAGGGGTGATCTCAGTAGTAACAACTTCTGAGACCATCTGGGTTAGTGGATTTGCCAACAGCCTGGAGAGAACAATCCATCAGTAAGTATTAATCTAACAGTTTCACTCCTCAGATACCTCTAGAGCAGGAAGTCTTCCCTTTTTTTTAATGTTTATTTATTTATTTTGAGAGGGAGAGAAGAAGAAGAAGGGAAAGGCATAGAGAAAGGAGAAAGAATCCCAAGCAGGCTCCACTGTCGGCATGGAGCCAGATGCAGGGATCAAACTCATGAACTGGGGACCATGACCTGAGCAGAAATCTATAGTTGGCCACTTAACACACTGAGCCACCCAGGTACCCCAGGAAGTCTTTTTCTTCCTGCCCCTAACTACCTCTAGCCCAATAGAAAGCAAAAGGGCAAAATATCTTTAACTCTAGGAGGATGTCCTGGGTGATGAGTTGTGATATATAGCTTAGAACCCCTCAGCATCCTTCATTTATCATCCCTATGGCTATCTAAGAAGGCAGAGAAATATAGAAAGAAGCCAGTAACACTTTTAAACACCTATTTTGTGTCAGGCATATACATACACACATATATCCTATATACATATAGAAAGAGATTTACTATATATTTCTTATATATTTGTAAATATATGATGCATATATTTGCTGTATAGCAAATCACTGAGTGACTTAAAACAGCAATTATTTATTAATTTTCATTATTATGTAAATTGCCTGAACTCAGCTAGGTTAGCTCATCTCTGGACAACTCTGGTGTCAACTGGGCTGGCTCTTGTGGTTGACATTTAAGGTGACTTCACTCACATATTGAGTTCCCCCAGATGGGATGACTGGATGTTGGGCCTTTGTCTCCTCATGTTCATTCACACTCTAAGACCCCCCTCTCCACATGGTTCTCTAGAAAGAGATGCTCGGAGCTCCATAAGAGTGAGCACAGAGGTCACAAGATCCAAACTTGGAAGATGTATGTGGCCACCTTCCATCAGTCAAAGCAGCTTAGAATGAATGCAGGAGAGGATTATACAAGGTCATATATGTAGTATGATAGACCAGGGGCCATTCTGTAATATTCTACTACAGAGCAAAAGCATAAATTCCTACCACAGCCCCAACCATGCGTAGCTCACCAAGACCTCCCACCTCAGGTTCCATCAGGGTTTCTGTGATCACTGCAGCCTCCATCCCCAAATGGAGCAGGTTTATGAGCTCTTTCTGGCAGCCATTCTGGGCCTGCTGACTTTCCAAGTCAACACAGGGCTTATGCACCAAGCTGAAGAAATGGTGAAGGCTAGACTAGTCCCCTCACTAGAATGGCTGGACAATGAAACTCTTCTCCTCATGATCTCTTGACCTCCAGAGCCTCTCCATCCCTGTAGCCTCTCCAGTAATGAAGGGCTTTATAAAGACAGTTGGTTTTCATCTTTGTTGAGGGCAGAGCAACAAAAATACTTCCAATGCTTCCAAATTCTGCAATTTCCCAAATGCAATACAAGAAAAGGCAAAAATCACTTAATATGGGACTCTCTATGAATCAGGGGAACACAAGGATTATATATTAGTGATCAGCACATAGGCTTAAAGTCTTCTTAGGCATCTTAATAAATACTCAAAAGAACAAAAACAAAAATCCTCCTGGAATCCTACCTTATTTGACTCTTTAATGCAATAACTGCTCTTTTGCACATCTAGGAAAAGTCACTAATTGAGTGACCAAACCCAGATGTTTGGCTCAGCTCCAGTTAACATCCTCCTGCCCTTGCCTTGGATATTAGCCTGATCACGGGTAACCACATTTATATCTTTAGCCTCAAAGAATGGTGGGGCAGAGAAGCAGCCGTAGGGATGATACAAATTCAATGTAAGACATGCCAGTGTGAAACAACTCCTTCCCCTCTGCCTAAGTATGCTACACTTGATAAAACTAGTACATGATATATCCAAAACCCTAATGAAAACACATTTACTCACATTACACATGAATAGGATGAGCTAACAAAGCATTTGAATGTGAAGTGTTTTTGTAGAGCTAATACTAATTATTTCTTTAATTAATTTACTTATTTTGAGAGAGAGAGCACATATGCATACTTGAGAGTGAGCGGGAGAAGGGCAGAGAGAGAGGGAGAGAAGCCCAAGCAGGCTCCTTGCTATCAGTCAGTGCAGAGTCTGAGGCGGGGCCTGAACTCACAAAACGTGAGATCATGACCTAAGCCGAAATCAAGAGTCGGATGCTTAACCGACTGAGCCACCCAGGCACCCAGAGATAATACCATTTAAATCAGGTAATCAGAAGTACTGCTTGACAACTATATATGTAGCTGATCACTAAAAAAAAATGGCCCCCAAAACATACCAGTTTACTTAGTATGTTCTAAAGACATGTGTTTCACAGGCAGGGATAATGACACAGGTCCTGGGGGATAAAAAGGGTGAGGACCACCAGAATGGAGACCCCCCCCTTACATCCTAGAATGCATATTTTATTATGGCAACAACGTTATTACCTAGAAAATAAACAGGATAATACAGATAAGTTATCCTGAATGATTGTCCCTATTTTAGAGACAAAGAAACTGAGACAAGAAGAAAGAAAGGATTTACCCTAAAGAGACTGTGTACCCTCGATCCCTCTAAGAGACAGCCCAGAATAAATGGGAACACTCTGGCTTTGAGGGAAACACTCTTGGTTCTGTCACTACTGTCTCTTAACTATGTGGGCCTCTGTCTGCTCATGTTTAAAATGGAAATAATAGTATCTATTTTGTGGGATGTTTTGAGGGTCAATTTTGTTTTTGAGGGTCAATTTGTTGGATGTTTTAAATGAGTCAATTTAAGTACAGTGCTTATCCTATAGAAGTTGCATGAAAATGAGAGCCTACGATTTTGTCAAAAATTTTCTGTATGTGATTAGAAACTAAATTAGTTGCCCTTGTATCCAAGTTTATCTCACACATATAAACAGGTATTGCTTTCACTCTCTCCAGGATTAAAAGATCAGAATGTTGAAACAATAGTGCTGACTTCTATGTACAGAGACGTTACTGGGCTCTCATTACAAGGAAAACATTTTGCTGGTAATGTTGTTATATTCTGAAAAATAATACTTCCCAGAATTCCTTGGAGCCAATGATATACACGGGCATCTGGAAGATTGGGTGTTGCCAACCCACAGGTCCCTCTGCCCCACACTGCGCAGGATCCGACGCCAGGTCCTCGGAACACTGACAGTGTGCATAGGAGTGAGCTTGTCAGTAGCTAAATACACAGGGCTTGTTGCTGTTTTGTTCCAGGATATATATTCCAGCTTTATAGTCATAAACAAAGTGTACACCCTGAATAATAGATTGATTAAGGAAATGAATAAACAGCCATAGAACCAGGAGAATATTATTCAGCCATTAACTAGAGTGAGGTACATCCTTTGCCAAATATATTGTTAGTGACCAAAAAAATAAGGTGCGGAACACTGTGTATAGGATGCTACTATATGTGGGGTAAAATGGGGGAGAGACACACAAACACGCACAAACCTAAATGCACACCAATAAGTTTATGTATGCGTACAGGCTTATGTATTATGTACACATATGTGAAAAGACACAAAGAAAGTGAATACTTGCTGCTTTTAGAAAAGAAACTCGGGGGTGGGGAGTGTCGCCTGGTGGCTCAGTTGGCTGAGCAGCCAACTCTTGATTTCAGCTCAGGTCATAATCCCAGGGTCATGGAATGATGCCCCTCACTGGGCTCCATGCGGAGTGTGGGATCTGCTTGGGATTCTCTCTCTCCCCCCACCTCTGCACCTCTCTCTCTCTAAAATAAAAAAAAAAGAAACTGGGGACTGGAACAGAAGAGCCAAGAGCTCTGCTGATATTCTCTTTCCAGCCCAGCTCCCCCTCCATCCTCACCCTGCTGTTGGAGGCTCATGGCACACAATGGATGCTCATTAGATGTGTCTGTTTCTGGCCTTCTCTCTTTGGAAAGTGTGACTGTCCCAAGGCAACAGGTAGAATGAGACAGAGCCTGGGTGCCAGTTCACAGAAGAAGGGTTAAAATTTTATGCTTTGGGGGTGCCTGGGTGGCTCAGTCAATTAAGCGGCTGACTTCAGCTCAGGTCATGATCTCATAGTCTGTGAGTTCAAGCCCCACGTCAGGCTCTGCGCTGACAGCTCAGAGCCTGGAGCCTGCTTCCAATTCTGTGTCTCCCTCTCTCTCTGCCCCTCACCTGCTTGCTCTCTCTTTCTCTCAAAAATAATAAACATTTAAAAAGTTTAAAAAATAATTAAAAAAAAAAACCTTTATGCTTTGGAAGTCAATCTGCTCTGAGATATTTAAATCCTATGTGTCTGTTTCTCCATCGTCTTCCACAGGGCTCAAAAACCCTTTCTTTTTTCTTTTTTTTTTTTAATGTTTATTTATTTTTGAGAGAGAGAGAGAGTGGACGAGGAGGGATGGGGTGGGGGTGGGGGGCAGAGAGAGAGGGAGACACAGAATCCAAAGCAGGCTCCAGGCTCTGAGCTGTCAGCACAAAGCCTGATGCGGGACTTGAACTCATGAACTGCGAGATCATGACCTGAGCCGAAGTTGGACGCTCAACTGACTAAGCCACCCAGGCATCCCTCAAAAAGCCTTTTAAAAGCTAAAGCTGGTCTCAGCCTTTGCTCACAGAGCCCAGAGGAAAGGAAGTTCCCCTCTTGGCTGTCGGGGAGCAAGGCAATAGCGCCTCTGTGAGAGAAGGGGGTGCAGCCGCCAGAAGAGAGAAGCTGCCAGTGGGGATCAGGGTCAGCGCCTGCAGGAGTGTTATTAGAGCAGCTCTTGAACAAACTAGCCCCAAGATTCAGAGAGCATCACCTTAGGGTGGGATCAAGGCTTCCTGAAGTAGATGCTTCCCCCGCTCCCACCCCTCACACTATGCACCCAGCAAAGATTCTCTGGGTGAAAGGAGAGCCGAGAAAACTTGGAAAAGACGCAAGTGTCAGCCTAGGATGTCACATCTGGCCAGAAAGGGCATTTACCCACAGAGGAGACAAAGTGAGTGGCCCTTCTCCTGTTGTCCACCCATGATTCCTCTTCCCAACCCCTGAACTTGAGGAGCCCGAGAAAGCTGGCAGGCAGGGGTCAGTGAGGTGTGCAGCTTCTGGGAAGCTGAGTGAAGGGGAGGACCACAGAAGGCAGTCCTACTTGGGCACGGTGGTGCTGAACTCCCCAAACCGCCCACAGTGGTCCTGGAGTCTAGCCCTCCAGATGAACCGGCTAGCTCCGCACACAGGCCTGCTCGGGGACCAGATCCTAGATCTGTAAGGATAGTCATGGGGCTAGGACCCCTGGAAGACCACACACTCAGTGACCTTGGGTTTTCAGAGGTAAGTTAGTTGTCCACTGCAGGATCCCAGCACCTTGCAGGTAGGGCACTGAATATGTCATTTATCCTTCAGAAGCTCTAGTGAGTGAAGGTAATGATGGACTTGCAGACCTGGAGACCATTCCCCTGAGCTGCTTCCTCACCTGGCCATATCAACTAGACCCCCATGGTGAACTGGACCTCCAGGAGCTCTGATTCCACCATAGAAGTCCTAGGCCTGGGAGAAAACAGTCTGATCTAGCAGCAGAAGCAAAAGAGTCCACGTCAGAATCATGGTTTCTGAGAAAGACATGAAGGAAGCATCAGTCCCTGCCTGAGACACACTGTCTTCCCCCTTTCCTCATCAGGAAATGTAGTGTTGCAAATTCCCTCCCCTCCATGTTTTTCTACACTGCCTTTTCTTTTTTTATTTTTTTAAAACATGTTTTTAATGCTTTATTTTATTTTTGAGAGAGACAGAGAAAGCACAAGTAGGTGAGGGGCAGAAAGAGAGAGAGAGAGAGAGAGAGAGAGAGAGAGAGAGAGAGAATCCCAAGCAGGCTCTGCACTGCCAGCACAGAGCCCAATGCAGGGCTCAAACTCATGAACTATGAGATCATGACCGGAACCGAAACAAAGAGTCCAACGCTTAACCCACTGAGACACCCAGGCACCCCTACCTACACTGCCTTTTCTGCACCATCTCAGAAACACACTTGGTCACACCCTCTTCTACTTGACCCATCTTGTTCCCAGCGAGAAAGGAGCCCCCTCAAAGTCAGCTGAAAGGTAGGTTTTTATAGGTGTGCTTTCCCCCTGCAGAATGTCCGTTCCTGAAGGGAACAGTCTACAACACCAGTCTCTGATGTCTCTGCCCGGAATGTTATCTGTCATATGGAAGGGACTCTATAAATGTTTACAGTATAACCAGTTTGGGATCAGTGGATCAAAGGACATCTTTTTGGCTTCAAACATATTGCAAACTGCCCTCCAAAACATTTGCACCTATTTACAATGCCATCTGCTATGCATAGAGTATAGATTTCACTGCAACCTATTTTATTAGGAGAAACTGTGTCTTAATGTGTTTTTTTAATGTTTATCTATTTTTGAAAGAGCACAAGTAGGGGAGGGACAGAGAAAGCAGGGAGGTGTGGTAGGGGACAGAGGATCTGAAGTGGCCTCTGCGCTGACAGCAGCAAACCTGAAGCAGGGGCTCGAATTCAAACTGTGAGATCACAACCTGAGCCAAAGCCAGATGCTCAACCAATTGAGCCACCCAGGCGCCCCACTGTGTCCTAATATTTTGACATGTCTTTCTTTACTAGTGAGGTTAGATATCTTCTCCAACGTTCATTTTACTAAACATAATCCTCTATTGTGAATTGTCTCTTTATATCCCAGTAATCCTTTTCTCAAAGTTTGCCAAGACTATAGCTGAATTTCTTTCTCTCCCTACGCAAGAAGCCACAGGCCCAACCTTAAATGGAGGACTTTTCCTAAACTATGTAGATCCGTATCAGTGTGCCCCAGAAGGCAGCTTACAAACTAAGTTTGCTACAAGGCCTAGGGCAGTTAGGATTCTCTGCATTATGGACTCTTTTCTCGGGATGAGCTTCAGGTAAGAAATAATCTCCTGGGTGGCTCAGTCAGTTAGGCGCCCAACTTTAGTTCAGGTCATGATCTCACAGTTCATGGGTTAGAGCCCCACATCAGGCTCTCTGCTGTCAACACAAATCCCACTTTGGATCCCCTGTCCCCCTCTGTCTCTGCCCCTCCCCTGCTTGTGATCTCTCAAAAATTAACAAATAAACTTAAAACAAAAAAAGAAATATAGTCTCACTGTTTTCAGCAGATACCTAAAACTTCTGGGAAAATGCAAGTATATGAAAATGGTCCTTCCTTCCTATCCTTTAAAACTTGCCGAGTCTGGGGGTGCCTGGGTGGCTCAGTTCATTGGACTTCTGACTTGGGCTCAGGTCATGTCCTCACGTTCACGAGTTCAAGCCCCACATCAGGCTCTGTGCTGACAGCTCAGAACCTGGAGCCTGCTTCAGATTCTCTCTCTCTCTCTCTCTCTCTCTCTCTCTCTCTCTCCCTCAAAAATAAATAAGCATTAAAAAAATAAAAACAAAACAAACAAAAACCTGCCAAGTCTGTTCTCTAGAACTTCTCCCCTTAAACCTCTAAATGGAGAGGGAAAGCAGAAGTGGGCTACAGGTGGTATTGACAGAGCATAGCTCAAGGACAAGTCCACACTGAGAACTTTTTAGCCAGCTGTGTGATCAGTTGGTTAAGTTGTTGTGATACAAATTTGAAATACAAAGTCTTTTTCTTCAAAAAGTGTAGCCTGAGGGCGCCTGGGTGGCGCAGTCGGTTAGGCGTCCGACTTCGGCCAGGTCACGATCTCGCGGTCCGTGAGTTCGAGCCCCGCGTCGGGCTCTGGGCTGATGGCTCAGAGCCTGGAGCCTGTTTCCGATTCTGTGTCTCCCTCTCTCTGCCCCTCCCCCGTTCATGCTCTGTCTCTCTCTGTCCCAAAAAATAAATAAACGTTGAAAAAAAATAAAAAAAAATAAAAAAAAAAAGTGTAGCCTGAGATTTTAGTCTATCCTTATACCTCCCTCATATGGACCTCCGTTTCCTCTCACTGACATTTACATAATGAACAAATATTATTTTACCAGGGTAACAATGACTTTCCACAGTACATACTAGATAGTGTTAGGGAAGATTTATAGCTACTATCTCATGCCAGACAATTGGTTTGGCCCAATCTCACCCACTCTTCAGACTTTGGAGCCTGCTCCGGTTTATTTCAAAGTCCTGTACTCCCAGTCCCCATTTTAGGCCAGGGCCATTTATCCCTTGATCTTGGAAGAAGCAGGTTCTTTCCATCTGAACTTAGGGCCCTCATGACTCAAAGAGAAACTGCTCTCCTCACTTGTCCATACAAAGCCAGCTCAAGAGTTTATCTGTATTTTGTTTGGAGAACATTTCTAAACTAATCTCTTTATGGCCAGCAATTCTAAACTCCTCCTGCCCCGAAGGCTTTCTCTCCCTTATCTGTACTCTAAAGAAACTCTTCTTAAAATTCATTAACTATAGGGCATCCAGAAGGCCAGCAACACATCTCTTTCAGGCGCTCATCCCATTCACTGAAAAATTATTTGATCAGGAATTATTAGGAATCACCTATTACTTTGTACTTGACTTTGCCTCAGTGCTGAAGATACAGCCAGAACTACCCTTGCGCCAAGACCCTTCTCTGGGCCTCACATTTAAGAAAGGCCCACAGGTAACTAACACTATTATTTTATATAAAATAATAAATTGATTACAGAACACAGAGGTGCTTCTGTGGCTTGAGGTCCAATGTGACCAATAACCCTAAACCTCCACACTTCTCTTGTCCAAGATCCTTAAAACAGGGCTATGTCTGAGTAATGACACTGCTTACAGATTGTGCCTCTGCCAGAATAGGAGACAAACACTGCTTCCAAGTTCTGGAAGAATCTGAGCAGCAGAAGCATGTCAGTGAAAGAAAACACTGACTTGTCAAATTCTTCCCTTCAGGTGGCATGAATGAAGCACATTTTTACATTGTGATGTATCTTGGTGCCAAGCATCTCTTTCCTTCATTTGCTTCATGTTCCAAGGCACAGTTCTGAAGGTACTCACAAATTAGTACAATTTCCCCCAACGGTTGTACATGGCAACTGAGGCACGTTTTGCGATACTCAACAATTTCTTTACTCTTTTAAGTTTGTACATATGTAGTGTGACTCTTCTTACTAATTCTTTACAAGGCTCTATCTATCCAGATATTGCTGTAAGAAGTGGGAAAAATCGCAATAGAAGTTGCAGAACTTCATATAATAAAATGAAAGTAATCCATAACAGTGTGATCATCTTAATTTAACATATGCAACCCCATTTAAATGTTACAACATTGTAAAACTCACAACTCATTTCTTAAAGTATTGCTTTAAGAACAGTATTGACAACACTAATCACGATCACCTTGCAAAATAACTTCAAACAGAAATCAATTTTTAAAAACTAATAACTTACAGGTACCTGGATGGCTCAGTCATTTAGCATTCAACTCTTAATCTCAGCTCAGGTCTTGATCTCAGGGCTGTGACTTCAAGCCCCACACTGCACTCCACACTGGGTGTAAAGCCTACTTAAAAAAAAAATTAAAAATAAAATAATATAAATAAAAAGTAATAGCTTACAACAATCCAAGAAAGATTAGCTAATTGGATATCCATTACTGTCAGAGGAACATAAATTGTGTAAAAATCTAGACTGTAAAAACCACGGATATTGCTGAAATGGAGGCAAAATAAATAAATTTTCAGCTGTGCCTTTAGGCCAATCTATCTGCCTTCCTTCCTTCAAACAGAAGACATCCAACACATCATCGACTTGTATGCTGCTTTCAACAAGAGTGGTTGTATGGACACAATTGTATGGATGGTAGCTACTTCAGGTAGAAAGGATTTGCAGGACTACAGAAAGGAGACTTGAGGACCTGGGACCCTGGGCTCCTCATATGTTTCTGGGTCACTGATGCTATCAGCATCTGAGGGAAATGAGCAGAGGTTGGGAGATTTCAAGCAAGGGTGAGTCATGCACGTTTTGCCTCCTCCCAGCCCAGGAGCCCTTACATTCCCTTTCAGCCACCTGTGCTTTCAGCCATCAGCACTCTCTTTCCTTCCATGACCATCGCCTTTCCTTTCCCAAGACCTACTAACCAGGACAGGAACCATCTTTAGCTGGAACCATATCATATCAAGAGCTGGAATAAAGCTCGACAATGGCTCCCTAGAGAGAACATCGGGATCAGAAAAAGGAACAATCGGATCATTTCCAAAAGCTACGAATCCCCAGCGAGGAGTCAGAGAGGGCTATAAAGGAGCAGATGAAGGTGACTTTAAGTGAGCTTGCAGTGAGGAAGGATGGACTAAGAAAGGGCAGAGGGACGGAGCTGAGGACAGAGGGAGAGCTGAGGTAGCTGGACCCTGGCAACTGGAAGCCAGATTCAGGAGTAACTTAGGAAGGGAAGTGAGACCTGGGGAAAGTTAAGAAGAACCATGCCAACCACAGGAGGGCAGTGCGTCCCCATGGGCTAGCCTGGAATGTCTAGGACCAACAAAGTGAAGAAGTCAGACAAGGACAGCGAACCCCCTCTCCCTTGCTCCCAGCAGAAAGCATCTCTCCCTCTTCCTAACTCTTGGGTTTCTCATGCTGACACATCTATAGGAGAGGGACACACAGTCACCACCATGTCACACACCACCTGCGTGACAGATACATACACACACACTCACACGTGTACACATGGTATCCTCCCTCTTCTGAAGATTACCTTGCTAACAGTGTTCTCTGTGTAGCAAATGAGCAGAGAAGGCCTGCCTTCCTTTCCATAATGCACAATAGCACCTCTTGTCAGGCAAGGCCAATGCAGGTTGGAGTTCTTTGCCTTTCCCTCAGCTTAAAAATATCAGGGCTTTAAGATATGGAAGCAGCCTTGGGGTACCTGGGTGGCTCAGTGGATTGGGCATCCAACTCTTGATTTTGGCTCAGGTCATGATATCATGGTTGTACAATCAAGCCCTGAGTCAGGCTCCACACTGAGAGAGTAGCCTGCTTAAGATATTCTCTCTCTCTCTCTCTCTCTCTCTCTCTCTCTCCCCCCCCCCCGCCCCTCTCCTCCTCTTGCACACATACTCTCTCTCTCTAAAATTAAAAAAAAAAAATGTTTAAAGGAAAAAACTGATATGGAAGCAGATTAAATGCCCATATATGGGTAAATGGATTAAAAAATAATAATAATCCGGGGCACCTGGGTGGCTCAGTCAGTTAAGCATCTAACTTTGGCTCAGGTCATGATTTCATGGTTCATGGATTTGAGCCCCACATTGGGCTCTACACTGACAGTGTGGAGCCTTCTTGGGATTCTCTCTCTCTTATTCTCTCTCTCTCTCTCTGACCCACCCATACTTGCACTCTCTCTGTCTCAAAATAAATAAGTAAACTTAAAAAAAATAATCCACACAATGGGTTATTCAGCCATGAGAAAGGAGAATATTCTGACATTTGTGACAAAATGTATGGAACTTGAGCACATTATGCTAAGTGAGATAAGTCAGACAGAAAAAGACAAGTATTGTATGATATCACTTATAAGTGGAATCTAAAAAAGTCAAACTTGTAAAAACCAGAGAGTAAAATGGTGGTTACCAGGGGACAGGGGGTGAGGGAATAAGACTGATGTTGCTTAAGGGTACAAACTTGAAATGAGTAGTAAATAAGTCATAGAGATCTAATGCACAGTATAGTGAATATGATAATAATGTTGTACTACAATTATCAAAATTGCTAAGAGACTAAAATGTAATTATCCCAAATACTAAAGGGAAAGGATAATTATATAATGTGTTAAAGGTGCTAAATATAGCTATAAAGGCAATCGTATCACAATATATAAATATATCAAGTTAGCACATTGTACATCTTAAATTTACACAATGCTGTATGTCAAACATTCAATTTTTTAGTCAGGGCTTTTGTGATATCCTACCTGTCCTCATACTAAGTTCATATGTTCTTCTTGACACCAAACTTTGCCTTCGTAAGAAAGAAGGGTAGGAGATCAAAGAAGAAGTCAATCATGGTTCATCTTAGAGAAAAATATTCTTGTATCAAAATATAGGTTCCCTTGTATCAAAACATAGGTTCCCTGGATGATGTGTGTTACCAATCAGCCTTCTGAAAGACAACAAAGAGAAAATTGCAGTTGGCCAGAGGGTGAAACCATTTTTTTTGAAGTGTTCTTGAGGAGAAAGAAGTGGATTGGCCTCATAAAAAGCAGTCAAAAATCCTCTGAGCAACTCTAGAATTCCAAACATTCTTCCTGTATAAGTATCACCCACCTGGAGGAGGAGTCCAAAAGTCTGGGTGAGTGTGCAGTCCCCACCATAGCAATAAGAGGATTTTGGTGAGTCTGTAAAGAACCTCAGAATGTCTGATTTAAGGAGCCAATATTTTAAATAACACCTTCATTTTTTTCCTTACTAGGGAAGTAACACATATTCAATACAGAAACGTTATAAAACCAGAAAAAAAACTACAAATCAAAAAAACAAAGAAAGAAAGAAAGAAAGAAAGAAAGAAAGAAAGAAAGAAAGAAAGAGTCTATCTGTAATCTCATAAACCAAAGATAAACACTCTTCATCTTTATAAATTGCCAATCAGTATTTTTTCTGGTTATATTTAAAACTATGTCATAGAATACATAGTATTTTATGTTGTGCTTTTTTTGTTTCCCCTTAACAATATAAAGGGAATGTTTCCCCATTTCCATAAGCTTTCTCCTGGGGTGTATTTTATTAGTGGCAGCATTGTTTTCCTTCCTCAATTGGTGTCATCACTTATTTATTCTTTCTCTTATTGCTGAGTGCTTTGGATATTTTCCCTACTCAGGACAACAGCCTGAGAGCTGAGTTTGAAATTTTGCCTCAGTGGTGGCAGCTCCCCACAAGCTGTTTCAAGTGCATGCGATTACCAGGGTGGGGACCTGTTCTCCTTGAAGTTCTTGTTCTTTGTTTCATTTTAGAGTGGTGTTATAAGACAAAATTCAACCAAGTAAATCTGAATATCTGATTGGCTTTATTAATCAATAGATGAGAAAGCATCCTATCTAGTAAGTGGAGGGGAGCTCCTAGGAATTTACAAAATGGAAAGTTTTCCTAGGAAGGAGGTGGGACAAGAAGTTATTAGCAGAAGAAAAGAAAAGATTGTTTCAGGCCAGGACATTTTTTGAGGAAGCAGGGAGGGGAATGGCAGGGTTTTTATCATACAGGTTACCACATTAGTGCTGATCAGGACATTTCAGATTGACTGTTAAAAGGTTGCCTTCATGGAACAGATTGAAACTAATTCGATCTTTCTTTGCTGTTGTCAGGGACAAATGACTCCATTTTGGATTTCTTTCTTTTTTAACAATGTTAACAACATACCTCACTTCTGGCAAAACAAAAATGCATGCTCTTCTAATCAATGGAAGGATATCTGGGCCAGCCTACATGGCTGTAGGTATCTTACAGACAAAAACAAAAAAAAAGACAAAACAAAAAAACCGAAAGAGGATGTACTGGCTTGACTTCACCCACTTCTAGTTTCATTCTTCTACAATTTTTCCCAAAGTGAGCATAAAACAAAATGGATGACTGTTCCAGAATTTTCCTGTTTCCAGAATGTTATAAAAATTGTCATTATTTTTCACTTTCTGCCCGATTGCAGAGATGACAGCACAGCTTGACTCAGTAAGTGGCATCCTGTGGCATAGAGATGTTGTTACAGGTTCAGGCAGAAGGGAGTTCTCTGCGTTCTTTTCCTCCTGTGGGGAGGCTCTGCCTTAAACCATGCACTTTCCATCACTCAGGTTTCCTTTAGGTTAATGACAAGGAGCCAGTGATGGAAACTCAGTTCCCTCAAAGGAATCTGGCCACCCCAGGTTGCAGTCCTAAATTGATGGTGTTTAAAAAAAAAAAAAGCCCAAAATAGAGTCATTTGCCCTCCACAACACCCAAGAAAGACTCAATTAGTTTCACTCTATCCCAGGAACAGGACTTTTAAAGAGTCAATCTGAAATCTCCTGATCACTACTGCAGTAATCTGTAGGATGAAAACCCTGTGTTTCTGCCCCTCTCCCCCCAAAAGACTTCCTGGCCTGAAACAATCCTTTCTTTTCTTTTGCTAATAACTTCTTGTCCCAACCTTCTTATAAAGACCTTCTATTTTGTACAATTCCTAGGAGCTCCCCTCTATTTGCTAGAGAGCATGCTTTCTGATTCATGCATTGATTAATACAGCCAATTATGATGCAGCGTGGCCAGGTTTGAGGACCCAGAGGGGTTCCACAGGACCAGCCAAGAGGATCCCCAGCTTCACACAGGATAGAAAGAAATCAAACATGAGTGAGCAGGCAGGAAGTAAAAGCAGAGTTTATTGAAGACATAGAGTGCAGACAGATACAGACAGAGCATCTGGGACACTCAGAAAGGAAAGGAGAGAAAGTTTTGTCTTTGTTTGGAGTATGAGGTTTTTACTGACAATTGTGCTCTGGTGCCCATGCCCTCTCAGGCATCCAGGAACTGGTCAGAACAAGGACAGGGGCCAGGTATCCATCATAAGTCACTTATTCCCTGGAGGCAGGGGGTTTAGGCACCCAGATGTCCAGTGCCAATGGTCTAGAATACACACATGTGGCCTCACCTGCTCATTCTTGCCTGGTCACTCCTTTGATGTTATCTACTCTGCTGGAAGACTCCAAAGAAATCATTAACTCCTTGTCCCTTATCAGGAAGACATACACTAAGGCATGCATAAGGTAGAGGTGCAGGTCCTAGCAAGAATAGAAACAAGAGAAGGAGAAAAATAAAACAGCTTTTTTTCATGGGGTCCTTTCAGTTTCCCCTATCTCAATGAGATCTTCTAATTTACTCAGTTGGATTTTTTTTCTTCAACAATGGAAGGTGAGTAACAAGAAGAGATTGCTTATAGCTCTAAGATACATAGAGACAAATCAGAAGGATGTCAGTCAACTAATACTGGACACGTATTGTAAATTGTGAGAAATAAGCCCACTGCCCCAGTCAAAGGAGGGACACGGAGACTAGGAGCACAGTGAAGGGAGGCTTTAATCAACGTTCTTGTAAGAGCAGGTGTCTGATGGACAGGCACACTCCGGGTGGTTACAGCAGACAATTTATCTCCTAGCATGCAAGTCCCTCCCCTGGATCCTTATTGGCTGAGTACTACAGAGGTTACAGCCTTCACCCAGAAGTTGCCTATGCCCATGTGAAGCCAAAAAGTAGTCTGATTGGAACAAATCCTTGGGGCGATGCAGAGACTTCAGTTCTTTGGCACATACTCACTGCAAAGCCCGCAAAAAATAAGCCCTCAAAATGGATAAGAGAAGAACCAGGAAGTGAAGTGTCTAAGGGTTTGGGACTCCATTGTCAGGCTGGGCGGGGTGAGGGGGGCAGTGTTCATACATAGTTTCAATACATAGTTTCATACATAGTTTCCGTAAACCTACTGTTAACTAGACAGCACAGCTTTTGTTTGGTATTTGAAAGTGAATCATCTCACTTCCCACATAAATCATGTGATTTGTTTAAGGATTTTTAATAGATGCCCCATCTCCACTGAAGTGGGCTTGTTTTGACAGAAGGTTTTCACCTTACCTTGTCAAGTTACAAAATTATATTGTTCTTAAGAAATCTCATAGACAGGGTTGCCTGGCTGGCTCAGTTGGTGGAGCATGCTACTCTTCATCTCCAGGTTGTGAGCTCAAGCCCCACGTTGAGTGTAGGGATTACCTAAAAAATAATACAATCTTTAAAAAGAAAAGACAGAAAGAAATCTCATAAACATGCTTACGTAATCTTTTTAAACTTGTTTTTTTAATTTACTTATTTATTTATTTATTTATTTATTTATTTATTTATTTATTTATTTATTAACTGAAAGGAGGGAGAGGAGCAGAAGAAGAGGGAGAGAGAAAAATCCCAAGCAGGCTCCAGGCCCAGCATGGAGCTGATGTGGGGCTCAATCTTATGACCATGAGATCAGGACCAAGAGTTCGGTTCTTAATTGACTGAGCCGCCCAGATGCCTTAAACTTGTTTTTAAGAGAATTTATTTTATTTTTTATTTTACTTATTTATTTTTGAGTAATCTCTACACCCAATGGGGGCTAGAACTCACAACCCTGAGATCAAGAGTCACATGCTTCTCTGAACCTGCCAGGTGTCCCTTCTGCACTTAATGGGGAAAGTTGCATAGGATTTTTGCAGACCATGAAGCCCAGTTTTTAAGGCTACTCCAGCCTCCTTGTGCAAAAATGAGGAAGAATATCTTGCAGGTGGAGGTCATTGATTAACATCAGTTTCTGGCATCATCAGCAGCCTGGCACTGAGACACTGATTGTTCCTACATAAGTTCGTGTCTCCCTACTGTCTTACCCTACACATTCACTTGCTCCCTGCTTAGCTACTTGACAGAAATAAATGTCAATGTTGTATTAATCAAATGTGTGGATATATGTCCTGAATATTTTCTCTCAGTACTGCCTACATTTTGAAATCATGAACCAAAGATTTTACGTGTAACCTTAAGTTATTACTCAAAATAAAACATGCATCCTTTCTTTTTGTAGTTTTTGACCTGCTGAATCCTTGAAAGCCCTAAGAGTGATAAGAGCAACCTATTGTTACTCAGTATTGTCAATCTAATGAGTCTTTGTCACTCTAAGAGAATTTTCCTGGCCTCATCCTCCTCTCTTGTACAATCATCACCCTGAGACCAGGGTCATGTTTAATTGCATTTCAGTCATAAAGAAGTCCAGCTGGTAGAAATACACAATGTTCACCTGTTGAATATGTAGCTCGATCCCCAAAATTATTAACAGGACCTACTAACCTAAAAGGGCACAAAATCCCTCTTTGGGAATATATTAATGTCTTTATAATTCCCTATTTCTACATTGTACCAAGTATAGCTTACAAAGTTCAGTCAAATGTCAGGTACCTAAACACCTAACATTAGAATGAGTTTGGTGATTTGGTTGATAATGACATTTTCCCCCTTAATTACAAGGGGAAAAAAGGATAATGCATCTCACTTGATTCCCAGAGAAATCAACCTAAAATACACCAAGATTCCAAAAATGAACTTAGAACACAAGACACAGAATCAATAATCAAAAATAGAAGAGACATTCTTTGGCAGAAGGTGGGGCTGGTTTTAGAAATAGATGGGGGGGGCACCTGGGTGGCTCAGTCAGTTGAGCAACCGACTCCGGCTCAGGTCATGATCTCACGGTTTGTGAGTTCGAGCCTCGCATTGGGCTCTGTGCTGACAGCTCAGAGCCTGGAGCCTGCATCGGATTCTGTGTTTCCCGCTCTCTGCCCCTCCCCTGTTCATGCTCTGTCTCTCTCCATCTCAGAAATAAACCTTAAAAAAAATTTTTTTTTAAAAGAAAAGAAATAGATAGAGGGGCATCTGGGTGGTTCCTCTGTCTCCCTCTCTCTCTGCCCCTTCCCCACATATGCTGTCTCTCTCTCTCTCTCTCTCTCTCTCTCTCTCTCTCTCTCAAAAATAAGGATTGGATAGTTCTCAAACTAGCTCCAAGGTGTATATTTTAACTAAGAAGAGAAAAATCTTTCTATTGTAGCAGTTAATTATCCTCAGTAAGAGCCCATCATAACCAGGGACATTGCACACTGGGCACCAAGACTATGGCTTGGGACCTCTGTGTACCTTGCATCAGTGGATCAAGTGAGGACAAATCATTAAATCTGGGAAAGATATGGGGCACCTGGGTGGCTCAGTCAGTTGAGTGGCCGACTCTTGATTTTGGCTCAGGTCATGACCCCAGGGCTGTGGGATCAAGCCCTGGGTCAGGCTCTGAGCTGATCCTGGAGCCTGTTTAAGATTCTCTCTCTCTCTCTCTCTCTCTCTCCCCCTCCCTCCCCCTCCCTCCCTCCCTCCCTCTCTACCAACCGGCTCTCTCTAAAAAATAAAATTTTTTAAAATCTTGTAAAGATAAAAGGCAAATATCAAAGATGGAAAAGTAGGGGCATCTCGTGGCTCAGTCGGTTAAGTGTCCAACTTCAGCTCAGGTCATCAGCTCAAAACCTGGAGCCTGCTTCAGATTTTGTGTCCTGTCTCTGCCCCTCCCTTGCTTGTGTTCTCTCTCTCTCAAAAATAAATAAACATTTACCAAAAAAAAATTAAAAAGATGGAAAAGTAGTGCAGGTCATCAGCAGATGGCTCTACTAGCTCAATAAGTCAAATCAAAGTCATACAGGACTATAACCAAGAAGAATTAAGTATGACATGCTATTTAATCACAGTTCAGAACAGCTCCCCTAATTTCTGCTGAAGATACTTCAATAATATCATTTAACTTTGGAAGAAAGTAGAGGACTAATGGGAAGAGTGGATTGGTGTTTACTTCAGAAAAAAAGAAAAGACAGGGGCCACTATAGCTCCAAGGGAGAGAGGTGGAGGGGGAGTGAAGGGAGAAGGAAAGAAGGAGAGAGACAGAGAGAAGGAGGAAGGGAAGAAAGAGCAGGGAGACTGGTTTTCTAAAGGCATAGCTAAAGCAACAACTCAGAGGCAACATTCTGAAAGGATGGGTACCATTCTTCAGGATACAGTGTA
The DNA here is from genome assembly GCF_007474595.2 of Lynx canadensis. Lineage (NCBI taxonomy): Eukaryota > Metazoa > Chordata > Mammalia > Carnivora > Felidae > Lynx > Lynx canadensis. The sequence goes on from NC_044308.2 coordinate 71,681,920, forward strand.
TTTGTTAAACCAGAGACCTCTAAATGATACTGTGTCTCTAACAGGAAGAATACATGGTTCCAACAACCAAAGAGTAGAAGCACTCCCATTGACCCATTGAGAAATTTTGTACTTTCCTCTGTAACTCTGGGCTCGGTGGGGCCAAAGGTTTAGGTCCCCAAAGTGGATGCTCTTTTGCCAAGTGATACATCAAAGGTGCCACTGAACTACAAACTACAGCTGCTGCCAGGACACTGGATTTCTTGGGTCCAGCGACCAGCAGATAAGAAGAGCGGTTACGAGGAGCACCTAGCTGGTTCAGTTAGTAGAGCGTGTGACCTCGGGGTTGTGAATTCAATCTCCACGTTGGATGTACAGATTACTTAAAAATAAAATCTTAAAGGGGCATCTGGGTGGTTCAGTTGGTTAAAGCATCCGAATCTTGATCTCACAGTTCGTGGGTTCAAGCTCCGTGTTGGGCTCGGAGCTGACAGCAGAGAGACTGCTTGTGATTCTCTCTCTCTCTCTCTCTCTCTCTCTCTCCCCTCTCTGCCCCTCCCCCACTCATGCCCCCCCAAAATAAATAAATAAACTTTAAAAAAATAAAACTGCAACCTATGATTTTTTTAAAAAATCCAAGACATGAAAAAACAACATGCATCAAAATTAGAAAAAAATTTCAGGAAAAAAGGTGACAAATTTAGGAAAAGTTACATAATAAAAGTAAAAATCATTTAAAAGATAAAGACTAATCTAGAAGACACAAATGCAAATAAATATAATAATAATAAAGAAAATAAACATAATAAAGAATAGTAAAGAGTGCTCGCTTCGGCAGCACATATACTAAGAATAGTAAAGAATATTTTTAGAGGGAAAACTTTATACAAAGAAATGAAAGAGATAAAAAATCATACTATTTGGGATCTTTGATGGCAGAATTTCTTTAATTTCCCAAGAAATTTGTTTCAGTTGCTTCATACCTTCATTGTTTCTCTCAACCTAATTGTTAGCCATTTCCCTCTTTCATAAACTTGTGAAGAAAACCAGCTGAACATCATGCCTCTCTAACTGAATTATCCAAACCTTCCTCGGAGAACTTTTTTCCCTTTACTTCCTTTGGGAGTGGGAGGTGGGGGGTATTTCTTTTTAATGTTGCCTAATTTCTCCACATTTATGTCTGTCTTTTTAAAGGTAATTCAGAGTTTCTAACTCTGGAGTAGTATTTTCTAACTGGAAATACTATTCCATCCAAGGTATGCAACCAGAATTAATATAGCAGAATTAATAGATTAGTTATGAAACAGGCTCATCTATGCTTTGGGGGGGATTGTGACCCAGTCAAATGATTAGACTCAGATCCTCAACCCAGTCTACCCTGTTAAGTGTTTCCAAGCATGAAAACAAAGAGTGGTCACATTATCAACATCATCAACAAATACTGATTAAGCATTTTCAATGAATAAAGAATTGTGTTCACTGTTTTAGATGTCTTAAGGACATCCTTAATCCATAAGAAGGGTGGTGTGGAGGTTTTCATTTTGTTTTGTTTTCATGAACAATACTTTGGATTAAGAACAAAGACAGATAAATTTATGTCTAAGTCAGCTTTGGAGATGTATTACTGAAGGAAGAGAACAATCCCAATTACGTCAGTGTCAGAATAAAGGAAACAACCTGTATGTTGGCAGTTAATAGGAAAAACAGGAGGGACATTCAGAGGTACCACCAAGTTCTCCTGTTCCTTATTTCAAAGTCTCTAGAGCTCAGTCATACTTTGCCCCAAATATCCCCCCTTTCAAGTCTGTTTTTGAAATACAACATGAAATTATAATAAAAATTAAAATGTGATTATGTCCCTTCAAGTTCCCAAAATACATACAATAACACATATGATAATAATATCATCAGCATACTGGGAGTTTACTTGGACCAGACATTATGTCATTAAACACTCACCCCAATAACCCTGTGAGGTAGCAGCCATTACTATCTCACTTTTCTAGAATTCAAATTCAGACTGCCAGATTCCAGATGGCAAGCATTTTATCCCTATGTTCTGTTACCTTCCTATGACAAAAATAATAAAGCCAATTTATGTTAAATCTAACCTATAGTGATGAGGATATTTTTATTTTGCTAATACTTGAGCCAACAATTTAAAGTGAAAGCAAACTGGGGCACCTGGGTGGCTCAGTTGGTGGAGCATCCAACTTCAGCTCAGGTCATGATCTCGTGGTTTGTGAGTTCGAGCCCTAAGTCAGGCTCTATGCTGACAGCTCAGAGCCAGGAACCTGCTGCAGACTCTGCGTCTCCCTCTTTCTCACTGCCCCTTGCCCGCTTATGCTCACTCTCTTGTGCACTCTGTCTCAAAAATAAACCTCAAAAGTTTTTAAAAAGAAAATAAAGTAAAAGCAAACTGTCACAAGAGATGAGGCAAAGTGTGTCCCTGTGACTCAAAGTGACGGAGGAGGGAAGAAGGTGAACCCAAAAGGAAGGAGAGCAGTGACTGCTGGATTTACACCTGTCTTAAGCAACTCTCAAGACTCCTTCCAGAGCATTCAGATTATAAAGCCAAACTCTCCCTTATTAGAATCAAAGCTTAAGGGGCGCCTGGGTGGTTCAGTCGGTTAAGCGTCCGACTTCAGCCCAGGTCACGATCTCACGGTCCGTGAGTTCGAGCCCCGCGTCGGGCTCTGGGCTGATGGCTCAGAGCCTGGAGCCTGCTTCCGATTCTGTGTTTCTCTCTCTCTCTCTGACCCTCCCCCGTTCATGCTCTGTCTCTGTCTCAAAAGTAAAATAAACGTTAAAAAAAATTAAAAAAAAAAAAAAGAATCAAAGCTTAATAACCTATATGCAAACCAGACAGTTCTGACTGATTTAGTTCCCATATTTTACCCCATAATTACCATATTTGGACTCTTGCAGTTGAAGCAAAGGCAAGAATTTCACCCATCCAGTCACCAGAGATCAAAACGTTAAGATATTCCATAGGTGACTAATGTTTGCTAACGCAATCAAGAGGGCACACAACACAGTGAGTCCTTTTTAATGCTACATGTTAAGTTAGCACTTCAGGACATTTAGCATATTGTTCTTAAGTAACTTGCTAACTTGCATTCCAAGTGCCAACAATATGCGATAGAGCATATGTTTAAAGGTGAGGCTGGGACTTAGGCTGCCCAGTTTTAAATCTAGCTGTCATCTAACAAGCTTTGTGATCTTGCGCGTGATAGTTAACCATCTAAATACTCACTTTCTTCAACTGCAAAATGGGGTTAACAGAATCTATCTCTTAGCAGGGACGAAATGCGGTAATAGAGTCAATGTGCTTGCCACAGTGTCGGGTACCCAATATTCTAAGTGTTAGAATTTAGTATTTATCCAAGAAGACTGCTTAATATGGAGAGAAACTAATATGTAAAAAAACATTAAATCTATTAACCATCAATTTGTTATCTTCGGTTGCCTAAAGTTGGTTTTTCTTATCTTTCCCTTACTGCATTCTCCCGTTCTCACACAGGGGGAAATAAATCCCAAAACTTGAGTTCTCCAGAGAGAAAAACAAGGAACGCAGGTAGTTAATACATCCAGAAATACCGTTCCCTGTCTAGCGCGCTTTTCTGGAGGCCCTAGGAAATGGCCCACCCCTGCCCCTCGACTTCGGGACGCGGAGACCAGTCCCAACACTACCTCCAGGTCACCTCGCCTCCAGCTCTTTACCCAGGCACCAAGGTCCTGGCCCCATCAGCGTACACCAACTCTCCGAGGTGATTTACATATCGATTTTTATTGGCTACTGGAAGCACTCGCTCTCCTCATTGGCTGATACTGCGCCGTGCCGAAGCTGCGCGGAGGATGTGTGGGTCACAGGCAACAGCATTTCCGTTTCCGGCTCGCCTCCGGTGCCATGGCGACCGCGAGGGCAGTGAGACTTCTGCTGACTTCAAGCAGATGGCGTCTCGGCCGTAGAGAAGTTCCCCAGTCCCGCGTGAGTGCCTACTTTCCCTGCCCTCGGAGAGACCCTGGATCTCGAAAATAGCTCCGCTCGGAGGAATAACGCTCTTAGGAGCTCCTCCCTTAGCAAACGCCATAAGCTTCCTTTCTGCCCCGCAATCAGCACGTTTTTCCCGGCCTGCAGGCGCTCGCCGCCCTTGTGCCCGGCGTATCTCAGGTGGATAACAGCTCCGATTTTCTGGGGAAGAGGCCCCATCGCCGGCACCCCGGCATCCTGCAGCTGCCATGCGTAGAGCTGCCGAAAGCACTGGCTGCCGCCGCGCAGCTCCTCCTGCTCCGTGAGTGTCGGTGGGAAGGGGAGGCCCGAGAAGTAGCGGAAAGCGGGTGTGCATGCAAGTGATGTCGCGTTTCATCTTTCGCCCATAGAGAGCGCGATGCCCAATGTGGAGAAGCAGGTGCGGGCACTGACGAATTATCTCTGGAGCCGGCATTTACCTGTAGGGCCGGAGGAGTTGCAAAGACGGGCTGTGTATCTTGAGGAAAAATTCTTGGAAAACCCAGGTAGGGCTTGAGAATAAAGAGTAGACCAAATTGAAATATTGGTGGGAAATGAAGAGCAAGAAATAATTTTACTGTCTCTCAAATTGATACTGTGGTTTCTTGTTTCACTTTCTGGCCAGAGCAGTTGTTACAATGATGCCTCACTAGAAGATAGACTGTTTCAGAGGTTGGTCTTGGGGCTTTGGTAAAGGTCAGTGAGGTGCTTCGGTATTTTGTCAAAATCTAGATCTTTGGGTTTTTTTCCTCTAAATCCACTGGATTCGGACTAAGTTTTTATTCAAGTGAAATAAAATCCCTGTATGGCTCCCTGTCCAGTACAAAAGCCTTCTTCGGGGATAAGAGAATGAATATTATTCCTCAGGTTATTTTCATGATTACCTTTATTTTGTTAATTTTTAAGTGTATTAATTTTTTTTAGTGACCTCTACACCCAACATGGGCTCGAACTCACAACCCTGAGATCTAGATTCACATGTTCCTCCGTCTGAGCCAGGCGCCAAACACTTCTCTTTAAAAGAGAACAAAACTTGTGGGATAGGGCTAGTTGAATTGTATAAACTGCTGTTAGAGGCAAAATACTATCGGGTACATTCTGGTGGTGATGATGGCGGTTGCTGTTATTCTTACCTGAAAGTTTTCTCTAGGTTTGGCTTCTCTCTTAAGCGCTGAGGTTTTGCCTCCAATGGGAGTTGCAGAGGAATGGACAGGCAGTATATTCAGCTATTGGATCTGAGCCATGTTCTTCCTAGGTCCTCACTCCCAGTTCTCGTTCTCACCCCAGATTTATCTCAGTCAGAGGAGAAACTTCGTGAAACGGTGCTGCGTGCCCTACGCAAAACTACATACCATTGGCAAGAACTGAGGTAAGGAGGATTAGAAGAGCTACAGAAGAAAAAAATCTTTAGGAGACTGGGGAAGTGCAATTATACAATTCATATTAGAAAAGGCTACTGGTTCATAGCTCAAGACTCTTCCCTTTTGAGGACTGAAAGTGCTGAACTGGAAGAGCTCTTTTCAAAGATTTCATTTCCTAAAAATCTAAAGGTTAGCGAGGCCATGGAGGTTATTTCGCAGTCGGTATGACTCTCTGGTTTGTTTTTGTTTTTGTTTTTGTTTTTTTGACAGCTACAATGAGAAACTGAGCCTGGTGTATATGGCAGCAAGACTGGATGGTGGCTTCGCAGCAGTCTCCAGGGCATTCCATGAGGTGAAAGCCCCTCAGCTTCCAACCTGAATCCTTCTACCATCAGTTCCTTTATTCATAAAATAGTCTTCTGGGGTAGGTTCTTGGGACTTGGCATGTGATTTTTTTTTTTTTTTAAAGAGGCTCTCTTTATCCTCTGAAAGGAATTTGTGACCCAAGAAAGGTTTAAAATCATTGTTTTAGGAGGTTCCATTCTATAAAGTATTTACATTGAATCTCAAAAAACATTCATATCTCATCTCTGCCAAGATCCCCTAATTCATATTTACCAAGGCCCTAAATAAGTGTCCACTTACGCTACTGTGGGGTGTTGTATATTTCTTCAGATCCAGGCTCGAGTTCCAGAGTTCCAGCCCCAAACCTTACTGGACTTTGGTTCAGGTACTGGTTCTGTCACTTGGTAAGTATCTTTCTGTCTCTGTCAATTCTGGCTCTAGAGAGCCATGTGTACAACATTCCAAGAGACTGGGAAACCAGAGGGAGAATAGGAAAGTTGGGAACTAGAATGTTTCTTCCCTGAGATTCAGTATGGCATAAGAAGGTATATGGATTAGGGCCAGAACTTAAAGAAAGTTCAAGTGAAAAAAGACCCATGTTTAGAAAGATAAAAAAGGAAAGGAATTTAGTCTAGGGCATATCACCAAGTTTTTTTTTTGTTTTTTTTTTGTTTTTTTTTTTTTTTTGCCTACAAATAGTTTTTATGTGTCTGCCCCCTTTTTAAAGAGTTATAGGGGCGCCTGGGTGGCGCAGTCGGTTAAGCGTCCGACTTCAGCCAGGTCACGATCTCGCGGTCCATGAGTTCGAGTCCCGCGTCAGGCTCTGGGCTGATGGCTCAGAGCCTGGAGCCTGCTTCCGATTCTGTGTCTCCCTCTCTCTCTGCCCCTCCCCCGTTCATGCTCTGTCTCTCTCTGTCCCAAAAATAAATAAACGTTGAAAAAAAAATTTTTTTTTAAAAATAAAAATAAAAAAAAAAATAAAGAGTTATAAATGAAATAAGAAAATAACATTGGTAGTTTTTCCAACTGTTGTAAAATAATACTCTGTTTCCCAGGGGTGGGGTTGGTGGCAGAGGGGTGTCCTGTAGGGATGACTCTTTATCATGAAAATGGGCCATTTATATTTTGCCATCTTAGGGCTGCTCACAGTACTTGGGGCCAGAGCCTACGAGAATATATGTGTGTGGACAGCTCAGCTGCTATGTTGGATTTGGCGGAGAAGCTACTGAAAGGTGAGAAGAAAGTATAAGGAAGGACTTTTTCAAAGTTGAAGGAATTAGGCAGAGAACTAGAAAGAGTGTTTTACTGGGGAGTAGAGGAAGGCTCAAAGTTAAAAATGAGTCTGATTTCTTTCCAGTGTTATGGTCAAGCAGAGGCTGGTGGAGGCCTTTGCTGGACTGTGGATGGTTTGGGTAAGATTAACAGGGCAGGTGACCCAATATTTTCTTACCCTATTGCATCTCACCCTCACCTAGTGCTTTTCTTTATTCTTAGGACCATGTTTCTTATCGAGAGATCCCTTCAGTGTATACCTATACAGTCCTAGTTGCCACGTCTCTGTTTTACTCCATAGGTGGCTCAGAATCTGGGGAGCCTTATGTTCCAGGTGTCTTTTTCAGACAGTTTCTACCTGTATCACCCAAGGCAAGTGACAACATTTAGAGTATGTTAAATGTGGAATTTTGCAGACAGAAAACTGTAGCTTCAGCTCTGCTACCCAGCACCGAGTGATAGAAGATAAAAGAGAACAGAAGAAATATCAGAGGATAGAACTTTGTTACAGTCTTGGAAGGGGAGCCAGGGGGAATGTCAGGTCTATTCATGTTTCTTATCTTGGTTCTCAGGTACAATTCGATGTGGTGGTATCAGCCTTTTCCCTAAGTGAACTGCCCAGCAAGGCTGACCGCACTGAGGTAATCCACACCTTATGGCGCAAGACAAGTCATTTTCTGGTGAGTTGAAATTGCTTTTTCCCTTCAAGTTGTTTTTTGTTTTTTTTTTAAGTTTATTTATTTTGAGAGAAAGAGAGAGAGAGCAGGGGTGGGGCAGACAGAGAGGGAGAGAGAGAATCCCAAGCAGGCTGTACATTGTCAGTGCAGAGCCCAACAGGGGACTCGAACTCCCAAACTGTGAGATCATGACCTGAACTGAAATCAAGAGTCAGATGTTAACTGACTGAGCCACCCAGGCGCCCCTCCCTTTAAGTTTAAAGCAGCTTCATTGGTTTCACATACTTCCTTCTCTCCACTGGAACTTGTGTTCATTCTTAACCATTTTCTCATGCATAGATCCCTTCATCCCTCTTTTAGGGTCTCATCCCCATCTTATATGGGGCAGGCCCTTTCTTTTAGGGCCCCCTCCTCCCATCTGCGAATGTTCTTACAGAGCTGCTAACATTTATGTTTTCATGTAATTCAGGGCTTGTGCTTATTTTCCTTTTTTGTGAACAGATATTGGTAGAGAATGGAACAAAAGCTGGGCACTCCCTTCTCATGGATGCCAGGGACCTGGTCCTTAAGGTAAGATTCTTCTTCTTTCATAACCACCCCCAATCTGTCACCAGTTATTGCTACTCCCTTAAAAACTGAAGAGACTCTGTTGTACAATGGTAGGGGTGACTCTCAGGATATTAGGCATATGAAGTCATTACGACATGTTATAGGGATTAGCAAACTAGGACCTGTGGATCAAATCCAGCCTGCCACCTGTTTTTATAGGAACCATGCTTATTGGTGTGTGTGTTGTGTGTGGCTGCTTTCACACTATAAATAGCAGAATTGAAATAGTTGGGACAAAACAGATTTTGCCTGTTCTCTGGGCTTTTAAAAAAGAAAAAGTGTGCCAACCCCTGATCTAGGGCATCACTAAGCCAAGAACCTTATCTTTTGGGGACAGTATGATCCAGTGTATAATCATAAATTTAATCGTCCTGGAGTGGGTTCTTTTTGAGAGTGGAGGTTGCTGACAAGGGAGAGCACCACACTATGTGCCAAGTTCCTGCCTTTCTCCTGCTACAAAGAGAAAGTTCTTTGTTTGGAGTATTAGAGAAGCAGCCAGCTTAACTCAAGGAACATAGTTAATAATTACCAGAATTGAACGTTAAAGGAGTCCTCAATTTACTGAGTGCAGAGATTGAATTATGAGAATAGACCCCTCAGACTTAATTTTTTTTTTGGGTAGGCTCCACTCCTAGCATGGAGCCCAACGCAGGGCTTGAACTCACAACCCTGAGATCAAGACCTAAGCTGAGATCAAGAGTCAGACACTTAACCCACTGAGCCACCAGGCACGCCCCCACCAGCTTAATTTTTTTGGTTTTAGGGCAAAGAGAAGTCACCTTCAGACCCTCGACCTGGCTTTGTCTTTGCTCCAGTGAGTATTATTTCTGCCTTTCCCACCATGCAAAGATCTGAACTCAGCTATGGCCAGGAAAAGTGAGAGGGTAAAGCTAAGCCACCCTATACTATTTTGTGTCCCTACCCAGTTTCTTTCTTAGTTGTTCCCCTGGCCCTCCCTGCCTCCTGCTCCTGTGCTCCCATATCCCTAGCCCCTCTTGACTCTATCATTCTGAGTTTTTCAGTTGTATGATCTCTGTGGTTCGTTTGTCTTACCTCATGTCTTTTGTGTGTGTTCACAGTGTCCACATGAACTTCCTTGTCCCCAGTTGACAGCCTCTAAGCCCCTGGCCTGTAGCTTTTCTCAGGCTTACCACTCCATCCCCTTCAGTTGGGTATGTATCCTGAGAATGTTGCAACAGGGTGAAAATAGCCTGGGGGAACAGCATGAAAAAGAGTCAGAGGTGGAAAGAGTTGGAGAAGTCAGAGAAGAGCCTGGAGATTTTCAAGCCTGAATGTGCATGGCTTATGAAAAGGCTGCAGGGATGGGGGTGGGGGGGAGGGAACAGTTTTTTTCCCATCTCTTTTTCCTCCAAATAGTCTCTATGTCCTTATCTTAGAATAAGAAGAATCTAAAAGAGGAAAAGTTCTCCATGGTAATTCTTGCCCGGGGGTCTCCAGAAGAGGCTAATCGTTGGCCCCGTATCACTCAGCCTGTCCTCAAACGGCCACGCCATGTGCATTGTCACCTGTGCTGTCCAGATGGGCATATGCAGCATGCTGTGATCACAGCCCACCGGCATGGCAGGTATAAAGGGTGTGACCAAAATTAGGGGGAGGAGGCAAGACCCTGCAGCCCACACTGACTTCCCTTTTCCATAGGGATTTGTATCGCTGTGCTCGTGTCAGCTCTTGGGGAGATCTTTTACCTGTGATCACATCTTCAGAGTCGGAGCTTCCTCCGTCCCCTGCTAAAGATCCCCCTGGAAGTTGACGAGGATGCATAACAAGTATTTGCTTACACAGGCCTGCCAAGGGTGAAGGTACCTGGTATCCAGGATGGGAGTGCTCGCAGCCCTATGTTTCTGTTTGAGGTTTTAATAATAAAAAGTTTGCAAAGAGTAGAAATGGATCTTGTGATTCTTAAAAGGTACAGAGGTCAGTTGTCATGGCCTATCCTGTGACGAAGAGAATCCTCAGATGTTCAGTGCCTGTTTCCCATACAGATCTCAAGCTCACCTTCTCCCGTAAGAGTACTGTTCCCTCTGCCAGAGACCAGGGCTGCCCAGGGAAGTCACCCGAGGCAGAGAGGTGGGGAGAGCTGCCCCCAGCTCTCTGAGCACTGGCTCAGCAGATGTCACGGTTGTTAGGTGGCCACCTGAACAGGGGGCCAGCAGCTGCCTCACCTCTGTGTTTTTCTCCCTCCTTTCCTTCTGTCTCTCTCAGGGTCCATCAGCTCCCCAGTTTGCTGGATATATTTTCCTCAAGTGTCAGTCCTCATCAAGACTGAATTTTCCATCTCCCCCCACTGCAGATCCAGGCAGGACCCTTCAGTTTGCTTGGTTCATTTCTCAGCATTCCCCGAGACCTTCCTGTTTCAGAGCTAGAGCAACTTTCCTTGTCTTAAAATTCTCACCCCTCTCCCCCGATACACACAGTCCCTGACTTACTTGCCATGGCTTGATTTTCAAGTTTTCAACTTTAAGATGATATGAAAGCGATGCACATCCAGTAGAAGCTGTACTTTGGATTTTGAATTTGGATCTTCTCTCAGGTTAGCGATATGTGGTATGATCATCTCGTATTGCTGGCAGGCAACTGCCTGCTCCCAGGCAGTCACGCGATAGCGACAGTAAACGGCACCCTTAGAACCATTCTGGTTTTTGCTCTCAGTACAGTATTTGGTAAATTATTCAACACTTTGTTATAAAATAGACTTTGGTTAGATGATTTTGCCCATCTGTGGGCTAATAGAAATGTTCTGAGCACAGTTAGGTAGGCTAGGCTATGACTGGTAGCTGAGGTGTACTAAATGCATTGTCAGCTTAGGAGGCTTAAGTATGTAGCCCCATCGTACATTGAGGAAGATCTGCACATTCCGAAAATAGGCACAGTCAAAAGCTGGAACAGCATCAGTGTTGTAATACTAGAAATCTCAACTTCCCCACTAGACATTATCATGCCTAGAGCTATTTTTCTGGGGTTACAGGAAAGGGGAGTCCGCTCATCTAGTTTCCACAGAATGGTGGGTGGCAGCACCACCTTTCAGCCCCACCTCCTTACCTGAAAGTGGCCCCAAATCCCCTCTGAAAGGGGAGGGTTCAGATATCAGCATAACCCATGAGACAGGGAGTGGGGTGGGGTGGAGAGGGTATGGAAGTCTTAGATGAAGTGTCTTGAATAAGGCAGGACCAGGTGTCCCCAGTACAAAACAGCTGGGAAGGCCCTCCCCAAACTCCCATTTTGGATTAGACCAGCCCCAGGCATGAACTAAGACTGTCCACAGCATTTGGATTAGTCATGGCAGCGAAGAGAAGAGGACCTACAGCACAGGCTGTGCCTGGCAGGGAGTCTGGAGTTTCTGGTTTCCAAGTTCTGGAAGGCATGAGCCAGGGGAGGGGCCTCCTTGTAGGGGGAGGGCGGGAATCTGGGGCAAGGCCCCAGTCAGCTATGCAAGGCTGCGCAAGCAGAGGCAACACCGAACAGGAGGAGGATCCCAACAGCCTCCTGAAACTCAGGAGAGGAGCTACTCCAGCTTTGACCACCTAAGACAGCACTCCTCTGAAGATTGTAACTCCATTTGCCATCCCGAGGCCTCTGCTCACCCTGTACCCCAAGGATGGAACCACTACTGGGAGTAAAAATTGGCTGCGTGTTTGCCCTGCTGGTTCTCACTCTGATCTGCGGCCTTATTCCCATCTGCTTCAAATGGTTCCAGCTGGATGCAGCCACAGGTATGACCCTGCAGCACATGTCCCCATAACCTAATCCTGACAACAACCCTGTCACCCCGTCCTGATGCTTTGCTCTGATTCTCTCATCATCCTCAAGCTTGGGGTATTGCGTGCCACTGTCTCTCTCTTGTCACCTTTTCTATCTCACTGCCAACTAGATTGTAACTTTCCCCATTTTTAGGTCGTCACCGCCGGGTCCTCAGCCTCCTGGGCTGCACTTCTGCAGGTGTTTTCCTGGGAGCGGGGTTCATGCACATGACTGCTGATGCCCTGGAGGGAATTGAATCAGAGATCCAGAAGTTTATGATGCAGGTGAGCAGCAGAAACGCTGAGCTGCAGAGCCGGGAGGCCAGAATGATGAGCAGAACCAAGGGAGGAAGGGAGAAAGGTGACAGAGTTGAGGACCAGCAGGGAGGGACAGGGAAGAAGACAGCTCTCCTGTGGCATGATGAAAACAGGTTGGACTTTAAGGAAAGCAGTGGAGCTGAAGGGGCAGGACAGGAAGCTGAGCTCCATCTTCCATTGATTGCTGCTTTTTTCTCCCTAGAACAGGACAAAAAGGGAGGGAAGTGTTTCTGATGATGCCGATTCAGCACAGGTAAGTATCTCCTCCCGGGAGCGGGAGTGGAGCTGAAACTCCTTTCCCACCCAGACCCTTTTGAGGGAAGTATGTGAGGAGAACCAGAAATCCCCTCTGCTCCTCAGCTCAGACATCACAGACCAAAGAGGAGCCCACCCAATCCTTTTGGGTTTGTGGACGCCCTAAAAAAACTCTGCTTTACTCCTTCATCCTTTCTCTGGACCCTTTCACATGCCTCACATTCTTTTCCCATTTTTCTAACCCTATCACTTTTGTGTCCCCTAGTCCCTCAAGGGTGGTGGTTGTCACTGTCCATACCTGCTCTTGGCTTCATTCCCCTGCCCTTCTTTCTGCACCATAGGCCACATCAATCTGGAAGCATTTGAAGCAGATGGTAATAAGGCCACTGGCCAGAGTGAGAGCTGGCCAGGCAAACAGGCAGCCAGATTTTACTAACTGGGCACAGCCCCACATTTCCCATTCTCCTTGGTCTCCCACTCCCATGGCCACCCAGTGTACTTTCTTATCTTCCCTTCCCACCTCACAGCCCCTCTTTCTGTTCCTAGATGGAGTATCCCTATGGAGAGCTCATCATCTCCCTGGGCTTCTTCTTTGTCTTCCTTTTGGAGTCGCTGGCATTGCAGTGCTATCCTGGGGCTGCTGAAGGGGTCGCAGTGCAGGAGGAGTGGGACGGGGCTCACGTCCTTGGACTCCACAGCCATGGACCTCTCCCCTCCCCCTCAAAGGGTCCCCTCCGAGCCCTTGTCCTCTTGCTCTCCCTCTCCTTCCACTCAGTGTTTGAAGGTCTGGCTGTGGGGCTGCAGCCAACAGTAGCAGCTACCGTGCAACTCTGTCTCGCAGTCCTGGCTCACAAGGGGCTCATAGTGTTTGGTGTAGGACTGCGGCTGGTGCAGATAGGCAGTGGCTCGCGATGGGCCACGCTGTCCATCCTGTCACTGGCTCTCATGTCCCCCCTGGGCCTGGTCCTGGGACTGGCTGTGACTCAGGGGGACTCTAAAGGGGGGCGTGGCTTAACCCAGGCTGTGTTAGAAGGTGTGGCAGCCGGCACCTTTCTGTATGTCACCTTCCTAGAAATTCTGCCCCGGGAGCTAGCTGGCCCCGAGGCCCCTCTGGCCAAGTGGGGCTGTGTAGCCGCCGGTTTTGCCTTCATGGCCATTATTGCTTTGTGGGCCTGAGAGATTCCTGATTCTTCTGATGGACCTATCTACAATGGCCTTCCTGCCCCTGGGAGACACTTCCCAGACAGCTTTGGCCCTCAGATATTTCTCTACTGAGACTAAGTGACATTCACTAGGCATCGTCCACATGAACTGGACCCCAGCTTTTCCCTACATGAGATGCCATTTCTCATCCAGGACTGAGAGAAAGATGTTTAAGTTGAGTGCCTATAAATTGGAGAATTGATATAAACACAGTCACTCTAGATTTGACTCCTGTCCCATTTATGCTACTGTAAACAATAAAATGTCCATTTTACCCTTCCCCTTCAGCCATGCTATACATCTTTTCTGTAGGTTGCCTAGGAGCTGCCCAGTACAGGAAGTGGTAGAATGGGGAGTGGAAAGGGAGAATGAACACTGGATGGGGTATTTTCTTCTGGAATCCGGGCCCCTAGACATTCTGTCAGTTGCAGACCATGCCCTCCAAACATGGCAGCATTGCTGAAATTCCAACAACCTGCTCCGGTCTTCCCCACAGGTGTTGAGAAACTGAGCCAGAGTTCCCAGCATTTAGAGAGAAGAGGTGTAAAAACAGAAACCATGGGATCTAGATTTTTTCCTACACTAACCACACCCACGTCACTCCCAGTACCTATTATCAGTCAACTACAGTGTGTCCAACAGACTCATGAGATCAGGCTAAATAGAGCCTCCTTTCATCTGGCTTTTATTTTTCACACCGAGCCCTGTGTGGCCTCGAGGATGCTATTGCTCTCCTTTGAGCCCCTGTCTCCATCCAGCTACCTGCCTTGAGCTGCGGGATTAAGAAGCAGTGTTTAGAGAGGGAGAGAGGCGCCAGATAAATGCCTAGGGTGATTACTTGGCTTTGCCACAACTTAGTGGCTTTCCTTCTGCCTGCTCTACCTGCCCCTCTGCCTCCGGCCCCTCCCAACTAGGCCATCTGTCTTTCAGTTCAAGTAGCCCCTACACTGTGTTACATCTCTTAAAAACTACCAAGGACAAATACGGAGCTAATTATCTGCCTGTTACCCAGCCCCTTCGCCCATGAATTGGAGGAGTATTGCAGACTTAGTAGAGAAGGAGGAAGAGGGGCGCCTGGGTGGCTCAGTCGGTTGAGTGTCTGACTCTTGATTTCATCTCATGGTTTGTGGAATCAAGCCCCACGTCAGATTCTGGGCTGACAGCGCAGAGCCTGCTTGGGATTCTCACTATGCCCCTCTCCCATTCATTCTCTCTCTGTCTCTGTCTCTGTCTCTCTCTCTCTCTCTCTCAAAGTTAATAAATAAACATTTAAAAAAAGGAAGAGAGAAGGTATACCCTGTGAACTCACTCTCCCCACTTTGCCCCTTCTGATGTTGACAGTTGCAGAAGCCAAGTCACCTTCACATTGACAAGGTCTCCCGAGTTTCCTTCTTGCCAGAGTTGTCTCCAGTCCATCCCATTCCCCTCCCCACAAACTATGATACACAAACCTCCTCAGAAGCCCAGCTTACGTACCCAGGGATGAGTGAGAAGGCAAGGTTCAGGTACAACTAAATAAAAATGTCTGATACAAGAAACCATTTCCCTGAAATACCATCCTATTCTGTTTTTCCATCAGTATTAGGTAACGTAATATGTACTCAGAACAGAGCCTCAGATGTAGTAATAATAATAGAGTCTCCACACAGAGCACCTGCTATGTGCCAGGCACTGTGCTACTGCATTCACAAGTATGATCTCACCTTCCTGACCCTGCCAAGTAGGTATTATCCCCGCTGTAAGTTGAGGGAGACACATGCAGAACAGTTAAATACCTGATCACATAGCTAGGTGGGCTTCCAACCCATGTTTCTCTGATTTTAAGAAAAACTCAACTATATAGATTCTCTTCTTCCTTCCCTTTCCTTCCCTTTACCTCCCCATCCTATGTGTTAGGGTCTCAGAAGAAAGCAGAGAGCACATGGGTAATTGAGGCAAGTTTAATAAAGGGAGTATATAGGAAGGTGTGGGCAGGGTTTGGACAGAGCAAGGAGTGGATGGTGCAATCCCCTGGGGCTGAGAAAGAACACTGCTGTGCTTGGTGGCGCAAGTGTCCGCTGGGGGATGAGCAAAAACAAAGTTGCTACCCTGGCTGAAGAGAAGGGAACAGTTAGCAGAAATGAGAAAGGGGCGTCCAGTAAGAGCTGTGGCCTCAGAGGAGGGATACAACCAGCTTGCAGGGATCCGACCAGGAGGACACTAGAGGAGCACCCTCCCACCCTCACTCCACTTCTACTCTGTGATCTACTGCCAGGGTCTCTTTTTGCTCATGCCCAAAGCGAAGCCAAAGGACAAAATTGCCTGTTGGTGCATTGCAGGCATATCAGTCTTGTGAGGCACATAAATCTGGAGGCTCAAATCCAACATGCCATCGACTGTCTGCTACTTTCAACCTGAGTGGTCTTGCCAGGCCTTTTCAAGGCTAAATTGGGAGGGACACAATTGTATGGATGGTAGCTACTTCAGGTGGAAAGGATTTGCAGGACTACAGAAAGGAGACTTGAGGACTTGGGACCCTGGGCTCCTCATATGTTTCTGGGTCACTGATGCTATCAGCATCTGAGGGAAATGAGCAGAGGTTGGGAGATTTCAAGCAAGGGTGAGTCATGCACGTTTTGCCTCCTCCCAGCCCAGGAGCCCTTACATTCCCTTTCAGCCACCTGTGCTTTCAGCCATCAGCACTCTCTTTCCTTCCACGACCATCGCCTTTCCTTTCCCAAGACCTACTAACCAGGACAGGAACCATCTTTAGCTGGAACCATATCATATCAAGAGCTGGAATAAAGCTCGACAATGGCTCCCTAGAGAGAACATCGGGATCAGAAAAAGGAACAATCGGATCATTTCCAAAAGCTACGAATCCCCAGCGAGGAGTCAGAGAGGGCTATAAAGGAGCAGATGAAGGTGACTTTAAGTGAGCTTGCAGTGAGGAAGGATGGACTAAGAAAGGGCAGAGGGACGGAGCTGAGGACAGAGGGAGAGCTGAGGTAGCTGGACCCTGGCAACTGGAAGCCAGATTCAGGAGTAACTTAGGAAGGGAAGTGAGACCTGGGGAAAGTTAAGAAGAACCATGCCAACCACAGGAGGGCAGTGCGTCCCCATGGGCTAGCCTGGAATGTCTAGGACCAACAAAGTGAAGAGGTCAGACAAGGACAGCGAACCCCCTCTCCCTTGCTCCCAGCAGAAAACATCTCTCCCTCTTCCTAACTCTTGGGTTTCTCATGCTGACACATCTATAGGAGAGGGACACACAGTCACCACCATGTCACACACCACCTGCGTGACAGATACATACACACGCACTCAGACGTGTACACATGGTATCCTCCCTCTTCTGAAGATTACCTTGCTAACGGTGTTCTCTGTGTGAGAAGACCTGCCTTCCTTTCCATAATGCACAGTAGCACCTTTTGCCAGGCAAGGCTGATGCTGGTTGGAGTTCTTTGCCTTTCTGTCACGTTTTGTTTACCTAGGAGCTAGTCAGTCCAGTGATTCCAATTGTGCTATTTCTTTAGGGTGGCATTAAAGCACTCTTTGCTACCTGCCCGGCATGAAGTCACCCAACACACTTGCCATCAACAGCTAGCTCTATAACCCTGCGAGTCACCTGAGACCCCAGCCCCCTCCAGTCCTGGCCTCACGCATTTATAGCAGTCTCAGTCCTGAGAGAGTGACGAAATGCTCAAGAGTCAGTAACATACTCCATGCCTCCCTTCCATGTCAGTGTGTCAGCACCAGACAGCAAGCTGCATTAGTCCTCAGCTCAGTTTCATTGAGGAAAGCACATAATTGTGTGTGGAGTACTCTAGAAAGTACTCCGGCAAGTGACCTTGTAATATTCCATCCACAGCACTCTTAACACTGTAAAGTACCTTCCCATTTTTTACTTTTTGTGCCCCAAGAGCCCAAGAATCAGCCTGCAACAGCCACAATATCTGAAGTCCTTTTGCTGAGTATTGTTCATACTTGTTGAAAAGCTTCTCAGAGAACCACAGTCTAAAACTCCCTGAATTCTTGGATTCATGGGGGAGTAGGATTCCTGAGAGGAAATCCTTTGTGTTCTTGCTCTCCTGAAGGAGTCTTCAGATTGGGGTCAACTATGACCAACCCAACCCCTGTAGTAACTGCGTGAGGCCTGGCCTACTGATTCTATTGAACCATCTAAAGTGGAATCTAGGGGCACCTGGGTGACTCAGTTGGCCAAGCGTCCAATTCTTGATTTTGGCTCAGGTCATGGCCTCATGGTTTGTGAGTTTGAGCCCTGTATCAGGCTCTACACTGACAGTGTGGAGCCTGCTTGGGATTCTCTCTCTCCCTGTCTCTCTGCCCCTTCCCTGCACAAGTTCTCTCTCTCTCTCAAAATAAAGTTTTAAAAATTAAAAGTAAAATAAAATAAAATAGAATTTAGGTGACCCCTAGGAAGGATCCTGCAGGAAGGTGGTCACAAGATGTCCTTGGACACTTCAGCCAGTATTCTGTACTTCCTGCTTCAGATCATGATGTTGGTGACATCAACTAACTAATAATAAGTCCCATAAAACCTACATAGCTCCTCTCTCCCAAAACTTGAAAATACTATCAATATCAAGGACAATACCATCCTATTGGAATAGGGGCCAGTGACCATGTAGTCACGTTCTGTGAAGTGTCCATGCCATATCTGAGAAGAGAATGTGGTTGGGCAGGGGGAAGTCATGAACAGGGGCATGATGAGGGCATACTCAGACAAGGAAGAATGGCACTCAGTTCCTCTACAGTTTATTGTTACAGCAGAAATTGTGGGACACAGGAGGGCACCCTCCACACATAACACAGTGTGGTCAGAGCCCCAAGATAGCCCTTCCCACCCCTATGACAAGCCCCAAGCAGCCCTGCCCCAGCTTAGCTCCCTCCCCCTCCCACTCTAGACACACACTGTCTAGACAGCTACCAAAGTTAGTGCAGCCAATGGCCCCAGGCCCCTTCCTATTGCCCCAGCTCCGATCCTTCCCTCATACTTGCTCATTGCCCACCACCTCCCATTCCAACTTCCATTTCACACACTGGGTGTTTCTATACCATCCTGAGGACCATTAACCCACCAGCAAGCCTCCCCTGACACACATTCAGTTAGGTCCATACCCATCAGAGATCTGAAGGGTTCATGAGAAGCCCTATCAGATTTGGTGAATGGAGTCCTGGCCCCAAGTCCCCCACCCTTGCAATGGGATAAGTAGGGAGAGTCTGGTGGAGGCACATGGGCAACTACAACAACCTCTTGTCCCTTATCAACAGACACCTAGATTAGGGAGAGGGGTACGTGCCCTCACCACCTTAACACCACAATGAGGGAGAGGGATACTTTAGGGGTCTGGGTCCCTAAGAGATATTGGGACATCTCTCCCAGGAGCTGAGGGGAATCACAGGTTAGAGGTCAAGGTTAGGGTAGCAATCAAAGATCAAGGTCATCTCCCCACATGATCTGCCCATCTTCCCTTACTCTGGCCCAGTGCCCTATGCACCTCCCAGGTTAGTGCTGGGGGAGGTGAGGGCTGGGTCCTACACCAGGGCAACAAAGGTCACTCAACAGGAGACCTCCATGGTATGCCCTGGAGGCCCTGAAGGGAGAGTTCCAGACTCGCTGCTCTGGGACAGGGTGCGAGAGCGGGACCGGTTGCCGTCAATGGATGCTGCGCTGGTCAGGGAGGCTGTGCGCGATCGTGACAGGCGAGTCATGCAGGATGAGGCCACTGTGGAGACAGAAGGATGAGCAGATAGGCATAAAGGAGGTGAGACAGAGAGGCTGGCAACTCAAGAGTGGGATGCTTGGGTGAGCCGAGAGTCACAAATGGGGCTGGAGCGGGAGGTCAATGATTTGGCAGACGGTGGTAACTTCCAGAACTAGCCTGAAATGGTTCCCTCCCCCCACCCCCTCCCACCCCACCCCCACCCCCCCCAGTGCCCATCCCTTCCCCACTCCTGTGCAGCAATCACTGTTCTCATGATAGCTTCTGACTCCCATACTCACTGTAGCCCATGCCCTGCAGGAAGTACTTGAAGGCCTCGGTCAGCTTGCCTGGCTGTGGAAGTAAGAAGAGGAGAGGGGGACAGTGAGGTGAGGTTAGAAGCTGAGTTGGAGGGTTGCCTGGGTGACTCAATTGAGCATCTGACTTGATTTCAGCTCAGGTCATAATCCCAGGGTCGTGAGATCGAGCCCCACGCCAGGCTCCACACTGTTAGTGCTTGGGATTCTGTCTCTCTCCCTCTCTCTCTGCCCCTCTGCTGCTCACGATCTCAATCTCTCGCTCTCTCTCTCAAAATAAATAAATAAACATTAAAAAAGAAAAAGAAGCCAAGCTGGAACCCCAAGCCATGGCAGGTTAGGTGTGGAATGAGTGGCAAATGGATGAGCGACAAAGTGTATGGTTCAGAGTCACTACTATCCCATCCCATGGACGGCAGGGGTACTCACCTGAGTCAGCTGGGGCTGGCCTCCAGAGTCAGCCATCTGTGCAGGAGATAGAGACAACCATCCAGAAGACATAAATAAATGGAGCCATGCCAAGAGATAGGAAAGGTTCTCTTTTCCTTAGCCTCCCCACTCCAGGCCCTCAGGGTTTGCTTTCTTTATCCGCCCCACTTGCTCCCATGCAGGACCTGGAAGGCCTAGAAGCTGAATCTAGAGAGGATCTATGGCTCTGGACAGGGGGCCAGGAGTCAGGCGGGGTATGGAGTAGGGTTACTGACCTTGAGAAAAGAGGTCTGGGTGGGGTCCAGCTTTGAGTTACATTCCACCTGGAGTAAGCAGGAGGCTGAATGAATGAGGTCATACTCCCTGTGGCCCCTCCCTTTGAAGGGACCCAAGGACCCAGATCCCAGTTTCTTTCCCATCAGCCTCGTACCCATTTGCTTCTTACCAGGAATCAACCTCTTATGCCCCACAGTCACTCTCCCTGTTCCAAACAGAGCTGGCCTCTTGGCAAGATACCCCTCTGACCACCACCCTGGATCTCCAACCCTCCCTCACCCACCCCAAAATTCCCTACTGACCACTGCATCTTCATGGGGTGCTTGGTCTCCTACCACCAGCATCACAGGGCACCTAGAGGCATAGTGTCGGGAGAAGAGGGTAAGGCCCTGGTGCTCTGTCACCTGCCTTTTCCCAGAAGAGCAGTTAGACAATGTTTGACTCCAAAGAGGAGACGATCTTCTGACCCTACCAAGACAATTCAAAGGGGGATGGACCTAGACAGTGAGATTTGCTTCATAGGACAGTGTGAGAGGTAATGAGAAAACTCCCTGTTAAAAGACTCTCCTTCTAAAGAATATAAGCACCTAGGGAAGATCCAGAGAGAGAGGCAAAGCTTTATCTCTTAACGTCTTACTTGAGGGTGACAGCACCTCCACGCTCAAGGTTCAGGTCTCGGCGGCTAGAGAGGGGTTCAAAGAGGAGCAGGAATGTTAGGCAGGCAATGCTGTCTATCCGGATGGAAGCCATCTCCTCCCTGAGGAAGCTCTCTTCCTCCCAGAAATTACAGTCAAATATTAATAATTAAAAGTGAGAAACAAGGGCATCTGGGTTGCTCAGATGGTTAAGCATCTGACTCTTGACTTTGGCCCAGGTCACAGTTTATGAGTTCAAGCCCCACGTCAGGCTCTGCACTGACAGCGCAGAGCCTGCTTGGGATTCTCTCTTGCTCTCGCTCTCTTTCTCCCTCTCTCAAAATAAATAAAGTTAAAAAAAAAAAAGTGGGAACCAAAGGGCAAGGTGGCAGGCAGGCCTCAAAACACAATCCCTATGGTCATTTGTGCCCCAGGTCTCTGGCCAGAGGTCAGTGAAGGGGGAGGAAGGGCACATGGACAAGAGACCATCTATCTCACTTCTGGGAATCCAAAAATCCCAGGGAAGTAAACAGGAGAAAGGGGGACGGCTCCATATAATTCATTCCACGGGGTCTGGCCCACAGCTGCCCCAGCTGCACACCAAATCCTGCCCTCCTCACACTGTGTACATCCCAGACTTCACTCTCCTTCTCTGCACCTCCCCACGACCCCCAGCTGCTGCTTCTACATTTGCTTCACGTGTGCGCACACACACCACCCACTCACTTGTTGTAGCTATTCCAGTACAGTTCAATGTTCTCCAGATTGGGTGCATGTGTAATGATATTTCTGTACTTTTGTATCAACTCAGAATTTCCAGACAACTCCTCCTGAAGGAATGAAGAGGAAAAAAAATCAGGATTGAGAAGAGAAGTCAACAGTTACTGGATGAGAAGAGCCAAGCTTTCCTCCCTCCCCAGATCCCGTCCCAGCTAAGGGAGTCACCCCAAGCATTCAAGACCCCAAGGTCCCCTCTACTTCCTCCAGCTTCCACAACCACTTACTTGGCTGAAGAGATGTCCAAGGATCATCTCCGGAATGGAAGAGGTGAGGCCTGTTAGCTATGAGGAAAAAGGGCAGGTGAGCAAGCTCAGGATACCATGAGGAGAAGAAACCCAGGCTACAAAATGACACACACATCTTCCCTGCTCCACTCCCCTTTCTTGACATTCACAGGCCAAGCAGTTATGCTAGTAGAGCCTAACTGGACCCACGCAAGCCGCGCCCCACCCCCCAAACATCAACACACAGGCTCCTCCAAACCTTGTGGGCTGCCCAATCCATCCAGCCCTTGGCATTGGGATCAATGTTGATGAGGACAAGACCTTCGACTGTATCTGGGTGAGTAAGCTGAGGAGTAGCAGGAGGATGGGGAATCAGAGGCTGGGCAGGGCCTTATCCCTTCCCACTGAGCTCCAGCCAGTCTTAGGGGCCCATGGGGCCTGCCCCCCACCCCCTCCCCACAAACACATACTATTAAACCACACTCTCCTAATCAGTCTGCCATGGGCCTTAAACCTTGTCTGGGTTGCTTTTGTGTTTTTGTTTTTGTTTTTATTTCTTACAGCATATCGTGACAGGATGTAGGCCCCAGCTCCAACACCAACTCCAATTATTGTGGAAAAACTGTGAAAGAGAAATGCATGTCTAATGGGCCCTGGTGTCCAAAACTCTGGCTTTTCAAACTCCTCACCCTCTCTCCCAAGGCCACATGCACAAAGGACAGAACACCATCTTCCCTTGAGGGGTGCTAAAAGGGAAGGCGCCAGGGAGCTAACAATTGACACTGGTAGTCAGTGTAGGTCCCTGAAGTCTATCTTCAGCTCTCTTGGGAAGCCAGGGTCTTGAAAAGAAACACCCATCCCCCAAACAACCAGACGCTTGTTTTCCTACATAGCTCTGTGTCCATTCTCAATTCTCAAGAGCTAGTTCAACTTGTTCTGTTTTAGTTCCTGGTTCCTCGTGAGAAACCGGGAAGAAGGGAACTTGAAGCAAGATGTTAAAAAAAAAAAAAAAACAACTTCAGTGAACAACAGGGACAATGGGGGAAACAGAGCCAACAAGGCAAACCGGAGCTGCCCATGGCCCGGGTGCCCAGGAAAAGCCAAGCCGGGAGTCCTCCGCACTCAGCATACATACCACAGAGGCTCACCTGGCTTTCCCTTCCTTCTCCCTCTCTCCCTCACACTCAGGGTGTGAGGGCTCCAGATCACCAGGTGTGTGTGTGTGTGGAGGAGGGGAAGTAGGAGGGAAAGACAAGTCCATCTGGCTCCTTGAGATTATGTCACCCCTCCACTTCCTCCGACCTTCTGAATCAGAGAAGCCCCTCCTCAGCCTAAGGCAGGGCCACACATAACCCCTCCCTTTCCTGCCTCTATCCATTAGGGCTACTCAGCTGATTCAAGTCCATTTCCAAACCTACCCCTTCCTCTCAACAGTCAGGTGGAGGCATGGAGGAGGAAGGATATATCTAGGACAGAGCCCACAACCCATCTAGGAACCCTGGTGGACACAGGAGTTCTAAGGGCACCATTATGCCAGACAGAGAACTACGGTTTGGAGGGGTACCCAGGCTTCTCACTTTAAGTACTGCAGGATGCAAGGGATCATATCCGCCAGCTGGTCCAGAGATGGGTACTGATATCTGGGGAAAAGAAGAATGTTAAGGAAAATACCAACCTGTCCCCGCTGCCCCGCACCTCAGGGTGTCCTATCCTATCCATCCTTTCCCGGAATCTCCACTGTTTCCTCCTCCCCTGAGTCCACTCTTCCCCACGCCCCCTGTGCCTCACAGCCCAGTGAGGAAGGAGGGAGCTAATTCTCACCCCAAAGGGAACACAGGAGCCCCCTCTTCCATTCCAGGGGCATCCACATGAACTCGCACGAAGTTCTGAATGATTTCCTGCATATCTCCAAATTGAAACAGCGGCTGGAAGCAAGATTTATCTAAAGAGAATCCCCATCACCCCGATGGTAGAATCAGCCAGGGAAAAGCAACCCGAAGTCAGAACCCACCCTCTTTCTTTTATGCCATAGTCAGTGGACAGAACCTCCCCTTGACATGCCACATGGGTGCTGACCCTTCCCCATCCCTTAGGGTTTTACCCTTCCCACCAGCCTCTTCCCAGAAAGGGGTGGGAGGGGAAGGTGAGGTCCTTACAATTGAGTCCCACATCATGGTAGGTGAGTATCGCTGGGCGTTTGGGTTTGGGGGTGCCATAGACAGTAAAAGTGACAGAGCCATAAGGTGTCTCCACAGAGTGAGTCTGCAGAAAAACAGGTCACCATCAGGAGGAGTCAGGCTGAGAGGAAAAAGAGGCAAGAGAAGAACGCCCACAAAAGTCAAAGTCAAAAGTTGGGGAGTTGAGGTATGGGAGGGGCAAAGTGAGGAGACAGGAACAAAGATTTAGAAATAGGATCAGCAAGACTTTGGTTCAGGTAAATAAAACAGTGGAAGATGATTCAGAGGGTGGAAAAGAATCCTAAAAGTTGGGAGAGCACCAAGGAACTCTGAGGAGGAGGAAAAAGGAAGGAAAGGGAGAGATGGGAAAGGGAAAGGACTGGAATGAAAGGAAAGGGAGCAGAGTGGGGAGAAAGAGCCATGTAGCAGTCCTCTCCCTACTGGGACACAGGAGAACCCCTCCTCCCACCCTGAGACTACTCCCAAGCTGTTACCTGTCCCTGGTCCAGGAGGATTCCGGCAGCTAACTCAGCCTCCTGGAGAGACACACACGGACAGACACACACAGACACACACAGCCATGTAGAGTCATAGATGGAGAGACAGGCACAGATAAAGAAAGGCAAAGAGACCAACCGAGACGAAAGACAGAAAGAGATGACAAAAAGAGACATGGAGAGGATGAAGGTTAGTGCAGTGACAGGACAAAGGCCTGACTCCCATTGTGGTGTATGGGGGAGAGACATGGGTACAGGTGGAGAAAACAGGGGTGTGGGTTAGAAAGAGATCATGGATTTGGGAAGGCAGGAGGCGAGGGGGATGCCCGCAGGCCTGGACTTCGGGTCTGGGAGTCGGAGGGTCTCTATTGACCTTGGCCACCTCGGGCGTCTGCCCTGGCAACAGCGGCTTCTCCTCTGTGATCTGCACCTCCTGCAGCTCCGCCATGGTGGCCTGGTAGGATGAAGAAACACCAAAACTGGGGAGGTTGCCTCCACCCCTGCACATCTCATACACCTGGCTCCCTCTCTCAGCCCAGGACAGTGTAGGGTGCAGAGGGCCCTAGGAGAGGGAGCACACATCAAGCCTTTCTTGCCCCCAGCTCCATGTCCAGGCCGCTGGAAAGGCAGGCTAGTGGCAGAGGACTCAGGATACCACTTCTCTTCAGACTGGCCATCCCTCTGGCTACCCCTTAACACCCACACCTCCAGACCCCCCTCTCCTGTCATGCATAGAAATACCAGGGTGGGGCAGGAGTGTTGCTCGGGTTTCCCATGCTATATTTAGGGGCCACCCCACACTCCCAGAGTAGGTAGGGATGAAACTCATGGCTCAGTGACTGGGTACGCCAATGATACTAAGGAACAGAGTAGTGAGAGTTCATAATTAACTGTGACCTTCAACTAAACATCAAGGTCAGCAGCTCAAAGGGAAAGGGGTTAAAAATGACCCAAGTACCAAGACCAAGAGGGTGAGAGGGAAAAAAAGAAAAGAAGAACAAGGGACACCTGTATCCAACTGACCCAGTGCTTCCCTTCCTTCCAAGACTCTCCCTCCCTCCCCATTGTGAATAAATTAGCATACACTCAACATTAGTGGGGCTGGAGAGGAGCAGAACACCTGTGCAGCCTGGGGGTGGGGTCACTTACTGGGCTCCTATTGGCTGGATGCAGTGGGGTCAGGGGTCAGGGTTCTCTCCCCTCCTGGCTCAGGGGTCTGAGAAAACAAGGCAATGAGGTGAATGACACGGGAGACAGACGCTGGGTCTTTTAGGGACAGAAAGCCTCAGCCAAGATCTGAACTACCTGGGTCACCCACCCTCCCCAGGTCACTAACCCTCCCTAATCTGTACCCCTGAGTCCAATGAACATGTCTTCTCTAGGCTTCAGCTAGAATCAATACAGGCTGGAGGGGCCTGCGGGGCAACACGGAGAGCAGGTATCAGCCCAGGCTGGGGGAGGAGAGAAGGAAGTGCTGATGTGGAGGAAAGAGCGTGGCTTGTGTCGGAACCTCTGGATTCTAGTCCCGGCTCTGTCGCTGAGGGTGTGACCTTGGCCCACTCAGTTACTTCTCTTGGCTTCAATTTCCTATTTGCAAACTACAAGTGGGGACTAGGGGATCCTCAAGATTTTTGACAGCTCTCAAGTGAGATGAGGGTAGCTGAGCATGACTGTTTCTCATTTAAACGTTTAAAAACGAAATTTAAAAAGCCTCGTGCCTTCGAGTCTCTCCTCCACCCAGTCTCGGTGTGGGTGCCCCGAGCGGAGAAGGGAAGGGAGGGCGGCCCCACAGTCTCCTCCCAGCAACCCCCCGCCCCTCCCGCCCCGACGACCCGCAAGGGCCAAGCGCCAGCTGGGAAGGGATGGGTAGGAAGGATGGGACTGACCCGGACCTGCACCCGTCCGCCCCTACGCTGCTCGCCCGCGTGGGGACCGACACCCTAGCGCGGCCGGCGCGGAGCGCCCGGGACCCTGGACACAACCTCGCGCACGCCCCAAACACGCCCTGCCGCTCGCAGAGCCTCCGCCTTTGTGCGCCGCAGCGCAGCGCCCCCTCCTTGCGGGCCCCTTCCCCTGAGCGGTCGGCTCCGAGGGATAGGGATCAAACCGCCCACCGGCCCGACTGGCGCCATCCAGGCCCTGCGGCCCCTCGCCCGCCCCTCCCCCTACCTGCTGCCGCCGCGGCCGCTTCCACCTTCACTTGCCTTTGACTCTCCGGCCCGCCCGGCTCGGGCTCCCCACAGACC
The DNA here is from genome assembly GCF_007474595.2 of Lynx canadensis. Classification (NCBI taxonomy): domain Eukaryota; kingdom Metazoa; phylum Chordata; class Mammalia; order Carnivora; family Felidae; genus Lynx; species Lynx canadensis. The sequence goes on from NC_044308.2 coordinate 71,708,995, forward strand.
CGCCCCCGGCCCGCCCCAGCCCGCCCACGGGCCGACAGCTCCCTGCAGATCCGCCCCAGACCCCCAGTAAACACGCCCCCCCCCTTTATCCCGCCCCAGGCTGTCTGCCGCTCAGGGAGGAGCTGGGCTGGGGACCCGAGGGGTACCCTAAGGGAAGCAAACTGCTGGGTGCTTCCGCGTTCTGCTCGCGCTCCCCACGACATCCCCCCGCAACCGAGCGGTTGTGGAGTGTGCGGGGATCCCTTAGTCCTGCAGGGGATCCTCACGCCTGCCCTCCACGCCTGCCCTCCACACCGCCCCCACCCGTGACCTGGATCTGCCTATCGCACTGTGGTTCCTTCCTTCGCCCCCAGACCCAGTATGAGGACGGGTAGGGGGGAGACGAACCCAGGGTGCTGACACCCCAAGATTTCGACTCCGCTTGCCCGTAAACACAGAGCTAGGTTAAGGAAGGAGGAGGTGGGCGGGGATCGCCGCGGAGGAGGCGAGGGTCTCGCCCGCTGGGAGGGGCAGGTGTGCTAGCACCGACGGGTGGGGGTGGGGGTCGTCGAGGGCGCAGGAGTTTCAACTTCGGGGTGCCCAGGGTCCTGGTACCTCCTCTCTGTGCTGCGTCCCGACGCCAGCTCTCGGCTGCTGAGAAGTTGGAAAACAAGGCGGGGAGGGGGGGGCGGGGAATGCGGGGGGCCGCTATAAATAGAGGGAGATCGCAGGAGGGGGGGGCGAGGATGGCCAACGGGGACTCCCGGGTCAAGGCCCCAAGGGGGGACGGAGGAGGGGCCAGGGACCCCCAGGGGCTCTGACTCTAGGGTAAACAGGCGTGGGGGCGGAGTTAACTCTGCGGGGGTGGAGTAGGGGCTTGGGGAGGACGCTGTGTCCCGGGCTGGAACCCAAGAGACCCTGTGGCTTCGGCGGTAACCCCTCCTAGTCCGGCCCAGAGGAGGAGGGTGAGACAGGCTCGGCCCGGCTGTATCTCAGTGCCCAGGCGGTGTTTTCTCAGAGACTGCTGCGTGTCGCTTTCGGGGCCTGGGGTGGGTTTGCGGTCTTAGACTGCTCACTAGCCCTATCCGACCCCCACCCTAGATGCACCCTTCCTGTGCCCCTAGAGGAAGGCCACCTGGAATGGGATAGTTGGGTGGCCGAGGGGTTCCTAAGTTGTCTTAGACAAAAGGAAACCAGATTGAATTCCTCCCCACCTGCACCCTTCCAGCGCCCCCACCCCCACCCCACCAGGGTTCCCACCCCATCTTCCTTCAGCCTGGTTCCTGAGTTACCATTTCGGGGGCTGGGCGGCAGGCCAGTTGGGAACAATGGCCAATGGAACTGGAGCTGCCAACCGCAACACCAGCACAAGCTGCCCCCTCCAAGACCCCCAAATTGCCCTCCCCCCTCCTGCCTGGGAACCACCCCCCCACCCCCCTCACCACCCACAACCCCCTCCCATCCAAGGAACATCAATGCCCCTTTCATCCCCACTTGGCAGGGTCTATTGGAAAGAAGGAGGGGCCAAGAGGGAGGAGGTGACCCAGAGTAGGAGAACTGGTCAGGATCAAACACCGGGTCTCAACAACCTCATATCTAAAGGACCCCCGAACCTTCTCCCAATTTGGAACATCGAAGTTTTCCTCATTTCCCTCCCCCCACTCTCTTCATAACTGTTTCCCTCAGAAACTGGCCCAGAGGCTGGGCACCCTGGCAGCTTGCCTAGTCCCCTCTCCCCTCTGGAAGCCAGTTTAACACTCTCCTGGACAAGGAAAAGCTTGCTGGCCTTAGGATCATAGACAGAGCTGTGTAGGGCAGGAGAGAGGTCTTACCAGCCCCCCAGGAGCTGGGGAAGAAAGAATGCCTAGAGCTTCCGCCTGCAGTGTTCTCTGATGTGTATAAAGTAGTCTTACTTGGAGTGGGGGAGGGAAGGACCTGGAGGTTCCAGCATCTAAATTCGTCTCTGGGTCAGGATGACTCAGGGGGAACCTGATAAGGGGCCTACGCAGGGGCGTGGGGCGGGCAGGAGGTGGGAAATTTCCACTGGGATCTGTTTGCTTCCGAGGCCTAGGGGTCTCAGCTCCTGCAGGCAGAAATGAGGCTGGTTCTGCCCTAAGGTAGGGTTCCCTTTGTCAGGGTAGGTCCCAGCCCAGCCATAAGTCGCCCAACCAGGGTAATCTCTAACTCCCTTCTTTTGGGCCAGAAGCAGCTTCAAACTGTACCTTCAGTTAAGCAACAGTTTTGCGAGCCTGCTGTGTGCCAGCCACTGTATAGATGCAATTCAAAGAAGTGTGAAGGGTGGTCATATCCGTTCTAGAAGCATATGATGAAGTAGGTGGGAGAAGGAATAAAGACAGAAAGTTAAGAAAAATGATGTCTATAGAAGATTAATTGTTTAGGCAAAAAATCTTGTGCCAAGTGTTTCCCATTCTTCTCAAGTGGGAGATGAGAGATTTCCATTCCCGCTTGATGGTTTTAGTATCCCTTGACGGAGACAAACCATGAATTCAACAATACTTTTAAATAAGGTTGTTTTTTTAAGATTTTATTTTTAAGTACCCTCTACACCGAATGTGGGGCTCAAACTACAAAGAACTTACAACCCCAACATCAAGAGTCACATGCGTGCTGCACAGACCAAGCCAGTCAGGCTCCACCGTTTGTACGGAATTCTGATATTTCTAATACCTATGTATGTAGTAATATCTACATGTGCAAAGCGTGCTATTTATTCAGTTGACAATATTTTCTGTACATGTAAAGCCCAGGGTCCCTTGCAATAAATCAGAAATCCTCTCCCCAGGAGACTGCAGCCCACAGACTAAGAACCATTATTTTGCTATAATTCAGAGGAAAAGGGTTTTTGTTGTTGTTGTTGTTTCCTAGAGTGTACCACCCATGAGGAGTACAACCACAGGGTATTTGAGTGGGAGAAAGGAACGTTCTATCCAGGAAGAAAAGAGCAAGAGGGAAAGCTTGGGAGAAGAAATACACAAGTTACTCGGAAGAATTGAATAGTAGCTAGTAGGTGCAAGGTACTTCCCATATATCATCCCACAATACTATAAGGTAAGTTTTATTGTTACACAGTACAGGTGAGGAACCACAGCTCAGACATTTCTGAAACAGAAGCTTTAGTGATTTGCCCAAGGCCAACCAACCAGTGCTGTAAATGACAAATCTAGGACTCAAATCCCCACCCAGATTCATCCCACTCCAAGGCTATTCTCTTTCAACCATGAGGTAGCTAGCCTCTAAAGTCATTATGGCCCCCAGATGAAGAATAATATTGATGAGAGGTAGGTGATGTTTGATAAAAGCATGGGCCAAGTGTGAAAGTCCTTGACAGGTTTTTTTTTGTTTTTTTTTTTTGTTTGTTTTGTTTTTGTCTTATCACTGAAGATCCTTAGAGCATTCTTGAGCAGGATTAATGGATAAAAAATAGTTTTGTGGGGGTGCCTGGGTGGCTCAGTCAGTTAAGGGTCTGACTTCAGCTCAGGTCATGATCTCACAGTTTGTGAGTTCAAGTCCCGTGTCGGGCTCTATGCTGACAGCTCAGACTCTGGAGCCTGCTTCAGATTCTGTGTGTCTCTCTCTCTCTGCCCCTCCCCACCTCTCAAAAAATGAACATTAAAAAAACATTAAAGTTCCTACTGAGGTTGGTGTGTCAAAGCCACTGGGATTCTCCATGTTGGTCACTAACTTGAACTTGAGACTAGAAAGGAGGGCACTGCTGGACTGATGCCAACCTGTTTCCATTAACCCCTTCCCTGGGCTCCTCTCAGCACTGTGGGACAGACCATAAACCAATCTGACCAGGACCCAGAGGACTGGGTCAGGCTGGGGGGGAATGATGAGGGAAGTTCGATCAGCTGGAAAGATCAGAAGGGTGGCAACTTGCTCAATGCAAAGTGGGGAAATGAAGGACCCCTCTCCCAAGACTCAGGCTGTAGCTTCAAGCTGATGTCACATAAACACTGCTGAGGTCATAGAAGCTTCCCTCTCCTCCCCTGTTTCCCCATTGCTACATAGTCTCCCCAACCAGCTGGCTCCCACATATCTGCACACACTTATAAACAAAGGCTGAGAAGGGGCAGACACCATCCGGCTACTCTCAGGTGCACAAAAGCAGTGAAGACATAGGTGGTAGTGGTGATTATTCAGTATGTAGGATCCATACTAGTATCCCTGGTGCTGGGAACAGTAGGGGGGATGGAAGCGATGGGGGGAAAGGAAAGAGAAGAACAGGGAGGAGGGACTTTGTTCCTGTTGCTGATTCTTATTTTGTTGACTAACACCCATCCTCATTACTCCTCAGTCGTCCCTTCCCCTCCTCCCTCACCCCCAAGTCTTCCTCCCTGCGGCCCTCCCCCACCTCCAGTTGATCATGGCATCAGAAGCAGGGAAAACGTTCCAGCGGTTTGCTGTCTTTGGAGAATCATCAAGCAGTGGCACTGAAATGAACAATAAGAACTTCTCCAAGCTATGCAAAGACTGTGGCATCATGGATGGCAAGATAGTCACCTCCACTGATGTGGACATCGTATTCAGCAAAGTCAAGTAAGGGGCCAGAGATGGGGGCCAGGCACACAAGGCAGTGGGACCTAGAAAGGTTCATGTGGGAGGACACAATAATGGGTCTACTGAGCACCTGCTGGGTACCTGGTCCTGTGCTGTTCCCTGTCCCAGGACCCTCAGTGTCAAGAGACCAAATCTCAGTCAGGGAAGGGTTGGGCCTTGGAAGGTTATGAATTCATGTTCCAGAGTTCCTGGATTTCTGTCTGACTGACCAGAGCCAAGAATGCCCGAACCATCACATTTCAGCAGTTCCAGGAAGCAATGAAGGAGCTGGGCCAGAAACGATTCAAAGACAAGAAGCCAGATGAAGCTCTGGAGAACATTTATAAACTCATGGAAGGCAAGGATCCAGCTACCACTGGTGTTACTGTGAGTGACATTCTTCATCCCTAACCCTTGACTCTACTTCTCTAAATCCCTGCTGCTCCTATCTCCCTTCCCCCTTCCAGGGTCCCTAACCTCTGTCGTTAGTAATACTGTAGGGAGACAAGGCAGAAAGTCTCTGGGGCACTGTTGGGATTGGAACAGACTTTAGAGATCATCTAGTAATTTCAGGGATGAAGAGACTGTGGCTGAGAGAAGGGTCCACATCTATTTTAATAATAAAGTTAAGCCTTGTTTCCAAGTGTCCAGTGGGCTCTGGGGGAACACTGAGTGCAAAGGACTTGGTATCTGATCCCCACTCCTCCTCCCACTCTTGTATAAGATGTAATATCTGCCCTCCTGCCTCCCACCCACCGTCTGTTCTCTATTTGTTCCCTCTCTGTTTATGTTTATTTAATTTTGAAAGAGAGAGAGAGAGTATGATAGGGGAGGGGCACAGAGAGAGGGAGATACAGAATCCAAAGCAGGCTCCAGGCTCTGAGCTCTCAGCACAGAGTCCAATGCAGGGCTCTAACTCACAAACCGTGAGATCATGACCTGAGCCAAAATAGGATGCTTAATGGACTGAGCCACCCAGGTGCCCCCTGTCCCCTCTCTATTTAAAGCCCCTTCTATTCTAGGTTTCAAATAGGGCCCTCCCACTTGGAGGGACCTTGCATATTGGGTCTGGGGTTGAAGTCCTCTGGCTGCCGCCTGGTCAAAATAGCTCCTCTGGAAGCAGAAAATTCCACACACACCCCATTCATTCCCAGACACCAGACTCCTCCACCCTCGTGAGTGGATGGCTCTTGCCACGTTCCTACCCATGGCTGCATCTGGGCCCTAAAGAAAGCAGCCCCATGCCAACAGTAGAATAGAGCACTGGGTCCTAGCAGAACCAAAGTCCATCTTTAGAGAAGGGGTGTGACAGCAAAGGGGAAGAGAGAAGGATCAGACCCATCATCCTCTGGCTTGCAGAAGGCAACAACAGTGGGTGGAGTGAGCCGGCTGACGGACACCAGCAAGTACACCGGCACCCACAAGGAGCGCTTTGACGAGAGTGGCAAAGGCAAAGGCATCGCAGGACGGGAAGAGATGACCGACAAGTCAGGCTATGTGAGTGGCTACAAGGGTGCTGGCACCTATGATAAGAAGAGCAGCAAATGAGAAGTAGCCTCAACAACTAGGGTCAGTTAGTCCTCGACCCAGCATCTTACACACCACGGAGGAGCGTAGGGAACAATAAACATCTGTGTGTGCATCAGCCAATGAGCTCTGTCTTTCCTTCAGAGAGAGGGATAGATAGACCCACTGGTGCACAGAGAGAGAAGAGAAGACCCCAGGAGTCAGGGTTTTGAGTTCTGCACCCTTTCTCTAGTTAACCTCATGCCTCCCAGCCCTAGGTTAGCATTCCCCTCTACAACTGCGTCTTAAGAACAGAGCTGAGGAATATATTTGGGGATAAGAGATAAACCAGATGTGGAGGCAAAAGCATTTGCTCCTTGCACTCATACATTTCTGGTATCCACCCTTCTTATCTCCCAAAGGGAAGTGGCAATTCCCGATTGGACCTAGTATGACCCAGACACCACTTGTTAGACCCCTCCCTGTCCCTCCACCTCCCTCCCCTGTTGTAGCCCAGGTGGTGTTGGAGACATGGAACAGAAAATCCCACTGACTGCTAAGGGTAGCCCAGGAAGATGGCCAGAGGTGAGTGCCTCCAGGACTCCCAGAGCAGGAGTGCTTGTGTGCCGAAGAAAAAGGAATGAAATCAGAATGGCTTCAGATATATTTTTATGTTTTTATTTTGGAATGATTATAGATTCACAGGAAGATTGCAAAAATAGTACAGAGGGGTCCCACATACCCTTCACCCAGTTTCATCCAGTGGTTATATCTTCTATAACTCAAGGTGTGGTTTTAAAACCTTCTGTGACCACAGCGAGGCTCACCTCACACCTGTCTTGTCAGTGGCAGATCCTGTAACCGGAGCGGGGGCGGGTTGTCAGGAAGAGCTTTGGGAAGGAAAGGGATGCAGTCATCTTGGGGGTAACAGGTCAGAGAAGATCATTTGAAACTCCAGTGAGCCACAGTGAGAAGAATGGAAGGAAAAGAAGTCAGAGAGAGGAATACAGGGAGACTAAAGGAGGGGAGTGTAGGGGAGAAACTACCCTGGGCTCTGTGGTAGAAGGAGAGAAGAAAGAACAGGTTACATGGAGAGAAGAGCAATGATTTCGTAGAGAGGAACAGACTGGGGACTGAGGGGCATTCTGGAGAAGTGAGGCTAGAAAGACTCTAAGGGTCTTGGGGAGGACCTCTAGCTAGAGGTACCTACCATGTAGGTGAGTGAGTGGAGAGAATCATAAGGGAGATGGGGACAGCTGAGGAGAGAAGGGTAGTGGGGATGGGGAGTTGAGACATGGAGCTGGGTGCCTGTTGTCATGGTGTGAGCTGAGGCTCTGGGCCTCCATCCAGGATTCAGGATCTGGCCCAGTGGAAGGACAGTCACTGCCAACTGGACACAGTCAGCTTCTTGGGTGGGTAAGGCTGTCTGTGGGAGAAGGAAGATGACGGGGGAAGAGAGGAGGTAAACAAGTTGGAAAGGGTCTACAAGGCAGTATGAATTTGCATGGTGACTGAAGCTCTGGACATTTGTCCTACTTCCCTGGTCTCTTGGGAGGGGGCCCTGCCTGCCTTTGAAGTCAGGGAGGAAGCCTTGTATCAGAAATCAGAGGTTTGGGAATGGGAACAGGCTGGTGTATGGTAGCAGTAGGGGGTAGTTCAAATCGAAAGCCTCCCTTTCCTAGTAGACACCAATGATATCTATCGGTTCCGCATCACGCTTTCCGGAACAGAGCAGGTAGAGCCTTTGGTTGGTTAGGGTGCTGTTGTAGTGGCAGCTGGTGGGCGGCTGATTAGGGGCCAGAGAACAGATCGTGATGGGGAAGGAGTCCTCTGTGAATGTACAGTATTCGTTGTAATTCTCACAGAAACTCTCACTGTACTTGCAGAACTTCTGGACTTCTCTCCAGGGGGCATGCACCATATAATGGATTTGCGGGCAATACCAGCTCTTCTGCTTTCTGCCCCGTACATAGGCCATGAGACCATTACAGTAGCCCTGGAAACCCTTTGGGTAGTGCACCCTGGGATAATCGACGTGTAGCATGTGGAAGTCCTTGATGGCAATCTGCATCTCGATGTCCACAACCAGAGCTGGCCCGAAAGCAAGCTGGAGAAACACAAGCCGGGCCACAGCTACTGCCATTCCTCCTGCTGGTAGAGTTAAGGTGGTTGGAGGCAGAGGTGGGCCTAGGGTGGCTGTCTGCCCCTTCCCACAGTCTCCAGCGTCCCCGCAGCCTTCCCCTATACCCTCAGAGCTGTACTGTATTTCAAATATCACCGAGCCCAAGTCCTCATGCCCCAGAGAGAGGAGACACTTGCTGGTTGTCCACGTTATATTAGCCATTCCCCCCACTCCCTTGGTCCACCTCGGGGTCTCAACCTCAGCCAGTCCATGAGCTGTAACACTTACAGAAGAAGAGGTCCAACTGGTCCTTGGGCGAGTGACTCTTCCCAATCATCCCTGGCTCTGGTCAACCTTTCTGGTAAAAAAATGCAAAGGGGACAGAAGAAACAGGCTGAAGCACAATTCTCTGACTGCTCTGGAGAAAGGGCAGGAGCTGGAAGACCAGTGGGACAGGAACAGGAATTCTTGCCTGGAGCCAAAGACAGCCCAAAGGTGAGAAGAGGCCAGAAATTTCTAGATAAAGACCAGTCTGGGAGGAGGGCATGTCCCCTGAGTTTGAAGAGCCCCTGGACTGAGGGGGTTGGGTGGGTGGGAGGATAGGGACATTGCTGTCTGGTCCCCTCTTTTCTGCTGTCATCGGAACGCTTAGTTCCAGCTCCCTGCCAAAAGGCCCTACGTTCTTGGGCTTTCTTTGATGTTTTCTCTGGTCCATAGATCCCTCTTTGCAGAAAGGTAAGGAGGAAAACACTGTTGTGTTTCTGAGGAACAAGGTGCTGCTTGTTCCTAACCCTCAGAGTACAGAGGGTCTGCCACTCATCCCACTCACCGTGGCCCAGGAGGCCACACATGCACTCAAGGGCCTCCCTCTAGAGTGCTGGGTTGAGAATCAGAGACCTCGTTGTGGACTCCCCACAGTCCCCATCATCACCTTCCCACCAGTCACAATCACACTGTCACACCAACTCCCTCACCTGTAACTTCAGGCCCTGTCAGAGTCAGAGCACTCCTGGAAACTGAAGCACACTGACCCTGAAGCCTCAGGCTTGTCAAGTTGGGTTACACAGGTTGAGTTGGACTTGAGGAAGTATGGGCCATCTGAGTCCAGAGAATCAGACTCTCAATGTAGTTTGTCATGCTGGGAAAGGGCCGGACTCCTCTTTTCGTCAATACCTGCCCCTTCATCAGAACTAAAGAGTTAGCCCTCTAGAGCCTGCCAGCCACTGTCCTTGACTTCCACATGCCTCTCAGCCTTGCCTCCCTGTAGGATGTTGTCTGGGTTGTGGGCCTCCTAGTAGGAAGAATGGGATGGAGGAGTCAGAACACAGACCCCTGAGTGTTCCAAGGCCAATGGGTAATTTGGGGGTGGTGCAGAGTACTGGAGGTATCGGGGTACTGGCATTGTTTGTTCATGTTCCCCCTAGCCTTGCTCTTCCTGGAAGCATGAACTGAAGTCCAAAACTGAACCCATCCTCCCCACAACTTGCTTCTCCTCCTGTATTGTCTGTCTCTGTTTCCTCTGTTACAGGTGATCCTAGACCCCTCATTCTCCCTGACCCCACCTGTGGTTGCAACGTGGGTAAGAGCAAGGCTTTTGAGTAAAACAGACCAGAAATCCTGGCTGAATCCTTGCTTTGCTGCTTACAGGCTGTGTATCTCCAATCTAAGTTTGCTAAAACACTATCAGCTTCAATTTTTCATCTACTAATAGGGGTAATACTTTATATACCTCACGGCAGTATTAGAATTCATTAAGATGTATATCAGGAGCTTGTAGCTCAGTGCCTGGCACATGGTGAGTACTTAATATGAGCATGAGTCCATCAGTCCCACAGTCCTGACAGTCTTATCTAAGACTAAGAACCTGTCCCTTCCATCCCTATCTCTGCCCCTCCTCAGGCTCCCCCCTTTCCTGGACACCACATGCTCTCCATCTCCAGTAAGGCTCTGCGTCTCATAGGACAGACAGAAGGCTCTCCATGACCTGACCCCTGCCATGTCTCCAACTGCATACCCATCCCCATCTGTTTCTCCCTTTGTGTCACCCTCCACCTCCTTGTCCTTGTTCATGCCGCCTCCTTTACCCCTGATACTGTTCCTCTCCTCCTCCCACTCTTGCCCCCATCACCTCCACTGAGCTAGCTCACGTGAAGACTCAACCCAGAGATCCTGTTTAAGAAGCCTCTGCTTGGAAGACCTCCCCAGGGAAGTGCGCACAGCCAAGCGAGTGAAGGAAAAGCCTACACGGGCAGGTGCCTCGCCTGTATCCTTCAGTCTGGGTCTACAAGCCAGCACCAAGTGGGAGCCATGCAGGGTGGCTCCTGAGACTGGCTGACTCATATCTTTGTTGTGAGGAAGTCTGCTGCTCTGGTCCCCACCTCAAAGCATGCCTCCTCTTCCCTATTTGCTCAAGGCTGCAGCTTCCCTGAGAAGAGGAAAGGGCTTGTCATGGCCCTTGGTCATCGTCTTCCTTCATTCATTACCCACCTATCACCACTCACCTCTGCACACACAGTTACAGAAATGGAACAGCACATTGTAGAGGAGAGACTTCGGTACCTGATATAGATAACCTATGGAATTTCTGCCTCCTCATCTATAAAATGAGACCAGTACCTTTCTTGCCTCATAAGACTACAAGAATAAAGTGAGATGGTCATCATGAACATGACTTTCAACCATTACACAGTGTATAAACAATTATAACTGGATATTATCTCCTAGGTTCTACACCAACTCACTTTTTCCCCAACTCCATATTGGCAAAGCCCCTTATATTCCCCAAATGATCCAAGTGACCTCCCCCCATCCCCGCTCTGCCAGTGTAGAGCCCCCTCTGACACCTGACTTAAGCTTCATCTTCATGAAGCTTTCTATTATTAGTCAGGCCCTGTGTGGATTACCTTAAGATTTTTTGAACTTAGTTTTTAGTTGTTAAATACCCTCTGAAAAGCAGTATGACAAACATTGGGGCAATACAAAGGTAAATACAACAGCTCCAGCCCAGATTACATTTATAATGCAGCAGGAAAGACACACATATAAGCATATGTTACAAAGGCCTCGGAAAGGGGGTGAATGTATGATGGGCCTTCAGGTTCCAGACTGTAGTTCTAGAGGCCCAGTCTTTAAAATCCTGTCCTCGAGGTGCTGATCCATAGCCCTGCTGCTTCCACGCTGACATCCTTGTCATGGTTTCATCTGCTCCCTCAGCCTGAGATTTGTGGAATTCATTGCCTCAGTACTCCAGGCTTTACATCCACGAGAATTCCCCTAGAGATGAAGAAACTAAATTTGAGAGAGAAAGAGTAGTTTGCTCAAGGTCGTATGTCCAATTTAGTAGTTCTCAACGAGGGGAAGGCAATTTGGTCATTTCTGGGGACATGTTTGATCGTCACAACCGGAAGGGGCTACTGGCATCTAGTGGGTAAGAGGCCAGGGGATGCCTCTAAACATCCGCGGTTGCACAAGACAGCTCCCACAACAAAGAATTATCAAGATCAAAATGTAAATAGTGCTGAGGTTGAGAAACCCTTGTCTGGGGCACCTGGCTGGCTCAGTCAGAAGAGCATGTGACTCTTGATCTTGGGGTCGTGAGTTCAAGACCCACGTTGGGTGTAAAGATTACTTTCAAAAAATAAACTTAAAAAAATAGAAAAGAAAACCCTCGTCCAATGAGTGAATCCGATTTTCTAACAATGGCAGAATTACTTATACCTCATATATTGAAAAGAGTCAGTAAATAGGCAGACCTTGGAAATGTTTTTGTTAGATTTTGCTTTCAGTGGTGCTGGGTTTTTCTGCCAGCAAAAGGAGCACTGAGAGTTCACCGTTGAAATAACTTTGAGTCATTTTTCCTGTCAAGGTGACTCTCTGCCTGTGTCTTCTACACATTCTCTCCTACCTCCTCTCCTTAGTGGTAAGCATTTCTAGAACAGCTGGCTAGAGTGGCAGGTTCAACGGTGATTCCCTGGGATGAGAGGAACCCCAAGATTCCGCCCAAAGTGAGCTCACCACAATCAGTAATGTCACTGTTTTCCCTGTCCACCCAAATTCCTCCAACAAGCAGACCAGGTCATGGGCGCTTCCTGGGTTGTCCTTGAACCCAAAGGGATCACTTCATGCATCTCAACCTTCTTGTCATTACTTCACCTCAGCCCCAGGGTTGAAGTCCAGGAGCTGCCTTGTCAGTTCCTCCATCTGCCAACCAATGCTGCAGGTTGCTGGGGGTCCCACGCATGACTGGGGTCATCCAGGGGCCAAATGAATGCCTTCTAACCCAGAGATCAAATCAGTTAAGATCACTTATATGCAAGGCACTAAGCTACACCCTGTGAGAAGTACAAAAGAAGTATAACAGATGGTCCTTGTCTTCTGGAGATTGATAGTCTAAACTGGAGGAAAATGATAAATGTGAAGAAATAACCAATGATTTAAGGCAGAAAAGTACACATCTCGAAGACAGTAACTGTAGGAATTTATTTTTTTTTTAATTTTTTTTTCAACATTTATTTATTTTTGGGACAGAGAGAGACAGAGCATGAACGGGGGAGGGGCAGAGAGAGAGGGAGACACAGAATCGGAAACAGGCTCCAGGCTCTGAGCCCTCAGCCCAGAGCCCGACGCGGGGCTCGAACTCACGGACCGCGAGATCATGACCTGGCTGAAGTCGGACGCTTAACCGACTGCGCCACCCAGGCGCCCCAGGAATTTATTTTTAAATGTTTACTTATTTTTTGAGAGAGTGGGGCGGGCGGGGGGTGGGGGGCAGAGAGAGATGGAGACAGAGGACCCGAAGCAGTCCCCATACTGTCAACGCAGAGCCTGATGCGGGGCTCGAACTCATGAAACTGTGAGCCCGTGACCTGAGCCCAAGTAGGAAGCTCAACTGACTGAGCCACCCAGGTGCCCCTAACTGTAGGAATTTAGAGGTGAGAAAGATCCCTCTAAATTGGGAAGATCAGAGCAAATTTTCTGTGTGAGAGGAGGGTCATCCTGGGACCTTGGGATGCATCTCAAGGAACAGTCAATAATTAAACCGAGATAAAGAAGATTATGAAAGGTATGTTTAAGAAAATAGACAAAACCAGCTTGGCTAGAATTGAGGCTCTCGGTGGAAGAGAAGTCAGAGACAAAGTTCGAAAGATGGGTTTGCCAAATTGTGGCAGGCCTTGAATATCAGGCTGCAGAATTTGAATCTTATTCTACAGATAAAGGGAGAACTGCCAGTGGCTCCCGAGATAGAGTGACCTAATGAGGCCTCTCAACCCCGGAGCAGGTCTCCCTCTCCTACATCCCAGCTGGTCTGAAAGCATTGGTTTGGGAGCTATAAAGATTCCAACCTCTGTCAGTACCGTGCCGCCTCCAGATCCACAGCTGTTCCAGTAAAGGTCATGAGAATTCAAAGACCCAAAGCAAGTCCCGCATCTGACCCTAACTTACTGTTTGTTTCACTTTCCCTGTCTACAGAAATGAGCCCATTACCTTTATTTATCCTATAGGAGCAACAAAATTAGGGTAACAGAACTTGGATCTGCTCCTGCTTGTAGGGAAACTCTCACGGGCTTTCCATCGGTATCCAGAAGCTGTGTGGAACTCCGGAAGGGGGAGAGGCCGGGCTCTGAAGGGTGGGCACCAATCCAGGCCCGGCCCTCCTCCCAGCCAGCTCCCCTCACCCCCTCTCAGCCAGGCGAGAGGAAGTGGCAGCTGTTGTCCTGTGGGGAAGACAGGCAGAGGTCCACCTGGCACTGCTGGGATTTTCACAGCACCCGCCCCAGTGACTTTAAACACACACACACATACACTCACACACAAACACACACACACACACACACACACACACACACACACACATGCAGCGGCATGGCATTAGCCTGGGAGTGGCTGGGCAAAGAGCAGTGGCTGCGGCGATAGAATGAGAAAGCAGAGGGTAGCTACCTCATATCCCTGGGGTGAGGTTGCTTGTGTGAGGGGCTTTCTTCACTCCCATCTTCTCCCACTATTTTGTCTTGTTGCTCACCCCTTTCTAATTTTTCTTTTTTCCCTTCTGCCAGACTCTCTGATCAGTCCTTGGCCTGATACCTGACCCTTTTTGTTCTCTCTAATCTTGTCCCCCTTCCTCCATCTTTTTCTCTTGCCCCTTACATGTGGTGTAGGAGAACTGGCAAAATTATCCCACTGACTGCAAAGTGAAGCAGATCTTGGAAGCTGGATACTTTGGGCAAATAAACAAAATCACCTGCCTTCTCCAAATAATTGAGGCAAAGTAGGGGTTTCAGCTTGAATTGTACAGTTTCAACCCTTTAATTTTTGGGTGCAAACCTAAACCTTTACTGTCTCTCCCTTTCGGCCTGAGACACAGTAGGGCCGTGTTTTACTTTCATGCAGCACTAAGGTGGCCTTCTGGAGAACCCAGCATAATGGATTTGAAGAGCAAACTAGGATAATTATGACAGGAAAACACAAGAGCACAGGGCAGTGCAAGTCGTGGTTTGGAAACATCTCACTCTAGAATAATGAGAAGTGAGGAGTCCTGGCTAGGAATTCAAATGAGCTCTTTCCCACCCCCCTACCTACCCCCCCCCCCTCCCGCCCAGCCTGCCTCCAGTCCAGGGCTGGACAGGCCTGTGCTGATCCACATTCTGTCCACAGTCTGCTTTAAACCATGAATTTTATTTCCAAACATTTGCATTTCTACAGCAGCAGAGGCATAATTCTCTATCCAGAAGTTCAAACTGCAAAGATTCAGGCACCTTAACAAAGCAGTGAATGCTGTTCCACAGCCAAGGTCTCGCTGAGGGCAGAGCACAGGAGCCAGACCTCTGTGAACTTGCTCCTGGTTCTCTGTCGCCATCTAGTGGTGCTTCCCATCTCCAACACCACCTTTTCTTCCAAAAATCATCCTGACCCTCAGCAGGTCACTCCATCTACTAAAATCATGTTCCACCGCCCTCAAAACAAAAACCTCCTCTTCTCGACTTGAAATTCTGACTTCTAGACCAGAACACAAACTTTACAATCAAGAACGTTCACATGGCTTCGCTACAGTTATAATCTACAATAAGGGCCTTTCGCTTCCTCTGCTTAGAACACCCTCACCCCCAGGGCCTCCCCAGTGTGTGCAGAGTAAAAGTCACAATCCTTTACTGGTCTCTGAGGCTTTCCATGATCTGGCCACTGGTCCCTCTCTGACGCATCTTTCACCTGCTCTGATCATCCTTCACCTGCTCCAGCCACGCTGGCCTCCTTGCTGTTCCAACACCCAGGCATCTGTCTGCTTTAGGGCCTTTGCAGTGCTGTTCTGTTTGGACCACTGTTCCCCACATAAGCACAAATTCACTTTCTCAACTTCAGGTCTTTGTCCCAGCATCGCCTACCTTAATGTCCCTGTTTAAAAATCACTGCCTAACCAAAAGACATGAATAGACATTTTTTTCAAAGGAGACGTCCAGATGGCTAACAGACACATGAAAAAATGCTCAACATCACTCATCATCAGGGAAATACAAATCAAAACCACAATGAGATACCACCTTACATCTATCAGAATGGCTAACATTAACAATTCAGGCAACAACGGATGTTGGCGAGGATGTGGAGAAAGAGGATCTCTTTTGCACTGCTGGTGGGAATGAAAGCTGGTGCAGCCACTCTGGAAAACAGTATGGAGGTTCCTCAAAAAATTAAAAATAGAACTACTCTACGACCTGGAAATTTCACTACTAGATATTTATCCAAAGATACAAAAATGCTGAGCCAAAGGGACACATGCACCCCAATGTTTATAGCAGCACTATCAACAATAGCCAAAGTATGGAAAGAGCCCAAATGTGCATCAACAGATGAATGGATAAAGAAGATGTGGTATATATACAATGTAATATTCGTTGGCGATCAAAAATAATGAAATCCTGGGGCGCCTGGGTGGCGCAGTCGGTTAAGCGTCCGACTTCAGCCAGGTCACGATCTCGCGGTCCATGAGTTCGAGCCCCGCGTCAGGCTCTGGGCTGATGGCTCAGAGCCTGGAGCCTGTTTCCGATTCTGTGTCTCCCTCTCTCTCTGCCCCTCCCCCATTCATGCTCTGTCTCTCTCTGTCCCAAAAATAAATAAAAACGTTGAAAAAAAATTTTTTTAAAAAAATAATGAAATCCTGCCATTTTCAATAACGTGGATGGAACTAGAGTGTATTATGCTAAGTGAAATAAGTCAGTTTAGTCAGAGAATGACAAACATCTAATTTCACTCATATGTGGAATTTAAGAAACAAAACAGATGAACAAAGGGGAAGGGAAGCAAAAATAAGATAAAAACAGAGAGGGAAGGGTGACTGGGTGGCTCAGGCGGTTAGGTGACCAACTCTTGGGTTTGGCCCAGGTCATCATCTTACAGTTTGTGAGTTCAAGCCCCACATCAGGCTCTGTGCTGGTGGCATGGAGCATGCTTGGGACTCTCTCTCTCCATCTCTCTCTGCCCCTATCCCACTCACGCCATCTCTGTCTCTCTCAAAAATAAAATTAAAAAAAAAACAGAGAGGGAGACAAACTATAAGAGACTCTTAAATACAGAGAACAAACTGAGGGTTGCTGGAAGGGTTGTGGGAGTGGGAATGGGCTAAATGTGTAAGGGGCATTAAGGAGGACACTTGTTGGGATAAACACTGGGTGTTTATTTAGGTGATGAATCACTAAATTCTATTCTTGAAATCATTATTAAACTATATGTTAACTAACTTGGATTTAGATTATTTAAATATTTAAAAAGAAATACATACACTTTGCTGAATAAGAAAAAAAAATCACTGCCTACCAACTTCCCTCTTGTTCTACCTTTTTTCTTAGCAATTATCACTTCAAGCAAAGTGTATGTTTATTTTTTACTATCTTTCTCCCAGTGGAATGTAAGCTCCACCACAGGTAGGGATGTTTGTCTCTTTTATTCACTGATCTATGCACCTCAGCACATAACGCTCAATACGTACGTGTTTACTGCATGGATGAACATGAACTCAGTGTTCTGAGATCAACTACTACTTACAGGTGAATCCTGAAAACAAAACTGTTGTTCATCTCAGTTTCCCGGGCCTTCCCACCCACAGATGGTGATGATTCTATTCCTCAGTGTCTCGGTTCTCCTGAGTGCCCTGTGCCAAGCTCACTAGAGCCCCCAGACCAGTCCACCTCAGGCTTTCCACACAGCTAGAACTACCCCAAGGAACAAGGCCTGCAAGATAAAGGCCTGTGGCAGAATGAGGCAACTGCCACCCCCAACGGCATTTTCAAATTTGGATGATATTTAAATTTTGCAAATTTTAACAAAATAAGGGGGAAAAGAGTGAGGGATGAAAGGTGTTGGGGGCCTTCTCCAGGTAAAGTCAGGTGGCCCTGCTCAGCACCTGGCACTGAGGGGCCCAGAGGAGTGAGCGACCACAGAATAGCTGAGTTGGGGTGGTGCTGGGCATCGTGACTGTGATGAATCATCCACTTCCCTGTCTCCTCCATCTCCTCCAAAAGATAAGCAGGAAGTCCTGATGACAAGAAATCATACAAATATTCTAGGCTGTTCTCTCTGCATCTCATCAGGTCAGAGAAAAAGCCATCCTTACCACTGTAGGGACTGGCTCTTCCAGTATCATGAACCAAAGGTGTATATGGGGGATAAATGGCAACTCTCTTGAAATTCATTTGGGGTTGACACCTGGGTCAGGTGCTTTATTAGAGTCATTAAAACCATGTGGCTGGGGGCCAAATCTATTCTTTGAGCATGAGGTTTGAAGCTTCCTCATTGCCAAACCTGTTTAGGCAGGTACACTAGCTCCGTAGGTATCCACTTATTTGGGACATGTAGGTGGAAAGGCATGAACCTGATTCATTTCCTGATCCAGGATGGCTCCCCAGCCCGCCCTTAAACAGAAGCAACGTAGCTCAGGCCAGCTCTTAAGGAGTTAAAAGGCAAGTGATCTGAGGCCAGTGGCAGGTAGGGGCAGCCTAAACAGGGGCTAAGCTGGAGCTGCAGAAGCACGAGAACTCAGTGAGGAGGTAAGACCTGTGGAGGGACATCGGTGAGGAGAGAGGACAGAGAAGGGACAGGCTCTGATGAGAGTGAGGGATGAGACAGACGAAGGAAGAAGGGATAAGGACACACACACAGGACAGAGGAGAGTGATGCCAGGATGGAGGCACAGAGTGGGGACATGGGGGCCAGGGGGTGTCATGGAGTAGATGAGACACAGAGCCAATGGATAAGGGCACAAAGAGGATGGGGCTTGAGGGAGAGGAGATAGAACAAAGAGTAGGAGGACAGAATGAGGGAAGACAGGATGCAAGGTGAGGGGGATGGGGTCACAGTGGGTGAGAAGGGCACCCAGAGCAGGGAAGAAGGGATGAAACCCCTGGGTGAGGGAAGAAGGAGGCAGTAGGGGAGGGTAACCGTGATGAGATAGAAGGAGCGCATACAGGAAGACTAATTTCTCACCTCTTGTTCTCTATCCCCAGCAAACCCAGCCCTCCATCCTGACTGTTCCCCTGAGAGAGATGGCAGCAGCCAGAGCAGGATTCAGCCCTCTGCTCCTGCTCCTGCTGCTGGGGCTATGGCTAGCTGAGGTCCCAGTCAGTGCCAAGCCCAGCAACATGACCGCAGCTCAGTGGTTTGCAACGCAGCACGTGCAGCCCAAACCCCAGGGATGCGACACTGCAATGAACAACATCAACAAATACACGAAACGCTGCAAAGACTTCAACACCTTCCTGCATGAATCCTTCTCCAGTGTGGCCACCACCTGTCAGACCCCCACCACAGCCTGCAAGAATGGCCGTAAAAACTGCCACCAGAGCCAAAGGCCTGTGTCTCTGAGCACATGTAAGCTCACCTCGGGGAAGTATCCAAACTGCAAGTACAAAAAGAAGCAACTGGTCGCTTCTTACATTGTAGCCTGTGACGCTCCCCAGGCAGGAGGCTCTGGGAAATTCAAGCTGGTCCCTGTGCACTTGGACTAGGTCCTTTAAGTCTGCAGCCTTCCTCCCTCTTGGGCTGTACCTTAATTCCCTCTCCAGGCCTCTGTGCAAGTCTTTTTTTTTTTTTAATGTTTATTTATTTTTGAGAGAGAGAGACACTGAGGGGGAGGGGCAGAGAGAGAGGGGGACAGAGGATCCAAAGTGGGCTCTGCATTGACAGAGGCGAGCCCAATGCAGAGCTCAAACTCACAAACCTTGAAATCATGACTTGAGCCAAAGGCAGATACTCAACTGACTGAGCCACCCAGGCGCCCCTCTGTGCCACTCTTCATATGTCCAGAAGGTTCTTTTCCTCTCATCTCTTAGGGCCCTTCCTAGCTCTTCTGAGAGGCTGAGGGTGAGCTGAGGTAGACAGGTTGGAGGGCTAAGCTCCAGAAGAGATGGTCTTTCATCTTTTTGTTGCTGTTTTCCCGGAAGCTTACCCTCAAGAGAGGGGCTGAGCAAGCTAAAAGTATGGGTTCCCTGGCCTGTGCCTTGTACATCTCTCCCCTGTCCCCTCTTTTCATGGCAGCATGACAAGAGGGGGAAATAAATGGACAAGGAGGGTATGGGATTTATGGACAGAGCTGCTCCGGTTCCTAAACCAGGAATCTTCCCCAGATAACGTGGTAGTGACATGGCCTGTGTGTGGAGAGGCAGCTGGGAAGAAAGAAAACAAAGTACCACTTCATATTTATGTAGCATTTTAGGCTTTCATAGTGGAGCCACATGAGTTCCTTGTGAGATAGACTTGAGAGGGATTATGTGCCTTCTTTAGGGCAGGAAATTGAGATTTGAGAAAGTGTAATTCATTAAAAAGCTTGTCAAACTGGTTAGTGGCAGAACCTGGACTTGCACTTAGGACTCCTTATTCTAAATACGGTGTACTTTGTACTTGACCATTGTGCAAAAAAGGAGAGACCTCTACAGGGACTAGAGAACTAGGTAAGAGTTCACCCATATCCCCTGAGAGCTCTCCGAAGAGCCAGTTGTCCTGTGCTGGCTGCAATAAAGGTCACTACGTCTCTAGCCAAGAGCTGTTTATGAGGTGCTCCAGGGATCTTAATCCATTCTCTCTCTGCCTCTCTAACCGGGCTCCCCCTTCTCCAGCCCACTGTTCTTCCGACCCAGCCCCCCCACCCCCCCACCCCGGGCCTGGCTGTGGCTAGATCCCTTTGGCCTGAAGACATAGGGTCAGGGGAGTGTCCCAGCTTCATTCCCCTGCTCCAGGATCACATTTCCCTTGACCTCAAGGGACTTCCGTGGCCCAGAGCCTGCTGGTCAACAAACAGGCTGGTGGGAGCTGCCAGAGCTTCCTTCCTCTGATAATGATCTCTCCTGCCTCGGTGCTTCTCTGGCTCTCCAATCTGGCGGTCTGCCCAGGCCGGAGGGCTTGAGATGTGGAAATGCCATCTCCCTGTCCCCCCAGGTGTAGACACCACTTCCCCCTCTCTAGTGAGCAGAACTGGAGAAGCTGTGGCTTTACACTGGCTCTGTTCTGATAGTGCCCCCCACCCCCCGCCACCACATTGCCTGCAGCCCTCACCATCACCAGCACATTCTCTATTTCAGTCCTAAACTGACTATGCCCATGCCCACCCTACTTCACTGTCCAATTACCTTGTTAGACTTTCCCTTCCCAGCTGGGGAGTCTGTTCCCTACCTGTCCTTCCCCGACACCACCCATGCTCCTGTACTCCTTACCAGAGTCAGAGTCAGTTTTGGAGACGGATAAAATTGGGTGTAAATCTTGGTTGGCTCAGTGTTCCTGGCCAAGTGACCTCGAGCAAACTACTGAACCTCTCTGCAGCTGTGCTTCCATACAGCAAAATGGGAGTGATACCACCTACCCAATAGGATTGCAGGAAAATTTAGAAATGATATTTATGATGCCTTAAGCAGCCCTCAGCCCTGGTAGGCAATTAATAATGACCACTAGTAGTAACAAATAGTTGTCCAGTCAAATCCACGGTGGCAAACATGCCGACGAAGGCAAATGCCCCACTCAACTTTCCTTGAGGGCCTTCTTCTGCTAGAGTGACGTTCATGAGTAGCTAGAGGACAAGTCTGCAGAGTCCTGCTGGGTGGGCTGGTGTTTGGAGAGGAGGCGGAGGGAAAGTAGGGAGGGTATGGTCAAAAGAAAGAGCGGAACGTTGAACAATTCAAGCAGAAAGTGGGGCACTACGTTGTTGAGTCTTGGAAGTAGAGGTGCACTAAATACACATTGTGGCCAGATTCCAAATTACAAAGTGTAAATCTATATATCCTATGGTCATTATACTGCGTTTATCACTTTATTTTTTTAATGTTATTTGTTTTTGAGAGAGAGCACACGCACAAGCAGGGGAGGAGCAGAGAGAGAGGGACAGAGGATCCAAAGCGGGTTTGTGCTGGCAGAGGCGAACCAGATGAGGGACTGGAACTCACCATGAGCCAAACCCTGAGATCATGACCTGAGCCGAAGTCAGATGCTCAACAAACTGAGCCACCCAGGCACCCCATTTATCACTTTAAATAGATGGTTTCAATGAGGTGCATAGA
Organism: Lynx canadensis; assembly: GCF_007474595.2. Taxonomy (NCBI): domain Eukaryota; kingdom Metazoa; phylum Chordata; class Mammalia; order Carnivora; family Felidae; genus Lynx; species Lynx canadensis. The sequence goes on from NC_044308.2 coordinate 71,730,691, forward strand.
AAGCAAGATACTTGGAGGTATTGACTTTTTCCCTTTTTTTTTCACAACTCTTTATATATTCATATAAATATAAATTGTATAAGTTGATATATACCATATATAAATATAAATTATATATATTGATGTTTTTTCTTATGGATATTACGGTTTTGAAGACCTCCTCCTCACAAAATTTTGAAGTGGCTATAATGATGCTTTTAGTGCATCCTCTCAAAATGAAAAGAATTTCCAGATAAAACTTTTTCTTAAAAGATTCATGACCTAAATAGTACTAAGTAACTAAAAATCAAGCATAATTCAAAAGTAATCTGTGGTGATGGAGTTCAAAATAGTGGTATATTGGGGAGTACTAATTGGCAAGGGGTAAGAGGTAAGCTGGAAATGTTCTTTCTTGGTCTGGATGTTTACTTTGTGAAAACCCATTGAGTTGTACACTGAAGATTTGTATAGTTAACTGTATGTAAATTACACCTCAATAAAAAATCCTTCTGAATGTATAGTTCTTAACAATTATTTTACTTAACATGATAAATGCTAATACACCAATCAATTCTATAAAGATTATGATATAATGGAATCATAGATGGAATTATGATCTAGTTGAATTTCTGTTGCTCTGCTTTATACTATTTTTTGAATTGAATAGTACTTATACTATTTATTAAATTGTTATAAATACTTTGGCTCAAAAAGTATATGAGGTTCTTCTTAAAGTTGTCCGGCTAATACACTATCTCTTCTCATATATTAACTGTCAACTGATTTTCCTATTTTATGTGAAAATTCTTCATTGTTTTATATATAATATAATCTTTTACAATCATTAATTATTCAGCATTTTTATTAAAATAATAAGTGTGCGTTTATACTTCTACTGACTGACAGAATTTCGACACTTAAAAATTCATAAGGAAAATTTCACTCTAAGTTACATCTAGAATGCCCACTAATATTTGAAAGTGATTCAGATATTAATGATGAATCCAAATGACTTGTTTGTTCTCATCACTGATGATTTAACTGATTAGGTTTGACAGTCACCCATTCCTTCACATGACTTTGATCACAGCCAAGTTGAGAGATGCCAAGAATAATGTTGAAATAAGCATTTGACTATTCAACTTTCCAAAGGTCAAAGGTGAGGTCCAAAGTGAATAACAGGTTTGGGCCAATTACTAAGGCCGGCTGAAGCCTGATGCAGTCCTACCTGATGGCTGAAGGATGGGATAAGGAGGCTGATTAGTTATTAAACATTGCTGTTTCTGGGAGTGGGAGCTTGGGGAGGGGAGGAGAGTGTGTAGAGGAACATTGTCCAGCCTTGTGTAGGTGGCTTTAAAGGAAATTGTTTCAGGGTTCCTGCGTGGCTCAGTCAGTTAAGCATCTGGCTCTTGATTTTGGCTCAGGTCAGGATCTCACAGTTTGTGGGTTTGAGCCCTGTGCTGTCAAAGCAGAGCCTGCTTAGGATTCTCTCTCCCTCTCTCTCTCTGTCCCTCCCCTGCTCATGCTTGCTCTCTCTCTTTCTCTCTCTCTCTCTCTCTCTCAAAATAAATAAAAAAGAAAAAGAGAAAGAAAATTGTTTCGGGGCGCCTGGGTGGCGCAGTCGGTTAAGCGTCCGACTTCAGCCAGGTCACGATCTCGCGGTCCGCGAGTTCGAGCCCCGCGTCGGGCTCTGGGCTGATGGCTCGGAGCCTGGAGCCTGTTTCTGATTCTGTGTCTCCCTCTCTCTCTGCCCCTCCCCCGTTCATGCTCTGTCTCTCTCTGTCCCAAAAATAAATTAAAAAAACGTTAAAAAAAAAAAAAAAACAAATTATAATAAAAAAAAAAAAAAAAAAAAAAAAGAAAATTGTTTCAACCCGGACCTAATATGGAGCAGACATGGAATCCAGAAAAGAAAGTAACCCAAAGGGCACCTGGGTGGCTCAGTTGGTTGAGTGTATGACTCTTGATTTCATCTCAGGTCATGATCCCAGGGTCGTGGGATCAAGCCCTACATCAGGTTCCATGCTGAACATGGAGCCTACTGAAGATTCTCTCTCTCCCTCTGCCCCTCTCCCCTACTTGCTCTCTCTCTTTCTCAAAAAGAAAAGAAAGTAACCCCAGAACTGGTTCTAGAGCTCACTCACTTTCCTACAAGTAAAAACTGAGGTATATTAGGTAGGAAACTTTTCTACATCACCCTGGTTTCCCAGAGTCTCCATACACTGAAGTAAATGACCCATAGACATTACAAAGAGGGCCAGCTGAGTCAATGTGAAAAAAAGGGTCCTGATCTCAAGGGCAGAATGTAGGAAGAGGAAATGCCCTTGAGATGAGGCCCTTCTCCACACATTGATTCATAGTGTCAATGGCTTTCTTCATAGGATCTATGGCTCTAAGAGAATAACTCTAGTGCTAAGGCAAGAAATACACCAATGACAATAACATCCAGGGATGTTCCTTTGAGAGAGCCTTGGCCCATTCTTATGCTCTTGCAGCTTCCAAAAGGACTTTGAAGACTTTAGATCCTCAGTCTTTTAAAGGTCTCCTCCTACCCCCATTCCACCACGGAAGTTAGAAAGAAGAGCAGATACAGCTCTTGCCAGGATGCTTACCTGTGCAAGACTCCAAAGCCAGTAAGCCTAGGAGCATCCATGAAGCCACAGGAGCATGAGAACACATCACTAACGGGGCCTTGTTGGAAGCCCTTGGTTCACAAGAGGGGAGGTAAGGAAAGATGTCTACCCCTAAAGGAAATACACACTCTGATGGAAAATCCTCCTGACTTAGGGAGATGGGAATTTCCTATCTATATAAAGGTAACCTACTTCATGGGAGTATCAGGTAGATTAAATGTGACAATATGTTTAAAGTACTTAGTACAGTGGCTGGCATGTAGGAAAAGTTCAAGAGGTGTTATCATATTTATTACTGTGGTGTCAAATGTTGGGTGGCCAAATCTGTGATGGATGGAGCAGGCGTGACTTCTGTGACAGAAGAACAAAGGATTTCAACAGAGGCCAAACTCCTCCTCAGCCTTCCTTTGCCAACTGTAGTTCCTAGCCAAGAGTGGATAAAGCAAGGCTCAAGGTCAGACAAAAAGGACAATATGCATTCATCCCTCTAGGAAAAGTAATTTGGAGTGGTGTGGGGTAGGGAGCAATACTTTCAAATGGGACCAAAAAAAAGGGGGGGGGGGGGTTGGTGGCTATCAAGTATTTCTGTTAAGACTACTTTACTTAAGAGTTTTTTTTTTCTTTCTCCCAACTCTACCTTCCGTGAATCAAAAGATATAAAAAGAAGGCATAGGATTTAGGGCCACTAACTTTTGAGGGTGTCCACCATGTCAGCTCCTCTCCAAAGGATTCAAGTATCACAGCAATTGATGGAGAAAGCGCTCTAGTGACATTTCCAATTTTCCCTCCTGAGACATTTAAACCAGTCCTCAGGTGAGTTTGGTATGCCCTCACCTCCATCATGGAAGACCTCTTACATTTTTCCCACTCTCCGATTCAGCTCCCTTTCATACTTTGTCTTCCATTACTCAAAACTGCCACCAGTGCCCATGGGTCATCGTCCTCCACTGCTTTCCAATGGACTTCCAGTGGGAAAGCATCATAGCTGTCACTTTCTATGGTCTTCACATAGAAACTTAGTTGAGCTTACACATTTAAAACGTAAACTGACCTGGTGCAAATTAGTACAGATTCCTGCTCAGGCCATGGCATTTAGCACAAGACAGATCTACATGTCTTCATAGCTTTAGACTCTTTCAGCAGATATTCATAAAATTATAATGTTACAAGAGATTGTATCCACTGACCTCAGACATCATCTAGTTCAGCCTTCTCCATTTTGCAAATGAGAAAAGTAAAACCCAGAGGACTTAAACACCTTGTCCAAGATCACGTGGCTAATTTAAGTAAGTACTCAGGTATCTTCAACCAGTCCAGTGATATTTACAAACTGACATTCTAATTAATTGTCCCAAATGGATCTCAGACATTTTCCAAGGTCAAATTCACTATCCATGGATTGGCAAATGAATCTGCAAATGGGCAGATTCCTGGACTTGAGACAAAAGCACGTTCATCCCAAAGAGTGTTCAGTGTCTATAATCCTGACATGTTTACATTTCTGCCTCTCACCCGCGGACCACATCCCCTTCAGCTGAATGTTCATATTGTTTCAGTGAGATGGGGAAAAACATAGTATCCAAGAACTTGATTATAAACTAGTCAAGCATATCCTTGGGTCATGTCACTGGCTATTGGACACATAAGTAAGGGCATGCAGCAGGAACAAAGGTCTTCACTTCCTATCTGCTATTCAGGGCCAGGGTGAAAACATTGCAGAGATGCCACTTGGTGGACCTCCAGGTGGGTCTGAGACATCCCCAAATATTTTATCTTTGGTAAGGGTCACCATTCCTTACCTTCAAAGTTGGTATACCCAGGGCTGGGTTTTCATGGTCAACTAGAGCCCCCAGAGCAATGTTTCTCAGACTTTGCTAGAAATGTGCTAGAAATGACAGAGGAGAATTAATTAAAACACCTTAAGTCGTGCCTAGCAACAAGAGCCTTCTCTGAAGCCTCCTTTTTTCACTTAACTAATATTCATAGAATAGACATATGCATAAATGTCTTATATGTGATCTTAAAATTTCATTGTGGGTAATAGATCAATGCTAATTTCCTGGTTTTGATGGCTGTGCTGTGTTTATGTGGGCCAGGGTATTTGTAACTGGGAAATACTCACTCTCATATGAAGGGGTAATGCAGCATCATGTCTGTAACCTATTCTCAATAGTTCAGGATTGTCAATAATTGGGGGATATGGTTGGAGCGTACCGGGAAGTTCTGTGTACTCTTTCTGAAACTTACATATAAATTTGAAATTATTTCAAAACAAAAACATTTTAAATTGAAAAAAATCGGTAATTTGAATTTTTCAACATACTCCATCACACAGTTTTATTTTATGTAAAAATAGTACTTTAAATTACTTCCTCTCCCCCCAAAATAATTTCAGGAAAATTGGGAAAGAATACATTTATGTTGTGTCTTTGTATACCTGGTATACATCTGCATTCAGTCAAGGGTAGGAGTACACTGGCCTTAATGGGATTTTCCTTAACTTGCTCTCAATGGGCCTTAGTCTCTGACCAGTATTTCTTTTCAAGAACTAGATGAGGAAGATAAGATAGTTATGGGGCAAGGGCAGTAGGAAGGTCCTTCATGTGTGAAAGAAAGAAAAAAGAAAGAAAGAGAAAGAAAGAAAGAAAGAAAGAAAGAAAGAAAGAAAGAAAGAAAGAAGAAGGAAGAAAGAAAGAAGAAGGAAGGAAGGAAGGAAGGAAAGAAGGAAGGAAAAGGAAGGAAGGAAAAGAGAAAGAAAGAGAAAAAGAAAACAGACATAGAGCATTTGGAACAGTGACTGGAACATAGAAACCCCTCAATAAATATTAGCTATGATCATTTTTATCACTGTTGTTTTTGTCATCCCTGGGAGGTCCAAATGCTGCACACAGGCTCGTAGTAAGTCAAAGGCCACAAAAAGTGGGGCGCCTGGGTGGCTCAGCTGGTTAAGTGTCCAACTTTGGCTCAGGTCATCATCTCACAGCCATGATCTCGGGGCTGAGTTCGGGCCCCCATCGGGCTTTGTGCTGACAGCTCAGAGCCTGGAGCCTGCTTCGGATGCTGTGTCTCCCTCTCTCTCTGCCCTCCCCTGCTCATGCACTGTCTCTCTCTGTCTCTCAAAAATAAAAACTAAAAAAAAATGCATTACATTTAAAAAAAAGGGGGGGGGGCGCCTGGGTGGCACAGTCGGTTAAGCGTCCGACTTCAGCTCAGGTCACGATCTCACGGTCCGTGAGTTCGAGCCCCGCGTCGGGTTCTGGGCTGATGGCTCAGAGCCTGGAGCCTGCTTCCGATTCTGTGTCTCCCTCTCTCTCTGACCCTCCCCCGTTCATGCTCTGTCTCTCTCTGTCTCAAAAATAAAATAAACGTTAAAAAAAAAAAAAAAAAAAAAGGAGGGAGGCTCCTGGGGCGGCTCAGTCAGTTGAGCATCCAACATCCATTTAGGTCATGAACTCGCGGTTCGTGGGATGGAGCCCTGAGTCGGGCTCTGTGCTGACAGCTTGGAGCCTGGAGCCTGCTTCAGATTCTGTGTCTCCCTCTCTCTCTGCCCCTCCCCCTCTTAACTCTGTCTCTCTCTCTCAAACATAAAGATTTAAAAAATTAATAAAAAATAAACACTAAAAAACAAAAACAAAAACAAACGATGTGGATTCCGAGAGGCAGCAGTCACTGAGTGTCCCACTGAGCCAGCTGAGCGCTAGAGAATGTCTTCCATTTAGTTGGGAAGACTGGATACAAATCTAAGAATCAAATAACAAAACAAGGTAGCACACAGCTAAGTACCCAAATGAGTGATACCAGAAGTATCATTGAAGAAGGTTAGGTTCAGGAGGGATTAATTGGCCTCAGGAAAGCTCACATAGGCGATCAAGCTGAGCTCTGCGAGATGGATAATATTTGAGAAAGGGCTCTCAGGGAAGAAACAAAAAAGAACAAAACATGTTCAGGAGACAAAAGGAAGACCAGTCTGTTAGAATAGAAATTTGGTCACCAACCTTAACCCATTAGGTAAATTCAATAAACAGGAAGGCAGTGCAACAGAAAGAGACAATGTAACTTTGGAGCCAGACTCTACCTCATTTTCAATCCCACTTACTACATCTGCCACTTACTAAATCTGTGACCTTAACCTCTCCAAGCCTCAGTTTCCTTTTCTGGAAAATGGGATTATTAACATGGAACACATAATATTGCTTTGTAGATAAAATTGTATATAAAGCACAATGCTTTGGCACAAAGTAAACACTTTTTAATTTTTTTTTAAGTTTATTTATTTATTTTGAGAGAGAGAGGGCATACGCAGGGGAGGGGCAGAGAGAGGGGGAGAGAGACTCCCACTCAAGCAGGGAGGAGAAGCCCGACCCAGGCCTTGACATGGGGCTCGAACCTACGAACCTCGACATCATGACCTGAGCCAAAAACACGAGTCAGATGTTTAACCGACTGAGCCACCCAGGTGCCCCAGTAAACACTTTTTTAAATGATAGCTATCATTCTTCATGAAGTACCCAGCACTATGCCAAGCACACAGCAGACCTTCATGAAATGGTGGTTAATGTCATCCCTTTCCTTCTGTTGCTGTTGTCAGCCCTGGGCTGACCTGACCCTTAAGTAGGCCCGTGTTTCATGCCACCATACCACCCTAGGCACCTTAACACTGCATCACATTGAATATAGTTATATACATATCCCTCATTCAACATCGTTCTTGCAGAAATGTATCTGAAATGATATTTAAAACTTTATTTTTTAAATCGACCGCAAATAATTTGTAACTGGCACCACTCCTTCTGCCATTGCTGTACCTGGGAATGCCTATAAGATGAGAAAATCTAACCTAAGATTGTTTTGCAATCTGATCAACTTTTTGTCAAAAAAGTTGCCAAAATTGCCAAAGCTGCCAAATTTCAAAATAGATGAAGTCGGCTTTGTTCCTGTGGTAGCAGGTAAGTACACATTTTAAATCTGAGATTTTGCAGTGGACGCTTTCCATACTCCGTATAGTTTTCTTCCCAGTCTGGAACGCGTAGGCCCTTGGAAACCTCCCAGACCCTGGGCACTGAGCCTCTAGCACTTAATGGACGTAAGGGCCCTGAGACTGTGGCAGTTGGAAAGACTTGTGACGAATGACTAGGATCAAACACACAAAGGAAGCCCTTCCCCAGGCTTCCTGGAGTGGGGCTGGCCAGCTGCAGGGTCAGCACCTACCTGAGGGAAAGCATGTTTGCAACTTAATTGGATTCAGGGCTTGAAAAGTCTGTGGTCAGCCATCTCTGTCAGCACGAAATGTTTTATTTTTTTAATTTTTTTTACATTTATTTATTTTTGAGAGACAGAATCAGAGCACAAATGGGGGAGGGGCAGAGAGAGATGCAGAATGCGAAGCAGGCTCCAGGCTCTGAGCTGTCAGCACAGAGCCCGTCTTATCTCGGGAACCATGAGATCAGGAGGAAGCTTAACTGACTGAGCCCCCTGGGGCGTCCCTGTCAGCACAAAATGTTAATGCCAGCACTTGGCTCCTGCTGCCATCCCCATCCAGGACGCTTGAGTCTGTTGATGAATAACGACTTGGTGATCCTCCCATCCCAATGAGAGAGGCTCAGCTGAGGGCCTGCAAAAGAGAAATGACTTCCTGGATAAATAACTATATAACTATATATAACTATATATAACTCTATATATATAGAGTTATATATATAACTATATATAACTCTATATATATAGAGTTATATATATAACTATATATAACTCTATATATATAGAGTTATATATATATATAGTTATATATATATATAGTTATATATATATATTTGCTCCCTGGGGCCCAAGTCAACTGTTTGCTGGATAATGTTCTCCTGGGCACAAAAATCAATGTTTTGTTAGCTTTGTGGGGAGAAGTGCCTGAAGGGATCCCAGCTGTGGAAAAGGCAACCAGGCTCCACCTGGGAGGCGGAGGGACAGATGTCTCAGAAGTTTCGCCTCTGGCAATGCAGATCCTAGCAGCCTTGGAGATTTTTGCAACTTTGAGGAACATTTTATCTCAAAGGCAGTGAAGTCACACAAATCCCAGAGCTTGAGATGCTGGGTGAGAGCCAACACAGCAACACGGACTTGAGAAGCCCAGAGCAAGCGCCCCACTGCAGTCATTTGCTTGGTCCCTTGACAACAGTTGCACTATCCCCTTACTGTCAGTATTATAATTTACTGAATATATATGTACTCATTTAGCTCCAATAGTTCTTTTTATTTTTTTTAATGTTTATTTATTTTTGAGAGCGAGCACGTGTGCGCGAGAGCCGGGGAGGGGCAGGGAGTGGGGGGTGTAGGATCTGAAGCTGGCTCTGCGCTGACAGCAGAGACCCTGACTCTGGTGGAGCTCAAGAACCAGGAGATCATGACCCAAACCAAAGTCAGATGCTCAACTTGAAAGAGCAGACCTAGGCCGGCCGACTAGTGACTATGTCCCTGACATGGCCGCAGAAAGAGGTTCCCGCTCAAACCTCAGACCACACCTCCTCCCCTTGAGTAACTTATGTTTTCTAAGAAAGCGGGCTACTGATTGATGCATTCTTCCGAAATCTAAAGTGGGAGGAAGGGAGTATGAGAGGCGTGGAAAGTGTGAGTAGAAGAGGGAGGGCTTCTCTCAGGTAGGGGCCAGAGGCAGGAGCCCTCAATCCTGTCCAGGCTTAGAATGACCTGGGAGCATTTTACCCCTCCCCAAACCAATTAATCAGAGTCTCTGGGGATGGTGTTTGGTGCTAGGTATTTATATAGCACAGCAAGGCTGACAGCCAATGGTTAATAGGTGACCAGTGAGAAATGTTCTGTATACACTGAGGCCAAACATGTTAGAGATCCTCAGACACAGTGGTTCTTAAACTTCAGGTGCATCAGAATCTCCCGGAAGACTTGTTCACAGATTGTTGAGCCCCACCCCCAGAGTTTCTGATTCAGTAGGTCTGAGACCACCAGGCCCAACATTTGCATTTTTAACAAGTTCCAGGTGAAGCTGATAATTGCTGATCTGGGACCACACCTTGGCAGCCATTGTTCTATCCTTCCCCAGCCAATCGGCTAAGGCCATGATCCCTATAAAACCTTTGTGCTTTTGAAACCTGCTCTCTCTCTGGTATCTCACCGCTGCCTGGGTTCAGGTAGGGGATTGAGCTCCAGCTAGCTCGAATAAAGGCTCTTTGCTTTTTCACCAGGGACTTGGCTCCCTGGTGGTCTTTGGGGATCACGAATTCTGGACATAACAAACTGAGCCACCCGAGCGCCCCTCAGATAATTCTTTTTCAATGAAATTGTGCAACACCTTATTTCAAGGAATACTGGTGTCACTTAATAAATACAAGTAAAAATAAGTTTAATGAGAGGCGCCTGGGTGGCTCAGTCGGTTGAGAGTCCAACTTAAGCTCAGGTCATTATCTCCCAGTTCGTGAGTTGGAGCCCCACGTCGGGCTCTGTGCTGACAGCTCAGAGCCTGGAGCCTGCTTTGGATTCTGTGTCTTCCTCCCTCTCTGCCCTTCCCCCACTCACACTCTGTCTCTCTTTCTCTCTTTCCCAAAAATAAACATAAAACATTTTTTTAGTAAATAAAAAATAAGCTTAATGAATGTCATCTAATTTTTAGGGTTTTTTTAAAGCACCGTTGATTTTTTTTTTTTAATTATAATTTTTTTAAGTAATCTCTACACCCAACATGGGACCTGAACTCATTACCCTGAGTTCAAGAGTCTTTTGTTCTACCCACTGAGCCAGCCAGGTGCCCCAACGTCATCCAATTTTTAAAAATTCTACCCAGATATTGTTTTCAGTTGAAGACTCAGCCTGAAGTCTGTGGTCTCTGTTGGAAAAGGAGAGAAACAAACAATTTATTTACCTTCCTGCTCTAATACGAGACTTCCTCCTAAATTTTTATCACAGGGATCATAAGAGAACTATTGAAGGCAATGTTCATGCACCACCTAACACTACAAACAGAGACACACTCACTGTGCTCTGCCTCCATGGGAACCATTTTCTCCTTCCCTTTTCAGCCTGGCATCACACCAAAGGGGTGGGTTGAAAGTCAGAAAGCTCCTGGCCCTGGCTCTGCCATTCACTCGGCCTTGGGAAGGGCACTTGCTGTTTCACAAACTCCAGCTCCTTCATTGGTACAAGAGGGAGTTGATCGAGGTATTTCTAAGGACTCTTCCAGCTCTAACCCTCTATTATCCCAAGACTTTCTCCAACAAGGCAAATTTCTGCCACAAAAGAACCCCACTCACCATGTTGCTTGGCCAGCTGGAACAGTGATTCTCTTACTGGAAGTGACTGTTTTTCTAGCTTCTGTAAGAACAGAAAGGCATTAGCCTCACTCCCCAGCCTTAATGCTGACTCTTTAAGGAACTCCTGAGCTAACCTGGGAGAGTGGGGTGTGGACCCTTACTTAGCCCATTTTTCTTCCAAGATTGGTTTCCCCTGTGGTCTGATGTTTCAGAGTTTCAAAGAAGAAACATGGGCACATGGAAGGAATAGGGGCATTGGAAACTGAGAAGCGTTGATTAAAATCTTATGTCTGACACTCTTTAGTTGTGTGATGATGGGCGATTTTCTCAACTTTTCTCAGACATTTAAAAAAGTAATCCTGGGGCGCCTGGGTGGCGCAGTCGGTTAAGCGTCCGACTTCAGCCAGGTCACGATCTCGCGGTCCGTGAGTTCAAGCCCCGCGTCGGGCTCTGGGCTGATGGCTCAGAGCCTGGAGCCTGTTTCCGATTCTGTGTCTCCCTCTCTCTCTGCCCCTCCCCCGTTCATGCTCTGTCTCTCTCTGTCCCAAAAATAAATAAACGTTGAAAAAAAAAAATTTAAAAAAAAAAATAAAAAAAATAAAAAAGTAATCCTACTCGCCTCATAAAACTCTTAAGAGGGATGAACAATGTCAGTATTTATTGAGGGCATAAAAAGGCACATTATCTGCGGAGACTGAACAATAAAATTCCAGTGGTGTTCTTAAATGTCTGCCGTAGAAGGTCTGCAATACTTGCCCTGGGGTATGAAATTCTTGGAAAGGCTAGCAGGCTGTCCCCATGGTGTCCTCCTCCTCCTCCATGCCATTACTCCCCTAAGAGAGAGGGCAGCAGCCAGAGGGGGATCATGCCCTCTGTGGCTGCTCCTGGGGCTGTGGCCAGTTGAGGTCCCAGTCAGTGCCAAGCCCAGCGACATGACTGCAGCTCGGTGGTTTGAAACTCAGCACGTGCAGCAGGGGTGCAACACCGCAATGGGCAACATCGACAAGTACACAAAACACTGCAAAGACCTCAACACTTTCCTGCATGAAGCCTCTCCAGTGTGGCCGCTGATGAAGTTTTGGGGCGACAGGGGGGTTCGTGGGGTCCAAAGCCGACAGCCAAGAAAGAATTCTTGAAGACTTCTTTGGTGCAAAAGGTGATTTTATTAAAGCACGGGGACAGGACCCATGGGCAGGAAGAGCTGCACTGGGGGTCCTGATCGTAACTCATTATATATCTTCAGGTTGGGAGGGGGGTCAGGGATAGACCTGAGGAATTTGGAAGCAAGGTTTCCAGAACCTCAAGGGACTAGCTATTGCTAGGGAAATGCCATTTATTACCGTTTAGTAAAACCTCAGTCATGAGGCCCTTTATGTACATCGGTATGATATATCGATGTATAATGGGGGGGGGGCATAAGCTTGGAGTATGATTGCCAGCATATATCTTGGGACAGTTGAGATAAAGGAAGTAGACTTAAAGGATCCTCAAGGTTGGGATAATTTTAAGCTAAGGTTCTCTTTTGCCCCAGCAAAGTGTCATCCTTGAGGCAGCTGAGCTCCTAGAGGGAGGTCATTCTGCTGGTTTCAAGGACTTGTCAGTGGACTGTAGGCAGTAAGGGAATTTAATTTTCCACTTGCCTTAGTTTCCCACATCACCATGGCAAGCACTTAAACCCCTTTCCTTTGTTCTTGTTCCTTGTCCAAGGAATATCACACAGATCCCACCTGGGGAGGGGATTGGGTGTTAGCTTGTGCTTTGGCCCCTCTGCCTGACTCCTGCTCCCTCATCGGCCGCCACCTGTCAGACCCCCACTGTAGCCTGCAAGAAGGGCTGTGAAAACTGCCACCTGAGCCAAGGGCCTGTGTCCTTAACTACATGTGAGCTCACCTCAGGGAAGTACCCAGACTGCTGTACAGAGAGAAGCAACTGGCCATTCCTTGCGTCATGGCCCGTGTCTCTCCATAACAGGAGGACGGCCTGGTTCCAGCTGGTGTCGACTGGTCACTGTGCACTTCAATAATATTGTCTAAAGCCGGTGTCCACCCCCCCCCCAAGGCCCCACCCTAAGCTCTGCAGACTCTGGACATTGCTGCTACATTTCCACCCTCCAGTTCTTTACTAATCCTTACCCTCTTTGTAAATTGCACTTCCCTCCCACACACCCAACTTCACGCACACTTAATTGCATAGGGGATTTTATGGATGCAGAAAGAGGAGTCCCAATGATGCAGAAAGAGGAGTCATTGTCTTTGGCCCTTCACTGCTGTTTATCTTGCTTCCTGTGTGTGATACCATGTGGCCCTTCAGGGGTCAAGCACTGAGGACCTCAGCAAAGATGGATCCAGGTTTTGTGGGGCCCAGGGCATACATAATGTTGAAGACCCTTTTAAAGAAAAGGAATATAAAATTACAAATGCTAACCAAGTTCAGGCCTTGGAAGGGCTGTGTTTGGACAGTTCAGAGGGACCAAGGCAGGGGAGATTATCCAAGGAAAAAAAGCAGGAGAATTTTCACTGGGTTCCCTGTATTGGACAAAGGTGCCTGGTTTTGCTGCAATTAGAGATTCGGGTCTACCTCACGAGTGTGTGTTACTATCCCAGGAAAGTACTGAGGTTTGGAAACCCTTTCTTATCTTTCAGGCATCAGCTGTACCTGTTCTGCAGGCAGGAGGGAGGGCAGCATCCTGAGCAGGCTCGGGCTGGGACGTCCAGAGGGTCTGTCTCCCACCCACCTGAGACCTGCCTGGGGGTCCCATCTCGCATAAAGGAGACGGAGGGGAGGAAGAGCAGGTGATGCCCCCAGATGCCAGTCAGGTCTGAGGTCTGACCCCCCTTGTTCGTCCTCATGGATCACCGATAAGACCCAGAGCAGGAACCTCAGATTTCTGAAGTGAGTCTCTCTCCCTTGGGAATTTCAGAATCAGGACCTTCCGAGAATCTTGATCTGGTCCTAATTAGTGTTTCTCTAACCGTGATGAAGGAGCAGTTTTGTATGCAATCTGCCAGACCCATGCTTTTGTAAAATACAATAAGGTAAATTACTAGAAAAATGAAATAGAACATACACATATAGAAAACAGCATCTGACTCCTGACTTCCACTCAGATCATGATCTCACAGTTTGAGCCCTGCCTCGGGCTCCTCACTGACAGCAAAACGCCTGCCTGGGATTCTCTCTCTCCCTCTATCTCTGCCTCTCCCCCGCTCTCTCCCTCCCTCAAAATAACTAAACTTAAAAAAAAAAAGAAAACACAAGACCAAATTTCTTATTATTAGATTCAATTAACATAAAATCACTCTATTGAATTGGCATAAGAGTTTCTGGATGCTTCCTCTTCTATACTTTTCCTGTTTCAAGAGAAAAACACACATTGTACACACATGTACACATAAATACTAATATAAGACATACACATCCATACACATATACATACACAGGGACACATTCACACATGTCCACGTGTGTGGACAACATACACAAACACATCGATACATGAACACTCAACAGAGAACCAACCTCTCCTTCCCTCTACCAACTCTGCTTCCTTCTCACATTTTGAAAAAGACTTTCCTACACAGATTATGGCTCAGAACAAGCAAAGGATGTTTGGAGAAACATGAAGTGGCAGAGAAAGCAGAGAATCCAACAATTTTAACTCCCAGCCCCCCTCCCTGCTTTCTAGAAAGAGATTTAAGGCAGAGCTCCCTGTGACCTACCACACCACGCTAGCCCACCCCAAATATGGCCTTGCCATACTGTACCCTGCCCATCACCATCGCTATCTGGCCACTCCTGTGCTCTTGACCAAGGAAGACATACTGGAAGCGAGAGAAAAACATTCTCCTACCCATCTGGCATCTCCCCAGTGTCGTGGGCAGGCTCTACTTCCTCTGTCTGCACCTTAAATGATGGTGTTTTTCAGGGTCCTATTCTTAGCTCTCTTTTCTTCTCACAACAGCACTCTCTTGAGTAACTTGATGCACATCCAGGACTTCAACTGCCACTTACCTGTTCCCAAAATCTTACCTCTCTCCCTGATCTCCCAAGTTCCAGACATGTAAAGCCATCTAGCTGCAGTTACTAGCCTCCTCAGTGTCCTGTATGCATCTTAAGAAAAACACTCAGGGGGTGCCTGGGTGGCTCAGTCGGTTGAGTGTCTGACTTCAGCTCAGGTCATGATTTCACAGCTTGTGAGTTTGAGCCCCGCGTCAGGCTCTGTGCTGACAGCCCAGAGCCTGGATGGAGCCTGCTTTGGATTCTGTGTCTCCCTCTCTCTGCCCCTAACCCACTTGCATTCTGTCTCTGTCTCTCTCAAAACTAAATAAACATTTAAAAAAAATTTTTTTAATAAAAAAAAAAAAAAAGAAAAAAACACTCAGAACTGAGCTCATGATCTACCTGGCTTCCAAACTTGCCCCTCCTCCTGCAATCTCTCAGTCTTGGTTGGTAGAAACATCATACTCAATCATTCAAGGTCCTTATCTAAGAGACACCTGTATCAACTCATTCTTGTTTCCTTCTCTGGTAATTCACCATTTATCCCAGGTGCTGCCTTAAAAGGGCACAAAAGCTCTTGGTTTGTTTGTTTGTTTGTTTCCAAATATCCTGGGTTCCTAACATGTGCCCAACACACGCGATGGCTTTGGAGGGGAGCTATAATTTGGAGTTAGACAAACACACATAAATTGTTGCAATCAAGGATTCATTATCTAGCTTCAGAAGCAAATAAAAACACCACCTTTGAAACATCATCAAACAGGGGCGCCTGGGTGGCGCAGTCGGTTAAGCGTCCGACTTCAGCCAGGTCACGATGTCGCGGTCCGCGAGTTCGAGCCCCGCGTCAGGCTCTGGGCTGACGGCTCGGAGCCTGGAGCCTGTTTCCGATTCTGTGTCTCCCTCTCTCTCTGCCCCTCCCCCGTTCATGCTCTGTCTCTCTCTGTCCCAAAAATAAATAAACGTTGAAAAAAAAAAAAATTTAAAAAAAAAGAAACATCATCAAACAATAACAAAGTACAATGACTCAAATAGATTCTATAACATTTTTCTCCCACTTTCCTCATTCATCCCAACTAAGCAAACCCATTCTCTGTTAAATACAAATCCCCCTGTTACATGTTTCTGGCATACCACGGAGGCTATAACCAGAGTCAGGCAACACTAGGAGAAATTCGACCATTCAGTATCTATAAGAGTGGAGTCCTCAGAAGCTGGAGAGTGTGGAAAGAATTCAGAAAAGAATAAATCCTTCAATAGATTAATTATATCCAAACAAGTTGTACAGCAACCTGGGTGGGAGTTTCTGACTTCCGTGTGTAGGTTGAAGAATTAGATGAAGAGTAACTTGAACCTTGGGGGCCTTTGACTGTGAAACTGGCCCATTCAGAGTGTAATGACACAGCATCCATGAAGGAGGGCTCAGAGGGGCAGTTTGGGGCCTGAGAAGCTGCCCAAAAGTCTTGGGACAAAATCTCTGCTGGGCCACTGAGAACATGTTTCTGAAAAGTCACTTGAGAAGGGGCTCCCCAGCCATCTAAGACAACACAATTACTTCTTAGTAGGTAAGTTTGTTTTAACATGCAGAACTTTTTAAATTAAGGATAGAAATATTTAAAAGAATCAAACACGTAGCATTAATATGTTTATATGAAGTAATTTGTGCATATTTGGTATTTTAAGTATTTGCAGTATTTAAGAAAATTTAGTCTATTACAGTAATAAACTGGCCTTACAATTCTAATTTAAAATGTGTAATTGGTTTAGATGGGTGATTTGAGGTGGAACTTTGCTTTAAATTTAGTTTTGGAGGGGTGCCTAGGTGGCTCAGTCAGTTAGGGATCCGACGTCAGCTCAGGTCATGATCTCATGGTTCATGAGTTCAAGCTCTGCATCAGGCTTTGTGCTGACCAATTAGAGCCTGGAGCCTGCTTTGGACTCTGTGTCTCTCTCTCTCTCTGCCCCTCCCCCGCTCATGCTCTATCTCTCTGTCTCTCTCTCTCTCAAATAAATAAACATTAAAAAAAATTAATAATAAATAAATTACTTTTGGAACATTGAAGGAAACAAATTGAATCACCATATTTATAATTGTTTAGATTTTAGTGTTTTAGGGATTCAGGAATGCCTTGTTGGTTTGCCAGATGACTGAATTACTTTATAAGGACAGGGAATATTTTAAATGTGTAAAATATATTTTTTAATGTTTTAAAGTAGTCTTATTAACTACATGTATAAATAGTACCAAATAGTCGTCAATACAATCGTATGAAGTGATTATCAAAATGTATGTTTGTGGGGCACCTGGCTGGCTCAGTTGGTTAAGCATCCAACTTTTGATTTTAGCTCAGGTCATGATTCATGGTTCATGAGATTAAGCCCTGCTCCACACTGTCAGCACAGAGCCTGAGTGGGATTCTCTCTCTCCCTCTCTCTCGTTCTGCTCCTCATTGGGATTTTCTCTCCCCCACACTCACTCCAGCCCTCTTCTCAAATAAATAAATAAATAAATAAAATTGAAGAATCCTTTTAAAAATTATATTGTTTATAAATTAAACATAAAAGCTTAAGGAAGAACTGGCTTCTGATTTGCATTTTTAATATAAGGAACATAAATTTTCTTTTATTATTATTTTTTAATGTTTATTTACTTAGAGAGACAGTTGGCTCACACAGGAGGGGAGAGAGAGAGAATCCCAAGCAGGCTCTGCACTGTCAGCATAGAGCCCGATGCAGGGCTCAAACTCACAAACCGTGAGATCATAACCTGAGCCAAAACCGAGTCGGTCGCTCAACTGACTGAACCACCCCAGCACCTCTTTTATGATTTTTTTTAATGTTTACTTATTTTGAGAAAGAGAGCATGAGCAGGGGAGGGGCAGAGAAAGAGGGGAGACAGAGAACCCCAAGCAGGCTCCTGTCAGCACAGAGCCCACCATGGGGCTTGATCTCACAAAACGTGAGATCATGACCTGAGCCGAAATCAAGAGTCAGACGCTTAAATGACTGAGCCATCCAGGCATCAGGGAACATAAATTTTTAAAAGCCAGAGTAGCCCTCTGAATATTTTCTTTCCGGGAACCAAAAGGACATTTTAAAAATTCACATTGACACTACAGGACCAGTCCATTTTCTACACTGTTTTCATCTATACGGTGAACCGTGAGCTTTGGTAATTGTGTTTTCTGGTGTTCCCATGTTTTGTTGGGCTTTACTGAACACTTCGAAGGGAGGGTGGTCACTGACGATGCAGTGGCCCAGGCTCAGGCCCAAGACCCACAGCGGGCGGCTTCAGCACCAGAACAAAACCTGGAACTGTATCTCTCCTCAGTGCCCTCCCTCCTCTGCCCACGCTGCCTCCCAGTGGCTCACTCCGCTGACTTGCATTCCGGAGAAACTGAGAAAGGGGAGCAGGACTCCCCTGAGGCCAGTGTGGCGCTGGCAGAGGCCATCAGCAAAGTATTTCCAAGAAAAAGTAACACTCAAGAGACTATGGTTGAGTCTTCATCCTCAACTGGGGCTCTTCCTCCTTGGCCAAATTTGGAGTTTTAAGACTACATTTTACTAGGTAGGGGACTTAAAAAAACAACAACAACAACAGATTGTTAAGCAACTGGCTCCATCAATATATCAGGCTGCTTGCCTGGAAGAGAGAGAGAGTTTGTATGTGTAAAAAATACCCATCATGTTCAGGGTGATGAGGTGAAGTTATATGAGTGGAATCAAGAGTGCTATATTCTACCAATTAGAGATACTGTGGGGACAAAAACTCCCCATTTCTTAAAAAAAAAAAATGTCAATTTTTTTTTTTTAATTTTTTTTTCAACGTTTTTTATTTATTTTTGGGACAGAGAGAGACAGAGCATGAACAGGGGAGGGGCAGAGAGAGAGGGAGACACAGAATCGGAAACAGGCTCCAGGCTCCGAGCCATCAGCCCAGAGCCCGACGAGGGGCTCAAACTCACGGACCGCGAGACCGTGACCTGGCTGAAGTCGGACGCTTAACCGACTGCACCACCCAGGCGCCCCAAAAATGTCAATTTTAAATACAGATATATTTTTGGCAGAAATAAAAAAAAAACAAGACAATGTAACAATTACTTGGAATCAATCAGTTAGGTACTGGGTTTGGAGGCATGGCATAGAGAAAGTTTTGTAGTAAGGGCTCTTAAGAATGGGTGGAATATGGGCAGAGGCCTACAAGTAGTCAATGAGCACAGGAAAGGAGATGTTAAGGAACTGGAGAGAAATCTGCACTCACCGGCTTAGCAGTTCTGAAGTTGGGGGTGGGGTGGACGGATGATTTCATGCTGTTGTAATTCCCAGATTGCCTGCCCCTGGAGGATTTTGCTGGGAGGCATCCAGTGAGGGTTCGGGCTGCCCCTAGATATACCTGGCACATGTTAGATCTTAATAAGTGTTTGTTTAACAAAACTTGTTTTCAGAGCAAAGGAATGGGGCTAGGAAAATATACAGATTGCAAATCTGGAAAGCTTATAAAACAAAATTTTTTTAAAAAACTCTCATTATGTTTAACATTTTCCAGAGAGGAGGAATCTACTACCTGTGGAGACAGCCTGTGCCATTTTCTGGCAGCTCTAAATATTTTAAATTGTCCTATATAGAAACTAATCTACATCTCTGTCACTGCAGCAATTCACCGATGCCCAGTCACTGTGAGCCCTACAGAATAAACCCAATTGTTCTTCACACCCAACCTCTGAAATATTTTAAGGGAGTTTCACGACCCTTGCCCTCCAAATATTGGCTCACCAGACAATAACAAGAGCTATAAAATGGCTCCCCCTTTGTGATCCACTAGTTCCAATAATATCCATAAGATATGCTCAATAGAAATAACCCCAAGTGGGGAGGAGTAAATTGGTGCACATCTGTTTACACTTTGTGTAACAGAGAAAAGTTAGAAATAATACAAAGTCCTAAAATTGAGAGTGACTTAAATAAATGACTGGCAACTACATAGTGCTCTAACTGAAGCAGCAAAAGTCATCACTCTGAAGACAAACACACAAAAATCATACTGATGCAGGGAAGTGTGTACAGGCCATGCTGTGTGTAAGAAATCAGACTATTACAACTATTTTTTTTCATTTGGAAATATTTTTAAAGTTTATTTTTATTTATTTTGAGTTGAGACAGAGAGCAAGCATGGGAGGGACAGAGAGGGAGACAGAAATCCCAAGCAGGCTCCGCACGCTGTCAAGCTCACGAGACTGATATGAGGCTTTGAACAGACAAACTGTGAGATCAGGACCTGAGCTGAAATCAAGAGTACCCCTAACAACTGTACTTAAACTTTTTTAATGTTTATTTTTGAGAGAGAGAGAGAGACAGAGAGACGAGGAGAACACACGCAGGGGAGGGGCAGGGAGATACGAACTGAAACAGGCTCCAGGGCTCCAAGCTGTCAGCACCGAGCCGATGCAGGGCTCAAACTCATGAACCACAAGATTATGACATAAGCCGAAGTCTGACGCTCAACTGATTGAGCCACCAGGTGCCCCTAAAACTGTACTTTCAAATGAACTACAACTATATAAAACAGTCTCTGGCTTTTGTTCATCAAAAAGGCCATAAGTGAATTTGGGAGCCTTCCAGAACATCCTCTCCAAGCCATGCTTCTTCCAGATTCACCTAGCTCAGTGATCCTACATGTGACCCAGAAGACATTCCACATTTGTTTTTTGTTTTTTTATTTTATTTATTTTTTAACATTTTTTTTTTAATTTTTTTTTCAACGTTTATTATTTATTTTGGGACAGAGAGAGACAGAGCATGAACGGGGGAGGGGCAGAGAAAGAGGGAGACACAGAATCGGAAACAGGCTCCAGGCTCTGAGCCATCAGCCCAGAGCCTGACGCGGGGCTCGAACTCACGGACTGCGAGATCGTGACCTGGCTGAAGTCGGACGCTTAACCGACTGCTGAAGTCGGACGCTTAACCGACTGCGCCACCCAGGCGCCCCACATTTATTTATTTTTGAGAGACAGATACAGAGCACGAGTTGGGGAGGGACAGAGAAAGAGGGAGACACAGAATCCGAAGCAGGCTCCAGGCTCTGAGTTCTCATCACAGAGCCCGAAGCAGGGCTCAAACCCATTAACCCTGAGATCATGACCTGAACCAAAGTCGGACATTCAACCAACTGAGCCATCCAGGCACCCCTGTTTTTTGTTTTTATAACCAAATCATAATTATAGTAGTGTCAGGTATACAACATAATTCATATTTATTGCAAAATGATCACCACAAGCCTAGTTAACAGCCACTACACATACTTACAAAATTTTTTTCTTGTGATGAGAACTTGTACAAAATTTTTTTAATTAAAAAAAATTTTACGTGTAATTATTTTGAGTGAGAGAGTGACAGTGCAAGCAGGGGAGGGACAGAGAGAGAGGGAGAGAGAATCCCAAGCAGGCTCCGTCTACAGTGTCAGCACAGCGTGACATGAGGCTTCATCTCTCAAATCACGAGATCATGACCTGAGGCAAAATCAAGAGCTGAACGCTTAACCAACTGAGCCACCCAGGTGCCCTTCTTATGGTGAGAACCTTTAAGATTTGCTCTTAGCAACTTTCAAATATACAATATTATTAACAATAGTCACCATGCTGTATGTACATTATATCTCCATGACTTATTTTATATTTGGAAGTTTGTACTTTTTGACCCCTGCCCCCATTTTGCCCACCCTCCACCTCTGGCAACCACCAGTGTGTTCTCTGTGTGCTTGTGTTTGTGTGTGTGTGTGTGTGTGTGTGTGTGTGTGTGTGTGGTGTTTTGTTCTGTTTTTTTAGATTCCACATATAAGTGAGATCATATGGTATTTGTCTTTTTCAGACTTGCTTCACATAGCATAATTCCCCCAAGATCCACTCATGTTGTAGCAAATGGCAAGATTTCATTTTTTATGGCTGAATAATATTCATACAAATACACACACACACCACGTTTCCTTTATTTATTCATCCATCAATGAACTCTTAGGTTGTTTCCATACCTTGGCTATTATGAATAACACTACAACAAACATAGGGGCACAGATATCTTTTTGAATTCATGTTTTTGTTTTCTTCAGATAAATACCCAGAAATGGAATTGCTGGACCCTATGGTAATTCTATTTTTAATTTTGGGGGAAACCTCCATGATGTTTTCCATAGCAGCTGCATCCCACATTTGGCTTTAATTCTGTCCTGTGTATTTTCCACTTGCAAACATTGACCACCAAACAAAGAACTTGTAAGGGACAAATCCAGGGAGAAAGGAGAGCTAAGCAACAGGCTCCAGGCCTCAGGCACCACTTGGGCATGGTTTTCACCTCTTCTTCTTCCACCATTGTTCCTGTTCGTGGGTCTTTCTGCTCCCCTTACCATTTTCACCTGGATTCGTAATATCTCTTGGGATCTAGTCAGACACTATCTAGGATACAGCAGGGACAAAATAGACAAAGGTCCTTATCTTTAAGGAACTTATTTTCAAATGATACATGGTGGAGCTGGTGGACCTATTATGAGAGACAGGACATAAATAAATACATACATAATCAAAAAGAGATAAATACCGTGAAGAAAACAAAACAAAATAACATCACTGGAAGGGACGATGGGTGAAAGACCACTTTAGACCAGGTGGTCATGGAAGAGATTTGAAAATCCAACACTTTAGTAAAATCCCAAAGGATAAGAGCCAGCCCCCTAGAACTGTGAAAAGAAGTCTCCAGGTGGAAGAAAAGAATAAGAAGACCCCAAATTAGGAATAAGCAAGGCATGTTTAAAAAACTGGAAGAAGGCCACTAGGGCTGGAGGGTCACTCAGAGAGATAGGCAGCAAATGATCCATATGCAAATTGGAAGCCATTAGAAGGGGTTGAGGGTATCTGACTGGAGTTTTTAGAAGATGCTCTGGGTGACGGGTTGCAGAGAATGGCTTCTCAGGAAGTAAGAGTACAGAACATCAACCAGTATGGAAACTAATTCACCAGCACAGACAAGATGGTGGTGGTGTGGACTTTGATGACACCTAGCTCAGAGAAAGTAAGTTGTACATTTTTAAAGGAATATTACCAATAAAATAAAGCCAAAACTAAGGGAGAATTAAACAAAAAACATTATTAACATATGTACTGTATACTACACAGATTTCTTATCCTAAAATAACTAAGGCTTGGCTCCAGTTTCCTTGGAAGGCACAGGTAACAAAAACATGTTCTCTCAAGTCTGTCCCTTCTTATCTCTACAATTCCCGTTTGTGGTCCTTCATCACTTCCCCCTTGTCTGGAAGCCCAGGACCAAAGCAGGGCCCTGGTCACTCCCAGTGGACAAAGAGTCCACTCCCAGTGGACAAAGAGTGGAGCCTATGGTCCCAAGCCTACCTAGAATGCCAATTACATCTCTTGGGGCACAGAAAGTGGGTAATAAGCATTACAGAAACAAATGTTTCTTCCACTTTCTCTCATGTTTCGATAACACTACTTCCCTACAAAAAACATTTTGGAAATTTCTTGGGGATTATTTTAACTATTGCTTATTCTAGAACAGATAGGAAAAAAGGATTTTTATTCTCTGACCCACAGAGGTGTGTCTGTCACTTTTAGACGCTCTTTCAGCACTGGCTATTACAAAAATAAACATCTTCTAATATGCTGGTTAGATGATAGAAAAGGTGATGTAGTGTTCAATATGCTTCTTTTCTGGACTCTGACAGTTTAGACGAAACCCTATAACTTAGTGTTTGAGAGTGAAGACTCTGGAGTCAGACTGCGTGGGCTCAAATCCTGGCTTTTCTACTTACTGTGCACCTTCCAGCAAATTTATTTAACTTCAATAAGCCAGAAGTTCATCTATAAAATGGGAGTTTGGTAAGCTCCAAGGAATTTGAAATTGGTGAAATATGATGAGAACTGTTTGTGAATACAAGAGAAGGCTTCAAAGCCTGGGCTGTTCCAAACTTCCAGTTCCTCCTATATCATCTGTCCCCTTCACATCTCCCCAAAACATACTCATCAACATACATTCTATTGCACACACATGCATACCACACGCATTCACACTGTAGGTGACAGCCTGCATTCTTGCAGAAAGTGTATTTAACCATTATAAGGAAATTCACTTTACTTAAAAATAAAATTTCTCATTTAGTACAGATTAAAACAACTCCTAGGGGCACCTGGGTGGCTCTGTTGGGTGAGCATCAAACTTCAGCTCAGGTTATGATCTCACAGCTCCTGAGTTCAAGCCCCGTGTGGGCTCTGTGCTGACAGCTCAGAGCCTGGAGCCTGCTTTGGATTCTGTGTCTCCATCTCTCTCTGCCCCTCCCCTATTCGTGATCTGTCTCTCTCCTCTCTCTCTCTCTCTCTCTCTCTCTCTCTCTCTCAAAAATAAACACTAAAAAAAAAAAAAAAATTCTGGAAAGGAGTAACTGGATCCCAGAACTTGCAACTAAACTCCATCACCCTGCAGGCTCAAAAAATTTCAATGGCTCCCCTTTTTCCATAGAAAAAAATGATCCACCCTTTTTTTTTTTTTTCCAGGAGTGCATGAACTCCCAGAGCCAGCTCAATTTATGTCCACTTCCTAATTGTGGGAAACTTGGATTCTACCAAATGTTTCCCAGACAACTGCTTGAGTATAAGGAAGGTAAGACCCCATAAGGGAAAGTTCAGACTCTTTCCCAACACTGGAAATGGGTCCGTTGGATTTGAAACAAGTGAATAAGGTTCATAATATATTCTCTACAAAAGTTTCCTAAGTGTTGGCCTCTGTAACCAGCTACTGGGCAGCATTTATAAAGTGGACACCAGGGGGTAGCAAAATCTCACTCTCCTAGTTCCCCAGCACTAATTACAAGGAAGCCAGAGAGTCTCCTTGACTTCAGGGCCCATAACCCAGTGGTGGAAATGAACTCCAGCTCCCTACCTCTAACTCTGCTGGGAACATTATCACTAAAGTTTGCTTGCCCTCGATTTTTTTTTTTTCTTTGACACCATGGAGCAGAGGGATCCTCTTGTCTCCAAGAAGAATCAACAATTTCTCTTCTTTTCCAGACCCAGTGGAGTGGAGAAAGGATGGAGTTTAGCTTTCAGAGGTAGTGAAAGAAGAGCTCATCACCTAGGCGACGCCCTCCTCTCCAGCGGTTCCAACCACTGCCCAGAGGCTCCAGCCTCCTGGCCTCACAGGTGCTGCACCCACTGGCAGGACGTTTTCCAAACGTCAGCCCCCAACCGCAGTGGCACATGCCTTCACGCCCCTCTCTGGGGACTATTTAGCTTTCCGATCTCCTCTCAAACGTCCACCCTTGGGGAGTGCCGCCCCCCACCCCACCCCCTACAGGGCTTCCCTTTGCGCGCTCGCAGGAGGAACAAAAGCACCTCCCGTCTATGCCTAAGCCTCCCCTGCTCTCCTGGGAAACCCTCGCAGGGGCTTCATTTCACATCCAGACGCAGTGGAGGATGGGTGAGACTAGAACTTTCTTAACTAGACTACCCCTCTTTGTCTGCTGCGCCAGATAACCATCCTCACCGCCTTGAGCCCTAGCGACCTTGGGAGACTTGTATCGCCACCCCCATAAGAAGGAAGGGTCTTTCGAATCATGGGATCTGACTCGGGGAGAGGGGCGGGGTGTCTGATGCCTTCCCTCCGCCAGCCGAAAATGGAGAGACAGGATGCAGAGGGGAAGGGGCAGGGAGGAAAGAATTCAGAAAACGTCTGCCAAAGTGCACACCCCTGCAGGAGGATTTGATCCGAAGACCCTGCTCCCCTTCCGTCACGATGTTCACCCCCACCCCCCACCCCAAGCCTTCCCAGCTCCCTAATTCCGCCTATCCCCCCCCCCCCGCCTCCGCCCTCCCCTGGCCGCACAGAGGAGCCCATTGTCGGAGCCAGAAGGCTCGAGGCCGAAGGAGATGGGAGGGAAAGAGGGCGGGCAAGCCCCTGGGGGGTGGAAGGAATCCCCTGATTTCCCTGCCCTCAGCTCCACCAGAGTCGGCAGGGGCCTGGGGGTCTTTTCCGAGCTCCAGGTGCTGCCGAAGTCTGGCAACCAAGGGGAGTACAGGTTCTCGGGCGAGTTACAGACGGGAGGCGCCGGCCACCAAAGGACCCCAGTCCTAGGCTAGGTACCCCAGAAAATTCACGCACGCCCCACCCTCTGGAGTGTCCCTTGCGGAAGCTAAACTGATCCCGCAGGGAGCGAGGCGGCGGCGGCAAAAGAGGGGCATCCTCGGCAAGGCGGGCGTCCGAGGGCCAGGGTCGGGGCTGCCCACTGGAGGGCGGGGCGGAGGAGGAAGCGCGTTGCGGGAGAGGGAGGCAGATCTGCTGGGGCGTCGGGGAAGCCGCGGAGAAGCTCCGCGCGGGAGAAGGAGTCCCGGCAGGGGGTCCGGCGCGGAGGCGGAGGCGGGCACTGAAAGGCGGGGCGGGGAGGGGCGGCCGTCTCGGCCCCCTGGCGGGGCCCGCGGCCTGGGAGCCCGGGCGGGCCGATCCGCCACCGCGGCCGGAGCTGTCCCCCAGCCAGACCCGGCGAGACGCGAGCGGCGGGAGGGAGGCGGCGGCGCGCCCGGCCCCGCCCGCCCGAGCGTCGGACGCGGCCCCGCGCCGAGCCATGGTGAGTCCGGCGTCGCAGCCCCGGTGTCCCCCTCTGCCTTAGCGCAGCCCGCTCGGGGCCGCCAGCCCCAGCCCAGTGCCTCCAGCGCCTGCCTTGGTCTGTCGAGCGCTTCTGGGACTCTCCTCCCGCCCATCCCCCCCCCTTCTTTCTTTGGTCTGTCTGCCCCACTGTCTGGCTCTGTCCCCACGGGGTATTGCTCTCACTCTTTCTTCCCTTCTTCTCCGCCCCCTCCCCCATCCTCCCTTTGGTCGCTCCCCCAGTCCACACGCCTCCCCCCGCCCTCCTCTGTCCCGACCTGTGCCTTCCTTTGCAGGGTCTTCCCTCCCCCTCCGGGTCCCAGCTCCTTACCCGCGGGAGACCCCTGCGGGTTGGTGCTGCAGTGGCCCTGGAAGGGGCCCGGCCTCGGGTCATGAGAACTGACCTGCCTGGAACCACCATTTTCCATCCCAGTCCCCAGCCCGGTGAGCTGGGCCCACCCATCCGGCCCTGGGGGACCGGCCACAGCTGTGGCTGGGCTGGGGCCAGGGACGTGGCCAAAGAGGGAAATTCCCGTGGAGAAAGACGGGTTGCTTCAAGATAGTGGACAGAGTGGGGAGGGGGCGTGACGCTGCCAGAGCAGACAAGAGATGGGGGGGGGGGTCTGGGGAGAGTGCCCCAGGGCTCTCGCTGCAGGGAACAGAAGCACTGTCTTAGAGTCCTCAGCTGCAGAGGGGAGGGAGCACTAGCGGGAGCTCCCCGCAGGAGGTAGGAGACTCTGGCAGCAGCAACTTAGGACACAGGA
Source organism: Lynx canadensis (assembly GCF_007474595.2). Taxonomy (NCBI): domain Eukaryota; kingdom Metazoa; phylum Chordata; class Mammalia; order Carnivora; family Felidae; genus Lynx; species Lynx canadensis. The sequence goes on from NC_044308.2 coordinate 71,757,970, forward strand.
AGCAGGGTGGCACTATTAAGGGGGAGCCCCTACCAACAGGAGTGGACACTATTCTGGGAACTTTCACTCCAGAAGTTCTCTCTGAAGAATCATTCCAAGTAGTGAGCACTGCCAGAGAGAGCGCCCACTCCACTGTAGGGGGGTGGGAGGTACAAGGCTAAAGGGGCGCTCACTGCAAGAGTGGAGGGGGGGGAGGCCCTGCCAGGGGGCGCTCACTGCAAGGAGGTGGGGGGAGGAGCACTACCGGGGCTGTTTCTCTACAGAAGGAAGGGCACCCCCTGGCAGGGAGGCTGGAGCAAGAAAAAAGAGGAACTGGGCCAGGGAGAGCTGACTCAGTCTCTGGTCTTTTGGTCCTGGCCGACTGGAGGCCCGGTCTCTGTGCTCCTGCCCGCCGCCTCCCACCCCAGACCCCTCCTCCCCTCCTGCCGCTGCAGTTTCCTGTGGCTGAGACTCTCGCTCAGCCATGAGCTCACCGCCCCTAATGGGTTGCAGCTGCCTCGCTGCTCCAGCTCTAGCTACCCCCTCCTGGCCTCCTATCGGACAGCCCACTTTGCCTCACCCCGCCACTCTCCGCTCTCCCACCCTCCCACCTCGCCCCCCCCCCCGCCCCTCCCTCTTTGCGCTAGCCGCTAGCCGGGTCCCCGGAACACTGGGGGGTCTGTCTGCTCGCCCACACACCTTGGGGCTGGGTCTCCGCGCTGACGCACTGAATGTCCGACTCCGGAGTGGCTGCCCTGGCTTCTCAGAGGGTCAGGACAGATGGGCAACTGGTAAAATAGGCAGTTTTGTCTGCAGGGCAAAGACAAGACTGGGGGAGGGTGGTCATAAAGAACTAGATGAACACGGCAGTGAGCATCCCCTTGCCCACTTAGAGCAAACAAATCTGATACAAAGAACTTCAAAGCCATCTTGAAAGAGAAATTAGTCTGCGAAGGAATATAGCCTGAGGAGTGGTTGTTTAGGGTACACATTGGAGAAAGATACCCATTGATTCACCTAGGGAGGCAGATTTAGAGAAAGCAGGGCTGAGTCTTTTGAGACAGTGGCTACAGGTGGAGTTGGTGGAGAGGTCCTATTGGAATCAGAAAATACATAACATCGAAGCCTCCTCCCTTCCCCACATGTCTCTTTTGTGACTATTTCCTCTTTCAGCTGTACCCACCCCGCTCTTTGTAACCCAATCCCACATGTGGGGAAGTGGGTGATACCTTTAGAGCCACTCTGAGAGGGAAGAGGTTGCTAGAAAGACGCCACAGACAGCCCTTTAGTCCTCCTTCTTCCCACCCAATGACCATCTCTAGGAGATGATTGTTCATGGATGGTGGCACCTCCACTTGAGATGGAGCTCCCCAGATGGTAGACCCTGTGAGGAGGGGCTTATAGGATGGCTGTGTGAAAGCCCTCCACCCTTCAGAACTCTCTCAGCCATCACTGAATCTTCTGGTGGCCCAGAGGCCTGCCTCTCCCTGAGGAGTCCCTATGCAATCATCCCAACTCAAGAACCAGGAATGGCCCTGAGATCAGAGACATTCACCAAAAATTCTCCCTGGCCCTCCAAAGCCAATGTCTCAGAGCTCCAGTGTGGAATACACCACTAGTCCTGTGCACTCTGACTGATCCAGTCCCACCGGGGCCATCCCAGGCTCATTCAGCCACCATTTCCTGAGTGTCCTCTCTGAGCACATAATGTGTATGAGGTGGCCCCTGGGAGTCACTCCCAGCCCCATACCAGGAGCCATGCTCTCCAGGGATCTGCAGCCCGTCTTATCTCTCCCAGGAGCCCGAGCCAGTGGAAGACTGTGTGCAGAGCACGCTGGCCGCCCTGTACCCGCCCTTCGAGGCAACGGCCCCCACATTGTTGGGCCAGGTGTTCCAGGTGGTGGAGAGGACTTATCGGGAGGACGCGCTGAGGTACACGCTGGACTTCCTGGTGCCCGCCAAGCACCTGCTTGCCAAGGTCCAGCAGGAAGCCTGTGTGAGTGGCCCCTAAGACCCACTGTCTCGCCTCAGAGACTAGCCAGACTAATTTCCATCTACGCCAGCTCCCAACACTGATGGCCCCCAGAGGCACAGGCCACTCAGATACTAACGCACACAGACACTCATCTTCCCCAAATATTGACCCCTAAAAAAAATATCAACTCCCACAGTCCCATCAGACCCAATTCCAGACATTTCCCCCCTCATATGGATTTCTCAAGATACTAACTCCCCCAAATAGGACTCAACAGAGATCCTTCACTTCTGCCGATATAAAGACTCCTAAGACTCCTAAGAGTCTCTGATCCCTCCAAGACAATGGCATCTGCTGACCATACCATATGTAATGACTCAGTTGTTACCCTCCCACGCATGGAACTCGTTTGCTAGAGAAGCTTCCTACTAGCAGAAAACTGAACAGTCCCAATCCTTTCTTCTGCTACATGACCATCCCTCCAGCTCCCCTGGGATTGTGACCTATCAGGCCAAAGGCCAGCCCTGCCTAGGGTGGTCCCATTCTAACTGCCTTCTCCTGCTGGCTTCATCAGCGGGGGCCTGAGCGCAGTCCCACCTCTCTCCCCAGGCCCAGTACAGCGGTTTCCTCTTCTTCCATGAGGGCTGGCCCCTCTGCCTGCACGAGCAGGTGGTGGTGCAGCTTGCAGCCTTGCCCTGGCAGCTGCTACGTCCAGGAGACTTCTACCTGCAAGTGGTGCCCTCAGCAGCCCAAGCACCCCGCCTGGCACTCAAGTGCCTGGCCCCAGGGGGCGGGCGGGTACAGGAGTTGCCTGTGCCCAATGAGGCCTGTGCCTACCTATTCACACCTGAGTGGCTACAAGGCATCAATAAGGACCGGCCAACAGGTCGCCTCAGTACTTGCCTACTATCTGCGCCCTCTGGCATTCAGCGGCTGCCCTGGGCAGAGCTCATCTGCCCACGATTTGTGCACAAAGGAGGCCTCATGGTTGGACATCGGCCAAGCACACTGCCCCCCGAGCTGCCCTCTGGACCCCCAGGGCTCCCCAGCCCTCCACTCCCTGAGGAGGCCCTGGGCACCCGGAGTCCTGGGGATGGGCACAATGCCCCCGCTGAAGGACCCGAGGGCGAGTACGTGGAGCTGCTGGAAGTGACACTGCCTGCGAGGGGGAGCCCCACAGATGCTGAGGGCTCCTCGGGCCTCTCCAGGACCCGGACGGTACCCACCCGAAAGGGTGCTGGAGGAAAGGGCCGGCACAGGAGACACCGGGCCTGGATGCACCAGAAGGGTCTGGGGGCCCGGGACCAGGATGGGGCACGCCCACCTGGTGAAGGAAGCAGCACTGGAGCCTCCCCCGGGTCTCCCCCTGGAGCTGAGGCTCTCCCAGAAGCGACAGCCCTAGAGGTATCTGAGTCTCCAGCAGAGACATTGGGGGAATCCTCTGAATCTTGCCCCCTGAGGCCAGGGGAGGTTGGGGGAGGAGCAGGCCAGGGGGCTGAAGGACCACCCGGCACCCCTCGGAGAACAGGCAAAGGAAACAGGAGAAAGAAACGTGCTGCAGGCAGAGGGGCTCTTAGCCGAGGAGGGGACAGTGCTCCACTGAGCCCTGGGGACAAGGAAGAGTCCAGCCACCAGGAAGTCCATGTCAGTCTGCCCCCGCCAAATGAGCAGGAGCTTCCAGGATGCAGCCCGGTTGAGGAGGAGCACAAAGGCTCAGAGAAGCCAGAGTCTGAGCTGAAAGAGGAGCTCGGACCAGCAGACAAAAAAGAGTCTCGGCCCCCAGAAGCCTGTGGACCTATAGAAGAGACGGCCAGAAAGAAGGAGCAGGAGGGCCCCAGCCTAATATGCATGGCAGGTGAGATGGCACCAGAGCCGGTAAGGCAAGGGTCAGCATAGGTTGGGCCAAGGGAGGGGGCTAGAGGAGGAGCTGGGAACCTGACAGCCAGAACCCTCCCCACCTCGGGCCCAACAGCTCTGCCTGTGTCTGTGCAGGACCCACAGGTCCAGAAGGGCTTCCATCAGACCCACCAACACCACCCTTGGAGGCTGTGCAGGAAATGAAAGGGGACAGTGTCCCAGAAGAGGCCTCTCCAGTCTCCATCTCTGATGACCCGGATGTAGCTTGGGACTTGATGGCATCTGGATTCCTTGTCCTGACTGGTCAGTGGGCATCAGTGTTAGGAGGGAAAGAGAAGCAACCAGGGTGGGCTGTCGAGGGAGGCAGGGTGGATGGGAGGCAGCCAAGGCCTGCCCCCAGCCAGGACAGCCTGTCCATTTTGTGTCCTCAGGAGGGATGGACCAGAGTGGGCGAGCTCTGCTGACCATTACCCCACCATGCCCTCCTGAAGAACCCCCACCCTCTCGAGACATGCTGAGCACTACTCTTCATTACCTCCACTCATTGCTCAGGTAACCGAGGCCCAGCAGCGGCACCCTGGACATTAACCTCCCGGTCATGAGGACCCTGGCCCCCTTCTCAGAACACTGACTTCTTGACGTCTAGGATACCTAGTTCCTCACCCCTCACATTTTTAAGTCATTGACTGCTGACCTTGCTGACCTCTAACCTCCAGGATATCTTCATCAATCCTCAAAGTCAACATTGCTGACTTTCAATACCCTAAGGCACTACCTAGATTATCGGGGTATTGATTTACTCACTCAACAACTATTTACTAAGCCCCAAGAACCTAGTAGGCATCATGCTATGGACTGAAATTGAATTCACACCCTTCCAGAGCATTGAAGTCCTAATTTTTCAGACCATGATCCTATGATTTAGTAGCCATGTGAATACAGACTCCTGAATGCTAGATCAGTGCCTCTTCGACACAAACTCACACTTTGGCCTTTTGCCCATTGCTTCCCAAAAGTACCAGGAACTAACTTCTCCTGAGAACTAGTAACAGTAAAGCCAGACCCCGGGCCACTATCCCCTCAGTACACACACAGGTGCATACACACTGCCTCCTTGGCTCTTCTGCCCCCACAGGCCTGATCTCCAGATACTGGGGCTGTCCATCCTGCTGGACCTTCGAAAGGCCCCACTGCCTCCAGCACTCATTCCTGTTCTAAGTCAACTTCAGGTAACCAACCACCCCTTGACACAGGTATTTCTCCTGACCATAACCCTTCCCCGTGGCCTGGAATGGCACCCAGGTGCCCACAGTTTAGGGCTATGCTTCTTTGCCCTTAGGACTCAGGAGACCCTCCTCTCATTCAGCGTCTCTGCTCTCTCACTCATGATGACCCTCTGACTGAATTCTATGGACTTCAGGTTGAGCTCCTCACTCCCAGCTAGTCCCCCTTAATAGTGGAGAGAAAGCCCCAGGCTGGTCCCTGAACCCTGGGTGGCCAGGCCAGAATCCCCTGCCTTCACATGTCTACAGGGCGCTGAGTTGCTGTCAGAAAGTGATCTGAAAAGAGTGGCCAAGCCAGAGGAGCTGCCGTGGGACTTGGGAGGTCACAGGGAACCCTTGCCCAGCTACTGGGTAGAGACACACCAGGTAAGCTTCACCACCCCTACCCAGGACACTGGGAGCCAGGAATGACCCAGCTCAGAAAATTCTGGGAGAGAGAGGGCAGATCTGAGACGTGACCATGGGGTTGAGAAAAAGTGATTTCCTTTCCATTCAATTCAATAAGGTTGTTTTTTTTAATGTTTGTTTATTTTTGAGAGAGAGAGAGTATGTGAGCACAGAGGGGCAGAAAGAGAGGGGGAGACAGAGGATCCCAAGCAGGCTCTGTGCTGTCTGCACAGAGCCCGATTCACAGACTGTGAGATCATGACCTGAGCTGAAATCAAGAGTTGGACACTTACCAACTGAGCTACCCAGAGGCCCCTCAATTCAATAAGTATTTATGGCTCACAACCCATGATCAAAGTATTAAGCATGTACCATGGGCTACCGGGGACATGAGAGGAGTATGTTAAATGTTCTTTTTTTTTTTTTTTAATGTTTATTTATTTTTGAGAGGGAGAAGGGCAGAGAGAGAGGGAAACACAGAATCTGAAGCAGGCTCTAGGCTCTGAGCTGTCGGCATAGAGCCTGATGCGGGGTTCGAACCCATGAACCATGAGATCGTGACCTGAGCTGAAGTCTGATGTTTAACCGAATGAGCCAGTCAGACACCCCTGTTAAACAGGTTCTTAATGTGATATCAAGCAGCATATGATTTTTGGTGGGACATAAGTAAGAAGCTATTGGAGAAGAGTGTAAGGTAGTTTTACTGGGGTTCTGGAACGAGCTGACAGTCATGAAGTCTGGTTCTAGTTCCATGTGACCTAGGACAAATTACTGTACCCCACTTCCAGAGATGGTACCCTTTCTGCACTTATTCCCTGCACCAACATCCAGGCCTCAGGGTCTTCAACCAAAAAATAGAGCAATTGTGATATAATCTCTGATTCTGTGAATCTAAGTGCTGTGAATATTCAAGAAAAGACAGGTGAACATGATCTGAGCTAAGTATGAAAGAGGGTTTGTAACATGGTCTCTAAACTATGCATCAAAGGGGATGTCAGTCTGAACAGGCAGAGAGGAGCGTTTTATAGGGTGAACACCTAGCGCACAGAGGAAAAGGAGACTTACATTTACTACGCTGTATGCTGTACCAGTCCCATGCTAAGTGCTTACTTGGCATCATCTCTTTAAACCTCGCAAAATCCTGTGTGTCTTGTCCTCGCTTTACAGTTGAGGAAACTGAGGTTCAGGGAGGTTTCTGGACCTGCTTAATGTCATACAGTTAGTAAACAACAAAGTCAGCAACTAACTGAGCATTGTCTCCATAAGAGTCTCTGGGACTGCCCCACCTCCATCCCTGTGTGTGTGTTTCAGGAAGTGGCAAGGCTGTGCCTCCTGTGTCAAGGTGTGCTGTGCTCTGTGCGGCAAGCCATTGAGGAGCTGGAGGGAGCCGCAGAGCCAGAAGGAGAGGTAGGAAACGAGATGGGACAAAAGGGTTGGGATGGGGGCTCTCTAGTGGAATGCCAACATTCAACTGCTCCTTGCCCCCAGGAGGCTGTAGGAATGCTTGAGCCCCTACAGAAGGTGCTGGCAGATCCCCGACTGACGGAGCTGCAGAGGGATGGGGGAGCCATCCTGATGAGGCTGCGCTCCACCCATAGCAGCAAGTATGAGGGGGGTGGAGGGGGCGGGCGGTGGACATGGGGGTGTGGAGACACAGCAGAGAGCTGTCAATAAACCTTAGCTGCCAGATAATTCTTACTGAGCAGGTATCGGACAGGAGAGTATGCATTTCCACTTATTATAATTTTCACATAACATCCCTAGGTGCTAGTTATGATTACAGACGGATTTGGAGGATGACAAATGTTAAATGCCTTGGCCAAGATTAGTCAGTAATTCAGTCAGGATTCAAATCCAGGCCTGTACTCTGACCCACGATGCTGTGCTACATCTCATACTAAGATGCAAGGATGGAATGGGGTGGGGGCAGGGAAGGGTTGATAAGGGCAATAGTTCATTCTGCCCCTCTCTTTCCCCAGGCTGGAGGGCCCTGGCCCCGCTACACTGTACCAGGAGGTGGATGAAGCCATTCACCAGCTCGTGCGCCTCTCCAACCTGCATGTACAAGAGCAGGAGCGGAGGCAGCGTCTACACCGACTCCAGCAGGTGGGCCTGGACCCCCAGACCTCTCTTACTTGGCCCGGGAGCCTGGCCTCCAGCACTCCCTTTTCTGCTGACATTTATGGTTGATAGTGTTCTCCTAACCTCCTTCTTCTCACCCCACCCTGGAGGATGGTCTGGTCAGTGTGAGATTCAACAAGGGAGAGATAGCATCTAAGGACCAGCAAAGAAGAGAAGCCAGATCTCCCCTGCCCCACTGTCGATCTTTGATCAAGAATCCTTAGAGACTGTGAGATGCTTGGGTGCCCTAGGGGATTCTGGGAAGAGCTGATTGACTCTAGCGTGCCTATTAGCTTAAAATAATAAATGTCTCTTGGTACCAGCTCTTTAACTACACTTCTACCCAAGCTCCCTCAACTCTTTATACAATGTCTTCCCCAAACCTGAGGCTGGTAAGGTCCCAGCTTCCTCCACCTTGGAAGGAGAGGGCAATGGAAGATGCTAAGGCCTCTTATGTGGGGAAGATTCAGGGATAAGGCTGGCTTTTCTGAACCTTCATTATTCTCCTGGGGTTAAGAGCCCCACAGGGATCATTCTAACATGTAGGGTATGGGGGTGGTTTGCAATCTGATTGTTCCCTCAGAGCCCCAGGCATGGGTGAGTGAACACCTCATGGACCTGCATGTGGGCATCAGGGGAAGAGTCATCGCAGGGTCAATGTCAAAGTGGGGGACAGGGCTTTCTGTTTTCTGGGGTTGCCACATAGTGCCTTCCTCCATCCCAGATCCAAAGGGTTGTATCTCTTACTGTTTGTTTGTTTGCTTGCTTGTTAGCTGTTTTCCCCCATTTCAAACCGTTAGCACGCAGGATTTGGAGTCTAAAGTTCCCAGCTTGAGTTCTAGCTCTGTTAGGAATGAGATGTTGCACAGATCTTAAAGTGTCTCTGAGTTCTCAAGTCTGCATCTTTAGAATGGGGATGATAATGACACTGACCTCTCAAGGATGTTGGGATGACCAAATGAATTCAGCAAGGACAGAGAAGTGTTTATGGTTGGGCTCTAATTATTAGGAACATTCTCAGACTTCTCCTCAGGCTGTCCTATGCCAGCTTCCAGCCTTTCTTCAGAAGAAAATATTACCATCCCTTTTTGGTTAAATATTCTAGAACTAATATGAGAGTCCTTAGATCGCCATAATAGGCAACTAGAGGTGGACACACGCACCCACATTCACACACACACACACACACACACCACACACACACACACGTGCGTTGCACTGTCCTTGTCTCTCCAAGCCAGGCCCCTGGGACCCCTGCCCACTTGTCGCTGGACTCAGTGAATGTGAAATTTCTCCCAGCCCCCTCCGTTATCCAGAGGATCCTCATCCACCTCAGGCCCACACCAGCTTTATCTATGTCACCTGCAGACAGAGCCCTGGAGCCCTCATCCTCCTCCTCAGTGCTCCCTGCCAGCCCAGCTTCCCCTTTCTTCTTGTGCTTACAAATGATCTCTCACTAGACCTGTGTGGGAACTACTACCAACCAATGTTACCGTTCCCACACTACAGCTGATATGAAATGGTTTACCCAAGGGTCCATGGATTAGGGTGGTGGGGTTGGAGCTGGATCTCAGCTCTCCTTCCCACCACATGGCCTCCTTCTCCCTCACGGCCCTGCTGTGCCCCCTTGTCTGTCTCAGGTGCTACAGTGGCTCTCAGGCCTGGGGAGGAGCAGCTAGCAAGCTTTGCTGTGCCTGGGGACTCCTGTCTGCCCTGCAAGAGACAGAGCTACAGTTCCGGGCTTTCAGTACTGAGGTTCAGGTGAGAAGGGGGAGAGGGGCAGGTCAGGAGAAGCACGCGGGGAAGGAGGGGCAGACTGACTAGGCCTGAGGATGGGGTCTGAGTTCAGCCTTCCTTCTTCAGGAGCGCCTGGCCCAGGCCCGGGAGGCCTTGGCCCTGGAGGAGGACACCACCTCCCAGAAGGTTCTGGATGTCTTTGAACAGCGGCTGGAGCAGGTTGAGAGTGGCCTCCATCGGGCCCTGCGGCTACAGCGCTTCTTCCAGCAGGTGTGTGCACATCCTCTTCTGGGCCCACCATTGCCTGCCTTCTGCATGGAGAAGCTGATCAGGTAGTAGCTAAAAGCAGGGACTCAGGAGACCATCTCCTTTGATTCTTGGCTCTGCCACTTACTTGCTGAGTGACCTGGGACAAGTTTCTAAACTTGAGCATGCCTCCATAGGCACCCACCTCACAGGGCTGCTGTGAGGATGACATAGGTAATATATAAAAGCACTTAGTACAGAGCCTGCCACTGATAAACACGGATAAGTATTGGCTCTTCTCACATCCAGGGCCCCTCTGTCTCTGTACCAGCTCAGAGTGACACGGTTAGGCAGTGGTGCTGGGATAGTGAAGGGAGTGCTCTCAGAGGACTAAGAGGGTGACGGGCACTGGGAAGCCAGCGGCAAAAGAGGACAGGAGCTGTCATTGGGCAGCATGTGTGAGTGGCACAGAAACTCATTCTTTCTCTCCCCATTCCCGACCACCCGCTTTGGCCTGGCAGGCACATGAATGGGTGAATGAAGGTTCTGCTCGGCTGGCAGGAGCGGGACCGGGTCGGGAGGCAGTGCTGGCAGCCCTGGCCCTGCGGCGGGCCCCGGAGCCGAGCGCCGGCACCTTCCAGGAGATGCGGGCCCTGGCCTTGGACCTGGGCAGCCCTGCAGCCCTGCGAGAATGGGGCCGCTGCCGGGCCCGCTGCCAAGAGCTGGAGAGGAGGATTCAGCAACACCTGGGAGAGGAGGCGAGTCCACAGGGCCACCGGCGACGACGGGCAGACAGCACCAGCAGCGGAGGGGCCTCCCGGGGCCCCCACAGCCCCTCGCCCAGCCTTAGCTCCCTGCTGCTCCCCAGCAGCCCTGGGCCACGTGCAGCCCCATCCCATTGCTCCCTGGCGCCCTGTGGGGAGGACTGTGAAGAGGAGGGCCCTGATTTGGCTCCAGAGGCAGAGGGCAGGCCTCCAAGGACTGTGCTGATCCGAGGCCTGGAAGTCACCAGTACTGAGGTGGTCGACAGGACGTGCTCACCCCGGGAACATGTGCTGCTGGGCCGAGCTGGAGGTCCAGACGGGCCCTGGGGAGTAGGCACCCCCCGGATGGAGCGCAAGCGAAGCATCAGGTGAGAGCCCAGGCCAATCAGTGCCCAAGAGGCAAGGCCCAACGGACCCAGCAGGAAAAGACTAGCGTAGTTGTTGGAGGTGGTGACTCCCTCCCTTGCCCCACCTCCTCTGACACGACTTCCTGTTGCTCCTGCAGCGCCCGCAGCGTCTGGTGTCTGAGCTGATTGCCTGTGAGCAAGAGTACGTGGCCACCTTGAGTGAGCCATGCCACCTGGGCCTGAGCTGACTCCTGAACTGAGGGGCGCCTGGGCTGCCGCCCTGAGTACGCGGGAGAGGCTTCGCAGCTTCCACCGGACACATTTCCTACGGGAGCTTCAGGGCTGCGCCACCCACCCCCTGCGGCATTGGGGCCTGCTTTCTTCGCCACGTGAGTGATCCCTCAACTTCTTCCAGGGTACCTCTCCCTTCTCATGCTTCAGCCCCATCCACTTGTCCCTCCTTCTCAGTATCCATTCCCCGCCACCATCCAAAGTATGTGGTCCGAGACTCTGGGGCCAGTCCTGTTCTCTGGGCCCCTCTGGATCTCCTTAGCCTGTTGTCCTGTCCTCGAGTGCAGCCTGGCCTTCACTCACTGCATGGAAGCCGGTCGTTTCCTAGGCAGACTCAGTGTCCCGTCTCTCCTCTGCGTTGTAGTGAGGATGGGGAGGAGGAAAAGGAGAGGCTTGTCTCTCACCAGATAATGGCTTGTCTCTTCCCTTCTGGCACAGGGGGACCAGTTCAGCCTTTATGCCCAGTATGTGAAGCACCGACACAAACTGGAGAATGGTTTGGCTGCACTTGGCCCCCCAACCAAGGTAACCTTTGCTCCAACCCTCATGAGAAGGAGAGGGGTCAGGAGTACCCAAAACATGCCACCCCTCAAAGTCTCTCAGGGAAAGAAAGCTTTCCTGGATGTGCCCAGGAACATCACCTACTAATAAGCTCCCAGAATTGCTGAGGGTAGGACAAACACCGGCCTGGGAGCCAAGTGAGCATGCATTTTTATCCTGAGGGACTTTGGGCAAGACTCTTGATTTCCTCTGGGTCTCTGTTTCTGCATCTGGTCAATGGGTGCAATATACACTCTGTCTAACTTACAGAGTGCTCTGAGGATCAAAAGACTTTACATCAAAAGATACGAAAGTGACGTTAGAGTTAAAAGCCAGAGGGGCGCCTGGGTGGCGCAGTCGGTTAAGCTTCCGACTTCAGCCAGGTCACGATCTCGCGGTCCGTGAGTTCGAGCCCCGCATCAGGCTCTGGGCTGATGGCTTGGAGCCTGGAGCCTGTTTCCGATTCTGTGTCTCCCTCTCTCTCTCTGCCCCTCCCCCGTTCATGCTCTGTCTCTCTCTGTCCCAAAAATAATAAAAAAACGCTGAAAAAACAAAACTTAAAAGCCAGAGACTGTAAGGGATAATTTGTGTTCCTCTTTCATTCTCCTTCAAGATAGAGGATGATTGACTCTCCTGCAGGCCCCCTACCTGCTTTCTTCCTGGGGAAGTTTTCATCTTACCTTTGGCTGTATCTGGGCTTCATCTACCCCTGAAAGCCTGGACTACCATCCACCTTCCCTACAGAACTCAGCCCCCACCAGCTCCAGCCCCCACCCTCCTCATCCCTGTCTGTCTCCTCCCCAACTAGGGCTCCACAGAGAGTGGCCCTTACCTGCCCCGCGCCCTGCAGCAGCCCCTGGAGCAGCTTGCTCGGTATGGGCGGCTCCTGGAGGAGCTCCTAAGGGAAGCTGGGCCTGAACTGAGTTCTGAGCGCCAGGCTCTTGGGGCTGCCGTGCAGCTGCTCCGGGAACAGGAGACCCGTGGCAGAGACTTGCTGGCCGTGGAGGCAGTGCGTGGCTGCGAGGTAAGGCCGTGGCTCATCACTCCAGTTCAAACGGTCTAGCCTTGTGGCCTTAGATGCAGTGTGGCTGGTGACAAGAGAACTAGACTCAAGGTCAGAGGGCCCAGGCTCTAATTCCTAATCAGCTAGATGGCCTTGGTCAAGTCACTGAAATTCACTGGGCCTCAGTGTCCTCATCTATAAATAAAGAAGCTATGTCCTGCCTGACATCCCATGTGCTTTCCTGTTCCATTCCCAATTCTTCTCTTTCCTTATCTACTCTGTTCTTCCTCAACACCCAACACATACCTTATTCTCCCCTACCTAGTTTCTTTCTAGCCCAGAAGTTCCAGAATAGGTAGGGAACCTGCCTCCTCTAGGATAGACCTCTTTCCCCTTCAATTCTTTGCTGATTCTCTTCCTGGGTCAGAATGGTGCTTTATCCCCAACGTTCAAAGATTTCCCCACTATAACCCTGTAACCACACTATGGGAGGGGGAGGCTATAACCCTACTATACAGCGTACCTTCTGTCTTGAAAGGCAGGGCTATGTTACTAGGTCAGGTGCACTGTGCATGGTGACCATGGATGGATTCTAGGTCAAGGCCCTCACTGATTTCCTAACTCAGCCTGAGAACCAGTACATTAGGCCCCTTGCCCTATAAATCTCATTTTTACTCCCCACAAAATATACTCAAAGGGCTCCAGGGCCAATTATCTTTCCTTTTCCTTTCCCCAGACAGATCTGAAGGAGCAGGGACAGCTCCTGCACCGGGACCCCTTCACTGTCATCTGTGGTCGAAAGAAGTGCCTTCGCCATGTCTTTCTCTTTGAGCATCTCCTCCTGTTCAGCAAGCTCAAGGGCGCTGAGGGGGGGTCAGAGACCTTTGTTTACAAGCAGGCCTTTAAGGTACAATGCTGGAAAGGGGAGATTTGGAGAGGGACGGGACAAGAAGCCATGCTCTTCTTGAGAACTCAAGATGTTTTGGACATTCAACCCCAACCGAGGTTCAGAATCTGCATCATCTAAAACAGGCTTTGACCTTAATCAACCATCAGGTTAAGGTGTTGGGGGAGTGATAGAAGCTCCTGTTACTGTCATTGGGGTTTTCCTTATCATTCATGTGGGACACTCACGAGGCATTCCAACCCAGAATGGAGGAAGACCTTTCCCATTAAGAATATATGTTTTCTGAGTTAGGGGTGGTCCCTGGGGGTCAGGAGAGAGGACTCTATTATCTATCTATCTATCTATCTATATCTTGAGTTGATGGAACGAGTAGAACTGAACCCAAGATGAGGGAGGCCTTGCTTCAGTTAACAGCTTTGGTATTCAGATAAACATCAGTAGAGACCTCTAATCCTAGGGGCACCTGGCTGGCTCAGTCAATAGAGCATATACCTCTTGATCTTGGGGTTGTGAGTTCAAGCACCACGTTGGGTGTAGAGATTACTTAAAAATAAAATCTCTAGGGGATGTCTGGGTGGCTGAGTCAGTTAAGCATCTGACTCTTGTTTTCAGTTCAGGTCACAATCTCTCAGTTTGAGGGATGGAGCCCCACGTTAGGCTCTGTGCTGACAACGTGAAGCCTGCTTAAGACTCCCCTCCCCCACACATGCACGTTCTTTCTCTCTCTCTCTCTCTCTCCCTCCCCTCTCTCTCTCTCAAAATAAATATTTAAAATAAAATAAAATAAAATAAAATAAAATAAAATAAAATAAAATAAAATAGACCTAGAGGCCTAGGTCAGGCAGTGCGACATGATTCTAAGGGTTTCTAAACTTTCCTCCCCTACATTCGTTCCAGCTCTTTAGGGGCGAGTACAGTATAGGGAAAAAAGCCTAGGTTCGGAATAATGTAGACATGGGTTTGAACCCTCTTTCTCTGCTAAGCTGTGATAAACCCTTGGGCAAGCTGCTTCCTGTCTCTGGGCATTCCCCGTCTGTAAATTATGGTTGTTAGGAAGCCTACATGTAGAGCACTTGGCATATGGTAGGTGTTGAGCAAACATTTACTGAACATCCACCAGATGCCAAGCTAAGTGTAGTGCTTTTCCATGTGGTACCATCTAGCCAGGATTCACTCTGTCTTCACCCACTCTCCTCCGCTCTTTCTCAGACTGCTGACATGGGGCTAACAGAAAACATCGGTGACAGCGGCCTCTGCTTTGAGTTGTGGTTTCGGCGGCGGCGTGCACGAGAGGCATACACTCTGCAGGCAGCCTCACCAGAGATCAAACTCAAGTGGACCAGTTCTATTGCCCAGCTGCTGTGGAGACAAGCAGCCCACAACAAGGGTACCGGGCAGGGCCAGGGGAGGGTGTGCTTGGGGTCAAGGTTATGGCAGGTTAGCCAGAGCATGTGGAGACCACTTGGGAAACAGGGTGTGGGATGGAGAAAGAATGACTTTGGAGATGATTCAAGATCTGACTTGAGAGAGATTGCTGACATAGAAATTAGTGTAAGGTGTACCAAAAGGAAAGAGGAAGCTACCAATTTCAGGAAAGCAAGAGCAAATGGCGGGGCAAAAGGGAATGAGGGACAGCTCACTGGACCTGGAGTCCAAAATGTACTTGCTGGGTGACCTAGACCAGTACGTGTGTTTCTTTTTGGGGTTTTTTGGCTGGATTTTTGTTTATAATTCTCTGAACCTCATTCCACTCATCTGAAAAATGGAAAGTAACAGCTACATTTTAGTGTGATAGGCCCGATTAAATAAGGTGATATATATGGATACACTTGGTAAACTATAAATGTATGTAAAAATGAGGGGTTTGCTCTTAATGTCCACAATAAAGGGCAGAAGGTGAGTATTAGAAGGTGGGTGGCTGGAATGCCAAATAGGCAGAATGCAACAAATAAGATACAAGAGATGGATGTCTGAGGAGGA
The DNA here is from genome assembly GCF_007474595.2 of Lynx canadensis. Lineage (NCBI taxonomy): Eukaryota > Metazoa > Chordata > Mammalia > Carnivora > Felidae > Lynx > Lynx canadensis. The sequence goes on from NC_044308.2 coordinate 71,773,387, forward strand.
AGTCTAGGACCACCATCACCATCCGTGTAGTAACAGTCGACAGCAAGAGTAATAGGAGATACCAGATGAATGAGAATTGGCAAGGAGCAAAAGAAGTGTCTCCCATTCCAGTGCTAGGGCTTGGAGCGAAGAGGGGCTGAAGGAGGTTGGTAACAGGGTCTCTGTTCCCTAGAGCTCCGAGTGCAGCAGATGGTCTCCATGGGCATTGGGAATAAACCCTTCCTGGACATCAAAGCCCTTGGGGAGCGGACGCTTAGTGCCTTGCTCACTGGAAGAGGTGAGGGCCAGAGTGCTGGGGGGGGGTGGCCCCCAGAAGTCAAGACCTCGAGAGTGAGGGCACAGTGGGGAGGCATGGTGGAAAAGTAAGGAAGGGTAATGAGTGGACATGTCCTCCCAGAAATTGTGGGACTGACTGGGAGGCCCTCTATGAGGCTGAGGGTCACTTCAGAGAGCCAGGAGGGCTTTCCCACACCACCACCCCACCACCACCCCCCCTCTCTGCAGCCGCCCGCACCCGGGCTTCCGTGGCCGTGTCATCCTTTGAGCATGCCGGCCCTTCCCTTCCCGGCCTCTCACCGGGAGCCTGCTCCCTGCCTGCCCGCGTCGAGGAGGAGGCCTGGGATCTGGACGTCAAGCAAATTTCCCTGGGTGAGGCACCTCTCAAGGGGTGGCTCTCAACAGCTGGGTCATCGTGGTGATATTCAGGCTGCTTGCTGCTAAGCAATTCCTTTTTCTAGCCAAGTAGCCCAGTTGCCATGACAACTATGTACAGCTTCCCCATTGCTAAAAGAGCTTTCCATCTGGTTGCTAGGGTAATGCTTACAGCAGCCTGTTGCTAAGAAGCACTTCCTCTGTACCTCTCTCTCTAGCTCTCCTTGAGTTTCTATGGAAACTGCTCAGCTTCCTGTTGTACCCTCCTGGTTCACCACGGCAATCCTTATAGTTTCCTGTCGCTTCTTCCCTGGTTGCTCTAATGATGCTGCTGACAATTTCCTGCCTCTTGGTAGGGGGGTTCTCTTGCAAATGGATTGCTATGGTGACTCACAGCTTCCTGTTGCTATGGAGCTTTTTCTTCCCTGATGGAGCAGCTTGGTTGCTTAAGGTAATCTAGAGGGGTTCTATACCCTGCTCTCACCCTAGCTTCCCCTCCAGCCCCAGAAACACTTGACTCTTCTGGAGATGTGTCCCCAGGACCAAGAAACAGCCCCAGCCTGCAACCCCCCCACCCTGGGAGCAGCACTCCCACTCTGGCCAGTGGAGGGATCTTAGGGCTGTCCCGGCAGGTAAGTCCCTGCTTTAGGGCTGGGAATGGGGTGATCTCTTCAGCCACTTTCTGGGTGGGATATTCTGATCATTCAACCCACGGGGGCAGGGGGAACCAATGAGCCTGTGCACCCAGCAAGACCGCAGGTTGTATATATTGTCCAGTCTGCCTTCCTCCTCTCCCACAGGCTTGGCTGAGAGGCATCAAGGTCAGAAGTAAAAAGGAATCTTAAGTAAAGAGCATAGGGGGCACCTGGCTGGCTCAGTCAGTTAAAAGTCCGACTCTTGACTTCGGTTCAGGTCATGATCTCGTGGTTTGTGGGACTGAACCCCACATTGGGCTCTGTGCTGACAGCATGGAGCCTGCTTGGGATTCTCTGTCTCCCTCTGTCTCCTTCTGCCACTCCCCCACTCATGCTCTCTCTCAGGATAAATAAGTAAATTTGATAAAAAAAAGTAAACTTAAAAAAAAAAAAGGAGCATAGTGCAGGAGTGGATGGAAAGGGGGTAATGCCAACAGCATTTGGACTTGGATTAAATCAGCAAAATTCAGGAACTTTGAGGAGGAGGACAGAGAGGTGAATTGGCAGGCTTAGGAGATGGGGAGGAGTATAGAAAAGAGGACGTTTCCTTAGCCTTTAAGTTCACTGCACTTCCTCTCCTTGCAGAGTCATGCCCGAGCCCTGAGCGACCCCACTACACCTCTGTGACTGGGTGAGTCCGTACCCCTTCACTACATCCAGCATGCCTTCCCTTTTGCGCGTGCTGCCCTCCTCCCGGCTGCCTGGAAGTCAGCTTCTCCCCTCTCCCAACCTATCTCCCTCTTCTCTCCTGGCTTCTAGAGAAGACGGAGAACTTGGCTCCAGCCTCCCTCTCAGCACATTTTGGGCTGGGATGGCAGTGGGACATAGTGGAGGACTGGAAGGGCACTGAATGCTTCCTTTCCTCTGCTTCCTGGACAGAGAGGAGGTCCAATGACCGGCGTGTTTCCCTGCTGCTATCTCTAGCGCTCTCCAGCCGAGTGCCTTCCTGCAGGAACCAGAGTGACCACACTTGCTTGCCTTCATACTCCGGAGGTGGAGTATGATCCCTCATCCAGTCCTGCCCCATCCTGGGCTGCTGCATACTCCCAGGACACGGCTCCATGTCAGCCTGAGTTCTCCCCTTCGTCCCATCCCACCCCGACTCTCCCTGAGAACACTCATCTCTGTCAGGTCAGCTGTTGTTCCTGGTGACTCCATTCTGGGGTGTCACAGGAAACAGAGCTATGCAAACCATTATAGGAGGATGGGGTGGGGAACTGCAAACTTTATACATGTAATTACTGTTATTATAATACTATTGTTATATTAAATGTATTTACTCACGCTTTGTCTCAGCAGAGCTAGAGCAGACCCTCTGCGTTGAGGTGATACTGCTAACTTGAGCACTTCCCCTTCCCCAACCACTAACTAGAACACAGAAAATAAAACCAAGGCTTCGAGGTACCCAGTACCTGTACAGGCCCTGGGTGTAGGAGAATGTGCTTCTTCACAGTGGCGCCTAGAGGCTCAGTGCACCCTTTGAAGTTTCTCCTCTCTCACTGCACCTACTTCTTGAGGCTGAGCTGGTCACAGTCAAGCTGGGATCCAGCACAGTCCAGCAGTTCTCAAAATGAGGTCCTTAGACCACAGTGCATGAGAATCTCCTAGGCTACTTGTTAAATGCTAATTCCTGGCCCTGCCCCAGAGTTGCTGAAGCCAAAAGTCTGAGGGTAAAGCCCAAGATTCCTCATTTCTCATTAAGCTCTTTGGGTGTGATTACTAAGTGCCTGAAGTGAATTATTTCTGAACAAAATGGCTGAAGGAGAACAGGACATAGGCAGACAGACACAGTGCCCTGTGCCTCAAGACACCTGTTTATTGGGGACACAACTCTGCGACAGGGATGACAGTAATCGTACCAAAAATAGCGACGTCTACAGGGCCCCTGAAGGGGCTAGAAGGGTACAGTGCCCCCCACCCCCACCCATTGTACAAAAATAAACTCTCACGCCTATGGACCAGCAAAGACTGGCAGAGCGGCTCCTCAACAGGGACACAGCCCTCTGCCAGCCCTGGGACCCCGTTCTTTGATCCTCACCCCTGCCACTTCTAAGGCACTGTGACTCCCCTGGGCTGGGTGGGTAGCGCCCGCCCACCCTCCTACGCCCTCCACCCCCCTCCACCTCTGGTCCGCCTGGGGCTGGGATATGGGTCCCACGCTGCCCCCTGCTGGCTGCTCTACCCAACTACCTCTAGCGCTCCCCCGCTCCCGCGGGGTAAGCTCACTAAGCTAACCGCCCCTAAGAGGGCTCCCTACCGTTCCTGTCCCCCCAGCCCCGCCTCTCCTGATCTCGACAGCCCGGGGCCCTCCTCCCCTTCCTGCGGAGGACTGGGAGGGGTCTCTCCCAACTGTACAGGGGTGTAGGACGGGGACGCATCGGCCTGGGGCGGCCTGCGGCCCCGAGCCCTGCGGCTGTGGTGCACTTGCAGGTGCAAGGCCATGAGCTCAGGCGCTCCAGTGGCGAAGGGGCAGAAGAGGCATCGGTGGAGGGCACCCCCCGGCCCAGCCTCGCCTCCTGGCCCCGCCCGCAGGGACAGGTCCAGGGGTTCGGCCTCACCGCCTCGCCCGTTGCGCAGGGTCCTCCCGGGGCTGGCAGGCTTCCGACGGGACCCCGGCGCAGCGCTCGAAGGGGGCCGGGGGTTCGCCGCGCCCTCCACCCAGGTCGCAGGCTGCGGAGCCGTCTTGGCTCCCGACGGCTGTGCGGAACGCCGCTGGGAAGGGGGCGGTGGTTCCGGGGGCGGTCCGGGGCCTGCTCCGCTTCTCTGCTCTCGGTGGTGGCGCTGCAGGTGATACTTGAGCGAGCCGGATTGGGTGCCCGCGTAGTCGCAGTGCGGACACTTGTAGGGGCGCTCGCCTGGAGAAACGGGTGGGACAGGGTCACAGAGGCACAATCACCGCTCACCCCCACCCACATTTCGCTCTAGGTACAGACCCCTCTGGACCAGAAGAAAAAAAAAAAAAACACTGCCACCCCACCCCCCTGATTTAACAAAGCAGCAAGCGGACCTGGTACCCCTCTCATCTCTCTTCCTGCCCTCCAATTCCCTCCCCACCACAGAGACTGGTCCCCTCACCTGTGTGCACTCGCAGGTGCACTTTAAGGTGATGCGCTGAGCGGAAAGATTTTCCACAGAAGGGGCAATCCTTTCCTGTGGCTCCCCGGCCCCCTTCAGGCCGGGACCCTCCAACTAACAGCCCATTCTCTTCTGCAATACACACATTAAGGAAGTCAGAATGGCCCCTTGCCCTAACCCTATCGGGGCCATGCGTCCCCACACCCACCCTTTAGGATTCCTTCCCCTCCAGGCCCAGAAGCAAACAGAACATTTGAGGGAACCTGAGGGGGTGGATTTGTTGTGAGTGGTGCTGTGCCTGTGAAAAGTGGCCTCCAGGAGCGAAAAAAAATGGAGAATTAAGAGACAGGTCTTTTTAAAAGGAGGGGACAGGAGGGCAGTGGTGGCATCAGAGTGGGCCCAGGGTGTGGAAACCTTGGAGAGAAAAGACCCCTTACATACCCTGCGTGGCGGTGGACCTTGCTTGGGTCCCCGCGGCAGGCGCAGAGTGCCCTGGCCCCTCGCCTGGGCGGGGATGCAGTGAAGCCAGAGGGCCCAACGCCCTGCTCCGGGCCCAGGTCTCCTCCTCCGCCTCCACCACCTCCTCTTCCTCCTCTGGCTCCTCGGCGCGATGCCGGCGAGCCCGGGCCGGGAGAGTGGAGGGCAGTGGGCGGAAGCCTCCGAAGCTGCGGCCAGCCCCAGGCTCAGCGCCCTCACCATTAGGCCGGGCCTCGCCAGCTCGCAGGCTCAGATAGCCCAGGAGACTCGGAGGCTCACGGCGCTCTGCCGGAGTGGGTGCTGGGGCCAAGAGGAGCGCGGGGCCCAGTGGCTCATAGGCCAGCAGGCCCAGGTCAGGAGGCTGAGGGGCCCGGGCCGCCCCGGAACCAGGACCCGGGGCACGCAACGGGCCCAGCTTGCTGGCGTGCACCTTCATGTGGTTCTTAAGGAACCAGGGCTCCTTGAAGCAGCGGCCACACACGGGACACGCGTGATCGAAGGAGGCCTTGTGCTTGCGCATGTGGCCCTTGAGAAACCAGGACTGCGTAAAGCTCTGGCCACACACTTGACAGCGGAACTCCGGGGGTGCTGGGGGGTCCTCGGGAGCAGCAGGAGCGGGGGCGGGAGCTGCCTCACGTTCGGGCTCCGGCTCAGACTCTGGGACCGATCTGGGTTCAGGTTGGGGTGGAGGCTGAGGCTGGGGCGCAGCCGAGGAGGCCGCCAGGGGGCGCTCAGGAGCTCCGTGGGCCGTCAGGCTGTGATGCAGCAGCTCCTCCTCCTGGCTGGAGCCAAAACTGCACAGGCCGCACTTCCAGGGCCTGTGCAGGATGTGCAGGTGGCGTTCGCGCTCCGCCGCGGTGCGAAACTTGCCTTTGCAGAAAGGGCAACGGAAAGTGGACGACGAAGGAGCCTGGGGCCGCGCCAGGCCTTCGGTGGCAGGGGTGGACTGCATGCCCCCTGAACTTCGGGCTCTCCCCAGCCGGGCCTCGCGCAGTAGCGCGCGCTCCTCCAACTCCAGCAACAGGCGTGCGGCCGGGCTACGCGGGCGCTCGGGCTGGTGCGTGCGCAGGTGAGAGCGCAGCAGGGCCCGCTGCGCTGCGCGGTGGCCACAGTGCGGGCACTGGAAGGCCTGGGCGCCCGGGTGCGCCCGCAGGTGCAAAGCCAGGATAGAGTTGAAGCGGAAGCGCTTCCCGCATACAGGGCAGGGGAAGCGCCTTTCGCCTGCGCGACTCTCGGACCAGCCCACTGCTCCCATCCCTGGAGACCCGGCGCTCACGCCTGGCCCGTTGGAGTAGCGCTGCAGATCCAGTTCGCCGTCGAATGTTGGCGGCGAGGGCGCTAAGTGGCCGCCCGGGGCACGGGGACGTGAGCCCTGTGAAAAAAGATGGTAACAGTGCAAGGGGTGGAGAAGGGAGAGCTGTGGGAAAAGCAAGGGCGCAGAAGGCCAGAAGAACACCCGAGGGAGGGTGGGTTGGGGCCTGAATCAAGAACACCAAGTGCCCTTCCCACTCACCGTGGGGGAGGTGGGATGTGAATGGGAATTGAGCTGTTGGGGCCACAGACATAACTTCTAATAATGGGAGGTCAGAGAGAGAGAGAAACAGGGAGGGGGAGGAGTATAGTTGTAAGTACTTGCAGGTTCAAGCCAGAGCTTCTTCACTCACCTCCATGGACCCCCTTCACATTCTTTGGTTCTTGGGAGTGCAGGGAAGAGGAGGAGGAAAAGCTGCTAGTGAAGGCAACAGGTGCTGAAGAGCTAAAGCAAGGGAGACAGATTTGGAGGAAAAGATGAGCCCTGGTTTTCAGCAGTGGAAAGAGGCACCCCCAACCCCATACTCTTAGCACTCTTAGCTGAAACCTATCCCTTCATTCTCCTTCCTTGTATCCTGAGACAGGAGGGGACTACTGTCTTCAAAACTTGTACTCCTTGATTTGCCCAGCCCACAGGCTCCCTGATAACCCAGCTGTCTTCCCCCAAATTATTCATTTTACATGCTTAGTCCAAACCACCACCACCACCACCACCTCTGCCACTAACCACCACCACCACCACCAACAACTACCACCACCATCACCACCCCCTGGTGGTGGAAACCATCACAATACACCCCTCTCTCATTTAAGTCGGACTATACAGCTTGATGAGCAAATGGGGTGGGCCTGCCATGCTCCCCAGTTATCCAAGTGGGACTAGTTGCTCTCAGACCCTTAACTGACCAGCCAGCCAAACAACCTTCCATACTCCACAGTCCTTCCTTCTGCCCTTATCCTGTCTTTCTGTCTTTTCCCCCTCATTCTCCCTCCCTCCGCCTGGATTCCTGATCCATTCATTTCCATTCATTACAGAGACTCATTCATGCATGGGAGAGAAACACCTCCCAGCAGCAGAGAGAGTCTGGAGACAGACAGAGGGGGAGGGGCATGAAGGGGGAGAGAGCCAGAGGGAGAGGGAATGAAGAGAGAGTTGGGGGAGGAGTGGAAGTTAAGGGGCTCTGCTGGCCTGGGGAAGGGGTTAAAAACTGCAAATACCGGATAGGATTCATCCCCGTGTTTCAAACCTTGGAGCCTGCAGTTTGATGGGGCATCTCAGCCCCTTTGTCCAGGGCTGTTCCGAGGCAGGCTTTCCTCCTCTCTGCAGGGGAGAGGCTCCCTCACACAAGAGGAGGATTACACTGGCTCTGAGCTCAAGAGGCTGGAGTGAGGGACGGGGGGCGGGGCTGGGCCATCTGCACAGATAGGGGCTCAGCACATGCTCTGAGCAGGAAAGGGTTAAAATTCTCCAGGCTGAAATTCCCTGGGCCTGGGATGTGCAGAGCTCCAGTTCTGAGGAAGGAGAAGAGCACTGAGAAGATGGGGGGGGGGGGGGCGGGGAGGAGGGCTCTCCTGATTCTAAGCTGCAGAGGTTAGCATTAGGACTTAGAAACAACCCCAGAATTAACATTCATAGAAATAGGCCTGAGAGGACAACCAGAAGTCAGCCAGCCTAACTTCCTACTTACATATAGAATTGTGTCTGGTCGAGGCCAGATGAATGTAGACCTAACCTATTTTTCTTGCCTGAGATAGAAAGAATATTTGAGATATAAAGAACTTCCTTACAATAGCCATTGTGAAACTGAAATGGGTTACTGAGAAAGAAAAGGACTCAAGCATTACTTTGCTTAAGGATCTTTAACAGAAGAGAACTGGGCCAGGAGTCAGCCCTGCTTATCAGCAAAGAGAAAAGCCTCTGGAGGTCCAAGCCTTCTTTAATTTTTGACATTTAACGAATGTGATAAGAGTCTGTGAAGGGGCAGGTACCTGTTACATGTGAAATCTGGGTTAAGGGAATTTTATGAACAGGAGGCTGACTGGCAAAGTGTCCTCATCCAAGGGTCACTAAACAACCTCCACCACCATCTTTAATATTTGCATTTCTGTAGTTCCAAATTAGAGCATCCATGGTCATCTTCTGGATCCTCCAAATAAACCCCTTTCCTGAGACTAAGAGCCCAGCTAGACTCAGTGAGTAGTGTCAGGAAAGGTGAATTAAAGAGTAGGACCAAGGAGTACAGGCTATTGTGGGTCCAGTCTGACTATTAATAGCCCTGCAACCTTCAGTAAATCACTTAACCTCCCAGTTTACTCATCTGTAAAACAAGAAGGTTGAACTAATTTATACTGATGGTCCCTTCCAACTTGAAAATTTGTGGTTCTGAGTCACAGGACTCTTCTGGACCCCAGAGGGATGTTGAAATAAATGGTCATCCCTTCAGTACCATGGAGAGTGCAGTGGGCTACCAGAGGAGCCACTTTGGCCACCTCAGTACCATAGAAAGAGCTAGGAAGTGCTAGAAGGGCCACATTTGCCATTTTAGCACCACAGATAAAGCACTGAGAAAAGCTAGAGGATTTTTAAAAATTCCTATCTGGGAACCATGGGGAAGCGGGCCGGGGGAACAGTGATACCGGAGGGATTATTTTGGCCTTTTGGATGTCACTGAAAATAGATAAATGTAATAGAAAATAGATGTAACTAGAAGAATTTTAATTAGCTATAAGGAGTGTCCTGACAGTTACAGTTTGTACATCCTGGAATGAGTTACTGAGGCATCGTATTTGGGTCCATCACATTCTGTTGCTCTCCTGGGGATTCCCGGAACATCCTGGTGTACAGCCAATCTGGTATATTCAGAGGAAGCAGATGGTGGGGGAGGAGGGGGGGGGGAGGCTGGGAATACTGCATGGTCATAGCTGACTAACCTATGGGCACATATTCTGATTCTGAGAAGATTCTAGGGCCCCTAAAACTGCCTGTAGGACAGCAAGCAAAATACCTCATGGGAGGCTGACCTCATATATAAGGCAAGTAGAGCAGGAACAGGGCAAAGTTTCCTTCTCCAAAACAAAACAAAAACAAAGACTTGCTTTGCACATAGCATTTTCCAGGTCAGAAAAAAAAAGTGATACATAAGAAGGCCCAAATTGAAGATGAATTCCCAAACAGGGTACCCCAGAGGGTAGCCTCAAATCAACAAAATCCACTTAGACACCTTCCTAGGCCCCGCCAAGACCTCCTGAATCATCTCCGCACCAAAGCAGGTCCCAGGGATGTGATCCCATGAGTTTGTGTTTGTTTGTTTTTCAATAGGAGACAGCACTGACAGGGTCCAAGATCTATGAACTGGCTTAGAACCCAGATCATGCATGTTTTGCCTGTGAGCAATAATTAGAGTTTTCTATAGTCAAGCCCTAAACACCATCCACGAAATTTGGCCAGACAGTAGTACTGACCTACTTTCCACTCCCACTGGGAATCAGGGGTTATTTGGACCTTATTTGGGTTCTATAGGGATATAGGGCTAGGGCTAGGGATCATAATTCCTTCTAAAGTAACAGGCCAATTATTTTTATGTGCTAGGAAAGCTGGTGGGGAAGGGGGATATGGACCATCAAACCTTAACCGAGTTAGGGAAGAATGGAAGGGTTGGTGAGAGGAGTCTTAGAAACAAGGGCAGGTATGAAGAAGCATCTGCTGACTGAAGGACCTAGAAGATTGTCCTTCAAGTCTGTGGTTCAAAAGTTTTTAGAGTCAGAGTGTAAGGGGCAAGGATTCAGGATTTCTGAGGTATAGTTGTAACTAAGCCTCTGTCATTGTTCATTTCTAATACTTGATGTTTTTCCCTCTGTTGAGAACCCTACACCTCCGAAGTCCACTACCAATTATGATTAACACTACACTAGATGACGTTAGAAAGAAAGAGAGCTTCTTAGGGGGTCTAGAGTCAAGATCACTTTTATCACACAACCACATGCCAGTAGCTCACTTTTATGGTCTCTTCTCCATGGCCTTCTGAACCTTACTGCTCAGGGAATTCCTCTAAATTGACCCCACATCACAGCATGCCCATCTTTTACATTGAGTCCTTGCTAAAGCTTCCTTCCCTCCATCCTCACTGTCCTGATTTGGGGGCATGGCACCTCAGTCATTGACTCCAAATGTGCAGCAGGAGACAAGAGGAAGGTTCACCCGCTGACCTACTGCCACCCCACCACAGTGTATCTTATTCCAGAGGCATGTCCCAACTTGACCCCTCTTCTGAAAGTTCTAGAGAACCTTGATTTTGGGGAGGGGGCATAGAGCCAACCCTAAGTCCCCTTACCTGGAGCTGAACCTAGAAAGGTCAGAGCCTTAGCACCCATATGAGCCTCAGTCCTCAGATTAGGGGGTGGGGGGGTGGGCAAAAGAGCCTCTGGGAAAATCTCCCTCCCAGAAGTAGGTTGGCAAGTAGGGCAGGACCTGTGATCCTGCACAAGAGATTCTTCCAGCAGCACCCCAGTCCCCTCCCGGGGAAGATAAGCTAGAAGGATGATGGGGGGGGCAGGGTTGGGAGACTGGGAGGCCAGGGCTCAGCTACCCGGGCCGGGAGAACAAAAGCTGAGTTGCAGCCGCCTCCGCCGCTGCCGCCGGCCGAGCTCTTTGTGACACTTTGTTTGGGACGCAGAGAGGGAAGCACCCCCCATCCTCTCCCCTCCCCCACCCCCCGCTCCGGGAGAGTTTGGGTCCCTTCCCCCTCTTCCATCAGCCCTACCTGGGCCGGGGGGCGCTCATCCACTCTGGCTCCCGGCTCAGCCGCCCTGCACCCCCAGGCCCCTCGCGCCCTGCCTTCGGGCCCCTACAAAGACGCCCGCGCGCCCCCCCCAACGCTGGCCTTTCCCCTTTGGTGTCCGCTTTCCCGTCTTCCCCACCTGGCCCCCCCCTTCCTCGAGGCCCCCCAGCTCTCCGGGCTTCCGAAGCCGCCGCCCCCACCCCGCCCCCCCAGGAGCTCTGGGCGAAGTTTGCTTGGGGCCGAGCCGGCGCCCCTCCCCCGCCCCCGCCCCCTGCACCTGCTCCGAGCCGGGCGCGCGGAGCGGGCCCCCCCTCCGGGTGGGGGGGAGGGGGCCGGGGGCGGGGGCCGGGTGGCGGAGGGGGGGGCCGGGAGTGGGGGGAGCGGCTACTCACGAGCCCCGGGCGGGCGGCGGCGGAGCGGGCGGCGGCGGCGGCGGCGGCGGGCGGCGGGCCGGCGGCGCGGGCGTCAGCGTTACGTGGGGCCGGGGGAGATGCGCCGGGCCCCGGCCCCCCCGCCCCCGGCCCGGCCCCCGCCCCCTCCCCGGTCCCCCGCCCCCGGCCCTGGCCCGCATTGTGTGCGGCGGGAGGCGGCCCGGCCATTAGCATGCGGGGGGCGGCGCGGCGGGGCTGGGAGCCGCGCGGGAGCGGGAGCGGGGCTCTGGCTCCGGGGACAGGGAGCTGGGGACCCCGGGAGCCGTGAGAGGCGGCCGCCAGGGGCGGGGTGCGGGCAGTTTGGAGACTGGGGGCGCTGTCGGAGGGAGGGAGGGAGTGAGCGGGGGTGGGACGCACAGACGATTCCAACGGGAGACTGGAAGAGATTTTGAAAGGTCATCTCGTCCTTCCCCCAGCCTCCAAGCCGGACTGCCCCTCCCACCCTAAACCCGGACATACCAGGGAAGGAGTTGGCTCTGCCGCTCTTTCTGCCCCAACATGCACAGACTCGGGAAGTTCTTCCTGGGGTTTTATCTCAAAGCCTCTCCCTTACAATTTGTCTCTCTTTTTGGGGAGGAGGAGGAGGGGCGATTATAGAGATAGTTAATGTCTGCCGTATAAGAAACATTATTAAAGTTACTCTTTGGTCCTTTCTGTTCTTGATAAACAATTCCTGCTCCTTCCTCTCGAATTCTCTTTTCCACTCCTTAAGTCACTTTAATGGCTCTTCAATACAACAAATATTTACTGATTGCTTACTAAGTGCCAGGCACTATGCTCAGCACTGTGGGGGATGAACATATGAGGGGGGTTGTGATACCCTCCCATGAGCAGACTGTAATCTAGACGGGGGCTACAAATTTGTAAATAGTACACTCAGATTTTATCAGTATTTACCGAATGCCTGTTTACATATTTAATAGTGTAGAATCCTTACAATAACACTCTGAAATATAATCAGTCTGCATATACAGGTAAGGAGAATGAAGCTGAAGCGTCTCTTTCCACTGGCCTACCAGCTCAGGGATCATCAGAGCAAGCCTAACATTTCAAATTCTGTAAGGCCATTGCCACCAAATAGAATTAATGCACATGGGGACTGAAGAGGGAGTAGACACACAACTTCTCCAAATCCCTTTAAGTGTGATTCCCACTCCACAGGAAAGAAAAATGGACACAATGCTCCAATGAGTGTTGGACCAGCACTAAGCAGGACAGAAGTGGCTTTCAAAGGGTCGCTTGCCATCCAGGACCCTGCCTCTTGGTACTAACTCCCAGGAGTCTTCTGCCCAGTCTTCTACCATCAGTAATAATAATGATAATAGCCACTAACAATTGTTGAGCACTTATGTGCCAGGTACTGGGCTGAGCTAGTTCGTTGCATTTTCTTTTAATACTCAAGGCAACCCCTTGAGTATTGTATTGAGATCAGTATTATTAACTTCCCTTTATAGATAAGGAAACATTAAGTAATTTGCCCAAGGTCACCCTGGTAGATCTGGGATTTGAACATAGGTTCGGTTTTCTTCAGATCTCAGGCTCTGCACCAAGATGTGTCTTTCCTATTTTTGCTCCATAGAGTATATATTTGGGGCTAGCTGGTTCTGCTTCTCACTGTAGAAATAAATGCCCCCCTCCCCCCACTTAGCTTCTGAATAAGCTTTTAGTATACAGGCATCAGGCACATCAGTGTGACCTCGTCACACCACTGATGGTTATTAAGTACCCTCCACGAGTCAACAACCTCTCATAGCCATATCGTTAGCCCCCTTTTTATCACTCAGGTTGAACAAAGTGAGGTTCAAATAGGTAGAATAGTGTATCCAAGTTCACACAGCTGGGAGTGACAGAGCTGAGATTCTAGTCCAGGCACCTGACTGCAAGGCAACTTCTGTCTCTCAAAAATATTCATCAGTAGGGGTGCCTGGGTGGCTCAGTCCATTGAGTGTCCAACTCTTGGTTCTGGCTCAGGTCATGATCCCAGGGTCATGGTATCGAGCCCCACATTGGGCTCCACTCTGACAGCACGGAGCCTGCTTGGAATTCTCTCCCTCCCTCTCTCTCTCTGCCCTCCTCGGCTTGCACTCACACTTGTGCACACTTTCTCTCTCAAAATAAATAAATAAATTTTAAAATTAACTTAAAAAATATTCATTGGTGTCCTTCCCAAAACTGACCATTTAGGGACAATCTTTTATACATATCTAGCTGCAAATTAACACTGAGTGAGAAACAATCCCCACTATAAGTAGGGATCCCCATCTACTTAGTATCCAATCCAAAGTAAATCCTTCAAGAAAGGAAGGAGAGAGGACAAACTGTCCAGAAAGTGAGAGACAGGAAGGCAGGGGAATTAAACCTTGCCTGGTCTTGAGACAAATCTGCAAATGGTAATGACAGGGGACCAAACTAGACAGTAATATGGGATTTCCCTAGAAACAGCCGGTAATTTGAAGAGGAAGCAAACAAACAAACAAACAAACAAACAAAAACCAAACAAGGGGAGGAGAAAGATTAGATGGAAATGTGGGGAAACTGAGGCCCAGGGTGGTAGTGTCCATGGGGATGAGGTGAACAATCAGAAGACTCAGGATGGGCAGAGAGGGGGGCAACAGGAAAGGACAGAGCAAGGCAGGAATGAATTGCCTTGTGGAATGAACTGAGGCTGGGTTTGCCCATGGCCACTCCCTGGATCCTTAGGCCTTCATGGGGACCTTTGCCCCACCACACCCAGCCCTGACAGCCTGTCTCTGCCAGCACAAGTTTATTGTCTGCTCTAAGCTACCAGACCCTGCTAGGAGCTCCAGGCCAGGCTGGGCCCCATCTCCTTGGAGTAGCTCCTTCAGACTAGGTAGGTGTGAGGCCCTGAGGCTCAACTCCCTGGATATTGGAAGCGGGCAGAGGGACAGCTCAAAGAGATATTGCTGCATGTGCTATCTCCTGCTAGGTGCCATAATGCATTTCTCCCAGCCTAGGAAGCACTGAACTCCAGTGGTCAAGGGAGCCATGGAGGAGAGAGCTGCTCAGCGGGAACAGGAGAGACCCAGTGTTCGTCTGGAAAAGCTACAGCACTGGGCAAGGCACAGGCAGAGTGGGCACCTCTTGGTGCTGGCGGTGAGGCCAGGCTGCCCCACCCCAAGCTTCAGCATGCCCACTTGTATCCCAATTCAATTCCGTCCATGTTTAGGGAGCACCCACCATGTGCCTGAAACTGTGCTAGGCTCTGAGTGGGAGGAGGGTGGAGAAGGCATAGAACAATGAAGCAGGACCCTTAATCTCTAACTAGCTTCCATCATGTGGGGAAAACACATAGGTAAGTAACTAAAATTGGACAGGAGGCAGAAAATATTAAATAATATCCCATTCCTTTACTTGTCCTTGGTTGACTACTTTCTGCCAACATGCATTCCTCCCAATTGCTGATCTCTGGATCCCCTTCAACTCCCCTGTGTCTGGCCTCCAGGTGAGCCAGCTATGGCTGGCTGTGGCTGTGATGCCCTTTGCTGTCTCTGTTGCCTGCCTGAATTCTGCTTGTCACATGGCCACGGCGCTGCCACTTGTGCCTGGAGCTTTGGTAAGACCCACCACAAGGAAGGGTGGAAGGAAGATCCTGGAAGCCCCTCCCTAATGGGGCAGAGCTCAACATTTGCCTTTCTCAACATTCAGGGTCTCCTCACTGGGATGGTTACCCTTGAGCTGCGCAGATCACCCCGCCTCTGGAAGGTGAGAGGGGAAGAGAATACAGCACTGTTCTCCAACACTGCCCCCCACCAAACACACACACACACACACACACACACACACACACACACACACACACACGCAGGACTCAGCCCAGGAAGTGGATAGATGTTAACTAATCCTGTCAGCTCTCTGCCCCTGACTGGCCTAAAAGGAGAGAAAGCAAGAAAGTTAGAGGGCTGATGGCCCTGTTTGGAGGTGGAGGAATAGGAGCTGAGTTTTGTTTTGGGGCTAGGCTGTAGGTGGGGCTTGGGATTGCAATGAGTCCCCTAGGCTGGGCAGAGCTGAGCTGGCTCACTGGCAGGTGCAGGCCATGATGATACTCAACATCTTCAATCTGATCTTGGGCTTCATCGTGGTGGTGGTCGAGGTGATGAAGACAGCCTTGGGGCCTGCCCCAACTGCCCCCTCCCAGGTATGGGTGAATAAAGAAGGTGGGAGGATGAGGAGGCAAGAGGAGATGGAGAGGGAAAGGGGCAAGAGCAAACAGGTGCTGGGTCCCCTGTAGCATTCTCAGCCCTGTCTACCTGCAGCTGGCTGGCTTGCTGGTGGTGGAGCTCAGCGCTGAGACCTTCACCTTAGGGGGAGTGCTCCTCTCAGCACACTCCCTATTCCTGCTGAGCCAGAGGAAGCCAGGATGCTGCCGGACCCAGAGTCTGCACTACCAGGAGCTGCAGGAGGTATTCAGGGCTTGGAGGACAGTATGGAGCAGTTAGCTAGCAGCTGATTTTTTCACTGGCTATTGTGGTCAGTGGCACTTAAGGGAAAACCATGGGGTTGGTGGGAGGTGGAGAGGAAGAAGGAGTTGTAGCCAGAAACTGGTTTTCTGGTTTTAGACGTTTCTCTCATAGTGGTGGGTAAGAGGGAGCTGGGCATCTAAATGCCTGGGACTAGAAATGTGGGACAGCGTTAGGAAGCTGCCTAAAAGGAAGGACTATTGGAACAAGAAAAAATGGAAGAACAGGAGGAAGTTGTTTCTGTCTGGGATTCCCCCCTTTCTCACCCCTACAGTTTGCTCCCCTCACACCTATCTGGCTTTTAGGGTCTCTCTGAGTTGGAGGAAGTTGCTGATTTGGAGAATGGCCCCACGGTGGCTAGCACAGCAAATGGAACAAATGAGTGAGCTGGCGAGGGGAGGCAGAGAAGTCCTGCTCTGCTACCCGTCAGGAGCAGTTTCCAGACCCTCTTGTCCCCACTCCACAGAACTCAGAAGCTAGATGGAGTCAGTCCTCTGAGACCTACATGAAGTCCAGTGGAGTGCCTTCAATTTCATTCGGACTCGGCCCCTTTCTCTTCCCTTCCTCGCTAGGAGAAGCTATACCTAAACCAGAGTATTCCCTCACCTCACTAGCCTGAAAAGCTGCCCGCCGGCAGGACATCCTTAAGCCAGCTTTCAGCTGTACCCACTTCTCCCTTCCATCCTTCCCCTCCTTACCCATAGCCTCCCCATACAGCTTCGCATCTGTCTCATCTCACTTATTTCTCTTCTTTCCACATTTCACAATCCCATACTCCAAGCCCGGGTTCCCGTATGCGCCCACTCTTGGAAGTCAATCCACGGGGGCTTTAGTTTTCTCTTTCGATCCCGGTCCCTTCTACTCTAACAAAGACTACGAGTCCCAGGATGCCCCTCTGCCCCTGGCCTGATGGGAAATAAAGAGCCTTCCCTCCGGGATGGGGGCGCTGTGCATCTGCTGAGTGACGCGAGGCGCTGTAAGTCGGGGCCTAGCCGAGAGTTTCCTCGGACGCGACCACTGGCCCTGGGTGCAGGGAGGAGCCGGGCGGGTTATCCTGCGCGGGGGCGCCACGGCCCCAATCACGGCAACTGAGAGCTGACTGTGGGTCCACAGCCCTCCCTCTGGCAGCTTCGGGGACGAGCTGGGGCTGGGAGCTGGCCCTCGGCAAAGCTGCGTGCCCCAAATGCTGGCGCCGCGCCCCCTCCCATAGAGCCCAAATCCAGAGTCCTGAGACTTGGAGCGCGCGCGAGAAAGGGGTTGGAGATGATGAGTCAGAAGCCCAAGGCCCTTCTCGTCCCCCTCCCTTCGGGCCCCGGTGCCGGACGAGGACAGGCGCGTGGGGCAGACGGGTGGACGGGGCAAGAAGAGGAAAGGACGCGGCGACCCGAGCTAAAATTTTCCCGCCTCTTGCGAGCACGCCGGTGTAACGAGCCCGCGTTGCTGCCACCCTTTCTCTCCAAGGCGGGAGCGGGACTGCGCAGGCTCAGCCTCTCGCAGCCCCGCCGACCTTTGATCCCGGCTGCGTCCGGTTGCTGAAGCTCTGGTTGGGCTCAACCCCCACAGTTTATGACCTTTGCACGTGTGCAAAAATGACAAGCTCAAGTGGGCTTGAGAAAAGCCCAGGAAAACTGGGAGACCCAGTAGCACCAGCCGCTAGAGAAACTAGAAATTGAGCACAGCTGGAGTACTAAGAGAACTCACCCCAAATTCACATAGTGCCCAGGATGGGTGTGCGCCTCACACTCATTTTTGTTCCCACTTGAGAAGGCTTCTTTCCCTAGAGAATGCTGCTTCTCCGAACTTAGTCAAGCCCAGGCATCAGTGAGGAAAGAGCGCAGCCTGGCTGCCTTGCCCTGACATTGCAGTGGTGCCAGCGGCAGAGCTCCTGTTTGTGACACCTTGGGAGTGGTGATAGTCGCCCTATGACAAGGTTGTGTGAGTACTAGTGGGTGGAGACAGTTCTGGAATTAGGCTCTTGAATGGAGAAAACAAGATCTGGGCCTCCCCCTTCTCCTCCCAGTCTAACCGCCACAATAATGCAGAGCTTATGTGTGCAAGACTCCGAAAATTATTTTCTTCAAAGTCAGAAGATGGTGGTGGATGAGGAAATTAGGGGTAAACACACACACACACACACACACACACACACAGAGAATTCACTGTGTCTTCCAGATAGGATTGACAGCTTTTAGTGATAGGATCAGAAGTCTAGGAATTCTGGTTCTTGGAGAAGCTCAACCACTGTACAAATGAACCTTATCAGTCAGGTTAGGCTAGGCTTTGGTAACAATGCGCCAGTTTTTTTCTTCC
Source organism: Lynx canadensis (assembly GCF_007474595.2). Taxonomy (NCBI): domain Eukaryota; kingdom Metazoa; phylum Chordata; class Mammalia; order Carnivora; family Felidae; genus Lynx; species Lynx canadensis. The sequence goes on from NC_044308.2 coordinate 71,791,593, forward strand.
CTTAAGTAAGCTCTGTGACCAGAGTGGGGCTTGAACCCACAACCCTGAGATTAAGAGTCACATGCTTTCCCTACTAAGCCAACCAGGCGCTCCCAAAATGCCCAAGTCTTAATGGCTTTCAACCACAAATGTTGGTCTCGCAGTACATGTCTAGAGTAGTCTGGCAGTGAGCTCTACTCTTTAGAAGTTACTCAAGGTACCCAAGCTGTTAGAGCACCACCATTTTGAGATCCTACCTAAATCCCCATGAGACTTAGAGTCCCCCACCCCCACCCGAGTGAAGTAAGCATGAGTTGTTCATGGGCTCTTAAATGCTTTTGCCTCAACAGGACATACACCACTTTGACTCACTTCATTGGCCAAAGCCAGTCATATAGCCACACCCAACTTGAAGAGGGCTAGAAGGGCAATCTTTTCAAATGTCTGGAAGAAGTGAAGCAGAAATATTTCATTAAAATGAAAAATGTTAAATCATTTGTGGTGATTCTTGAACAGCTTAGCAGCTGGAACTCATCCATTCCAGCAATTATGCCTATATCTACCTCTAATTTTTTTTTTTTTACATGAACCACTAAATGCAGTTCTTTTTTTTTTTTAAAAGATTTTATTTTATTTTTTAAGTAATCTCTACACCCAACATGGGGCTCGAACTCAGAGACCCCAGATCAAGAGTTGCATGCTCCACCCACTGAGCCAGCTTGGCACCCCTAAATGCAGTTCTTCATAGAAACTTTTCAAAAAAATAATAGGACTGGGAGCCCGGAACTTTAGATTCTGGTTTTGTTGTGTACATTTTGGAAAGTCAACCTTTTGGAACTACATTTTGCTTACATGGAGGATATAATCATAGTATTTATCGTCTCTGCCTTATTGGAATATCAAGGCTAAAATAAAATCACACATGGAAAAATACTTTGAAACTACAAGGCACTCCAGAGGCTGAAAATAAATTGCCTACAGGGTTATGGAGTAGCGTAAAGGAGTGAAAGAGATAGAGTATGAAGTGACAGGGATTGGTGGCAACTGTAGCAAACCAGAGAGCACACATTCTACTTCAAGATGTTCCCCTCTGGGGCGCCTGGGTGGCTCAGTGGGTTACGCAGAGGACTCTGTTTCAGCTCAGGTCAGGATCTCACAGCTCATGAGATGGAGCCCAGCTTCAGGCTCCACACTGTCAGCAGATTCTCTCACACCCTACCACCCCCCCCCCCGCCCCGTCTCTCTCTCTCTCTCTCTCTCTCTCTCTCTCTCTCTCTTTCTCTCTCTCTCTCTCTCTCTCTCAAAAATAAAAAAAGACGTTACCCTCAGTTACCCTTACTCCACTCTACCCAATTATTGCAAATGTGGGACTGTGGGCCTGGTACTGGCATAGTTCCAATTTTCCTATAAAAGTCAGAAATCCTAACTTGTTAAATGTGAGCTCTTCTGATTTTAAAATGTTGAGGGGCATCTGGGTGGCTTAGTCGGCTAAGCGTCCGACTTCAGCTCAGGTCATGATCTCACGGTCCGTGAGTTCAAGTCCTATATAGGACTCTGCTGACAGGTCAGAGCCTGAAGCCTGTTTCTAATTCTGTGTCTCCCTCTGTCTCTGCCCCTCCCCGTTCATGCTCTCTCTCTGTCTCTGTCTCTCTGCCTCTCTCAGAAATAAATAAACATTAAAAAAAATATTTTAGGGGTGCCCGGGTGGCTCAGTCAGTTAAATGTCTGACTTTGGCTCAGGTCACGATCTCACAGTTTGTGGGCTCGAGCCCCCTGTCGGACTCTGTGTTGACAGCCTGAAACATGCTTCAGATTCTGTGTTTCCTCTCTCTGCCCCTTCCCCGCTCACACTCTGTCTCTCGTGTGAGACATAAATAATATAATAAATAAATAAATAAATCGTTAAAAAAATTTTTTTAATTTTTTCAATGTTGAGAACAATATTTTTCTTTTTTTTATTTTTTTTAAATTTTTTTTTTTCAACGTTTATTTATTTTTGGGACAGAGAGAGACAGAGCATGAACGGGGGAGGGGCAGAGAGAGAGGGAGACACAGAATCGGAAACAGGCTCCAGGCTCCGAGCCATCAGCCCAGAGCCTGACGCGGGGCTCGAACTCACGGGCCGCGCGAGATCGTGACCTGGCTGAAGTCAGACGCTTAACCGACTGCGCCACCCAGGCGCCCCGAGAACAATATTTTTCTTTTCAAATTGAGGATCAGATTCAGCCTAGAGTCTTTCAATTTTAGTCTCCTTGTTATTCAAACATGTGATGGGAATTCAGGTTTTGGGTGTGCAATACACTTCTTGTAGGCCTTTGAGGTCTTTTCTGAAATTCAAGACTCTTGGAGAGACATTGTGTTCTTAACCTTTTTTTTTCTTTTTTTTTTTTTTTTTAAATCAATATCTCTCTACAGCATTAGTTCTCAGGGAGGGGGCATTTTGCCCACTAGGAGTTATTTGGCAATGTCTAGAGATATTTTTAGTTTTAACAACTGGTGTTGGGGGCAGGTGAGGGGTTAGAATGGAAGGAGCATTAGATGATTAGATGAGAAGTCAGAAGATCAGAGATTTAGTCTCAGTGTTACTAATGCCCCTTCCATATGCATTATCTTCTCCCAGCTGCGAATGAAGATGGTCTGAGACATCCTGTGATCTTCATTATTCTCCCCCACACTGCTTGTCTCCAGAGTCCTGGCTGCTGCGGGAAAGCATTCTGCTTTGCTACAATGCTTCCCAGCAATCACCCTTATCACTTTGGCAGCCTCTGTGAAAGTCACTCATATTTTACTTGAATTACTGCCTATTGGAACTTCACAGAAAGAAGTGACTGTGACAAGGTTCCTGCTGACGTCAGTTTTTCAAGGCCTTGACCCCTATCCCTTGCTTTAAGCACTGTAGAAATGACCGATTCACATGTGGCTTCATATGCAGCTGAATTCTGTGGTGATTGAGAAATTCTCCGTGTTGATGAATTTTGCCCTCATTTCTTTGAAATTCAGTCATTTTTTTCTGGCCTTGAATACAAGATTATAGACAACAGACGGTATCTCCCAAATCAAATATCTGCTTTTGCAAATGGTTTAGGGTTTCTGTGCTGGGCTGTGTCCTCTGCTGCCATCTCGTGGCCTCTTGGCTGCCCGGGTCGAGGTCTCACAAAGAGCCTTCCCGCAAGGTAATGGCGTGTGGCAGGGGCTCAGTTGGAGAAAGAACCTCTTCAAGCAGCGAGATGCTCCCCATATCCCTCCCCTGCAGCGGGTCCACCAGGGCCGAGGCACCGCGGCCTGGCGGGGAACCTGGACGCGGAGAGCAGGCGGGAGGCGCAGGGCCCTTCCGTGTTCTCCTCACCCCAGCAGGCCTCCGTGTCTGCTCTGCGGGGCTGGACTTGAGCCACCGTCAACTACCCAGGAGTAATGGGAGATCGCCTCGCCTGCCTGGTCGGATGAATGATCCGCAGCCTCTTGCCTCTACCATCCCAGGGCTGGGATGTTCTTAATCTCAGCGAGGAGAGATTACCCCGTTGGGTTTCTGGATTCCTTTTTCTTGGCTAGGCCCATTCGGTGTTGCTTTGTGTCCACGCTTCATCTTGGCTTGCCCAGCCCATGCTCCTCCAAGTTCGGTATTTGATTGACGGGTTTGAGCAGGACAGAGGCAGGGCGGTCAGTGTGAGGCAACGTTTCCTATAAACAAGACAGGATCTGTACCTGTACTGATCAGAGGCCCCTCTCTAGGGTACAGGGAATCTGGGCTACTTATGACTGAGCAGTGACTCTGCAAGAGGGGAAAGGCAGAAAACACTTTTAGTTGGTGCTATTTTTTTTTTCATTATAATACTGTATTAAAAACATTCCAGTTGTTAAAGCAAATGTGTAGAACTGCCCCTCATGTTAGCCCCTCCCGTATACTTTCTGTATGTTCACCTTTTTATGGAGAGCCCTGATTGTACCACAACCCCATTACCCCTAACCCTAGAAGGGGAGGAGGAAGAGGACACCCTTGGTGTTTATTTTAACCAGCTTTCCCCCAGTATACAAATTCAGGGGGAAGGGCCTCCTTGTATAATTTCTTAGGGCCTCACACTAGATGGCTTGCTACTAAGCCATCTGTGTGTAGTGCTTCTCTTGAAAATTCAGATGCTATTTACTTAATGGGAGTTGTCTTCCATTTCTTTTGTTTTTCCTTCTTTGTGTATATTTTTTCTGCCTTATTTCATTATTTTATACTCCATGTTATTTTTTATTCTACTTATCATCTGAATCTTCGGTTTATTTTCATTAGAAACTTTTCCTATATTCTGTCCAAAATTAATAAGTTCTCCTTGTTGATTCTTGGCTATTTTACCTTGCCTTTATAAAGTTTTCTTGTTTGGGGATGCCTGGGTGGCTCAGTCGGTTAAGCGTTTGACTTTGGCTTAGGTCATGATCTCATGGCTCATGAGTTCAAGCCCCTCATCAGGCTCTCTGCTGTCAGCACAGAGCCTGCTTTGGGTCGTGGGATTGAGCCTTGCGTTGGGCTCCACACTAAGTGTGGAGCCTGCTTGGGATTCTCTCTCACTCTCTGCCCCTCTCTCCTGCTCATGCTCTCTCTCTCTCTCAAAATAAATAAATAAACATTTATATATATATATATATATATATATATATATATATATATATCAACTGAATGATTAGAACAGATGACCTTTGGGGTGCATGGGTGGCTCAGACAATTAAGCGTCCAACTTCGGCTCAGGTTATGATCTCACAGTTCTTGAGTTCAAGCCCCGTGTCAGACTCTGTGCTGACAGCTCAGAGCCTGGATCCTGCTTCTATTCTGTGTCTCCCTCTCTCTCTGCCCCTCCCCCACTCATGCTCTGTCTCTATCTCTCTCTCTCTCTCTCTCTCTCAAAAATAAATAAACATGAAAAAAAAAAAAAGAACAGATGACCTCTAATTTATTTTACAACAGTAGGATTTGGTTTTTCATCAATGGTGATTTTTTTTTTTTTTTTTTAATGTTTATTTATTTTGGGGACAGAGAGAGACAGAGCATGAATGGGAGGGGCAGAGAGAGAGGGAGACACAGAATCGGAAGCAGGCTCCAGGCTCTGAGCCATCAGCCCAGAGCCTGACGCGGGGCTCGAACTCACGGACCGCGAGATCGTGACCTGGCTGAAGTCGGACGCTTAACCGACTGCGCCACCCAGGCGCCCCAATGGTGATGTTTTTAATTGACACATCCATCCTCTCTAATTTGAATGCCTGGCCCTGGGCAAAATTGTAAAGTAAGGTGTAAAAGATTCCTCTAGTCTCTAGAACAGAGTTTATCAACCCTGACTACTGACATTTGGACCAGATAGCTCTTTGTTGTGAAAGGCTGTCCTGGGGAATGTAGAATGCTTAGCAGCAGCCCTGACCTCTAACCACTAGATACCAATAGCACCCCTCCCCCCCTCCCCCAGTTGTGACAATTGAAACTGTCTCAGACATTGCCAGTGTCTCCTGGGGAGCAAAACAGCCTCCTCCTTGAAAACCAATGCCTTAGAGAGATATAAGATTTCAAGAACTTAATGTCTAACTTCACCCAGATTCTTATACTGAAAAAGAAGAGACGTACAAAGGCCTACAAGAGCCATATTGCACATCCCAAGCCTGAAATCCTACCCCCACTGTCCGCCTCTTATTCCTCCTCTGAATTTTCTGTCTTAACTGATATTTTCATTTGGTTACACAAGCTGCATGCTAAACTCTTCTCCCTCATTTCCTATGGCCAAATGCTCCCCATGTTCTATAGATTCTCCTCCTGCTCTTGAATCAGTTCTCTCCTTCACCACTGCCCCACCTTAAGCCCTCACTTCTTCACCTAGACCACAGGAAAAGCTTCATAAAGTTTCTATGCCTCCAGGCTTGTCCTTCTCCTATACATCTTCCATGTAACCACACAAATGTGACCACATGGCTTCCCTGCTTAAAAGCCCTTCAGTTGTCCCCATCACCTATAAAATCAAGTCCAAGTTTTTTTATTTTGTTATTTTTTTAGATGTTTATTTATTTATTTGGAGAGAGAGAGAGAGGGAGAGAGCAAACGGGGGAGGGGCAGAGAGAGAGGGAAACAGTGAATCCCAAGCAGTCTCCTCACTGTCAGCGCAAAGCCCCACTTGGGGCTCGATTCCACAAACTGTGAGATTGTGACCTGAGCTGAAATCAAGAGCGAGATGCTCAACCCACTGAGCCACCCAGATGCACCAAATTCAAGTTTTTAAAAATGATGCAGTGACCCCTATGACCTGGTCCCTGCCTGCCTTTCCAGTGCCATCTCCCACATCCTCTCCCTTCACTCTTCAGTGTCAGCAATCTGAGGAAGGTGGCATTGGCATGCAGCCTTAACATTTAAAAAAAAATTTTAATGTTTATGATAGACACTTCCACCCTATCTTTCACCCTCTTACTCTCACTCTTTATTTATTTTTAATTTTAATTTTTTTTAATTTTTATTTTTAGAGAGAGAGAGCATACACACAAATGGGAAGGGGACAGAGAGAGAGATAGGGAGAGAGATAATCCCAAGCAGGCTCCATGTTGTCAGCCCGGGACCTGACTCGGGGCTCAATCTCACAAACTGTGAGATCACGACCTGAGCCAAAATCAAGAGTCAGACACCTAACTGACTGAGCCACCCAGGTGCCCCTAGGCCTCTCACTATTTTCTTTTTGATTAGCCCAGGGATGATGATGATATGATGATGATGATGACAATGACAGTATTGACTCAGTGATGGGCTGGAGGGTGGGGGTCAGTGCTGTTTGTTGCAGACATTACTGAGAAGGCAAAACAATTAGAACACTAGTAGGGGGGGCTCCTGGCTAGCTCAGTCAGTAGAGCTGGCGACTCTTGATCCCAGGGTTCTGAGTTCAAGCCCCACATTGGGCATAGAGATTACTTAAATAAGAAATAAATAGAGAGCAGGGCCCATGGTTTATGAGCAGGCACCTTCATTTCATGCACGACCAAAGAGTGATTTAAAAATGGGTGATGTTGAGGGGCACCTGGGTGGCTCAGTCGGTTAAGCATCAGACCTCGGCTAAGGTCATGAGCTCACAGTTCGTGAGTTCAAGCCCAGAGTCTGAGCCTGACAGCTCAGAGGCTGGAGCCTGCTTCAGATTCTGTGTCTCCCTCTCTCTCTTCCCCTCTTCCACTCTCACTCTCTTTCTCTCCCCTCTCTCAAAAATAAATAAACGTTAAAAAAAAATTGGGTCACTTTGAGAAGGGCAAGATTTTTGTTCAGAAGTGTGCTCAGTGCTATACTGTGGAAAAGGGAGGCAAACACAAGACTGGGCCAAATCTCCATGGTTTATTTGGGCAAAAGACAGGTCAAGCCCCTGCATTTTCTTACACGGATGCCAACAAGAACAAAGGAGTCACCTGGGGAGAGGAGACACTGATAGAGTACTTGAAGAATCCCAGGAAGTATATTCTAGAACAAAAATGATCTTCGCTGGCATTAAGAAGGCAGGGGAAAGAGCAGACTTGATAGCTTATCTCAAAAAAGCTACTAAGGGGGCGCCTGGGTGGCGCAGTCGGTTAAGCGTCCGACTTCAACCAGGTCACGATCTCGCGGTCCGTGAGTTCGAGCCCTGCATCAGGCTCTGGGCTGATGGCTCAGAGCCTGGAGCCTGTTTCCGATTCTGTGTCTCCCTCTCTCTCTGCTCCTCCCCCGTTCATGCTCTGTCTCTCTCTGTCCCAAAAATAAATAAACGTTGAAAAAAAAAATTTAAAAAAAAGCTACTAAGGAGTAATATTTGGCGATTGCCTTATTTATTACAAAACAAAAATGTCTCATGACTTTTTTTTTTATGTGTACCATATTTAAATTGATCTCATACACCAGAATTCAGATTATGGACTATTTCTTTTGGACAGTCCTGATTTAAATAAGATTAGTTTGTGGTTAAATGAATATGATCAGCTTTTTAAACTTTGATAGTAATTCTGGTTCAGCAAGTGCTGTCCCCATTTTCCCCTTCGAAAAATAGATTGGAATTAATTAATAATGTTCAGCTTCTCACAGAGATGGTAAATTCCATGTTTAAACTTACAGGAGATTGGTTTTATATTTAGATTTATACAAATGTATATATTTAGATTTATATTTTTATATTTAGATTTATATAAAATAGATTTATATTATATTAATATATTTAAATACTAAGGAAATCCCTTCACTGTATCAGAACAGCAAGACTCAGCTGTGTTTCAAGTTGTTTGTTAGCCTGTTAAAGGCAAGGGCTGAAGATAAGCTGGCAATGTCCACTTTATCTTTTTAGTCTTAACTATGCCATTTAAAATGTTGCCTTTTGGTTAATGAAAGGCATTTTAGTGTGGTTAATGTATAACATTAAATCAAGAATATTAGCAATTCTCACATTTTATAGATGATCTGTAAGGTCAGATGCTTTTAAAATTCAGGTATAAGGTATAGCAGCAGGCTTGGCTTGTGAATTCTTTACGAAGTTATAATTTGGGGTTGTCTTCTAAACAGCTATTTAAAACACAACTGTGGAATTACCATATATATGTATGACTGGTAATGGCTATTGCCAACTCGTGGGTTAAAGTAGAGGAGATATGTCATCAACACAAATTTGTAAATTATGTGTTAAGGCTTAAGATAATTAAAAACAAAATCACAGATCATGGAAAAAATTAAATAAATAAATGAAAACACTAGTAGGAGGTGAAAGCCATATCATGAAAAAATAAGTCAGAACATCTGATTTGGGCACATATATTTCTTTTTTTTTTTTTAAGTTTATTTATTTATTTTGAGACAGAGAGAGAGCAAGCAGGGTGAGGGGCAGAGAGAGAGACTCCCAGGCAGGCTCTGCATTGTCAGCGCAGACCCCGATGTGGGATCTGAACCCATGAACCGTGAAATCATGACCTGAACCAAAGTCGGACACTCAACCGACTGAGCCATCCAGGCGCCCCCAGTGCATATATTTCTTTCTTACCTGCGTTATTCAAGCTGTTGTACCTAGTCCTAGCCCTACAACAGCCCTTCACAACAGCTACTGATCCTTAAAGACTCAGTTCCATACTCACCTACTTTGGGAAGCTTCCCTGACCTCTCCCACTAGCACCCAGACTATACTGTTCAATACTGCCTTAGTGCTCTATGCATAGTTCTATACTTACAACATTTTATTGTGAAGGGGATCAGAATATGCCACATCGGCATAAGGATTGTTTGGAGCTGAAGGCAAATAAGAAGCAGCAAACTCAGAAAGAACTCTCTGCCTTCCCCCATCTGCCTTAAAGTGGGATATAAAGTTCCCTTTGTGAAGGTCTTCCCCTCCCCTCTCCCTGAGCAGGAGGAGGAAAGACTAGCATTATCACTGCAGACGGAGTGCCACCACTGTGATGGGTCTGCACAAACAAACCTTACTAAAATAACCCTTATCTTCCATCAATTTCCCCCATATATTTGCTTTTCTACAATTTACCTCCCCTCGAAGCCCAAACCCCTTTCCTTTGTCTTGTCAATTATAATCTCAAACTTTTTTTTTAAAGTTCTATTTATTTACGTAATCTCTATATCCAACGTGCAGCTCGCACTCACAACCCCGAGTCCCATGCTTTTCCGACTGAGCCAGCCAGGATCCCCTAATTTCTGACTCTTTATTAAAATGGTATGTAATGGGGCGCCTGGGTGGCTCAGTCGGTTGAGCATCCGACTTCAGCTCAGGTCATGATCTCTTGGTCCATGAGTTCAAGCCCCGTGTCAGGCTCTGTGCTGACAGCTCAGAGCCTGGAGCCTGCTTTGGATTCTGTGTCTTCCTCTCTCTGTGACCCTCCCCCATTCATGCTCTGCCTCTCTCTGTCTCAAAAATAAACATTAAAAAAAATTTAAATGGTATGTAATGCTTTGTATCTAATCTCCTCTTTGGGTCTCCATCTCTTCTCTATGAAAGCCCTCTGTGCACATAAAAATTAAAATATTAACATAAAAATTTGTATGCCTTTTATCCTGTTAATTTGACTTATGTCAATCTAATTTGCAAACTCCAGCTACTAAACCTAAGAGGATAGAGAAGTTTTTTCTTCCCCTACAATTGAAAGTATCATTTATGTGTCCACCTTTGAAGTGAGAAACATTTTGTTTGTCCTTAAGACCTCAGAACTTAGCCAAGTGAATGACGTATAGGAGACATTCAATATTCACTGAATAAATAGACTAAGCCAGAAGGAACCTTAAAAGGCATTCTACTCAACATACAAGCTCCCGTGCGATATTCTGACTTATTCAGTCTGCTGAAACATTAACAATAATAATGCCATTGCAGAAAATCATTCAAATGTGGCAGCTGGTGCCACAACAAATTCGTGATCTCAAACTGCAACTAGATCTTAAAGGCTACACCATAATACTACTATTGGCAGCTGTCAGTTTCCACAGCTGCTACTTCAAGTTTTTCACTTTGTTCTCAATGGTTGCTGTAAAGTGCTTCTAGAAGAATAAACAAATGATCATGAAAAGAAGGAAGGAAGAGAGGAAAGGAAAGAGAAAGCTTCTAACAAAAAGTAACAAGGTGAGACCTGGTCTATCAGCTATTAATATATATTATAAAGATAAGGAGCACCTGGGTGGCTCAGTCGGTTGAGCGGCCGACTTCGGGTCAGGTCATGATCTCGCGGTCCGTGGGTTCAAGCCCCACATCAGGCTCTGTGCTGACAGTTCAGAGCCTGGAGCCTGTTTCAGATTCTGTGTCTCCCTCTCTCTGACCCTCCCCTGTTCATGCTCTGTCTCTCCCTGTCTCAAAAATAAAATAAAACATTAAAAAAAAAGATTAAAAACATTAAAACAGTGTGGTATTGGCGCCAGAATAGACAGATAGATGAATGGAACAGAATAGAGTAAAAAAAAAAAAAAAAAAAAAGAGCTCAAGTGGGTGTGCCTGGCTAGCTCAGTTGGTTGAGTATGAAACTCTTGATTTCAAGTCCCATGTTGGGTATAGAACTTACTTAAAAATATATATTTAAAAAGAGAGCTCAAGTATATACAGAGATTTAATATATTTTCGTGGCACTATTTCTCAACAGTCAGTTAATTACAAACTGATTTTTCTCAGGGCACCTGCCTGGCTCAGTCAGTGGAGCATGGGACTCTTGATCTCAGGGTTGTAAGTGCAAGCCCCGCACTGGGTGTAGAGATTACTTAAAAATAAAATCTTAAAAGAAATGATTTTTTTCAATAAATTATGTTGGAACAAATGAATACCCATTTGCAAATAAATTAAGTTATACTTCTATCATCGACTTTAAGCCAAAATAAACTCCAGATGATTAACCACTTAAATGAAAAAAATCAAAACCATAAAAATATGAGAAGAAATATAGGTATATATTTATATAATCTTGGCAGATGAGATCTTTCTTTTAAAAATTTTTAAAAGTTATTTACTTATTTTTGAGAGAAAGAGAGAGCATGAGCAGGGAAGGGGCAAAGAGAGAGGGAGACACAGAATCCCAAGCAGGCTCCTCACCATCAGCACAGAGGCCAACATGGGGCTCCATCTCATGAACTGTGAGATCATGACCTGAGCTGAAACCAAGAGTCAGACACTTAACTGACTGAGCCACCCAGGCACCTCCAAAAGGTAAAGTTTTAAAGGTAAATAACACCAAAGAATCTGGAAACTATTACACTGAAAATGGAAGAGAATATTCAGAAACAAGTAAGCACGTGCTTAGAAAGAAAAAAAAAATAAACCTCTTGCATAGCTAACTCACAGACTCAAAAATGTCATTATTGTGAGGGAGAAGTACCTTTCAGAAAGGCAAAGGCAAAAAGAACGAGGATGCAACCAAATCATATTCAGTGCTGCAGAGGAGAAATTGCTTTTGGAGCAATGTGTGACAGACAGCACCCGGGAATTTCAAAACAAGTCAGAGAAGCAGTTAGAAACCTGTGGTCAAACTGTGACCTCTGACTATAGCTGGCCACTGGGTTGCAGGACAGAAGGGCTGCAAATGTGGTCTGTGTTCATGAAAAGGCCTTTGGAAGGGGCCTGAGAAAATAACAGTTATGAGCAATTATGTAGCATTTATACTACTGCTACTACTAATGATACCTAATACCTTCATTTCTTTCTTTTTTTTTTTTTTTCAGAGAGAGAAAGCAAGAATGGGGGAGAGGGGCAGAAACAGAGACAGAGAAAGAGAAGCAGAGAAGTCTAAGCAGTTTCCACACTTAAGGCAGAGGGCAATGTGTGTCTCAATCCCACAATCCTGGGATCGTGACCTGAGCGGAAATCAAGAGTTGGTCACTCAACCGACTGAGCCACCCAGGTGCCCGACCTACATTTCTAATAATAATATTTACATGTACCTTTGTCATGCTTACTACGTGCTTGACACTGTCTTAAGCACTTACAGTGTTTTAACTCACCTGATTCTCATAACATCGCTAAGAAGCAGGCACTATTATCCCTATTTTACAGATAAGGAAAATGAAGCACAGGAAGGTCGAGTAGTGTCACACACTGATGTCACCAGCTGGTAAGTGAAAGAACCAATCACATCCAGCAGTCCTTACTCTAGAGTTCATGCACTTAACCACCATGTTATACCGCCTTGATGGTTAAAACATCCCTTCCAGCAGTCGTTCACTAAAAGTAGTCCTTTCAGGAAATCCTGGAGGTCAAAACTATTTTCATAATAACCCTAATATTTTTTTTCTCATTCTTTTATGAGTACCTAGAGTTTTCCAGAGGCTACAGGAAGTGCGATGACGTCATCCACTTTAATGGCCAATAGAATATGTGTTTGTAAAGTCTTGCATTTTTCTGGGATTTTCTAAGGCAAGTTCTTTGGGATCCTGACATCAAAATGTTTGAGAACCACTGCCTGACATAAGGTAAAGGGAACGTGGTTTCTGAAGGAATAATCACAGCCTCTTGCTGTAATTCATTCATTCACTCATTCACTCACTCCATTCATTCACTCACTCATTCATTCATTCATTCATTTGATAATTGTTGAGTACTACATTGCACATATTGTGCCAGGTGTGGAGATTACAGTGGGGGACAAGAGTAGCATGGTCCCTTGGCTCATGCATTTTAGTGCAATGGTCCTAAAACATCAGAATGCATGGAATCCATTGCTAAATTAATTAAAAGTGCAAATTCTGGGGGCGCCTGGATGGCTCAGTCGATTAAGCATCCAACTTCAGGTCAGGTCATGATCTCAGGTCAGGTCATGATCTCGGAGTTTGCGAGTTCGAGCCAGGCATCCGGCTCTGTGTTGCCAGCTCAGAGCCTGGAGCTTATTTAGGATTCTGTGTCTCCGGCTTTCTCTGCCCCTCCCCTGTTCATGTTCTGTCTCTCAAAAATAAATGTTAAAAAAAATTTTTTTTTAAGTGCAAATTCTGGGGCTTTACCCCAAGAGATACCAATTCAGTCTTTAGAAGTTAGGACTCAAGAATTTTCTTTTTTTTAAACTGTAAAGTTGATTCTGAAGTAAAATATCCACTAACCACATATTGAAAAACACTGGCTTAGTGGTTGTTTAGCCTGCAAAGAAAACTTGCAGAGATGAAAGTGATCACCATATATGAAGACCGGTGTGACTCCGGAAGTAGACTAATACCAGTGGTTCAAAGCTAATCTGGAGACAGGTTTTCATCTAATATTAGGTAGGAATGGTCAATCGGGGGAGGCAGAGTTCCCAGTCCACTGCAGGGTTGAGTTGGCTAGAGTGCCACACTGCTGACTAAGGATTCTCACATCCGGTGTGACTTTTTCTATATGGCCTCTAAGCATGAGAGAACTTTATGAGAACTGGAAGGGAGGGTTGATAAAAGACCTAACTGATTTGGTGCACTATTTCAGTCACTTATTTTCCCCAACAAATTACGTCAACTCAGATGATAATACAAATTACAAAGTGACCACTTAGACTAGAACAGACAATGAGGGTTGGCCAAAGTTCAAGGACCTTGAGGATGAGAGAATGAGGAAAAAGTTGGAGCAGATTCCCAGACCTTCCCTTGTTTCTCATGGGGCTGTGCCCAAAGTTCAGCGACCTCAACCGTAAGGGCCAGGAACAACAGAACTTTCTTCCATTTTGAAACTAGGGAGAGAACGTCAGGGCTCATCACCCTAACTAACACCTGAGTTCCAGGTTCATATAATCTATTCTATGCCCTAGAAATATAACCTAGTCACAAAATCCATAGGAAGCATTAGTTACTTCCAAGTGTCATTTTTTTTTATTTCCAATGTTTATTTATTTTTGAGAGAGAGAGAGAGAAAGAGCACAAGCATGAGGGGGGAGGGACAGAGAGAGGAGGACAAAGGATCCAAAGCTGGCTCTGTACTGACAGCAGTGAGCCCAATGCGGCACTCGAACTCACAAACCGTGAGATCATGACCTGAGCCGAAGTTGGACACTTAACCAACTGAGCCACCCAGTCACCCCTCGAGTGTCATTTCTTGCTGTGCAATTAGGCCTCCTGGAGATTTCAGTACAGCAAACCTAGCCATGACCTATATACTGTATGTGACCTAAATACATGAACATTAACCCTTGGAAGCAAGCGCTATTATCTCCATTTTACAGATAAACTATTATTAAAGTAACTTCATGACTCACTTCATATTTTATTGAGAAAATAGAAGAATCCAGTTGAAAACTACTTCCTCTTCCTCACCAAAGCTATCAAACTGCCTGGGCCTGTACTTGTCTGTCTTCTCTCCTTATACAATCTCAGGCCAATCCCCTCATCTGTGTATGGGACTCCAACCCCTTTTCCTTCCTCACTTGCTTTGCTCCTCTAATTATACCTTCTCTCTTCTACATCATCTTTTCTTCCTCTGTATAATTATTCCTATCAGCCTAGAAATATGTTATAGTATCTCCCCCCCTTTTTTTAAATAACTTTGTTTCTGTAGGGACATTGCCTCTTTTCTTTACTCTCCTATGTCAGTGTGAATTAGGATTAGTCTCATATAACAGGAAACCTAAATTGGGGTCATATATAAAATAAGGTTTGGGGCGCCTGGGTGACTTAGTTGGTTAAGTGTCTGACTCATGATTTCGGTCATGATCTCACAGTTTGTGGGATCGAGTCCCATGTCGGGCTCTGTGCTGACAGCACAGATCCTGCTTGGGATTCTCTCTCCCTCTCTCTTTGCCCCTCCCCTGTTCGCACATGCACTCTCTCTCTCTCTCTCTCTCTCAAAATAAATAAACATTTTTTTTTAAACGGTAAGTTTTGTGTTCCTTTATGTGATGGAGGCTCAGAGGTAGATAGTATGGTTCCATGTTGTCACTAGGGACCCAGGGGCCCTTTGTCTTCCTGCTCCGAGATCTTTAGCACAAAACTTCCATTCTCAAGTGCATATAACGACCCAACAGGGCTACAGTAGCGTCAGGCATTTTATCTGCATTCCAGGTAGGAAGAAAGAGAAAGTTGGAAGGAGGGAAAAAGGAAGTAAAGCCCGGGCTTTTCTCCACACAACCGTATGAAAATGCCTTTGTCAAGTTCACTAATTATTTCTATCTTTTCATATCTTATATTAAATTTTCTGGATCCTCCTTCTCTTCCCAATATCTAAATATCAGTTGCCTCAGGCTTCATTTCATGGCCATCTTCTTTATATATACGATTTCCCTAATGATTCCATCCAGTCCTATGACTTTAAATACTCTATTTGCTGCTGATCCCATAAGCTTGTAGCTCCAGATGTGATTCTGTGTAGAACCCCAGGCTCGTATATCATCTCTGTGTGGACGTCTAACAGGAATCTGGAGTGGAGCATGACCGAAGCAGAACTTCCAATTTCTACCCTTAGGAAAACGTTCTCCCTCGGTCTTTCCCACTTCAATTAAATGGCACTACCAATCACAGAGCTGTGCTAGCCAAAAACCCAGGAGTCATCCTTGGTTACCTTATTTTCTTCCTCTTCCTTATCCAATCCTTTAGAAAATTCTGTCTCCTTTATATCCAAAATATATTCCCAATCCAATAATCTCTTATTCCTCCAACATTCTTCCCCACACCATCATCACCTGGTTTATAATAATGACCTCCTAACTCTTTCCTTCCTTCCAGACTTGTTTCCACTAACAGTCAGGGTTAATAGTTACAAATATCAGAAACTAACTGGCTGAATTAAACAGAAAATGATATAACTTGAGGGGCACCTGAGTGGCTCAGTGAGATGAGTGACAATTTGAGCTCAGGTCATGATCTTTCAGTTCATGGGTTGGACCCCTGCATCAGGCTCAGTGCTATCAGCTCAGAGCCTGCTTCGGATCCTCTGTTCCCCTCTCTCCGTGGTCAACCCTGCTTGTGCTCTCTCTCTCTCTGTCAAAAATACAGTAAAACCTTGTTTTATGAGCATAATTCACTCAGGAAACATGTTTGTAATCCAAAGCACTTGTATATCAAAGCCAATTTCAAGAACCATTGGCTCAGTTGTGACCATGTGACGTTTGACATCACATACTACTTGTATTGCAAGACATTGCTCGTTTATCAAGTTAAAATTTATTAAAAATGTTTGCTCCTCTTGTGGAACACTCGGGGAACAAGTCACTTGCAATCCAAGGTTTTACTGTAAATAAAACATTAAAAGAAAGAAAGAAAGAAAGAATTTGAAGGACTAGAATAGTAGCAGGGAATTTGGAGGCAAAGTGGTGTGCAGCCCTGGTAGAATGGATAACAGAATAACAGATAAAATCATGGAGTATTGTGCAGTTCTTAGAGACAGCCCCATGAGTACCACCCTCAATGGTCTAGCATGTTGCTGTGAAGGGGCAGGAATGATTGTCTATCTCAAAACAACCCTGCAAAAAGACAAGAGAGAGCTTTTTTTTTTTTTTTTTTTTTTTTTAGCAAGCAAATATTTTAAAATTTATTATTGGACTATAGCTGACATACAGTGTTATATTCGTTCCAGGTGTGCAACATAATGATTCAACAAGTCTATACATTACTCTGTGCTCACCACAGTAAGTGCAGTCAACACACAACCTTATCACCGTATTATTGAGTATGTTTCCTCTGCTGTACTTTTTTTTTCCTCTCTGTGACTTATTTTATTTTATGTTTTAAAGTTTATTTATTTATTTTGAGAGAGAGAATGTGTGGGAGGGGCAGAGAGAGAAGGAGAAAGAGAGAGAATCCCAAGCAGGACTTGGTGCAAAACTCATACTCACAAACCGTGAGCTCCTGACCTGAGCTGAAGTCAAGAGTCGGACACTTAACAGACTGAGCCACCCAGGTGCCCCATGACTTATTTTATTTTCTAACAGAAAGTTTGTACCAGAGAGCAGACTTTAGGAGACTTTTCTCCACCTAATCTCTCACTGCTTCCCAGAGCATAGCCTGCTGACTCTATTACTCTCTTCCCCCTCATCTTCTCCCATCTCTTTGCACACATTCCAGTTCAAGACACTGTGACTTCCCCAGCAGTGTCTCATAGAGGGTGTAGTTATGGTGGTTCGTTCCTGGATCCTGTGCTTTCCTCTTTATATTTTCTTCAGGATTGATTTTAGAGGAAAGAGCCAGGAACCTGAGCTAATTTGCCATCTGAGTAGTTACTAGTGTGCTCTGGCTCCCGTAGTTATTGGAGGAGGTTACTACATTGTTATTGAAAGGAGGGATTGGCATAGAGATATTTTTAACCTCCAAACTGCGCAACTTATAGAAGTCTGATTTACTGTCATCGATGCAATAATTAGCACCCTGGGAAGGGATCTGGAATGCATTGTTGATTAAGATTCATCTTAATTAACTCAACAAATACTTGGGTGGTTAAGCCAGACATGGTGTTATGTACTAGAAATAAAAGTGAAAAGAAATTGTCACTACATTCTAGTAGAGAATAAACATTATTTTATTATAATTATAATATCGTAAATGATGATAATCACATCCCTTAATAGAGATATGTACAAGGTTATTGAGAGTATAGGGTCCTTGGCAAAAGGAGCCTTCACAGAAAGGTGACATTTGAGTAAAGAACTTGAAGAATGTGTAGGATTTTCCCAAGAAAACAAAGGGAAGGAAAATATTACAGGCAAAGAGCACAAGTATGAGGCCAAGAAAAAAGGTTTGAGGAAGCATGGTGTACTCTGGGATATTCAAATAGGTCATATTTCTAGAGCATAAACTGTGAATGGAAACAGGCACTGTAATTCATTGCTGATGGGTATATACATTAGTTCTTCAAGGGGTACCTGAGTGGCTCAGCTGGTTAAGCATTCGACTCTTGGTTTCAGCTCAGGTCGTGATCTCACAGTTCATGGGATGGAGCCCTGTGTCGGGCTCTGTGCTGACACTGTACAGCCTGCTTGGGATTCTCTTTCTCCTTCTCTCTCTGCTCCTCTCTCACTCATGTGCACATGCACTCCCTCTCAAAATAAACTTAAAAAAATTAAAAAAACAATAAATAAATTGGTTCTTCAACTTTTTAGGAAGGCCATTTGGCAATAACTACCAAAACTTAAAGTGTGTATACTTTTTGGTCAGGAACTGCATATCTCCCAGCATTGTTTGTAATGGCAAAAGATTTGCAACAACCTAAATATCCATGAAAGAGGGAGCTGGTAAAATAAATGATGGGATATCCAAACAATGAAATTATAAAAAAGAACAAGAGATCTATAATGACTAATATGGACTAGGTTTTATTTTAATTATTTATTTTTAATTTAATTTATTTTTTAAATTTACATCCAAGTTAGTTAGCATATAGTGCAACAGTGATTTCAGGAGTATATTCCTTAATGCCCCTTACCCATTTAGCCCATCCCCCCCGCCACAACCCCTCCAGTAACCCTCAGTTTGTTCTCCATATTTAGGAGTCTCTTCTGTTTTGTCCCCATTTCTGTTTTTATATTATTTATATTTCCCTTCCTTTATGTTCATCTGTTTTGTATCTTAAAGTCCTCATATGAGTGAAGTCATATGATATTTGTCTTTCTCTGACTGACTAATTTTGCTTACATAATACCCTCTAGTTCCATCCACATAGTTGCAAACGGGAAGATTTCATTCTTTTTGATTGCCGAGTAATACTCCATTGTGTGTGTGTGTGTGTGTGTGTGTGTGTGTGTGTGTGTATATATATATATATATATATATATATATATACCACTTCTTCCTTATCCATTCTTCAGTCAATGGACATTTGGGCTCTTTCCATACTTTGGCTATTGTTGATAGTGCTGCTATAAACACTGGGGTGCATGTGCCCCTTTGAAACAGCATATCTGTATCCCTTGGATAAATACCACATAGTGCAATTGCTGAGTCGTAGGGTATTTCTATTTTTAGTATTTTGGGGAAACTTCATATTGTTTTCCAGAGTGGCTGCACCAGTTTGGATTCCCACCAGCAGTGCAGAAGAGATCCTCTTTCTCCACATCCTTACCAACATCTGTTGTTGCCTGGGTTGTTAATGTTAGCCATTCTGACTGGTGTGAGGTGATATCTCATTGTGGTTTTAATTTGTATTTTCCTGATGATGAGTGATGTTGAGCATTTTTTCATGTGTTGGTTGGCCATCTGGATGTCTTCTTTGGAGAAGTGTCTATACATGTCTTTTGCCCATTTCTTCACTGGATTATTTGTTTTTTGGGTGTTGAGTTTGAAAAGTTCTTTATAGATTTTAGATATGAATCCTTTATGCAATATGTCATTTGCAAATATCTTCTCCCATTCCATTGGTTGCCTTTTAGTTTTGCTGATTGTTTCCTTTGCTGTGCAAAAGTTTTTATTTTGAAGAGGTCTCAATAGTTCACTTTTGCTTTTGTTTCCCTTGCCTCTGGAGTTTTGTTGAGTAAGAAGTTGCTGTGGCCGAGGTGATGGAGGTTCTTGCCTGCTTTCTCCAAGGATTTTGATGGCTTCCTGTCTTACATTTAGGTCTTTCGTCCATTTTGAGTTTATTTTTGTGTATGGTGTAAGAAACTGGTCCAGGTTCATTCTTCTGCATGTCACTGTCCAGTTTTCTGAGCACCAGTTGCTGAAGAGACTGTCTTTATTGGATATTCTTTCTTGCTTTGTCAACAATTGGTTGGCCATATGTTTGTGGGTCCATTTCTGGGTTCTCTATTCTGTTCCATTGGTCTGAGTGTCTGTTTTTGTGCCAGTACCATACTGTCTTGATGATTACAGCTTTGTAATACATCTTGAAGTCCGGGATTGTGATGCCTCCTGCTTTGGTTTTCTTTTTCAAGATTACATGGGCTATTGGGGGTCTTTTCTGGTTCCATACAAATTTTAGTATTGTTTGTTCTAGCTCTGTGAAAAATGCTGTTGTTATTTTGATAGGGATTACATTGAATATGTAGATTGCTTTGGGTAGTATTGACATTTTAAGAATATTTGTTCTTCCTATCTAGGAGCATGAAGTATTTTTTCATTTTTTTGTGTCTTCAATTTCTTTCATAAGCTTTCTATAGTTTTCGGTGTATAGATTTTTCACCTCTATGGTTAGATTTATTCCTAGGTATTCTATGGTTTTTGGTGCAACTGTAAATGAGATTGATTCCTTGATTTCTCTTTCTGTTGTTTCATTGTTGGTGTATAGGAATGCAACCGATTTCTGTGCATTGATTTTATATCCTGCAACTTCGCTGAATCCATGGATCAATTCTAGTAGCTTTTTGGTGGAATCATTTGGGATTTCCATATAGAGTAACATGTCATCTGCGAACAGTGAAAATTTGACCTCCTCCTGGCCTATTTGGATGCCTTTTATTTCTTTGTGTTGTCTGTTGAGGCTAAGACTTCCAGTACTATGTTGAATAACAGTGGCGAGAGTGGACATCCCTGTCTTGTTCCTGACCTTGGGGGGAAAGCTCTCCGTTTTTCCCCATTGAGGATGATATTAGCGTTGGGTCTTTCATATATGGCTTTTATGATCTTGAAGTATGATCCTTCTATCCCTAGTTTCTTGAGGGTTTTTATCAAGAAAAGATAATGTGTTCGTGAAATGCTTTCTCTGCATCTATTGAGAGGATCATGTGGTTCTTGTCCTTTCTTTTATTGATGTGATGAATCACATTGATTGTTTTGCAGATATTGAACCAGCCCTGCATACTAGGTATAAATCCCACTTGGTCGTGGTGAATTATTATTTTAATGTGTTGTTGGATCCGGTTGGCTAGTATCTTGTTGAGGATTTTGCGTCCATGTTCATCAAGGAAATTGGTCTATAGTTCTCCTTTTTAGTGTGGTCTTTGTCTAGTTATGGAATCAAGGTAATGCTAGCTTCATAGGAAGAGTTTGGAAGTTTTCCTTCCATTTCTATTTTTTGGAAGTGCTTCAAGAGAATATATGTTAACTCTTCCTTAAATGTTTGGTAGAATTCCCCTGGAAAGCCATCTGGCCCTGGAGAATCTTTTTGGGAGATTTTTGATTCCCAGTTCGATTTCTTTACTGGTTATGGGTCTGTTCAAATTTTCTATTTCTTCCTGTTTCAGGTTTGGTAGTTTATATATGTCTAGGAATTTGTCCATTTCTTCCAGATTGCTCATTTTATTGGGCATATAATTGCTCATAATATTCTCTTATTATTGTTTTTATTTCTGCTGTGTAGGTTGTGATCTTTCCTCTTTCATTCTTGATTTTATTTATTTGGGTCCTTTCCTTTTTCTTTTTGGTCAAACTGGCTAGTGGTTTATCAATTTTGTTGATTCTTTCAAAGAATCAGCTTTTGGTTTCATTGATCTGTGCTACTGGGTTTTTTGTTTTGTTTTGTTTTGATTTCTGCTCTAATCTTTATTATTTCCCGTTTTCTGCTGATTTGGGGTTTACTTGCTGTTCTTTTTCCAACTCTTTAAGGTGTAAGGTTAGGTTGTGTATCTGAGACTTTTCTTCCTTCTTTAGGAAGGCCTGGATTGCTATATGCTTCCCTCTTATGACTACCTTTGGTGTATTTCAAAGGTTTTGGGCTGTGGTGTTATCATTTTCATTGGCTTCCATGTACTTTTTAATTTCCCCTTTAACTTCTTGGTTAGCCCATTCATTCTTTAGTAGAATGTTCTTTAGTCTCCAAGTATTTGTTAAATTTCCAAATTTTTTCTTGTGGTTGATCTTGAGTTTCATAGTGTTGTGGTCTGAAAATATGCACAGTATGATCTCAATCTTTTTGTATTTGTTGAAGGCTAATTTGTGTCCCAGTATGTGATCTACTCTGGAGAATGTACCATGTGCACTGGAGAAGAATGTGTGTTCCACTGCTTTAGGATGAAATGTTCTGAATATATCTGTTAAGTCCATCTGGTCCAGTGTGTCATTCAAAGTCATTGTTTCCTTGTTGATTTTCTGTTTAGATGGTCTGCCCATTGTTGTAAGTGGGGTGTTGAAGTTCCCTACTGTTATGGTATTATCAATGAGTTTCTTTATGTTAGTGATTAATTGATTTATATATTTGGGTGTTTCACATTTGGAGCATAAATGTTTACAATTGTTAGATCTTCTTGGTGGATAGACCCCTTGATTATGATATAATGCCCTTCTTCATCTCTTGTTACAGTATTTATTTTAAAGTCTAGATTGACTGATATACGTATGGCTACTCTGGCTTTCTTTTGTCGACCATTAGCATCATAAATGCTTCTCCACCCCCTTACTTTCAATCTGAAGGTGACTTTAGGTCTAAAGTTGGTCTCTTGTAAACAGTGTATAGTTGGGTCTTGTTTTCTTATCCATTCTGTTAACCTATGTCTTTTGATTGGAGCATTTAGTCCATTGACATTTAGAGTGAGTACTGAAAGATATGAATTTTTTGCCATAATGTTTCTTGTAGAGTTGGAGTTCCTCAGGATTTTCTCTGGTCCTTTCTAGTCTTTGTTTCTTTTGGTCTTTTTTTTTCTTTTTCTTTTCTCCCCTCAGAGATTTCCCCTTAAAATTTCTTGCAGGGCTGGTTTAGTGGTCACAAACTCCTTTAATTTTTGTTTGTCTGGGAAACTTTTAATCTCTCCTTCTATTTTGAATGGCAGCCTTACTGGATAAAGAATTCTTGGTTGCATATTTTTCTGAGTCAGCACATTGAATATATCCTGCCACTCCTTTCTGGCCTGCCAAGTTTCTGTGGATAGGTCTGCTGCAAACTTGATCTGTCTTCCCTTGTAGGTTAAGGACTTTCTTTCTCTTGCTGCTTTCATGATTCTCTCCTTGCCTGAGTATTTTGTGAATTTGACTATGATATGCCTTGTTGATGGTTGATTTTTGTTGAATCTGATGGGAGTCCTATGTGCTTCCTGGATTTTGATGTCTGTGTCTTTCCCCAGGTTAGGAAAGTTTTCCACTATGATTTGCTCACATAACCCTTCTACCCTTTTTCCTTCTCTTCATCTACTGGGACCCCCTATAATTCTGATATTGTTCCTTTTTAATGAGTCACTGATTTCTCTGATTCTTAAATCATGCTCTTTTGCCTTAGTCCTCCTCTTTTTTATCTGCTTCATTATTCTCTGTAACTTTGTCGTCTATATTGCTGATTCTCTGCTCTGCCTCATCCATCCTTGCCGCCGCAGCATCCATCTGTGATTGCAGCTTAGTTATAGCATTTTTTATTTCATCCTGACTAGCTTTTACTTCTTTTATCTCCTCAGAAGGGGATTCTAATCTATTTTCGATCCCAGCTCATATTCTTATTATCATGATTCTAAATTTTGTTCAGACATCTTGCTTGTATCTGTGTTGATTAAGTCCCTGGCTGTTGTTTCTTCCTGCTCTTTCTTTTGGGGTGAATTCCTTCATTTCATCATTTTGAAGGAAGAAAAGGAATTAATAAGGTAAAAAATTAACATTAAAAAATTAGAAACAACACACACACACACACATATACACACACACACACAAATCAAATAAAATGATTCTAGATCCTAGGTGTGTTTTGATTTGGGTGTTGAAAGGAGCTTGATAGATTAAAGAAAAAGGAATTTAAAAAAAGGAAAACTTTTGAAAATTTGAAAAAAGGAATACAAAGGAATAGAATAAAATGAAGTGATGGAAGTAAAATAGAATTTGAAAAATTTACAGAAAAAGTAAAAACTATAGTAGAAAAAATTTAAAGAAAAATATAAAAAAATTTTTTAAAAATGTTTACTTATTTTTGAGAGAGAGAGAGAGAGACAGAGCATGAGCGAGGGAGGGGCAGGGAGAGAGGGAGACACAGAATCCAAAGCAGGCTCCAGGCTCCAAGCTGTCAGCACAGAGCCTGACGTGGGGCTTGAACTTACAAACCGTGAGATTGTGACCTGAGCCAAAGTCAGACGCTCAACCGACTGAGCCACCCCGGTGCCCCTAAGGAAAAATATTTTTAATAAAAATCAAAAACAGAAATAAATATTTTCTCTTTCTGCATTAAAGAAAAAGAAAAGAAATGAAAAAGAAAAAAAAACAAAAATTGAATAGACAGACCAGTGAACAGACTTAAATATGATTATTGAAATTACATTGTTTTCCCCTAGAAGTCAAACTATGAAGCACTTTATAGTCCGTAAATGAAGCAGGCGGAGAGACGTGTTCCGAAGAGAGGTTGGCCCAGTTGGGTTGGGCTTAGTGTAACGGCTCCATTCTCCACTAGATGGCGCTGCTTAGCTTACTGGGGCGGATTGTTGCGGTGCTTGTAGGTGCGTATGCGCATGCGCGGGAGTGGTCAAAATGGCGTCACGCAACTACTCAGTCTCTAGTATTTGAACTCCGTTCTCCCCGACCAGCAATCGCACACCTGTCCTTTGTCTCCGGCTTTCGTCCACTCCCCGCTTTTACACTGTACATGACCAAGCCGTCAGGTTGCTAGGCAGCACCTCCCTCCTGAGTTTTATCTCAGATGCGGCTGTGTTTCCCGACCCCTCACTTCTGAGGGACTGCGGTTTTGATCCGTTCTGCCCCTCTGTAGGAGGGTGTCAACGAGCAATGGCCAGTGCCGGCTGCACCCAGGATCATTTATGGGACTGTGCTGCTGCTGATGCCCAGAGACTGAGGCTGGGCTCCAGCCCGCCCCAGAAAAAGTTCACGTGATCGTGTAGCAGCAGCATTTCAGGGATTATGGAAAATCACAACACGCATCTGGCACCAGGCTTCACCGCCAACGACCTTGTTCCAGCACCGGTGAATGTGGTTGTTCTCCCAGGCCCGCTGGGGCCTTTTCCTGTGAGGGGCCACACATCTACCAGATGTCCTCCCAGCAGGGGAACCGCCTCTCCCCACGTGGCCTGAAGACCATTGGACTTCACTCTGCTCCTGGGGATTCGCCCTTCCCACCAGCGCACCACCAGGTATTGAGCTGTGGAGTTTCAGGCTCTGCACTCCCCGTTTATAGAGTCTTAATGGAACTTAAACCCTCTCCTTTTTCCTTTCTCCCTTTTCGGTCCCTGCGGCTGTTTCCACTTTTCCATTTTCTCTCCAGCTGATTTTGAGGGAGGTGATTTTCCTGTAATCTCCCTGGCGTCTCCATCCTCGATCTGCATGCAAAAACAGCTCCCTGCCCCTGCAGCTTCTCTCCATTTCACCTCTCTACGCCTCATACCTGCTGATTTCTGTGATTCAGGTTGTGCAGATTGTTGTGTTAATCCTCAAATCAGTTTTCTAGGTGTTCAGGATGGTTTAGTGTTGATCTGGGTGTATTTCATGGACGCAGGACACACACACACACACACACACACACACACACAAAACTTCCATGCTGTTCTGCCATCTGGGCTCTGGACTAGGTTTTAAAACAGATACATTGTTAAGGGAACCTGGGTGGCTGAGTTGGTTAAGCATTCGACTTAGGCTCAGGTCATAATCTCATGGTTCATGAGTTCAAGCCTCACATCAGGCTCTGCTGACAACTTGGATTCTAGAGCCTGCTTCACATTCTATGTCTCCTGCTCTCTCTGCCCCTCCCCCACTTGTGCTCTGTCTGTCTCTCTCTAAAATAAATAAGCATTTAAAACAATCCATACATGTTGTTAAATGAAAAAATCTGGATGCTGAGCACCAGCTATACAATATTATCATTTTTGAGTGTGTGTTGGGGGTGTGATTTCCCAGAGATGCATAGAATATTTCTGGATGGGTTTGTAAGAAACAGGTAAGAGGAGCTGCCCCCTGCTTCTCCCCACTGCCCCCAGAATAGGCTCTGAGGCTGACAGCATGGAGCCTGCTTGGGATTCTCTCTTTGCCCCTCCCATGCTTATGCTCTCTTTTTCTTGAAGTAAATAAACTTTAAAAAATACTAGATATAAATACATAGATAAGCAAAGATATGAGGTCTCTGGATAGGGAGAAATTATGAACAAAGTCATAAAGCATTAATAAAAGACACTAAAGAAACCTAATAAGTACAAGGATAAAGCATGTTCATAAAAAAAATTCAGTATCCTAAAGATGTGAATTCTCCCAAACAAATCTATACATTTGGTACAACTGAAATTGGTACAATCTATACATTTGGGGCTCCTGGGTGGCTAAGTCGGTTAAGTGTCTGACTTCAACTTAGGTCATGATGTCACAGCTCATGGGTTTGAGCCCTGCGTGGGGCTCTGTGCTGACAGCTTGGAGCCTGGAGCCTGCTTCAGATTCTGTGTCTCCCTCTCTCTCTGCCCCTCCCCCACTCACATTCTGTCTCTGTCTCTCAAAACTAAAACATTAAAAAAAAAGTCAGTTTTTACAAAGAGGAGATGGTAAAGGAGGGGAGGAGTCAAAGTCTTCAACTTAGTTAAGGAGAGACTTTATTATGAGGAATATAAACATCAGTTTCTAATAATAAAGTACTCACACACGGAAATATGAGTGAAGCATCTGAACAAAGTCATGACTAAGTCTTGCCAATGGTCCAATTATGCAACAAGCTGACACCCTCAGCTGTGTTTAGTCTCTATGATATCAACAATTCTTTGTGTGGAAAGTAGATGCAGAAGCACCGGCTGACCAGAGTGTATGCCGGTCATTCATAGCAGGGAGTGAGCAAATGTGCACAGGTTGGCACCACAACTGCCGACTGGTAAAGTTCCCTTGACTTGCTTGCTTGCTTGTTTTTTTTTTTTTTGTTTTTTTTGTTTTTTTTTTTTGAGAGAGAGAGAGAGAGAGAGAGAGCGCGCGCACAGGTGAGTGAGTGGCAGAGAGAGGGAATCCCACAAGAGGCAGAGAGAGAAAGAGAAAGAGAAGTGGGGCTCACCAGAAGCAGGGTGCTTGATGTGGAACCTGGACTCACAAACCATGAGATCATGACCTGAGCCAAAGTCAGATGCTTATTGGCTGAGCCACCTAGACTCCCTCCCTTGGCTTTCTAAAGGTATGTGGGAAAGAGAGAAAGAGACAGAGAGGGAGGGAGGAAGGAAGGAAGGGGGGAAGGAAGGAAGGAAGGAAGGAAGGAAGGAAGGAAGGAAGGAAGGAAAGAAAGAAAGAAGGAAGGAAGGAAAGAAGGAAGGATGTGGTAATGAGTTGAGAAGATCATTCCATTATTTTCCTGCCCCAAACATTTCTTAAAGCTTCCTTCACATCTTTGTTTCTCAAAGAATAAATAAGGGGGTTCAACATTGGGATTACCACTGTGTAGATCACGGCCACCATGCGGTCTTGAGTCAAGGAGTAGCTGGACCTGGGGCGCAGGTACATAAAAAGTGTTGTGCCATAGAAGAGGCACACAGCAGTGAGGTGGGAAGCACAGGTGGAAAAGGCCTTGAACCTGTCCTGGGCTGAGTTCATTCTCAGGATGGTGATGAGGATTAGGAGGTAGGAGACCAAGATGGTGAGGGTGCAGCTCAAAAGGTTGAAACCAGCAAAAATGAAAAGCAAGATCTCACACAGCGAGGTGTCCACACAAGACAGAGACAAGATAGGTGGTCCATCACAGAAGAAGTGAGTGACCACATGGGCACCACAGAACTTCAGACTAAAGATACAGCTTGTGTGGATAAGAGAATTGAGAAATCCTGCACCGTAGGAGCCCACAATGAGAGACAGGCAGATCTCAGAAGACATAGTGAGTGGGTAGAGTAGGGGGTTACAAATAGCAGCATAGCGGTCATAGGCCATGGCAGCAATGACATAGCACTCACTGGTGGCGAAACCTGCGTAGAAGAACATCTGAGCCATGCAGCCAAAATAGGAAATCACCTTCCTCTTGGCCAAGAAGTTCACCAGGGTCTGAGGGACAACCGTGGAGGAGTAGCAGAAGTCCAAGAAGGAGAGGCTCTTCAGGAGAGAGTACATAGGTGTATGCAGAGGGGTGCTCACGTGAATCAGAAGGAACATGATCAGATTTCCCAGCAGAGTGATGGTGTACATGCCCAGGAATACCGTGAAGAGCAACCTTTGGAGTTGGGGGTCCCTGGTGAGGCCCAAGAGCTCAAACTCAATCTCTTGGCTCAGGTTTGCCCCTTCCATATTTCTCCAGTGCTCTGGTGTGTAAAGAGGGGACTACCAGAGATGATGTGGAACCCTCAGGGGCTCTCACTGGATTTAGTTCTGCTTTGGCTAAGGACAGCCTTCTGAAGACTGGTCTCGCTGAAAAAGTCCTTTGTAGCTGGAACTCGGTCATAGAGAGGGTCTTCTCTACTTGGTTGATTGGATAGTCTGTAAGCATTACTAGAGCAGCAATGAAAAATAGAAAAGCAACATATGCCATTTGGTCTCTCAGTGACCTTAAGAAGTTCTCAATAATGAAGCAGTTACTTACCAAATATTTGTTGACAGTCTTCCATATGCTTAGCTCTGTGTTCTTCTTGTCAGCAATACAAAAGTGTCTGACTTTAGGGAGCTTATATTCTAGAGATAGTATATTTTGTGTTAAAGCACTCAGGCTCTGGCATCAGACTGCCAAGTTTCCATGCTGGGACCTCACCACTAACTAGCTGTGTAATCTTGGGAATGTTACTTAACCTCTCTGATTTCAGTTTTCTCATCTGTAAAATAGGGATAATGGCACTAATCTTAAAAGACTGTTGAAAGAATCCAATGAACTAATCCATGCAAAGGCACTTGAACAAAGCCTGGCAGGCTAAGAAAGTTCAAAGAATGTTAGCTTTGATTATTCTCACAAGAGAGACAGACCTAGCACATAACTAAATATGATAAATAAAATGAAACAATGACAAAATTTGGCAAGCAACCCACCACCAAACAATACAAGACAGAGACACTTGTAATAAGCAGGAGTGACTGAACAGGCCTTCAGAGGATCCTGAATATTCTAGGGGAGTTAGGGGTGATTTCTTGGCTCAGCTATAAAATTGCCTCTGTGAACTTGGCACAAGCCAAACCCTACTGTGAGTTCTCACAGTGATGAGGGTTGGGGATGTGGAGACATGGGGATGATGTAGGGCTCTGAAGAGCAAACTGAGACTTTGCTCTTGGGGGCGTCCTTTACAAAGTCACCAGTCATTGCCAGGAAACAGGTTCATCCTGGACTCAGAAGCCATTGGAGCCAGAGGGGAAGGAACAGCTCTGTAAAGCTCTGTAAATAAAATGCCTTTCCTACTCAGAGAATGAACGAGGCCATGGGTGCACTACCTAAATAAACACCATACTATTTTCCCCTCCATTGGCTGCTCTGCCACCATGTTCCTGAATTACCTTTGGGTTCTGGAGTCAGTTAAGTCAGTTAAGAGCTCCATGGTCTTAGGTGAGGACACTCAGCTGTGAAGACTTTGAAGCCAGATGTAATTGGGTAAGACAGAAAAGTGCGTAAGTGAGCCCCCTCCTCCTGCCCTGAGGAGTGTATGTGAATGACACCATGGAAGATACTGGGAGGATTTGGGAGAGGAGAGCTGAATTCAGCAGGCAAAGATTCTAGTTTATCCCACTAGCAAAGTTCCCAGAATCATCAAACTACCAGGGCAGGAGAAGATTCTAAACATATAAACAACTAACTTTGACTGTCAAGTAGGTAATGAAGGCACTGTGGCCATTGATAGAGTACTGTGAATGGTGACAAGAAAGCATTGTAATGCCCAAAGAGGTCACACACTCTACTAAAGCTGAGATGCTCAAAATATAAGAGCGCAAATTTGAACACAGAGCATTGGTAACTTCTTTTAAAGCACATGGAGCATAACTCCATGATAGATTTGATGTCACTGAGGTGTAACATTCAGCCATTCTTAACCCAATAGCTGCTAGTTTGTAATACACCCCATTATTTCAGGAATGTGCGCAGCCCTAGATTTGGGTTGCAAATGTCACTGGCTCCATTGGTTTCAAAAGCCAACCCAGCTTCAAGGCAAATTACAAGGACTTCAGAGAAGTGACTAAAAATCTCAGGATGGAATAACTTACAGGAACTTCAAGGAAGTTGAGAGGTGGTTGTTAAGAGTGAAATAGGACTTCTTGAGATCCAGCTTTGCATCTTTCCTCAATAGACTGTTTCAGTGTGGGTAACTAGTCAAGTATCTCTGATTCTGTGATTAAAAGGATGGACAAAAGCTAAGTCAAGTAGGAATGTGACCAATTATCAGGAGAGCATAGATGAGGTTCAGAGGTGGGATGGGATGGGGTAGGGTGGTAGGTAATACAAGGGATAGCTGATCAGAGGCTCCAGGTTTATTACTCGCTTTAAGTCCACTCTCTCTCTTCCCCTCTGCTTTCCCCTCTTATCTCTCTTCTCCACTCTGCACTAAATTCAAAATTATTCTGAACATAGAGAGTACACCAAGCGAGGGATTGTGAAGAAATTGACATCTCTGACAGTTTTTCAAAGGATGCTGGAATAGCCTCTATTTCTGTTGGCTACAGTTTGTACCTGTGAATGAAAACTAGGAAGAAAACTTAAGGGTGGTCTTATCATATGGAAATAGGCTGGGGAGGGGAGTGTCTAGGAGTGAGAACCAATACCTTGGGCCTGTAGGTGAGGGAGGAGTAGGCAAGAGGCTTTATTTACTCTTGCCTCTTTGCCCTCCTCCCTGGGATAGCAGAGCAGGAGCACAGATAGAGAAAAGGCTGCTAAAGGAAGCAGCTAGTGCGTCTCTTTGAGCAATGATGACCCCAAACAGTGGTTCTTAAA
This sequence comes from Lynx canadensis, assembly GCF_007474595.2. Lineage (NCBI taxonomy): Eukaryota > Metazoa > Chordata > Mammalia > Carnivora > Felidae > Lynx > Lynx canadensis. The sequence goes on from NC_044308.2 coordinate 71,822,564, forward strand.
CATTAAGGTGCCCTTCCCAAGGTTCACTGGAGGAGCTTGCTATATGTGCAGATCCAGGTCCCAACCTCAGAAAATTTGATCCTGTGGGCCCAAATCTGGTGATTCTGAAACAGGTGATCTCTGAACCACACTTCAAGAAACACTAAACCATAGGGTACCTGCAGGAACAGACAGATCCTCCTGAGCCACATATAAATATCCTTTTCTAACCTACTGGAATCCTCTGTGTCCTGGAAAATCAGCCCGTGGGTAGGATAGTTGTCTTGGTCATTTTCTTCCTAAATGTGTATCAATAGTCATCAATTTCCAGAAATCGAAGTATTACCTGATGATAATCAAACACCAGAAGAATTTCCTCCTTCAAAGTTGCTTGACATGTTCTTAAGCAAATACTTTATTTCAAGTAAAGCATATGACTTGATGGCAAAGCTATTATTGCTCTGGGGGTCAGAACACAAGCCTTCAGTAGAAAAACCATAAAGACAAAACCAGATTTACTGGGTACATAGACTGAATCTGGAGATCAGAGATGCTACTGACTTTAACCTCTCACGTGGTGATGGGAGGAAGACAGCCCTGTTCCCCAAGGCATCCCCTCAACTGATCCTGTCCTGAGGAGAGACATCCCTTCCCCTGGGCAGCCTAGTAGCTCACAGCTGGGGAGGATGATGTGTTCACCGATGAGGGTTTAGGAGACAGCTGAGGAAGTGAGAATAATTGGCCCCAGGTAGACCCATTAATGTGTTGGCAAAGTTAGTAACCTCTCCAAGAGCCTCTATCCTGAGGAATAATAAGGTGATTGGGAAACTGGGAATGGAGAGAATGGATCCACACGAGATCCCTACCAATATGTTCATCATTAGCCCCCAAAGACTGTTCTCTATTGACCCTAAACTTAACTCTTATGTAATTATTATCTGTACTTCCAGTACAGTGGAAGACAAAGTATTCTTGGTGTTCTTGTTATGCCATTTTACCAATGTAACCTAGACTTGTATACCTATTTTTCTTGTATACCAATTTTACCAATGTAACCTAGACTACGGCTGAGGACCTTCCTGCCTAAGATCATAGTAAAATTAAAGATGTATACTAGTTTCCAAATATTTGGCGATTTCCAGGGATCTTCCCATTATTGATTTCTAATTTAGTAGCATGTGATCAAAGAACATACTTTGTATAACTTGAATGCCTGTGAATTTATTGTGACTCATTTTATGGCCCAGAATATGTTCCATCTTGGTGAACACTCCATGTTCACTTGAAAAGAATGTATATTCTGCTGTTCTTGGGTAGAGTGTTCTATAATCATCAGGTCAGCTTGCTTGATAGAGTTGTTCAAGTCTACTATATCCTTTTGGATTTTCTGCCTACTTGTTCAGTCAAGGATTGAAACGGGAGTATATTGAAATCTCTAACTATAATTGTGAGTTTGTTTATTTTTCCTTATTCTTTACTTTTTGCTTCAGGTATTTTGAAGTTTCTTTATTAGGTAAATAAACATTTAAGATTGTTATGTCCTCTTGATAAATTTACCCACTTATTATAAAATTACTTTCTTTGTGCCTGCTGATACTTTTTGCTGTGAAATACACTTTTTCCGATAGAAAAACTGTCACTACAGTTTTGATTACTACTAGAATGGTATATCTTTTTCATTACCTTTACTCTTTTTATTTGCAACTTTTCTGTGCCATTATATTTGCAGAATTTCCCCAAGCAGACCTGAAATCTGGGTCTTTCTAGGATGATGATATGCCTGGAAAACTGATTTCAGATGTACCTTGTCACACAGTAAACATTCAGTAATGTTTTCAGGCTTTACCAGAAAAGCTGGTATGGACTAGGCAAAAATCAAACAAACCCCCTCAAAGGCAACTTTGTGAAGAATGGGTAAGATCCTCACCCCAATCAGATGCTATCATAGGCAGCTGAATACCTTAATGGAGACCTGAAAGCCAGGGATACTTGTCCCATTGATAGAGTGCTTCTGTGTCTTCTCTATGCAGGTATCATTTAATTCATTTCTCATATCCTTTATTTATGGTTAAGGAAGTTGTGTCCTTTATTTGAGTCTGTTGGCTTGTCACTCATTAAAATCATTTTGAGAACCAACACTCAAGTTTTAGGTGTGGCCTTTGTAAACATCATATATCTGGAATTTTTTCTTTTAGCCATTCAGAGTATCTCTGTCTTTATGTTGGTGAGATTGGGGGGTTTTGGTTCTTGGCTTTTTTTTTTAGTTTTCGGGGCTTTTTGATATACATTGAATTTATTTTTACATCTCACTTTGATTTTTCTATTTATCATACTTTTTCCAATTTGCTTCTCTCTCCCATTCTCTGACCTTATTTTTATTTCCTTTTGGGTTAAATTTTATTTAGTTTTTTAAGGTTTATTTTTATGTTTGAGAAAGAGAGAGAGAGCATGCGTGCAAGTGAGGGAGGAGCAGAGAGAGTGGGGGGCAGAGGATCTGAAGCAGGATCTACACTGACAGCAGGAAGCCCAATGCAAGACTCTAACTCACAAACTGAGATCATGACCTGAGCCAAAGTCAGACTTTCAACTGAATGAGCCCCAAGTGCCCCTCTTTGTTTTTCAGTGTACTTTTTCCCCCTTCCACTGATTCTTCTCTTTCTATTAGTAGCTATTCTTAAGTATTTAACAATAATATTTAGCAGTCTATCAGATATGCTTAAACCCATGAGTTTATAATGATATGTAAGTAAATTGGTTGATCACTGGGTTAGTTACCTATTGCCATACAACAAATTCTCCCCCAACTTAGTTAAATTAATAAATTTATTATTTTATGCTACTTGGGAGTGATATACTGTAATTTCCACAATATCCTATTGGTTACACTGGTTGGCCCTATTCACTGTGGGAGTGGACAACACAGGGGTATCAATACCAGGACGTGAAAATCTTTGGGGCCATCTTGAAGACTGGCTATCACAATCTGCCCTCTGGCCCTCAATGATTCATGTCCACCTTCCATGCAAAATACACTCATCTGCTCTCAAGGCCCTCCACAGTCACATCTCATTACAGTGTTAGCTCAAGTCCATGATCACATCATCCAAATCAGGTACAGGTATGGATGAAATTCATTAGGTAGAGTTACACAGCATTCCTCCTGTACAATTCCTCTCAGTCATAAGACTGATGAGCTAAACACACAAGTTACATCTGGCTTCTACACTCACAACATATAATGGCAGGACAGAGATGGGATAACTACTATAGAATAAAGATGGGGGGTAAGGGAAGGTAGGTACACAAAAGTCATTGAGTCATAGAAATTCTGAAAGCCAGTAGGCACTTGTTGGCAATTCCTTGATTAGGATTCAAGTCCTGGGAAATTCTCTGTGGTTCCTGGCTCCACCTCTGAGATCACGGTTCTGCTCACTGAACTCTCCTATATGTGAAAACTAGCCTGTGTTTGTGGCTGAGTAGTTTTCGTGGTTTGCTTCCTGCCTGAAGAAGTTTGGCGAATCAAAACACTTCGTTTTATTTTCTACTGTTCTACAGCTCAAGCTGGTAGTGGTTCTGCCACTATTATTCTCTTAAAAACTTCTCTGAATCTTACTGGGATTTGTCTGCTAGACAAAAATCGCATTAATACATGTCTTTGAGATAACTCTCTTCCTTGAGCCTCTGCTGAGACTGCTGAGGCACAATACCTGTGAGCTTTTTAGAAACCCTATTGTTTGACTGAACTAATCTCTGAGGTACCACCACCTTGGATCTTTATATGGTCTTTTTTTTCTTTTAAGATAAAAAAATTTGTTATTATTTTTTCAGCTTATTTATTTATTTTGAGAGGGAGAGCGAGCAGGGGAGGGGCAAAGTGAGAGGGAGAGAGAGAATCCCAAGCAGGCTCTGCACTGTTAGTGCAGAGCCCAATGTGGGACTTGAACTCACAAACCATGAGATCATGACCTGAGCTGAAATCAAGGGTTGGGTGCTTAACTGACTAAGCCACCCAGGCGTCCTGTATCTTTATATGGTCTTAACAAAATTTACTGTCTTCTTCAACTTCATCTTGAGACAATGCCGTCCTGAGAATGCCTTAAGTTTTACGTTTCCCACTTGCCATTTGTTAGTGTTAACTTTAAATCCTAAATAGGTATGGACCAAACAATAGAGGTCCAAATGCACAAATCAAAATCTGATAGATATGAAATAAGTAGATAAGTCCACAATCATAGTTGGAAATTTCAATATCCCTCTCTAAACACTGTATATATCTACTAGATTATAAACACGGACATGGAGGGACACCTTGCTGGCTCAGTTGGTAGAGCATGTAACTCTTGATCTCAGGGTCATGAGTTTGACCACCACCTTGGGCTTAGTGCCTACTTAAAAAAAAAGATATGGAAAATCTGGATCAAACCATCAGCCAATAGGATCTTATTGAAATTTATACAGCACTCCACTAAACAACAGAATAGGCATACTTTTTAAGCATCCGAACATACACCAAGATGGATCATATCCTGGGTCATAAAACAAACTTCAGCAACTCTAAAATACTTGAGAGGTGTCTGGTGGCTCAGTCAGTTAAATGTCCAACTCTTGATTTTGGCTCAGGTCATGATCGCAGGGGCATGGGATCAAGCCTCATGTTGGGCTCCATGCTGAGCATGGAACCTGCTTAGGATATTCTCTCTCTCTCTCTCTCTCGCTCTCTCTCTCTCTCTCTCACTCTCTTTCTCTCTATCCTCCCTGCCATTCTCCCCCACTCCTGTTCTCACTCTCTGTCTTTCTCAAATAAATCAAACAAACAAAATAATCGAAATAGTACAGAATATGTCCTCTAATCATAATTGCAACAAACCAGAAATAAATAAGAGAACAGGAAATAGGAAAATATGCAAACACCTGAACTTTAAACAAAACAAATATGAATAATTTATGGATAAAAAAGAAGTCTCAAGGAGAATCAAAATTACATTGAACTGAATACAAATTAAAATACAACATATTAAAATTTGTGGGAAACAGCTAAAGCAGAGCAGAAAAATACATTTATAGTAATAAATGCTTATATCTTAAGAAACTAAAAAAGAGCAAAACAAACCCAAAGCAAGCAGAAGGGAAATTATATGGGGAAAAACAGAGCTTTCCCCCTAAGGTCAGGAAAAAGATAGGGATGTCCACTCTCACCACTGTTATTCAACATAGTATTGGAAGTCTTAGCCTCAACAGACAACACAAAGAAATAAAAGGCATCCAAATTGGCCAGGAGGAAGTCAAACTTTCACTCTTCACAGATGACATGATACTCTATATGGAAAACCCCAAACATTTCACCAAAAAACCAAATGCACAGAAATCAGTTGCATTCCTATACACCAACAATGAAGCAACAGAAAGAGAAATCAAGGAATCAATCCCATTTACAATTGCACCCAAACGCATAAAATACCTAGGAATAAATGTAACCATAGAGGTGAAAAATCTATACACTGAAAACTATAGAAAGCTTATGAAAGAAATTGAAGAAGATACAAAAAATGGAAAAAGATTCCATGCTCCTGGATAGGAAGAACAAATATTCTTAAAATGTCAATACTACCCAAAGCAATCTACATATTCAGTGTAATCCCTATCAAAATAACACCAGCATTCTTCACAGAGCTAGAACAAACAATACTAAAATTTGTATGAAACCAGAAAATACCCCAAATAGCCAATGTAATCTTGAAAAAGAAAACCGAAGCAGGAGGCATCACAATCCCGGACTTCAAGATGTATTACAAAGCTGTAATCATCAAGACAGTATGGTACTGGCATAAAAACAGACGCTCAGATCAATGGAACAGAGTAGAGAACCCAGAAATGGACCCACAAACATATGGCCAACTAAGCTTTGACAAAGCAGGAAAGAATATCCAATGGAATAAAGACAGTCTCTTCAGCAACTGGTGCTGGGAAAACTGGACAGCAACATGCAGAAAAATGAACCTGGACCACTTTCTAACACCATACATAAAAATAAACTCAAAACTGGAGCACCTGGGTGGCTCAGTCAGTTAAGCGTCTGACTTCAGCTCAGGTCATGATCTCACAGATCATGAGTTCGAGCGTCACCTTAGGCTCTGTGCTGACATCTCAAAGCCTGGAGCCTGCTTTGGATTCTGTGTCTCCCTTTCTTTCTGCTCTCCCCCTGCTCACATGCTGTCTCTTTCTCAAAAATAAATAAAGATTAAAAAAATAAACTCAAAACGGATGAAAGACCTAAATGTAAGATAGGAAGCCATCAAAATCCTTGAAGAAAAAGCAGGCAAAAACCTCTCTGACCTCAGCTGCAGCAACTTCTTACTCAACATGTCTCCAGAGGCAAGGGAAACCAAAGCAAAAATGAACCATTGGGACCTCATCAAAATAAAAAGCTTCTGCACAGCAAAGGAAACAATCAGCAAAACTAAAAGGCAACCAACGGAATGGGAGAAGATATTTGCAAACGACATATCAGATAAAGGGTTAGTATCCAAAATCTATAAAGAACTTATCAAACTCAACACCCAAAAAACAAATAATCCAGTGAAGAAATGGACAAAAGACATGAATAGACACTTCTCCAAAGAAGACATCCAGATGGCCAACTGACACATGAAAAAATGCTCAACATCACTCATCATCAGGGAAATACAAATCAAAACCACAATGAGATACCACCTTACACCTGCCAGAATGGCTAACATTAACAACTCGGGCAACAACAGATGTTGGTGAGGATGCGGAGAAGGAGGATCTCTTTTGCATTGATGGTGGGAATGCAAGCTGGTGCAGCCACTCTGGAAAACAGTATGAAGGTTCCTCAAAAAACCAAAAATAGAAATACCCTATGACCCAGCAATTACACTACTAGGTATTTATCCAAGGGATACAAGTATGCTGTTTCAAAGGGACACATGCACTCCCAAGTTTATAGCAGCACTATCAACAATAGCCAAAGTATGGCAAGAGCCCAAATGCCCATTGATGGATGAATGCATGAAGAAGATGTGGTGTGTGTGTGTGTGTGTGTGTGTGTGTGTGTGTGTATATATATATACACACACACACACACACACACATATACATACACACACAATGGAGTATTACTTGGCAATTAAAAAGAATGAAATCTTGCCGCTTGCAACTACGTGGATGGAACTAGAGGGTCTGACTTCAGCTCAGGTCAAAATGCTAAGCGAAATTAGTCAGAGAAAGGCAGATATCATATGACTTCACTCATATGAGGACTTTAAGATACAAAACAGATGAACATAAGGGAAGGGAAACAAAAATAATACAAAGACAGGGAGGGGGACAAAACAAAAGAGACTCATAAATATGGAGAACAAACTGAGGGTTACAGGAGGGGTTGTGGGAGGGGGGATGGGCTAAATGGGTAAGGGGCATTAAGCAATCTACTCCTGAAATCATTGTTGCATTATATGCTAACTAATTTGGATGTAAATTTAAAAAATAATATTAAAAATAAGAAAGGGGAATAATAAAGATAAGAGCAGAAAAAATGAAATTGAAAATAGAAAACTATAAAAATCTGAACAAAATGTGGCTCTTTGAACAAATCAACCATCTTAATAAACCTCTATCAAGACTGACAAATTAAAAAGACACAAGTTACCAATATCAAGATTGAAACAGTAGATAATCACTACAGAGCCCACAGACATGAAAAGAATCATAAGAGCATAGGTCAAACAACTCTACCCATATAAATTCAACAACTTAGATAAGATGGATCAATTCCTAAAAAATAAAAACAATTATAAAAATCGCTCAATACAAATAGATAATAGGTAATTGGGTTCCTAGTGTTAAAAATCCTTACAAATAAATCTCTAGATCTAGATGGTTTCAGTGGCTAGTTCCACCAAATGTTTAGAAAAGAATTACACCAGTTCTACATAATCTCTTCAAGAAAATAGAATCCTTTCCAAATCATTTAATGGAGCCAGTATTACCATGATATCAAAGCACACCAAACCCAAACCAAAAACCAGAACAACACACACACACACACACACACACACACACACCCTCATGAATATAGACACAAAAGTCTGCAACAAAATATTAGCAAACAAAATCTAACCATGTATATAAAAGAATTATGCACCATGACTAAATGGGATTGATTCTGGGGATGCAAGATTGGTTCAACATTTGGAAAGCAGTCAGTAGAATCCACCATATTAATAGGCTAAAGAAGAAAGTCACACAATATCATCTAATGCACAAAAAACACTTGACAAAATTCAACACTCATTCATGGGAGGAAAAAAAACAACTTCTCAAAAAGTTAGGAGTAGAGGAAAATTAGCCTAATAAAACCTACAGCTAACATCATACTTATGGTAAAAGAATGAATACTTTTCCCTTTAAAAGTAGGAACAAGGCAGGATATCTGCTCTTACCATCCTTATACATCATTGTACTAGAAATCCTAGCCAGTGTAAGAATGAAAGAAAAGGAAACAAAAGGCATCCGTACTGGAAAGGAAGAATTATAACTATCCCTTTTTCCAGTTGACATGACTATCTAGGCAGATGAATCCACAAAATTCTCAGTGAACTGAGAAATTTCCTTTCTCAAAGAAGCTACCAACAAATTAACCAACAAAACTCCTAGAATAAGAGTTCAGTGAGGCTGCAAGATACAAGATCAAGAAATAAAAATAATAAAGTGGAAGGAATCATTCTAACCAATTTTAAGACAGTTTTACCCAATTTTACAGTTAACAAAAACATGGTATGGACAGGTGGATAAATACATTGATCAATGGGACAAAATAAAGAACCCAGAAATAGAACTTACACAAATATGCCCAACTGATTTTTGACAAAGGTGCAAAAACAAGTCACTGGTAGAATGATAGTCTTTTCAACAAATGGTGCTGGAGCAATTGAATAACCATAGGTAAAAAATAAATTAAAAAAAAAAAACTTCAATCTAAACCCTACATCTTATACAAAAAATAACAAAGTGGATCATAGATGTAAAAGAGGGGTGCCTGGATGGTTCAGTCGGTTATTTGTCCGACTCTGGGTTTTGGCTCAGGTAATGATCTCACAGTTTGTGAGTCTGCACTGACAGCATGGAGCCTGCTAGGGATGCCCTGTCTCCCTCTTTTTGTCCCTCTCCTGCTCAATATAAATAAACTTAAAAAAATGTAAATGAGGAGGCATCTTTGAGGTAGACACCATGAGCAAAGCTCACGCTCCCATGTTGGAAAAATTTATAGACAAGAAATCATCATTGAAATTAAATGGTGGCAGATGTCCAAGGAATATTGCTGGGGTTCGATCCCTTTACGAATCTTGTGATAAATCAGTGTGTGGAGATGGCACTAGTGGGCAACAGAACAATATTGGAATGGTGGTAATTCAAAGAAATAGTATTATCATGTTAGAAGTCTTGGGACAAGTATAAACAATGGGTGTGTTTACCGGAAGAAACCAACTGCTTCCACATGTCCCCTCTCCTAGCAACTGTTTTACTACAAAATAAAAATCAGGCTATGCATTTTCTTATTGAACTTTTTTTTTTTTTTTGCTAAATAAACGTTCATAATAGTCAAAAAATGTAAATGATAAAACTATAAAGTTTATCAGAGAAAACATAGGAGAAAATCATCAGGACCTAGTTCTTGGTAAAGAGTTATTAGAAATGACACTTAAAAGCATGATTGGGGTGCCTGGGTGGCTCAGTCAGTTAAGTATCCAACTTCAGCCCAGGTCATGATTTCACTGTTCGTGAGTTCGAGCCCCGCGTTGGGCTCTACTGGCAGCTCAGAGCCTGGAGCTTGCTTTGGATTATGTGTCTCCCTCTTTCTGCCCCTCCCCTACTAGTGCTCTCTCTCTCTCTCAAATTTTTTTTTTAAAAAAGCATGATCCATAAAAGACAAAAACTGATAAACTGGACTTCATCAAATTTAAAAACATTTGCTCTACAAAAGGCTCTGCTAAGATGAAAAAACAAACACAACCGCTATCAAAACAAAACAAAACAAAAACACCAGCAATCTTCACAGAGCTAGAACAAACAATCCTAAAATTTGTATGGAATCAGAAAAGACCCCAAATAGCTAAAGCAATCCTAAAGAAGAAAACCAAAGCAAGAGGCATCACAATCCCAGACCTCAAGATATATTACAGAGCTGTAATCATTGAGACAGTATAGTACTGGCACAAAAACAGACACTCAGATCAATGGAACAGAACAGAGAACCCAGAAATGGACCCACAAACATATGGCCAACTAATTATTGACAAAGCAAGAAAGAATATCCAATGGAATAAAGACAGTCTCTTCAGCAACTGGTGCTGGGAAAACTGGACAGCGACATGCAGAAAAATGAACCTGGACCACTTTCTTACACCATACACAAAATAAACTCAAAATGGATGAAAGACCTAAATGTAAAACAGGAAGCCATCAAAATCCTAGAAGTCCTAGAGGGGAAAAACAGGCAAAGACCTCTTTGACCTCAGCTGCAGCAACTTCTTACTCAACACGTCTCCAGAGGCAAGGGAAACCAAAGCAAAAATGAATCATTGGGACCTCATCAAAATAAAAGCTTCTGCACAGCAAAGGAAACAATCAGCAAAACTAAAAGGCAACGGACAGAATGGGAGAAGATATTTGCAAACGACATATCAGATAAAGCGTTAGTATCCAAAATCTATAAAGATCAAACTCAACACCCAAAAAACAAATAATCCAGTGAAGAAATGGACAAAAGACGTGTATAGTCACTTCTCCAAAGAAGACATCCAGATGCCTAGCAGACACATGAAAAATGCTCAACATCACTCATCATCAGGGAAATACAAATCAAAACCACAATGAGATACCACCTTACACCTGCCAGAATGGCTAACATTAACAACTCGGGCAACAACAGATGTTGGCAAGGATGCGGAGAAGGAGGATCTCTTTTGCATTGATGGTGGGAATGCAAGCTGGTGTAGCCATTCTGGAAAACAGTATGGAGGTTCCTCAAAAAATTAAAAATAGAACTCCTATATAACCCAGCAATTGGACTACTAGGTATTTATCCAAGGGATACAGGTATGCTGTTTCAAAGGGACACATGCACTCAAATGTTGATAGCAGCACTGTCAAACAAGATGTGGTATATATATACAATGGAGTATTACTCGGCAATCAAAAAGAATGAAATCTTGATGTTTGCAGCTATGTGGATGGAACTAGAGGGTATTGTGCTAAGTTAAATAGTCAAAGACAAATATATGACTTCACTCATATGAGGGCTTTAAGAGACAAAACAGATGAACATAAGGGAAGGGAAGCAAAAATAATATAAAAACAAGGAGGGGGACAAAACATAAGAGACTCGTAAGTACGGAGAACAAACTGAGGGTTGCTGAAGGGATTGTGGGTGGGAGAATGGGCTAAATGGGTAAGGGGCATTAAGGAAGACACTTGTTGGGATGAGCACTGGTTGTTATACATAGGGGATGAATCACTGGAATCTACTCCTGAAATCATTATTGCACTGTATGCTAACTTGGATGTAAACTTAAAATAATATAGAATAAAATAATAAAAAGATAAAAAATTACAGAATGAGAGGAAATATTTGCAAACCATTTGACAAAGGATCTGTCTCTAGAATATATAAATAACTCCCCAAACTCAGCAGTTTCTTTTTTTTAAGTTTATTTTTGAGAGAGAGAGAGAGAGAGAGAGAGAGAGCAAGAGAGTGCACACACACAAGTAGGGGAGGGGCATAGAGAGGGAGACACAGAGGCACCCCTCAGAAGTTTCTTTTTTTAAGTAAGCTCTGTACCCAGTGTGGGGCTTGAACTCATGACTGAGATCAAGAGGCACATGCTTTACTGACTGAGCCAACCAGGCACCCCTCAAGATTCAGCAGTGTGAAAAAAACCCAAACCAATTATAACATAGAAAAAAGCCATTCACAGACAATTCACCAAAGAGGATATGTGGATGGCAGACAACCACGTGAAAAGATGGTCAATATCATAGCCATTAGGGAAATGCAAACAAGTAAACAAAAACTACAAAAAAATGAAAACAAATCCCCACTACATACCTATTGAAAAAGTGAAAATAGGGGCACCTGGGTGGGTCAGTCGGTGAAACGTCCAAATTTTGGTTTCAGCTCAGGTTTTGTGAGTTTGAGCCCCGCATTGGGCTCTGCACTGAGGTGCGGATCCTGCCTGGGATTCTGTCTCTCTCTCTCTCTCCCCCTCCCATGCTCACGCTGTCTTTGTCTCTTTCACAATAAGTAAATAAGCCTGAAAAAAAGTGAAAATAAAAACTAGCAACAATCCTGGGTCGTCTGAGTCAGTGGAGCATGTGACTCTTACTCTCAGGGTTGAGTTCGAGCCCACATTGGATATAGAGATTACTTTTTTAAAAAAGCAAGTAGTGACAATCTCAAATCTTGCCAAGAATGCAGAGAAACTAAATCTCTTGTACTTGTTGGTGGGAATGTAAAATAACACAGCAACTCCGGGAAATAGTTTAGCAATTTCTCATAAGATTAAACATATACTTACCATGCCACTCATCAATCACCACACCCCTGGGCATTTATCCCAGAGAAATGAAAACTTATGTCCACAAAAACTGATACACAAATATTTATAGCAACTTTTATTTGTAATAGCCCCAAACTGGAAGCATTGCAAATGTCCTTCGACAGATGAATGGGTTAAACAAATTGGTACATCCACAGCAATAAAAAGGAACAAACTATTGTTACATGTAACAACTTGGATGAAATTCGAGGGCACTGTGCTGTGGGTGTCTGTGGGACAGCCCTTCTCAAAAGGTTACATAGTATGATGTCATTTATAGAACTTCTTGAAATGGCAAAATTATAATGAAGAACAGATTAGTGGTTTACAAGGGATAGGAACAGTTGTAGGAGGATGGGGGACACAGTACAATGATAAATAGTATAAGAGTTCTTTTGTGGTGATGGGACAGTTCTGCATATTGAATGTGGTGGTGATTACATGAATTATACAGGTGATAAAATTGTGCAGAACCACCCCCCGCCACCAACATGAGTGAATGTAGTAACTGCTGAAATCTGAATAAGGTCTGGAGTTTAATAGTAATGTGCCAGTGTTGGTTTCTTAATTTTGAAAAATGTACCATGGTAGCATTAAGATGTTAACATTAGGCAAAACTGGAGGGTGGGTAGACAAAAAGCTCTCTGTACTCTTGCAACTTTTCTGTAAACCAAATGTTACTCCAACATTAGAAGCTTATTTTTTCTTAAACCTTTATTTATTTAAATATCTCTACACCCAACATGGGTCTTGAACTCTGGGCCCTGAGATCAAGAGTCACATGCTCTTCTGACTGAGCCAGCCAGGTGCCTCTAGAAGCTGATTTTTTAAAAAGGAAAGAAAAAAAAAATTAAGAAAAAAAATTTTTTAATATTTTTTAATGTTTATTTATTTAGAGAGAGAGTGGGAGTGGGAGAGAGGCAGAGAGAGAGGAGAGACAGAATCCCAAGCAGCCTCTACACTGTCAGTGCAGAGCCCAATGCGAGGGTTGAACCCATGAACCATGAGATCAAGACTGAAATCAAGAGTTGAATGCTTAACAGACTGAGCCACCCAGGAGCCCCAAGGGGGGAAAAAATTAATGTGACACTGCTAGGATACCTACTAGAATGGCTAAAATTGGAAAATAGCAGATAGGCAAGGGTATGGGATAATATTCTTTATTCTAGTGATTTCATTCTTAGTTTATACCCAGCAGAAATAGACACATTTGTTCAAAAAAGACATGCTCTAGATGTTCATAGCAGCTTTATTCATAATAGCCCAAACTGAAAACAGTCTAAATGCCTACTCACAGAATGAATAAATTGCAGTATATTTGTATAATGTAATATTATACAACAGTATGAACGAACCACCTACAACATGCAACAATATAGATGAATTGAAAAGACATAATGTTGACTCAAAGAAGATAGACAAAAAAAACCCCACATAATATATTATTTCACTTATTTGAAGCTCAAAAACAGCCAAAAAGAATCTATGGTGTCAGGATAATAGATGTCCTTTGGGATGGTGGTATAAGTTGCCAGAAGAGGGCATGCATGCATGGGACTTCTGTAGTGCTGGTGATTTTTCAATTCTTGATTTCTTGCTATTTTTTGTGAGTGTGTTCAGTGTGTGACAAGTAACAGCTGTACACATGATTTGTGCACTTTTCTGTATGTAAATTATACAGTAAAAAGTTTACCAAAGAGCAAACTGAGGCACACTCACACTCATTAAAAAAAACTAGAATTATAAGGACTAACAATACCAAGTGCTGATAAGGATGTGGAGCAACGAAAATTTCATTTACAGCTAGTGAAAATATCAATTAGTACAATCACATTGGAAAGCTGTTTGGCAATATCTATTAAAGCTGCATACACACATAACCTATGCCCCAATACCACCCCGATTATATATATACCCAACAGAAATATGTACAAATGTGTACATGTGTTCTCATAAGACAGGTACAAGAATGTTCATGGCAATATTACTCAAACCAAAACAATCCAAATGTCCTTCAATGCTGTTGGAGCTGATTAAGATCAGTTACAGCCCAAAATTGCAGAGAAGTGAACCCCTGCTGTGGCATCCCTCTGTCAATGGGGAACAGGAGCCAGTGGATAAATATTCCAGCCTCCTGTTACCCCATCCTTCAGAAACTCTGAGCATTATGTACCTAATCTCAGTACACACCTTTATATTGGCTTTTTCTTCTTAACTGTCTCACTCTTCCACTTCCTCAGGAGTCATGTCTCCTGGAGTCATTCCCCACATAAACTACATCCAAGTGTTTCTCCCAGGGGAGCCCAAACTTCAACAGTACTATTCCATCTATGTATAGTTCACAAACAACACCTATCTATGGTGATAGAAGTCAAAATAGTGGTTACCTAGTGGGGTAATGGTTGGAGGGGGCATGAAGGTTGCTTCTGGGGTGCTGGTAATGTTCCATATCCTGATCAAGGTGGTGTTTAATTAAACAGGCATGTTCATTTTGTAAATCCTCATGAAGCTGTATGCTTAAAATGCATGCATTTTATATATGTATAGTTTAAAAAATTAAAGAATACAGGTGTTGGGTCAGAGAGCAACTCATTAAGGGTACAGTGGTCTTTGTAAGGGCAACTGGACTTACAGGTATTAAAAGAGGTTAATTTCAATGAGCATATGCATCTTTCTTGGACAATGCACTCTCTCATATCCTTGGCAACCAGACATGGATTATTAGGGATTTACTGGAGGCACAGGGAAGGATTGTGAAATATTACAATGAAAGCAGGGGCACTGAAATTCACCTGCAAGAATGCATCTCCTTGGGACAGGCCCAAAGCATTACAACATTCCTTCAGGTGTGTTGTACAGTCAGTTCTTCAACCTTGCTTGGCATTCAGGCTGTGTTTCCAATACTGCCCTACCCAGAGCTAACCTTCCCCCACTTCACCTTTCCACTTCCCGTTTCATTCATTGAGCCTATTTCTAAGTTTCAGACACAGTGAAACACTTGAGATATATTGGTGAACAGTAACAGATGTGGTTCCTGCTCTGAGTGCCACTCTAATAAGAAAGCCGTATTAATTAAGAAATCATACACATTAATGAGTGTGACTGTAATTTGTGCTACAAAGAGATTACTGGTTCTCTGAGAGCCTACTGGTCTACTTAAGAAAGGCAGGGGAGGATTCCTGGAGGAAGCAACACTTGAGTTGAACTCTAAGGATGAAAAGAAGTTAACTAGGGACCCAAATGGACAAAGGTGTGGGGAGTGACCATGGGGAGTAAGAGGCACAAAAGAAAATTTGGACAAGGTAGGTAAGGGAGCACATGGTAGAGAGGCTGGACAGATGGTCAAGGGAGGACCATTTATGCCTGTGTAGACTGTAAGAAGTCTTACTGTTATCGTAAGGCAAGTGAAGCCAGAAGGCTTTTAAACCAAGAAGTGCCATGATTATAGGTGTGTTTGAAAAGATCACTATGGCTGTTGTGCGGAAGTGACTGGAAAAGGATCACAGTGGCTGTGGGTATACAGGAGGGTACTGCAGTAAACCAGAGGCAAGGTGATGGTAGCTTGGACTGGAATGATGGTAGGTGAAGGTGGAGAGAAAGGAAAACGGATTGAATAGACATTTATGAGGCACATGAGTTCTACCAGTAGCAATAAAATATGGCATTTATTTCTAAACAGCAAATAGAACCATGTGTTTACCTCAGCTGGATACAGGGATATGCATTTTGTTAAACTTGGTTATTTTTGTTTCACTAGCATATTTCTTCTTAGGAAAAGTGGTATGTGATCATGTTGCAACTGAATTGTGCCTAGGAGATTCTGAAGCTGCTGTTATTCTGAAGCCAAGTACAACTATTCCTCAAGGGGAGGACTGAAGACTACCAAAGTTGCAAGAGGGCAGGAGTGGGGAAATGTAATGAAACCACTGACATCCAACGGGCATTGCGAGGAAGGCAAGAAAATGTATAAAGGGCAGGCAGGAGGCTGCCGTCTTGGGTGGGAAAAGTTAAAACAGGACTCCTCAGATACACCAAAGCTGAGACAAAGCCTCCCAAGGTCTGTAGAGATCTAAGGAAAATAAACCTTTGAGCCATTTGTGTGAAGACTGCAGACTCCTTCACAAAGTGAGGGACTGTGCTGGAGGGTTAATATTTTAAAAGGGAAGATGTGTATCCTTACACTTAGGTGAGTGCTTAAGAGGACAAGACAGGTTAAGCTTCAGAGAGGTAGGGAGATGGCAAGGCCCTGGGTATGTAGCCAGGTAGTTACTGGGTCCCACCAGGGTAATGAATCAGGATTGTTTGCCCAGGTGAGAGGGAATGAAAACACTGACAGCAAACACTGAAGCTATCTCCACAGGTGGTCAAATAACAGTGAGCAAGTGAGGATGCTTCTAGACTTCCCACAAGGGAGTAGATTCTAAGAGCTGTTCCTCCTTCCCAAGACACTGAGAATCTAGCTGGAAAAACGCTGAGGGTCAGTCCAGGATGAAGGACCTGCTAAGGACAGAGCAGACCACTGCAGTATTTCCAGCAGTTAAGCAGACAACCTTCTGGCAACTACACCCCGGCAGCTTCCAGGACCCTGTAAATGACCTAGCTGCCACTATAGAACAGCTTCTGTGGAGTCCACGTAAAGTTCTGGGGAAAGGGCAGGTTTGACTGGATGAGGAAACTAACAAAATGTAGTATCATGGGTTCTGAGTAGGGAGAGGAATACTGTGAGAGAGGGTGGGCTGGCAGCTGGCTCTAGCTCATCTAGCAGACCACCTGGCTCCACTACAAGCCCTCTGGTAAATCCCTCCTCCAGGAGGGCCAAGAGGGTCTTTTAAGTGTCTCATCTCTCTCTAAAGCAAGTATCCTTTAGTGCAGGGACAAAATAGGCAAAAGGTTATCAGACTCCAAGACTTTATGATCCATAGGAAGATTTTTTAAGTCTGGATGGGAACTAGTAAAGCTGTTAACCAAGCTGGAAATGGGCACGGGGTTCTGAGTCATTGAACTCGACAGGTAGATTCTCAGGCTCAAACTTTTGCCGGGGGGGGGGGGCAAGGGGGTCCCTTATGTCCCAAATTCACACCAGAAACTCATTATTGTGGCTTGTAAGTTTGCAGCGGTACCTCAACCTCTGTCACTGAACACCATTTCACATTAATAAATCTTTTGGGGTAAAGATCAAGCCTTTTTTAAGGACACTCTTGCAATGACACTGCCAGGTGCTTCTAATGGACCTTGCAGGCATAAGATACAGGGTCAAAGTTGTATAATCAGAGTGTTATCCTGAAGAAAATAATTTTTACAAGATATTGTAAAGTTTGTTGCTTGAGATAGAATAGTTTAAAATAGTGCCTCTGGGTTACCCAAGAAGAGCTAAGGAAAACGGGTGAGAGAGACTATATTCTTAGCCAGGTGTTTTTCAATAAGATGTGTTTTAATTGTAGGTCTATGAATCCCTCCTAGTATTCAGTGTACAGAATCGAGAGAAAAATTGTAAGGATATTTTTCTTCTTTTGTTAAATTTAAGAAAGAGAGTGCTGGGATCCTAAAGTCTGTTATCCTGGTTTGGTAACAGTTGTCAGTTTTTGGGATTCAGGATGTAAGCTCAAAGATACCATTTCCTCTCCTAAGGTCCAAAATCCTTGGTCAAGTCAGATCACAGGTTGAAATGTTGGCGCTAACATAATTATGGGGCATTCAACAAGGCACTTAATCCGAAACTCTGAAACACAGACTTCCATATATATATATATATATATATGGAATATAATCCTATATATATTGGATTATATAATCTAATCTAATGGGACTGTGTGAAAATCAGTAAGACTATGTTAAATGCTTGCCCAGCATCATGCTTGGATGGATGCCTTGGGCCCCCCTGACAAGACTTTATCTTGCGAGAAGCATTGCTAATGAAGTTGGCAGACTAAACTTGTAGCTGTGGATGTCCTCATACTCTTGAATACTGTAGGGCTTAAGGCCTAGAAATACCTTCAATGAACTCAGGGCATGAAACAACTTGGAAAGTCACATTTGTTCACTAAGTCATCTGTACTTGTTTGAAAACTGCTCAGTATTCTCTAGCACTACATTATCCAACAAACTGGCCACATGCTACCTGTGGCTATTTAAATTAAAAATGAATAAAATTTGGGGCGCCTGGGTGGCTCAGTCGGTTGAGCATCCGACTCTGACTTCAGCTCAGGTCATGGTCTCAGGGTTGTGGGATCAAGCCCCTTAAGATTCTTGCTTTCTCTCCCTCTGCCCATACCCTGCATTGTGCTAATAAAAAAGTAAAAATTAGAATCCAATTAGTCACACTACCTACATTTCAAGGGTGGCAGCCACAGGGCTAGCGTATTGGTCAATGCATTATGAAATAATTCCATTACAGAAAGTTCTACTGGACAGTGCAATAGTTTTAAGAATGGTGGATGGATAAAATTGGGCTTACTTTAACATGTGTCTCTCTTCTGGCCCTAGCTTTTCTCAACTTATAACCCTACCCAGACACCTCCCCCTCTTCAGTGATTTCTATACTTTGGCCATAGATTTCAATGCAGGTACTCTCACCCTTTCACCTGACACTTTCATTTTTTAAAATAATGTGTTGCCACCATACTTTCTTACTGTAAGCACTTCTCTTAATCCACTTAAGTCCCACCTGAAGAGATTTAATTGGTCTGGAATGCACACCTGGGTGTCAGGATTTTAAAAGCTCCCTTGGTAATTTTAATGCACAACCAAGGTTGAGATCCACTCAACTAATTATTTTAAAACTGTTTGTGAAGAGGCCAGCCTGCAGGAGTCATTTTGCACAATCAAATCTTGAGCTTCTATTATGTAACTGCTTTGCCTTTTTGCACTCCATTATACTGTCCCTTCTTTCTATTGTAGTTCTGACTTAAGTGCGGGGTGGGGGAGGCTGACTAGCTCTCAACAGGGCTTTAAACAGGTTTTGCTTTTCCAAATTGGGATTTTAAGTTTTTGGATTAACTTGAAAGTTACTTATGAACCATATATTGTTTTGAGGCCTTCTTTATTAGGACTAATTTGATTAAAATTCAAATAGGTATTTCCCAACACTCCTACTTTAGTCTCCCCTCTAAATATTTGGAATTGTCATCCCAGTCACATATATATCTAAAATCTAGCCTTTTCTGTATAGAAAAGCTGGGCAGATTTTCACTTTATCCTAAGGTCTTTCCAAACACTAAAAATTCTCCAACATAATGCCCCATTTGTCAAACACAGTGTAAATGATACCTGTTCTCTATGAGATTCAGCATTGATAAGGCAAATGAAGTTCTTTATAGTTACTTACCAGCCCATACTCTGCACATTATATGTAGCTCATTTACTGGTTGCTCTCATTTCATGTCTTATCTGTGTGTCTACTATTGTTAACTGGCTTCAACTCATCACAGTGTCTTTTTTCCTTAAATCTATCTAGAACTCCACTGAATTGCAATTTTTGGTGTGATGTGAACCAGGGTCCAGAAACTCAAACCCCATTTGACACTGGTGCAGCTGAATTTCCCTCACATTCAATAAAAAGGTCAACGGATATGGCTAAATCCTTCATTCTCCTAGGCCACACAATGATGAGGCTTTCTGGTTTTCCTAAAAATAATATTCATTAGTTCATCATTAGTCAGTCAATGCTGTCACAGGTCAGCTACATGTGCTCAGAACTAAGTATAGCTTTCAATTGATCTCATTAAATACACAGCTATTTCCTATTTCCCAACTACTTCCATAAAATACCTCATCTAGGTTGTCTAAAACCATGTCTCATCAGTTCTGTTTCTTTACTTTGCATATCATATCCATGGGCTTTGCTTCTCCTAGCTACTTATTCTTTTCAATAAATCTACTGCTAGAAGTCATCCAGTAGACTCCTTTTTGCGACCTTCTGGTTACTGTATGGCTGGAATGATGCCTATTTTTCTATTCCTTCCATTACATTTTTAATATTCATTTGACTTGTTTATTCCCTGGTTCCAATTTACCATAATCCTGTTGTTCTTGTTTACATTTTCCTATTTTGTTATGCCTAGTTCCCTCTGTAAAACAGAGGCTTTAAAACAAGTACTGAATAGTACTAATAATCCTTGCAGTTTTCAGATGAAACTTGAAACTACCTTAGCCAGTCAACTCCAAAGAAGTTTCTCCATTAAAAATTGGGTATCAGGTATGTTTCAAAGCCTAGGGGGCTCAGTTAAGCATCTAACTCTTGATTTTAGTCATGAGATAGAGCCCCACATTGGGGTCCAGACTGGGTGTGGAGCCCGCTTGGGATCCTCTCTCACCCTCTTCCTTCCCCTGCTTGTTCTCTCTAAAAAAAATTAAAACTCTTAAAAAAAAAAAAAAGTTTCAAAGATTTCATTTTAAGTCATCTACCTTCTTAATCAATTCCTGGCTGGCAACCATTCTTAAAAGCTTCCAAGCTATTTTTTCTTTTATTTCTTGGCATATTGGGGGAAAAAAGGGAAACATTATTCTGAATTTTATACCCAACAAATACATCACCATATTTTACGGTTTTAAATCTTACTTCTACTGAATAGCTTACGGTCCTGGAATTTGAGATTGTCGTTACCCAGAATTCCCTCTAAACAACAATTAGCTGAGTCTGAAACTCAAGCTTTTCATCCTTACCTGCACTGCTAACCAAGCCCACCACTTGCTCTGCCTAGATTTCTATTAAAATTACTCCAATCTCTTTCCTGGGGCCCAAAATTAAGTAACGTAACAGTGACTATAAACCTTCATTAGATCGGTGGTAAGACAATGGCCTCTTTTTTTAAAAACAAGTTTGTAATCTATCCATTTCATCAGATTGCAAGATATAGAACTATATGCTATTTCAATCATGTTTCCTTTACTTTCGTACAGTTTTGGCCTTGGAGCCTGAATTTCAAAGTATTAAAAGAGTACACCTATGACTATAGAATTCTACAGTATTGTTCTAAGAGGATCTTCGAGTATGAAATGATTCTTCCCCATCAAGATAAACTAGAGGTCTCTTGGCATTGTATCAATAACCCTATGTGTATATGTTTTCTAACAGCATATGATCATTTCTCTAAGCTTTCTGCAGTTTCTTTCAATATTTGGTTTCATACGAAATTATAAAAGTAGGTATTTTTAGGCCTGGCCTGACTAGTCTATTATCTTTTAAGTACTGATGGCTAACATTATAACCTTAAACAGGTTTTATTAACATCTTAGAACCGTGTCCCTTTCTTCTAAGCATCCAATTTATTTTCTTGTTGGGAGTTATGTGCCGAAAGGGAGTTTGTGTAACATGAAATCATGTCAGATCAGAAACAGGGTGGGTAAAAAGCTACTTTCGTACTGTGGACATGAGGTCCAAAGGCAGTCCATAGTTCAGCTCTTCCTTCTTTTCTGCTTTGTCACCTGTTACATAAAACGATTTATGGAATTCTAATAAATAGGACAGGATTTCTGGTAGGCTGGATACAAATGCCTTGTTGCAACAATTTTTCTGGGGAATCCAAGGTTTGTGTGAATGATAGTAGTCTAAACTAACCATGTTTTTGTCCTGTTCGGCTGGAAACTGAAGTATAAATATAAATAAACTGGACCTTTCAGGATTAGGCAAACATCACAAATCTAGAAGCTGTTTAATAAATCTGTCCTTAGAAGTTTGGGTGCTAATTAGTATCGTGACTAAAAATCACAACAATTTAATCATATTGGCAAAGGCGCAAAAATTACTTACAGGGATTAAACCAATTTAAAGTAAAATACATGTTCTCAGTAACCTTGCAAGGTTATTATATACTATAGAAGAGAAGTAAAGAAAGAGCTTTCCTATTTTTAGTAACAGTGAGGCACAGACTCAATCCAGGAAGCAACTGGGACTATATCAATTAAAAGGATAAAATGGGAGAAAAAAGAAACTTCGTTCTCCAGTTGTTTCAATTTTCCAAAAATCTTGACATGTCTGAGCCTCATGTATTTAAGGAGAAAACAATTTAGCACACAACAAAAATCTCAAAAAGGGTGCCAACTGGACCACAAAACATTGATGAAAAGGCTTAATGTAGTTCCCAAACCTTTTCATTTGGAAAGAAGAGCCATTCTGCAAAAGAATTTAAGTAACTTGTCTCCTTAACACAATACCCACCCCAATGATACATCGTTTGAGTAGTGTATATTGGTATGCATAATGACTATGACTCAAAGAAAAATATATTTAGTACATTTTAAGGGTTTTGTGGAAGCCGCTGTGAAACAAAGAATTGGAAGTAAACAATTATCAACTACAAAAATAAAAAACCAGGTTCTTTTTTTTCTCCAAATTCCTGGTTTAATAAGGACTTGTTTATTTGAGAAAAAGGGTCCCAAACATCAGGCTGTTCACAAAAATAACCCACAGTATCAACTTTAGAAAACAAATCTTAAGACTATTACACTAATTTTTCTAGAGGATGCATTTGACATGCCAACTCTCATTCACAAAAATACATTGTTACATTTGTGTTGAACATCCCCACATAAGCACTCTTATGTGGGGTATAACACACATACCTCTAACTCAAAGCTGCTCTCAGGTGCTACTCAACTAAAGCGATTGCCTTTGCAGTTAGGGAAGCACAACTACTGAGCTCATGTATGAATGGAAATAACTGCACTCCCTGCATAACAAGAGATTATTTTGGAGACAGTTGATAAAAACCACACATCCTTTTTATTGTTAAGTCATAAAGAGGTATCAAAATTAAAAGCAAAAATTACAGGGTAAGACTTAACATAACTACTAGGAGCGTCAAAGGAAGTGAAAATGGGACTAGGCGCAGGGCAATATGAATTAATGAACATGGGAAGGACAAGGATGGGGAGAAACAGTGAGCATGTGCTGAAGATACTAGGGGAGAGGATCTGGTGAAAATTTTGATCTTAGACAAGCGCCTAGGTAAAGAAATAATGGGACAAGATTTCTAAACCCCACTATGTGCTTAAGAGTCATCCTCGCCATTGGCGCTGTCTCTGTCATCCTCTCCTTCCTCAGCCTCTTTTTCATCATCCTTGATCAACTCCAGCTGTGAGAAACAGACACAAATAGGATGGAGTTAGAGGCACTCCATGTGTCCCTGATCCCCCTCCACCACCTCTTTCTTTCCTTTCCCGTGGTTTTCACCTGGTCATCCCCCCGATCTTCATTATCATCATCATCCAGTAGGTCCCCCTCCTCAGCAGAGTCATCTGCACCCCCCTCAGACTCCATCTTCACATTAGTCTCATCTTTCTTCAGGGAGCTGCTGCTCTGCTCCTCTTCTGACTTATCATTCTTCATCTCTACTGGGGATGAGAAGGACAAGTCTGTCTAGGGGCAAGTAATGTCCACAGGATGTAGACAATCCCCACTAATGATCATAGAACTGCAGCACAAACCTAAATCCTCCCACACAAATGCCCTTCCCAATTCAAACTCCCCAAGTTTCATATTCAATTGCTTTATATCCCACTACTCCAACATATACCTTCAACTATCTTAGGTGGCTAACCCAACTTTATACCCAACAAGCAGGAAAACCATTTACCTCCTTGTTTGCTCTGTTCTTTCTCAATTTTTTCCAGGCTTTCCAGTAGAGAATCCACTTTTTGCTTTATCTGGGTCAACTCCTTCTTAATGGTCTGAAGGTCATCGCCTTCACTTTAATACAAACAAAACTCTAGATCAGAATCAACTATACCAGAAAGCTACCTGTTGCCAAACTCATCCCCAGCTAAACCATATGGCCGTAGCCAACAGAAGATCACTGGGGAGAAATGGAGCCAGGACCATATTCTCCCGCTAATGTGGGGACCCTCGGTTTTATAGCTGGTAGCTAAAAACTAAATCTAATATGCCTGCTCACTTAGCAGTAGAATCTTACTTTTGTAGGCCCGCTAAAGACCTCAATTATATTTGAAAGCATTTTTTGTACTGTTTTTACTGACCTACACATTTCATAAATTTATAAATGCTTAGTTAGCTCCCTAAAGTCTAGCAACTTTTTTCAAATTACCAAGGCCTTGTAATTTATGTAACTTATAGAAGGCAGTCTAAATTGGCCCCTGAATCACTGCCTTCTCCTCTTCCACTGTTTTAATAATGCGGAGCTATTTGTATAAAAATTGACTACTGGCTGCACTAATTTCCCTATTTCAACACAAGAAAATAGCAGAATCACAAAACTGCAGTAATACATACACTTTCCAGACTTGGACGAAGATCCTCGCTGTCCACTCTTAGAATTAAAGCCACTTTTGCCTCTTCGTGAGGTGTTTCCTGATACACGCTGGCGTTTTGAGGGAACTACAGCCCGAGCAATAGGAGGAGGAGGAGGAACGCGTGCCGGGTAACTATACATCCTATTGGATAAAAGAAAACAGAATTCCTTCACAACTAAAATTATGTCAGCAAGACCCAACAGTGATCTTATACAAGAATAATATTCATTGTCTATTTGTTTCTTTTGGCTAATTTCATTCAAAAGTCCACTTCAAACCTTTCTTCTTTGCTGCTTTGAATACTGCAACTACTCCAAGAAGATGCATACCCAAGGATAGTTGGTTGATCTTAAGGGATGGACATAAAAACCTCCTTTGTATTAGGGCAGTATCAATAAAGCACTGCTTTTTATAATGAATAGTCTATATTGATCTCTTTTTATACGTGTTACAATACATAGTAACACAACACATAATATGTAACTCAAAAAACAAACATAAAAACAATCCCAAATAAAGTTCTCACAAGAAGGGATTGCAATTACTGGTGTCTGCCAACAGTGTTATATTTACTGTTAGCTAAATCCCTAATTTTTATTATCCACAGAATTATACAGATAAATCATTACTGCTAACTAGTTTGTGATAATAGACTGAACCACACAAAACTGCCAAGATTAACCAGTTTAGGACTATAAAAACAAAGAGCCATTCAAATGTGTTTGTTGTGTATAAAAAGCCATGATCAATTCTAACAACATTTAAACATAAGATGTACTCATAGTTACAACAAGATGGAGAATATTGTCTGTCTTATTTGCTATTCACTAGTGCCTAAATCCAATGCCCAGCATGCATTCAGCTCTCTAATACAGACACTGGTTGCTCAGTTGGTTCTTCTATTGGGGAAGTATGGCTCTACAATTTGTAAAGAGAAAATTCAAAGCACAACAAAAAGCTTCTTCCATGGGTATCAGTTTTAGAAAATCTCTACATTCCATGTCATTTTTACAAAATACTGTGGCAGCATAAGAAGGTAAGACATAGCAGTAGGAAAAAATTCTTACAATTTTAGTTCTGCACCTTTTTAGTAACTAACTTAATTTCAAGGCCCAGTTTTCTACGAAAACTACCCACACCAAGTGCTGCTCTAACTTCCAAAGTTTTAAGGAGCAAATGTGATGTATTAAAATTATGTAATTCATATATGTGGACTCTCTCTCTAATATACTTCATTAGTGGCTAATCTCTGAATCTCTAAGGTTTCAAACCTCCTGGTTGTGAAAACAGTGATTTTATATGGTCTTTCAGAGAATTCTCTTCTCCTCAACCCAATTTAATATAAAATGTTTCATATTATACTTTAACATAGTAGTATTTTAGTTTTTCCTAGGAGCAGCTATCACAGGAACATTTTCCTAAATTAAGAAAGAGCACATGTACATTGCCAAACAAGTGAGGGCACAACTAAATTTTCACTTAAGCAGTTTTCAGTCAAGACCACCCTTGAAACACAGCAGTTATTGATTTGCCAAGTGAAAAATGATGTTAAGAGTTACTGAAGTGCTCATAATTCTTGTTTTTAAGCTTTATTAAAAACAATTTTTTATTCGAGAGAGAACGTGAGTGTGAAAGAAGACGAGTGGGAGAGAGAATCTTAAGCAGGCTCCACACTTAGTGCAGAGCCCAGTGCAGGGCTCAATCCCAAGACCCTGGGATCATGACCTGAGCTGAAACCAAGAGTGGGATGCTCAATTGACTGAGCCACTCAGGCACCCCTTAAGGATCACTTTTATGTTTGAGCTCCAGGAAATAAGAAAATGTATGATTTAGAAGGTAGGGAGGTATTGGTGCTTCTACAGAGGTTGTTGCTCAGTAGACAATTTTGTTAATGAGGAAGAAGATACTTTAAAAAGCAGTTTCAGTCAATGATGGTGAGTTAATCCATTATCTTTGGGCATGGAACAACTCATGGCCCAATCCTGTTGGATTCAGAGATCTAACCTACCCCTCCTAACCAACCCACTCACTGTCATTGGCACAAGTCTCCAAACCAAAGACCTTGCCAGTTCACATTCCTTATACTTCACCGCACTGGAAATATACAATTTCACTCAATGCAGGTAAATCGATAATGAAAGTAAGGCAAGAAATGCAGTTTTCAAGTCAAATGCTCCAATTTTCAGAACAAAAGTGTATTTTGGAAGATAAACTGTTAGTGCTGAATGGCTTTTAGTGCCATGGAACTTAACTGCTACTCAAACAAAAATGAACTCTTGAAAAACTCTAAGGAAGAAGTAAGTTTAAGTAGACCTTCCTTGTAAAATCTCAAAGTGTATGACTGAAAACATGAGAAGAAAACCATACCTACTATGATAACCCTCAAGGTCAAAGGGATAGGAAATACAAAGCTGAATATGACACCTTCAAAAACCAGCTACAAATTTAAGTAACCATTTTCCCCACAAGAAAACCTTATTAAGATCAACATCATGTGCTGATCCCCTACTGATAATTGATAAAGCCCAAGTCCTTAAAAAGCCTTCACACAAGTTTCACTATTACCAAAGGAAAAAGCACTAGAAACCCTAAACGGGTTATGACTGCCCCATAAACCAGCAATCTGGACATTAAGTGTTGGTATAAAATCTAGCCAGAATAAAAAGGTAATTAAAATACCGTAAAAAAAACCAAAAACCTAAATCACTTCTTTTTTTTAAATTTTTTTTTTCAACGTTTATTTTATTTTTGGGACAGAGGGAGACAGAGCATGAACGGGGGAGGGGCAGAGAGAGAGGGAGACACAGAATCGGAAACAGGCTCCAGGCTCTGAGCCATCAGCCCAGAGCCCGACGCGGGGCTCGAACTCACGGACCGCGAGATCGTGACCTGGCTGAAGTCGGACGCTTAACCGACTGCGCCACCCAGGCGCCCCTAAAACCTAAATCACTTCTGATCACATGAGCCAGCTAATTATCTGAACAGATAAGACAAAGGAACTCTGTCCTAATCTCTAAGCAAAACATACGCCTAACAAGTCATTTATTAAAAATAAAAGTTTAGGGATGCCTGGGTGGCTCAGTTAGTTAAGTGTCTTGACTCTTGATTTGGGCACAGGTCATAATCTCCGTTCATGAGTTCAAGCCCTGGATTGGGCTCTAGGCTGAGATTCTCTCTCTTCCCCCTTCCCTACTCTCTCAAAAATAAATAAATAAACTTTAGAAGTTTACAGAGGCGCCTGGGTGGCTCAGTTGGTTAAGTGTCAGACTTTTGGTTTTGGCTCAGGTCATGGCCCCAGGTCCAGCCAGCTCTGTGCTGGCAGCATGGAGTCTGTTTGGGATTCTCTCTCTCTCTCTGCCCCTCTCCTGCTCGCTCTTGCTCTTTCAAAATAAATAAACTTTAAAGAAATAAAATAAAATAAAAGTTTATAGAGGCGCCTGGCTGGCTTAGCCTAGCGTGTGACTCTTGATTTTGGGGTTAAGTTCAAGCCCATGTTGGATGTAGAGATTACTTAAAAATAAAAATCTTAAATAAAGTTTAGAGAGTCAAGCTTA
Source organism: Lynx canadensis (assembly GCF_007474595.2). Lineage (NCBI taxonomy): Eukaryota > Metazoa > Chordata > Mammalia > Carnivora > Felidae > Lynx > Lynx canadensis. The sequence continues at coordinate 71,850,960 of NC_044308.2, forward strand.
TTAAATGCTTAGAAGTAAAAGTGATCTTTGGGTCTCAAAAACCCTGATTAACAGTATTAAATTTCAATCACTACCAAAGCAGAAACAACTAGAATATATTAGTAAATATCTATATTCTCCTTAATTTATTTGTTTAATGTACCACACCTGCCTTCAGGCCTTAAAAATTTAGATTAAAAATGATGGATTAGGTTAATATTAATTATCAAATTATCAATTCTGGAAATAACTGCCAGATATCTTAGGCCCACAAATATGTTAAAAAAGTCATTCAAGTGTTAGGTATTTTCTTCTGCTTCATTATGATCTATAATGGGATTTCAAGATGGTGTTTCTTCCTGCTTACCTTTGATTTTCCTAGGATTGATTTTATAGGCTACCATGTTGTTTGGGCTTTGGAATGTGTAAGCATCTCTGAAACTGCTAAAATTCTACAAATGTACCTATTCCCAATAAGGTTAAAAATCACTGAGGCAGAAACGAGAGGAATCTTCCATTCTACTTAAGCAAATCAGGACCAAATCTAAAATGACTGCTCATTTCTAAGAAATGTGCTCTAATTCACTAAAAAAATTTTTTAGGTAATCTACACCACACATGGAGCTCAAAATCATGAGCCCAAGAGTCATAACGCTCCACTGAATGAGCTAGACACCTCAAAACGTGCTTTAATTTAGAGAAATACAGGGGAAATTATGTACAATCCATGTTATACAAAAGGCATGATCTTAAGAAAGTGACAGGAACAAAATCCTGATGAATAAATAGAAGTAATCTATTGGACAGATCTAGATGAAACCATGGAAATCAATGTGACACAATAGCAAATATTATGTATAGAGTTTAAGAGCCAAAAGAGATTTTTTCCATCCTAGTTCTAGTAATTACTAGTTGATGACAGATACCTCAAACTCTGTACCCACAATGACTCTACACAGAAACTAGCACACTAACAATTCACTTAGTTTTTTTAAACTAAAGCCCTAAGTGAAGACCTATTAACTGTCCTGAGTTTGATTCTTGTCAGTGTACTCTCCTATGACAATCTACAACTTTAACTACAGGTTTCCCAACGATTTATCCAGGGTAAACCTTCAGAATACACACCTTACATTACATTCTGCATGGTTTTGTAGAAAAGGACTTTACAAATTTTACTTTATCTTTGGATGGTGTAGACTGAAGCTAAGCGTTGCACTACACAAGATGACTGATACTAATGAATACCAGAATCTTAAAAACTATTCAAGAACCAAAGCCTTCAGCAATTGGTATCTTTGAGAATTTGAAAAGAATATTTCTTTCTCACTTTTTTTCTTAAAATTTTTAAATGTTTTACTTTGAGAGCACCCAAGCAAGCAGGGGAGGGTCAGATAGAGAGGGAAACACAGAATCTGAAGTAGGTTCCAAGATGTCAGCAGAGACCTACCCAGGGCTCAAACTCATGAACCATAAGATCATGACCTGAGTGTAAGTTAGACACTTAACCAACTAAGCCATCCAGGCACCTCTGTTTCCCACTTTTTATAAAAGCTTCTATGGGGGCGCCTGGGTGGCTCAGTCGGTTGAGCATCCGACTTCAGCTCAGGTCATGATCTCACGGTTCGTGAGTTTGAGCCCCGCGTCGGGCTCTGGGCTGATGGCTCAGAGACTGGAGCCTGCTTCCGATTCTGTGTCTCCCTCTCTCTCTGCCCCTCCCCCGTTCATGCTCTGTCTCTGTCTCAAAAATAAACGTTAAAAAAAAAAAATTAAAAAAAAAAAGAGCTTCTATGAAAACATATTTGAATGATTTAGATAACTATTTTCCATTATCTTTAAGACTACCAAAACTTTTTCACTAGACTACAGACAGTGCAACCCCTCAGACTTTTAAAATCATGTTATAAAAAAAATAAATAAAATCATGTTATTCATTTTTAATGTGCTAGAATTAACATAATCAAGTTACCTTAAATGCACAATTAAACACTGTAGCATAAAATTCATTTTAACATGTACACAAATAACTAAAAACCAAAATTTTTACTCAACATCCTAATGGCTAACACACACGTGAAAATATATTCAACATCACTCATCATCAGGGAAATACAAATCAAAAAACCACAATGAGGTACAAACTCACACCTGTCAGAATGGCTAAAATTAACTACACAGGAAACGAAAGATGTTGGTGAAGATGTGGAAAATGGGGAACCCTTTTACACTGCTGGTGGAAATGCAAACTGGTGCAGCCACTCTAGAAACCAGTAAGGACGTTCCTCAAAAAGTTAAAAATAGAACTACCTTAAAATTCAGCAATTGCACTAATACGTATTTTTCCAAAGAATGCAAAAATACAAATTCAAAGGGGTACATGCACCTTGATGTTTATAGTAGCATTATCAACAATAGCCAAACTATGGAAAGAGCCCAAGTGTCCACTGACTGATGAATCAATAAAAATGTGGTACACATACACACTCGAATATTACTCAGCCATCAAAAAATCCTGGGGTGTCTTGGTGTGAGCACTTAGTTAAGTGTCTGACTTCTGATTTTGGCCCAGGTCATGATCTCACAAACCATGAGACTGAGCCCCGTGCTGGGCTCCACACTGACAGCGGGAAGCCTGCCTGGGATTCTTTCTCTTCCTCTCTCTACCCCTTATCCACGTGTGTTCTCTCTCAAATAAACAAAAAAATGAAATCTTGCCATTTGCAATGACATGCACAGAGACCGTCAGAGAAAGAGAAATATATGATTTCACTCATGTGGAATTTAGGGAAAAAAGATGAACACGTGCAAAGGGGGAAAAAAAGAGGGAGGCAAACTTTATAACAATAGAGAACAAACTGAGGGCTAATGGAGGCAGTTTGGGGGGTAGGCTAAATGGGTGAGGAGTATCAAGGGTACTTGTTACGAGCACTGGATATTATATGTAAGTAATGAATTACCAAATTCTACTCCTGAAACCAGTATTACACTGTGTTTAACCAACTAGAATTTAAGAATTTAGGAAAAAAAACTTTAAGTTCATCCTAATGAAATTTCAATAGTATATATTTATTTAAATCTCAAAGACTTATGAGTAGGCTACTGATAGGGCGCCTGGGTGGCTCAGCTGGTTAAGCACTGGACTTCAGCTTATGTCATGATCTCAACAGTTGGTGGGTTCGAGCCCCATGCTAACAGTGCGGAGCCTGCATGGGATTCTCTTTCTCTCTCCCTCTCTCAAGAATAAACAAACTTAGGGGCGCCTGGGTGGCGCAGTCGGTTAAGCGTCCGACTTCAGCCAGGTCACGATCTCGCGGTCCGTGAGTTCGAGCCCCGCATCGGGCTCTGGGCTGATGGCTCAGAGCCTGGAGCCTGTTTCTGATTCTGTGTCTCCCTCTCTCTCTGCCCCTCCCCCGTTCATGCTCTGTCTCTCTCTGTCCCAAAAATAAATAAATGTTGAAAAAAAAAAATAAAAAAAAAAAAAAAAAAAGAATAAACAAACTTAAATAAATACATGAGTATGCCACTGACTTTGCTTTATGTAAGAAATTGGGGGGGGGGGCTTAAAAATGTATCTGTAACGCGTTTAATTCAGATTTACATTAAAATGTAAATATGAAACTATGTCATACCAAAAACAGATCCCAAAAAACCTTTCATGTTGTAAGAATGCTTGCTTTTGTGCCTAAAACTAAATCAACTAGCTAAATTTTTATAACTTGTTTTATTTCTAAAGATAATTTTAAAATCATTTTTATGTGTATTTATTTTGAGAGAGAGAGAATGAAATCTCAAGCAGGCTCTTCTGCACTGTCAGTGTAGAGCCTAATGTGGGGCTTGAACTAACGAACTGTGAGAACATTACCTGAGCCAAAATCAAGAGTCAGATGCTTACCCAACTGAGCCACCCAGGAGGCCCAGTAAGAGACAATTTCTAAACCTTAGTAGCAAGTAGTTTTTCCACAAATATGCTGCCTTAGTGAGTCTTCTTCAGAGAAGGACTGAAGTGAATGCAACTGTTAAATGTTTCCCTAATACAATTTATGTTTAGAGTGCCAATTACCAATATAAATTTGCATGGTTGTACTTTGTATTCCTTAACTTTCTTCATGTTGCCTTTATCCAATGGCCCATTAAGGATACAGATTTGTAGGACAGTGGAAAAACAGCAAGCCATACTCATATTAATGGTAAAGGGACTGAAGGACAAACCAGTATGCTGCACAGGATCATTTCATATATAATGGCTGGGTGGCTCAGTGGGTTAAGCGTCCAACTCTTGATTTGGACTCAGGTCATGATCTCATAGTCCTGGAATCAAGCCCCAAGGGACCAATCCCCAAACAGGTTCCCCACTGACAGTATCAGCCTGCTTGGGATTCTCTCTCCTCTCTATCCTTCCCCTGCTCACGCAGGTATGCGCTCTCTCTCAAAATAAATAAACGTTAAAAACTTAAAAAAAAAACAAACTATTTGTAATTAAAGGAAAACAAAGATTACCTAACTACCTTTTTTTTAAAGAACACTACCCAAAGAACAATGATCAAGGTTGAGAACACCACATGCATTCCTGCTTACAATATAGACATATACATAGACAGCCCCTGTATACGTAGAAACCAAAGTTGTCAATGAACAACTGGCTCTACAATCTTCTTTCACAAAGAATTGTTGGTTTAACACGAGTATTTTTGTAAATTCAAAGATACATTTGATTAAAAATTGTTTGACTGATTTATTTGCAACTCTCAAAGAGAAGGAAAAAATTAATTGCACATACTCATTTCAGGATGCATCCAGTTTTGTATATTAAAAAAAGTAAAAAGTTGCATCTTAAAATTGCAGTGATTTGTCTTGACAAATTCATTTGGAAAGCTGTTAACACAAAACCAGAGGTTTCCAGGAAAGACAATTTGAAAATTCATCTCAAAACTTTCTAAATGAAAAATAATCTGAGCAATATGTAAGGTTGCTTTGATCAATCCTTTCAGAAACAGTACCGGATCCAAGACTATGTTAAGAAAAAAATTTTAGGGGCGCCTGGGTGGCTCAGTCGGTTAGGTGGCCAACTTCGGCTCAGGTCATGATCTCACACTCCGTGAGTTCGAGCCCCAGGTCGGGCTCTGTGCTGACAGCTCAGAGCCTGGAGCCTGTTTCAGATTCTGTGCCTCCTTCTCTCTCTGACCCTCCCCTGTTCATGCTCTGTCTGCCTCTGTCTCAAAAATAAACAAACATTAAAAAAAAAAATTAAAAAAATTTTTAATCTGTCTTTGCTTCTGCTTATGAAGCTTTATATCCAGGTGACCATCTTTAATTGACACAATTTCCGCGAAAATTACAACATTATTCATTTGTCATAATGTTAACACATACACTTCCCCACATATCACTTTGGGTCTTCCCCAAAGATAATAAACTGTAGGTGTTGTCAAATTTTTTTTTATAAAGCTGAAATTACAAAACAGTATTTATGACAAATATTGTTTATAAACTGTATGTTAAGAACATGTAAGACCACTCATTCCTATATTCTCAATTTACATCCAGGTCAAAGGGTACACTTCTTTTGCTTACAATGAAATTTTCCTTTAAGGAGTTGTCTGAGAACAGACTTGTGGTTGCTAGGAATAGGGTGGAGAAACTGACTAGCAAAAGAGTTCATGGTGAATTTGTGAGACGCATGATCTATCTGTATCTTGATATCCTGGTAGATACTGTAACTTGAATATACTATGTTTGTTAAAATAATACACTGAAAGAGTAAATTCGCTATATATAAAAAGGTATCCTATTGAGGTCTCAATTTCTTTCCATTCTCGAACTTCTTTGTAAAATTTCTGCCCCTACCATTACCCAAACCTACCCTTGTCAAGTCACCAATGATCCCCGCATTTCTCGATCTTCATATTACTTAACATTTGTAGTTCATCCTTCTACTCTTTTAATACATATTCACACAGCTGGGACACTTCATGCTTCTGGTTTTTGTCCAGCTTTTTTAAAATTTTTGTCTTTTTTTACATTTTCTTTATTTTTGATAGAGACAGAGCACAAGTTGGGGAGAGGCAGAGAGAGACGGAGACACAGAATCCGAAGCAGGCTCCAGGTGCCGAGCTGTCAGCACAGAGCCCACGTGGGGCTCAAACCCACAAACCCCAAGATCATGACCTGAGCTGCAGTCGGACACTTAACCAACTGAGCCACCCAGATGCCCCAGCTTTTTTTTATGGCACTTTTCAATCACTTGAACTCACTCCTCATCTCCTAGTTTTAATAGTTGCAGTGCTCTAATGATCTCTATTTTCTGTCTCTACTCACCCAGTATTGTGGTTTTGTGACCTACGAGCAGACAACTACTATCTCTCCACATAAACAACTGTCTATGTAACATCTCTCAATAATAAACATGTCTAATAAACATGTCAATGGCCAATCTGTGATAGTGACTCCTCAACCTAGTTTCCCCCTATGTTCTTCTATCACTATTTCTGCAAATTCCAAGTCGCTAGTTACGCAGGCCAAACTTTGGTGACATCGGATTCCTCTCTTAGCCTTCACAGTGATGTGTAAGTGAATTGGTCTTTATTAACTTCAAAATTCACCTACTACTTACCACTTCCAAGTCTACCTCCCAGGGTCCTTTCCCAAATGATTGTTTATCTAGATAATTCTATCAGCCACTTGTTATCTACAATCAGACTAATCCTGTTACAATACAAATAAGATCCTCTCACTCCTCAGTTCAACTCTCCCCACTGCCTTCTCATCTCATTTCATAAAAGCTAAAGATGCCTTAACATGCTTTTATGTGTTCAACCTACCTTCTCTGAGACCATTTATTTTCCACTATAGTATCCCTGGTGAACACAACAATGCCTCTCCTAAACTAGCCTCTAGGAAGATTTGTCACAAATCACACTATCAGCATGCAACAAATCAAACCTATCTTTATAGCTGGAAAGCCAAAAGCACTAATCTGCTTTTCCCCCAGCTGTACGAAAACTATTGGAAAAGCTAAATAATCTACCCCAAAATAAAAATCAGATCCTGTGCCTATAATGGGATGTGATGAGACTATCAGGTCATACCTGCTGTTAAGGAATTCACCCGCAAAAAATTCCAGTAGTAACTTTCTCTTGCAATTATATATGTTTTTTACAATATTAACCTATTTCCCTTCTTAAGCCCATCAATCTCACAATAGTAACACATTTATTACTATAAAGTAATAAAGTCCTGGGAAAAAAGTTGATCTGCCTGAATAAGTCAAACTATATTTGGTGGACCTTTTCCTCTTATTCCTGGGATTACAGTCTTTAAGAGGAGATTAAATTATCATCTTATCCTATGTATCAATGGGTACCCTCTCTTTCTTTCCCTGAAAGACTGATTTCCTGGATATTCCTTCAAATTCCTTGTAGCTTTATTTCAAAACTGCAGTCTGGGTTCTCTAACTTCCTGCCTGAAGAGCAGTCCTCAGTCATTACAATTCTCATATTGAAACACTGCTCAAAATTCATTTGTGGGGTACCAGAGTTGACTCTGATTTCAGCTCAGGTCATGATCTCACTGTTTTTGAGATCGAGCCCTGTGTTGGGCTCTGCGCTGACAGCACAGGGACTGTTTGGGATACTCTACACCTCCTCTCTTCCTGTCCCTCTCCTGCTCTCTCAAACTAAATAAACCTAAAGGTTCTTTGTATAAAACGGTAGTTAACACATCTCCTGTGATCACAAAGCAGAATCGTGAAACTATAAAAACTAAAAACAGTAATATAAATATCAAAAATGTCAGTATTGGATGTTGTATCAAGACTTGTATCTTTAATATATGAAGTCTTACAACTCAGTAAGTAAACTCAATATAAAATAAGCAAAAGATCTGAATACATTTTTCTAAAATAGATATCCAATAAGCCCATGATTACTCACCATAATTTTTTATTTTTTTTTAGTAAACACTACATCTAATGTGAGGCATGGACTCACAACCCGAGATCAAGAGTCGTGTGCTCTTTCTTTTGACCAAGCCAGCCAGGTGCCCCTCAATGTCATTAGTTTGTAAGAAAATGCAAATCAAAAACCACAACGGGATAACATTATTCAAACTTGAACTACTATAGTTAAATAACAAGGACAGGTAATAAAGTAAGTGTTGGCAAGGAATGTGAAGAAAAGCGCAACCTTTATACATGCTGACAGGAATGCAAAATGGTACAGCTGCTTTGAAAAGATAGTATGGCAGGTTCCTCAAAAGGTTAAAATGAAATACCATTACAGCCTGCAATTCTACTCTTAGTATGTACCCAAGACAGATGAAAACACATGTCTATGCAAAATGTACATACAAATGTCCACAAAAGCATTATTCAAAATGTAGAAACATATCAAATTATTCAGCAACTGATGAATGGGTAAACCAAATGTGGTTATCACCCATAAAAATGGAATATAAAAAGGAATGATGTACTAACAAATGGTAAAATATAGATGAATTATGAACTAGAAAGTATAAGAAACCAGCCATAAAAGACAAATATTATATGAATCTATTGATATAAAATGTGCAGAATAGGCAAATCTATAGATAGAAAATGGATTAGTAGTTGGCAGGCCTAGGGATAGAAGAATAGATATGACTGATAATAAGTAAGGTGTTTATTTTTGGGGTGATGCATGTTCTAAAATTAAATCATGATCGTGACTGCACAACTCTAAATATACTAAATTGAATTGTACACGGTTAAATGAATTTTATAATGTTATATATTATACATCTGTCTCAATAAAGCTACATTTTTAAAAAAGAAAAAAAAAACCGCTGTCAAGGAGCTTGACAAAGTCTACCTGGATTAAGAATATCATGAAGTAGAATCCTAAAACAGCAGGGGCTAATTTTGCATTAGAGGTCATAACCAGAACACCACTTAATTCAGAGCCATATAGCAGATTCTCTGACCAAGTCAAATGCTTCCCCTGCAAAAGAAATACCTCCCACCTAGTTATTAAGAGTCCAAGACACAACAAACATAAACAACCCGAAATGAAAGCGAAGTGAAATAAAGAATATACTGTCAAAATTTTAAGTCAGTAATAGCAGGTTTATGTTGAGAGTATACTTGTACTAATTGATGTCCTCAACTAAAATCTTCCTGGCAATGAGGTTTCCATGCAAAAGATAAAACCAACAGAAGGGCTCTTAGCAAATGCAAAATTTCACCTTATGCTTAAAATCACATCTACAGAGGTGTCCCTTAGCTTTTCCAAGTAGCTAAGAACCCTCTTATCTCTGAATCACATGCCTTTCCAAGCAGATGGTCTAAATCAGTTCTTCAAAACCTAAATATTTCAGGTGTTCTTCCTTCAGGTCTAGTGTTACTCGGGAATATCAGAAAAATGGAAAAAGGGAGGGAGGCAGGATGACAGCCCCACTAATCCCAAGAACATGGGGGTGGTGGGTGGAAGTATCCTTAATCTGTGGTATTTCTTTTTTTTAAATATTGATTATTTTTGAGAGAGACATAGACCCCAGAGCAGCAGCAGAGGAGGTGCAGAGAGGGACAAAGGCACAGAATCTGAGGCAGGCTCCAGGCTGAGCTGTCAGCACAGGGCCCAATCTGGGCTTGTACCCATAGACCAGGAGATAATGACTTGAGCCAAGTTGCCGCTTAACCTACTGAGCCATTTGGGTGCTCCTGTAGTCAGTATTTCTTTAACTTACTAACCAAAACCTAAAACTGGGTGCTTAGAACACATAAGGGGTAAATATTAGCTTAATATGATGTTAGCCGCTTTCACCTGTCTTGCATTTCAAAGGAAACTCCCCTAACAACTGTACTTCACCTCAACTGCTGTTCTACCGTCTACCAGGATACATTCCTAAAAAAGAGCTCTAACATAATATTAACAGTAAAATGTTCCCCAAATTCAAACAACTCAACCCTCCAACATCCCTTTCATGTAACCTTTAATGGTATAACTGTAGTCATAAAAGATCTCTGCTATACATCATTTTTTCTCCCTACAAAACATTTAACTTTAAACTCAATAAATTACCAAGACCAGTCTACCCCAGAAATTCCTGTACTTCCTTCTCCATTCCAACATTTACAATGTTAACTACTTAATACAATCTTTTTTCCCCTCCACTTTCTCTTTTCTATCCATGAAGCAGTTTCTAAGACCTCTCTACCTGCAGGACACAACTCCCTAACAGACCATAAAAGGTTTGTACAACAACCACTCTTTCCAATTATACCAGGCTGTTTCTCCAAATACAACCAGGGATATTACCAACTGTACCTTTAATCTATCTGCCTCAAACCTTTGATACTTAGTATCAAAGATAAGTTCAAAAATAGCACTTTGTGAAACTACCTGGGGATCTTTAAAAAATTTTTTTTTTTTCAACGTTATTATTTTTGGGACAGAGAGAGACAGAGCATGAACGGGGAGGGGAGAGAGAGAGGGAGACACAGAATCGGAAACAGGCTCCAAGCTCCGAGCCATCAGCCCAGAGCCCGACGCGGGGCTCGAACTCACGGACCGCGAGATCGTGGACCTGGCTGAAGTCGGACGCTTAACCGACTGCGCCACCCAGGCGCCCCTGGGGATCTTTAAATGTAAGAGAGCTCAGAGCTCCACAACGGGAAACACAACTCGTCTTTCTATGACACAATCCTGTACAAATGCAGGACACATAACAGCCAATATTAATTCCACATCACTGTCTTCACTGTATAATATTGTGCTTCCTACAATAGCTTTTCATTGGATAACATACTGCTTGTCATCCATGTGTTGTATTTGATGTGAGTTGATGTACTCCATTCCTCTTTCTATTCATGGTGCGATGGCATATTTACTTAATATATTTAGATATGAAGCAGTATTAGCACTCTGAAAAAGCTCTCATGTAAGAACTTTTACAGTCCAGTCACTTATACACTAGTTACATTATTATTCATGGCCCATACGTAATGTGTGATAAGTTACTTATTACCACATCTTTTGCTACTAGGTTTATTGGGTCTTCACTTTTAACTGTAGCCTACTGTCAAACCTAATAAACCTTATTGCTTTCTGTGCTCCCAAGTTTCTATAGAAGAAATGACTGAGAAAGAATTACTTGGCTGTCCATAATGGAGTATTTTTTTTTCCAATTTCTATTAACATATGATTCACATACCATAGAAAAACACCCTCCACACACAAACTTCTGCAATCATTACCACTATGTAATTCCAGAATAATTTCATCAGGGATCTTGTAAGGGAAGAAAAGTGGGACTACAACTGACAAAAATCTAAAGAATTCCAGAATTTTTCAAAAATGGATACGGTTTTATACTTAAGAAAACACTAAATCTTTGTGACACAAATGTAAACCTTAAAATTAAAATACATTTTAAGAAACTAAAAAACAGGGCATCTGGCTGCTCAGTCGGAAGAGCATGCAACTCTTGATCCTAGAGTTGTGAGTTCGAGCCCCATGTTGGGTGTAGAAATTATGTAAATAAATAAAACTTTGCAAAGAATTTGAAAAATCACTTCTAAGTATTTCAAAGCAACTGCTCACATAAGGAGTCCTTTAGCAACAATTTTCCTAGAAGCAACATGATTCTCAACAGGACACAACAAAAACTGGATCTCTGCTAGAATCTTACAAGTTCTCAGGATTAAAAAAACTTTTTTTTTAAATGTTGATTTTTTTTTTTGAGAGACAAAATACAACGGGGGGAGGGACAGAGAGGGAGGGAGAGAGACACAGAATCCAAAACAGGGTCCAGGCTCCGAGTGGGGCTGAAACTCATAGACTGTGTGATCATGACCTGAAGTCAGAAGCTTACCCAACTGAGTCACCCAGGCACCCCCAGGTTTTCAGGCTTTCAAAATCAACAAATAGTATGTTCTGCACACAGGCAAGACTTATGTAATTCCCTTTGTTTTATACATAGAAGCCCACCAATAGTCATCCTAAAACAAAAAGCTAATTTTGGGCTTCTATCCTACCAGAAAATGTGTTGGTTAATGAATTTCTAGGTAATTCTAAACTATGTATAATAGAGTTTACAGCATACATGAAATAGTTGACAGTGTCTGTCAAACATTAATACATCTATCTAAAATGGTAGTTCCACATATATCAGTAGTTTTATGTTAAAAATTCATCCCCAAACTTCCAAAGCCTATAAAATTAGGAATGGTCTTAAGAACAAAAGACAGACCAAATATTCAGACCTACCTAATGAAAGAGGTAACTTTTGGGAAAAAAACTAATAATAATAATTTCATCTTAATGATGAAAAATCTGGGGGTGCCTGAGTGGCTCACTTCAGTAACCATCCAACTCTTGATTTCCCGACTTGTGCTCTCACTCTCTCTCTCAAAAAAAAAAAAAAAAAAAAAAGATGCAAAATCTGATAACTGTAAAAATGCTAAAATATTAACAAAATACATGTAGTTAACGTTGGAAAAACAGCAGCATTCCTGTTATGCCAACAGCAAAAAATGTACTAAGAATTCATTCACACTACAGTAAGCTTTAAGATCACAGGTAGGGGTGCCTGGGTGGCTCAGTCGGTTCAGCGTCCGACTTCAGCTCAGGGCATGATCTCACAGTCTGTGAGTTCAAGCCCACGTCGGGCTCTGTGCTGACAGCTCGGTGCCTGAAGCCTGTGTCTCCCTCTCTCTCTGCCCCTCCCCCATTGGTGCTTGTGTCTCTCAAAATAAATGTTAAAAAAAAAAAATGATCACAGGTAACAGTTTTGCATTTTTCCACCCACACCCTGAATTAAAATCAGTAATATTACTGCAGTGCAGGTGGCAGCATTAAGGCTATAGAATTGATCCTGTTGTCTCCCTCAGGAGACAAAATACTAAAATATAAGTAACTTGGTTTAAGTTTTAAAGTTTGATTGCCCTCCAGTTTTAAAGATAAAGAGTATTTTTACAATCCTTGGGTCTTGATCACACATCCCAAACAAAATACAACACAGGCAGGAGAGGGCTCTCAAAACAAAACAATAAAAACCAAGTGACTCTAATTCTAACAAAAGTGTTAATTATCTATTTCCTGATATCTAAAGTGTTTCTTCTTATAAAACACCCAATGCCTCCTGTATTCTTAAAATTTCTGCCAAATCAGGTTAATGATTAAAGTGCACAATACCTCTATGAAGTATTCTGGGCTCCTTCCCCACTACTCCCAACACACTCCCTCATGTGGGGGGGGGGGCGGTGAGAAAGAAAAAGAAGATAGAACCTGAAATCTGATCAAGCCTGCAGGATCTATCCACCAGTTCACAAATACAGGTGGCACTGAAACATGCTTAACAACACAAAGTATAACCACAAAATGAGATCTATGAAAAACTGATGAGATTAATATTAAGTATGGTGGTGTGATTATGTTATAAAAGCAATCTTTTAACCATTAAAAAGAGGTCCAGAAAACACTAGAAATACTAAGCATTTCAATATGCATTAAAGTTGAGAAGACGGTTGTCACACCTAAAGAGAACTGGAGTATGCTAGAGATGTTAGTTTTCTGGGGAAGAGGATTGGAGGGGTATCCACAATTCCCTTGTTCTGATAATCTGGAAGTGTAACTTGCAGCAACCTTGCATATAAGAAATGTGAAGATCTTGATAATTAACAGGAATGAATCCTCATGCTCTAAAGACTGGGAATTCTATTGATTGGTTGTAAACAGTTATGATATTGCGAGTCATCACATTTATAATGCAATTCTAGTCTTCATGTTTCCATTAGTCTTCATAGCAACTCTATTAGTAAGATTATTTCCATATTAGGGATAAGAAATTTGAGATTACATAGGACTTCAGTCAAAAATTTCTTTGCTAAATATTAGGTCTTTGGATTCTTCACCTGTTCTTTTTTTATAGGCTCCAGATCAGCTACCTCTCTACCATAAAAATAAGTAGAACTCAAGATCCCAGAAAGCTAATTAAGACAATGCTGATTTCAGGTCTTGAAATATTTGTGTGAATCTTAGTTCTTAAGGTATGGACTAAAAGGTTTAAATAAACACTGATTTAACCCATTTACATAGGAAGATTCAGAGCTTTCAGCTCATCTCAGAGCCATTATCAATAACCTATTTCAATAAAGAATCCAACATAGTGATTTAGGACCACTATGTTGTTATGACAATTAATACAAATCTTAACTTTCCAAATAAGTATCTTCAGAATGACTTCTCAGTGTGATTAAAAAAATTTTTTTTAATCCTTATTTTTAAGTTTTGAAGAGAGGGAGAATCTGAAGCAGGCTCTAGGTTCTGAGCTGTCAAAACGCAGCTTGGCACGGGGCCCAAACTCATGGTCTGCAAGATCATAACCTGAGCAGAAGTCGGACGCTTAATCAACTGAGCCACCCAGGCGCCCCTCAGTGAGATTTTCTAATGCAATTTTCCTGACTAGTTTCTCTATGCCTGACTAAATGTATTTTCTCATTATAGACCTCAGTACTATACTTGAATCTGCTCTTTACCAGCTACTACCTGGCTGCTCCATCAGTCATCATAGGCTTTTTCCATTGGCTGAGATTAGAATGGAAGAAAATACTACTTTTCACTGAAACTATAATACCAAGCAAATACACCAGAGTAATTAAAGGTATTCTCTTGCCTCTTGAAAACTGAAGAATGAGGTCAACAGTGGCACCGCCACTGATTTTAGGATCAAAGAGCAGTGGCAAGAAATTTGAAGGTATTTCTGCAAACATCTAAATTTCCTTACTATTCCTTGCTGTTGATACCTTAACTCATCCAAAATTCTCACTCAAAAAAATCTTTTCCAAACATACTTATAGTGGCATGATAGAAATGGTCAATGTTTGCTGCTGCCTCACCAAGACAACTAAAAGTAAAACTTTAGAGGACTACTGTCATGAAGTTAGGATGTACACGTTAATTCTCTATGTACTAAATTTAAAACAGGAGTTTTTTTGTGCCAGAGTCCAGGATACCCCAGAAATTACATACATATATAAATGTATTAGAATTTTTCTACAGAGATTCATAGACAAAGAAATAGGGTAAGAATCAAAGAAACAAAACTACTTCCCTCATCCTTTAATCAAGGATTCTCAACCTTTTGACATCAAAATCTCTGAGAAGCATACGAAAAATACACCAAACACTCAAGCATCTATCTAGACCATATGTATAAGAATCCCTACAGGTATAGTTGGGCATTAGTATTTTTTTAAGAGAGTAAAGGGCAGCTGCTTCAGATAAACTCATTAGGTCTCTCTCTGTCCCTTGAAGTCACCCAACCATTGATCACATTTTTTAGGAGCAAAGAGATGCCCAGATCTCTCAACTGCCATCTTTGTATTTTAGTATTTCCAAAATATGAAATCATCATGGTTTTCAAAACATGTGTTCAAACATAAATAGACATAAAAATATGAAGAAATCACTAAGGACAAATGAAATAGCCATACTGATGATGCACAAAGAATACTCACACAATTTTAATATGGCATTCAAACACTTTTAACAATGTAGGCCCAAACTATGTTTCCATTCTTAATTCTTTCTGGCCTATTAATGACTACCTTACCGCAGCCCATATATTTCTCAAACAGAAAAAACATACATGCTCAGATCTTTACACAGGTGTTTACTGGCTGACTTGATAATCCTTTACCCAACTGCCTTAGCATGACTCATCAACTCAGTTCAAAAGTTTTTCATGTGTAAAAAAAAAGCTATTCCCAAATCAAGAAAGCTATTACTTTTACTCCCAAAGCAGAAATTTAATTAATTTCTTATATATTAACATTATACTAATCATTGGAATACTGAAATCCTAAGATGAAAAACACCAAAGAAAAATTTATACTAGATCAAGTCCAATGTATCAGCATACACCATACACTTCCATATGATGCATAATTTTAAAAGCAGGAAACCAAATAAAACTAATAGTTTTTTAATGTTAATGAAAACTGTTATCAGAATGCTAGTATGATACTGGTATCTTTTGTGTATTATATCATTCCCCAAGAACTAATTCCTGTATCAGGTCTAAAACATTCATAACCTTCCATAAACCTATGCCTATCCACATATATTCCTATTTTATTTCTCAGCATGCTCCAACAAATAATATTGCTTTTCTAAAGGTATGTGCCCATGCACGTGCACGCACACACTCACACACTCTCCAACCATTATTCCAACCTCCTTGTCTTTTAGAAAGGTGTTACCACCATCCCAGTCTGCAGTCTTCAACACCTTTTACCTCCTAACACAAATTCTTAAAATGTCCTTCAAGGAGAGGATTTTTTTTTTTTTAAGTTTAAGCGGTCAGCAAAGAGCATCACACAGGGCTCAATCCCATGAACCATGAGGTCATGACCTGAGTGGAGATCAAGTCGAACGCTCAACCGATTGAGCTAACAACACAGGTGTCTGGAGTGCATATTGTTAATTCGTTTATGTATGCTCACTGTATCTGTTTTGTATTAGTTGGTTTACTCAAGGGAGACTTAGGGATCTTTTTAAAAAAAAAAAAAAAATTTGTTGTAATCCCTACAAAGCAAAGCCAAATGGCAAGTATGTGACAGGACAAAATGAAGAGAGCATGGAAATTGCTAATTAAGTTCTATTTCCTCATTTAGCAGTCAATGAATCCTTACTTCTCTATCTGGCATATCATATTCAAACAAAACAATGGGACATGTCCCCATATACCCAGACCATATATAAACTGATTCTTTGAAACTAACAAACACCCACCCTCATCTACCTCTGACAATTTGTAAGAAAGTATTTTTCATTTTGTTATAAAGGGGGGACTCTGACAACCTGCTTATGCTCATTACTACAAAAGGGAATGTTTGTTACAAAATTGAAAAATAAAATGATCTTACTTAAATGGCTTTTAACCAGAATAGACAAACAAACACCTTTAACATACCTGTCATAATAATCTCGTTGAAAGTCATAGTCCAAGTCAAAAGAGGAGCTGAAAAACAAATACCAAAAAGGATTAATTTGAGCTGCTGATGTATATTTACAACAGTAGATGGGAAAAACAAAACAAAAACCATGCAAAACCAATCATAACAAACAGATCAAGAGATTAGCATGGAATAATATCCAATCATTCAAACAAATCACTAAAATTTCAATCATTTTAGAGGCCACTGGACATGCAGCAGCCAATTTGCAAATTTAGGCACAAGTATGCTACAATTTCAACATACACCATTAACAGCTAATACAGGAACACTGAAAAATACAACAATAAACCAAACATTCTTATGCTACCCTCCTTCCCTTTCTTATTTCCCAGCTTCTTAAACTAAACAATTCCTCTTGAAGGATTTCATTTTATGTTAAAAATATCAAACTGCTCTTTAGTAAGTAAAACCTCAGGGAATTCTAATAATTCTCTGGGAAATGGGCGAAAAGGAGGTATACTAATACAAGATTAATAAAGCATCACTTTTACACAGATAAACATACTACAGTAACCCTCCCCACATCCAGAAAACAGATAGAGAAGATGCCCACTGATGGACACAATGCAGTTATAAATAATAAAGTTCCGGACCTGAGTAGAGGGGACGGAGAAGGGTGTTCTGGTACTGACCCGTACATCTCCGCTGCAGATCGTTTCACACCTGCTTTTCCTCGGTTCACTTTTGGCTCTGCCAGCAGATTAATATCTGAAAAGCAAAACAAAGGACAAAAACTTTAATGACAACTCTGGGTGGGTAGGGTATATCTTAAACTAGTTTTAAAATGCGTACACAGTATATAAGTCAACAAAGGACTAACACCGTATCTCATCTTTCCTTAGATAAAAGGGGCTCATGAATTTTTATAAGGCTAAGACTTAGTCTTTCATTCCTTTGTCCTCTGTTCTGTAACAAAGTATTCTTATACATAAAACATTAGGTTTGGTCTTTTGGTACCCTTCTACCCTCAACTGCCACTAAACTCACTATTCAGAGCATATATTAGGAATGAGTGAGTGACCTCAGAGACATAAAATATACAGCAATTCATGAATTGGAGTATGGTGCCCTCAGATCTCATTCCCCTTACAACAGAATCAGCTGTAAAGATGAATAAAAATTGGTTAAGAAATACTATGCAGGGGCACGTGGAGTTGCTCAACTGGGTAAGTGTCGAACTCTTTACTTTGGCTCTGTGCTGGGCGTAGAGCTGCCTGGGATTCTCTCTACCCCTTCCCAGCTTGCACTCTCTCTCTCTAAATAAACATTAAAAAAATATATATTATGCAGACTAACTGCTGAGCAACTGTTACATGAACAAAAAGAAAAGGAAAATAAGGGAACAAAGGAAAAGCCCTAGTTTCCATATGCCTCGTCATTTTTAAAACACATATTCCAACATGGCCAGCTGTTTACCGTTACCCACTGTCTAACAAAAGAATTGATTGCTTTCTTATTCTAATAAGAATACATTTGCCAAAAACCAGCTCTCCAAAACTCAGTTCATCAAATGACCAACTGAAAACAGAATTTCAGTACACTATCTGCTGAGCACCACTACATTTATGAATAATCTTCAGTTTTTAGTTCACTAAACTCATTTTTAATTTTTAACATTTATTGTTGAGAATGTAGTTTTTAAAAATTTTCTAAACAAAAACAATAAACTATGTATCATGTTAATTACACAACCTTATAGAAGAATTATTTCAAGTGATGATTTAAACTATAGTACTGTGTTGATATCCAGAATAGGATATATACTAATAAAAAGAAACTAAAAGCTAAAATTGCTTTTAATAATCTTAATTTTGGTAAAAAAACAAACAAAAAACAAACCTAATAGACGTAGTTATTTTAAAACTGTGCACAATGCATAAAATTATGTTTTGTTTTCTAAAAACCAAGGTGCTCCTATTCTTCCGCTGAAACTAGACAGAAGCTATTAAAATTCAACAATAATAAACACTCTCAGTGTACAGATCATGGTTTCTATGTAAGTGCCATTTAAAGGAGCCAGGCTCCTAGAAAAAAGGGGCAAATCGAGATTTAGGTCAAGAAATCTATCAGATGACCTGAAATATCTTGTGATGCCAGAAAGTTAAAGATGCAATAAAATATTACAAGAGTAAGGTCTCAAGGACATAGAAAACCAATTTGAAGGTGATCCACTGGCCACAGAAGAAATATTTTAAGTTCTAAGGAATGATTTGCAATGCACAAAATGTATCAATTTAAATATAAGTTTATGGGGATGCCTGGCTAGCTCAGTTGGTAGAACATGCAACTTTTTGTACTTGGCGTTGCGAGTTCTTCAACCCATGCTGGGTGTAGAACAGAGCTTACTTTATTTATCCACTTTGAGAAAACAGAGAAAGAATCCTAAGCAGACTCCACACTGTCAACCCAGAGCCAATACAGGGCTCAAACTCACGACCATGTGATCATGACCTGAGCAGAAATTAAGGAGTTGGAGGTTTCACAAAGTCATCCAGGCACCCCCTAGAGCTTTTTTTTTTTTTTTTTTTTAAAAAGGCTAGGGGTGCCTGTGTGGGTCAGTGGGTTAAGTGTCCGACGTTGGTTTCAGGTCATGATCTCACGGCTCTTGAGTTCAGAGCCTGGAGCCTAGTTCGGATTCTGTGTCTCCCTCTTTCTCTGACCCTCCCTGCTCCATGTTCTCACTCTCTCAAAAGTAAACGTTAAAAAATTAAAAAAACAAAAATAAAAAAAGCTAAAATATAAGAGTTATATTATTAAGCAATGATTATATTTAATGATTGCTAGATATCAGGTTAGAAAAATTATTTTGCAAGCCCTAATGAAATACGTAGGCAATAATCATCAATGGATAATCACCATTAAAGTTAAAAACTGATGGGAAACCTTATCATTGATGTGTCAGGATGTAAACTCAGAACCCACAAATTATCCTTAACATCACTAAAAATGGGACCACATTAGGTCACCTGATGTGGTATAATATAAAACACAGAACACGGTCCATGTAATATTTTCACCAAAATAAATAGTATCTGAATTTTATCAAGCCTCTAGATCTGCAGTCTAAGGAAGTAAGCTGCTAGTCTGAATTCAGATGTGTTTTAAGTATATATTCTCTTACACATCTATGGACAGCACTGCTCTAGATGTAGCAGTATTACACAAACAGAGGTAGAAAACAACAAATTAAGTGACACCACAAGAATCAATCAGTACACAGTGTGGAACACATTTTCTTCAACAAATTAATGTCATACATTTTTTAAATTAGAAGGACAGGAAAACTCAGATTTAAAAACATCTAAGAGGGAATTAAACACACATACAGACATGAACTGGATCTTGATTTGAATTAATCAAGTTATTTAAAAAAAGTTGAGGGGCACCTGAATGGCTCAGTCAGTTAAATGTCTGACTTTTATCCCTGCTCAGTTAATGAACTCACAGTTCGTGGGTTTGGTCCCACATCAGGCTTTCTGCTTTCAGCGCGGAGCCTGCTTCAGATCCTGTCCCCACCTCTCTCTGCCCTTACCCCTAGCTCTCTCTCAAAAAAATAAAAAGTAAAAAAAAACAAAAAAAAAAACAAAAAACCAACCACAAACCACAAAACAAAAACTTAAAAAAAAAAAAAAAAGTTTGCAACCAGGGACCAGGGATGCTTGGAAAGCTCAGTCAGTTAAGCATCCAACTTTGGCTCAGGTCACTGATCTCGCGAGGTTCATGGGTTTGAGTGGGGTTCTGTTGCTGACATGACAGCTCAGAGCCTGGGGCCTGCTTTGAATTGTGTGTCTCCCTCTCTCTCTGCCCTTTTACCCCACTCACACTGTTTCTCTCTCTCAAAATAAACATTAAAATAATAACAATAAAAGTTTCAGACTCTAAAGGAAGAAATCTAAACATGGAATGAATTATTTGATGGCATTAGGGAATTTCTGGGAGGCTTTATTTTGGTATGTGATAAGGGCAGTGTGGTTTGCATTTTGTTAAAAGTCCAGTCTGCTGATATATGCTGGAGTCTTAAAAAGAGACTTGACTCTAACAAAATTTAAGAGAAAAAAGGGAAAAAAAGAAACAACAGACGAAAACAAGATTAGTCAAATGTTGGTATCTGGTTGGTAACACAGGTGAGATGTACATACACACATGCTCATTAAATTCTTCTATTTTTGTATTAGTAAATTTCCATGACCGTTAAAAATAAACAAGTATCATAAAAAAACCTGACTCATTTTATGATAGAAAACTGTTTTAGGGGGCGCCTGGGTGGCGCAGTCGGTTAAGCGTCCGACTTCAGCCAGGTCACGATCTCGCGGTCCGTGAGTTCGAGCCCCGCGTCGGGCTCTGGGCTGATGGCTCAGAGCCTGGAGCCTGTTTCCAATTCTGTGTCTCCCTCTCTCTCTGCCCCTCCCCCATTCATGCTTTGTCTCTCTGTGTCCCAAAATAAATAAAATGTTGAAAAAAAAAATTTTTTATAAAAAAGAAAACTGTTTTAGTTCACTTTTGCCACCACACCCATTTTACAGGTATCAAAGTTTTCCTATACTTTGAGTTTTCCTATAGTTTGAATATAGGACAAGTGGGTACGGAAATTTCTTATGTATTCTCAATTAAAACTGTTACTTTTATCTTCAATATCAAGGATTACAAGGTTCTCTAACTTCCAATATTTTTCCTTCCCAATCCATTGTGGTTAAGATTTCTAAAACAGAATTTGAAAAGGGTTTACAAGTGAAATACAAATTACACTAAACTTTTATTCTAAAATCAAAGAGCTTTCATGAAATAGCCACTGAAAAACCATAAACATCCAAAATAGTCTAAAAGCTGTTGAAGCTTTACAATAAATCACGATATAAAGTATTATTAAATGCTACAATCATTATGAAATGCTCAAGTTTTATCTAGTATTAGAGGGAAAATCACCAATATGAATACACTTAAGGAGGAAAGAACCCACTCCAACCTGGAGAGGAAGGCAGTTAGAAATTAAAATGTTTAAATTGGAATTCAAATTTGCACATTATACAACTGAATACAAAGTCCTGAAAATGCTGAAAACAAAATGAAAACTTAAATAAGCCTCTACAGGAATCATCAGAAAACTAAGTTCTCAATTATGAACTGCTATAAACTTTATAAACCTAAATAATTGTTAAATTGATAACCACAGTATCAACAATGCCACTAGCCATTATGTGGCATTCAAATATATGTGCTTATTCCTTTTTATTCATAAAAAAAAAAAGAGAAATTGACTTCTCTACTGAACCCTTCAACTTCCCTAATATTATTCACACCCAAGAAAATATAAGCTATATAAAATTACTATGATTCTGACAGCAAATCTTAGCAACTGGTAAGTTGTTAGAAAACTATTCAAGGAGATGAAATTCTGTAAGACTTATGTGCTAAGTCTTAATATGTAATGAAATCTTCTGAAGTTTAGAATATAAACTATTATTAAATAGGCCTTAAATCTCATTCTAAAATATCTGAACATACTAGATCAGAGCAGACACTTATTGGGAAAACTAACACCTACGACAAAACCACTTTGTGCTAATGCTGAAATATATTTAATAATAAGTACCTTTTATTATGTGTAACATGCTAGACTATACTTGAAGCGTCTCATGAATCATCTCAACTAAGACAAATTCCTGATAACACCAAAGTACTATTACCTCAGGTAAGAATAGATAATAAACTCTGAGGCACAGTTTTTAAAAACTAAGAAAATTTAAGGCTCAGCCAAGCTATGCAGACTGCCCAATACACAGTTATGAATCGCCAGTGCAGAGCCAAGCACCCGGCTCCACAGCTCAAGAATGACTAAGCTATATTGTCTTCACCTCATCCCTCCTGTGAATGGTAGGACACAGTTATTAGGCAGCAACTGTTCCTTATGTAACACGTCATTCCTATTCTCCTGACCTTACTCAAGACTGCCAACAGAAGCTTATCCAAACTCTGCTACACAAAATGGAATAAAATCCTTAGCCAATTATACCTACAACCCTAACATTTTTTGACTGTTAGCTTAATGGGAAAGGGACAGAAAAACAGAAGCTTGAATAGAAAAATCTAGATCTGGGGGCACCTGGGTGCCTCAGATGGTTGAGTCCAAGTCTTGACTACAGCTCATGAGGTCATGACATCAGTTTGTGAGACTGAGCCTTGTGTCAGGCTCCACACTATCAGCATGTAGCCTGCTTGGGATTCGCTCTACCAGTACCCTATATGCACATGGGTCTCTGTTTCTCTCTCAAAACTAATAAACACTAAAAAAAAGAAAAATGACCGGTATGTGAATTATACAATCAATGAAAAAATTAATTCAACCCAGATCTTACCTAAAACCTGGCCAGCAATCATTCTTCCATCCTCTCCTGCCACAGCAGCCCGGGCATTTCTCTCATTAACATACTGAACGAAGGCAAAGCCCTTATGAACAGAGCAACCCACAATTTTGCCATATTTTGAGAAGATTGCCTCCACATCAGATTTCTTGACCACAAGAGTGTTGAGATTCCCGATGAATACACGGGAGTTCATGGAGCGAGGATCTGTCTTGTTGGTAACATTGCTTGCCATGGTCTTTGATGATACGGTTGTTCACAAAGCCGAAAAGCTGGAAGGAAAAAAAAAAATGCGTTCAGGTGAAAAGGAGATAAAAACAAAATACTCCTCGATGAAACTTTCTACTCCTTATTTTGAACCACTGTGACTAGAGTATCAGTCAACCAAAAGGACTGTCATAGCAGCAAGTTATCTGACTGTTTTAGAGAGGAGAGCTCCTGAATATATGTATTCTTATAAAAATTTAGCTCCCTCTTCCCCAAGTCTATCCCATGAGGGGCTGGGGGGGGGTCCTCTTCAGAGACTACTAGTAACACAATCACGGACATTATTAATTGTAAGTGACCATCTCTGTTCTAAAGTCCTGAAGCAAATTCGAAATCCTTAAGCTTTCTACTACAAACTTCTCAGATTTCTAACCTTACCCCTCATACTAACCTAACCATTCCTTGCCACGTATAAAGAACTCCACCTTCTTGCACAGTGCTATTACTAAAACGAGTCTCAACTATTCCAAAGATATATAAAACTCTGAATTCTGCCCACAAACAACCATTCTTTAGCTAGATAAATGTGGGCAGCTGACACCCTCAAGTATAATTAACCTTATTATACTAAAGCAATATATAGACCCAACTCATTCACTCTGGAACTATTTCCAGGTACTTCAATTGACTTATAATATGCCAGAGGTATCTCCAGTATCAGTACTAGCACTTTACACAATGTACGGACTCTTGACCTACTTTACTTTTATGTGATAATCTACAAATACAGTTGGGACATTTACTACTAGATGATGATGATGATAAAACTAGTAAATAGAACACTGCATGAATCAAAAGGAGACCAAGAAAACTACTTTCCTCAGACTTTTTCAAAACAAAATTATCTTTATGTATGTTATAAAGGTTCAATCACAATTACATAGAGATTCATGATACTACCATCTTAGGTCTTTTTTTATGTGAGAAAAGTTTTGACATTCTTTAAGCTTTTTTATCTGCTGCCCCTTCCCACTCCAACTACCAAACTGAAGATGAACCCACTTTAGATTTAGAGTAACATTCTTAAGATTAATTTTTCCCCATTCATCCTTTTGAAACTCAAATCAGATATCAGTCTCTTTCCAATCCTCAGGAGAAATCATGACAAACTAGTTCTCGTGGATTATGTAAAAATATATTCTATATATGTATGTTAACAAAATAGTACAACATCATTTATACAGACCACTGGTATTTTTTTTTTTTTTGGACCACTAATATTCTGACCCTTAAACACCTAGTCCTTTCAAACAGTACTGATTTCTGTTTTAATTTTTTTTACATTTATTTATTTTTGATAGAGACAGAGCACCGGTGGGGGAAGGGCAGAGAGGAGGAGACACAGAATCGGAAGCAGGCTCCAGGCCTCAAGCTGTCAGCACAGAGCCTGATGTTGGGCTTGAACTCACAAACCATGAGATCATGACCTGAGCCAAAGTCGGACGCTTAACCGACTGAGCCACCCAGGCGCCCCACAAACAGTACTGATTTTAAAGCTGCCAAAACCATTTTTCCCTCCTAGCCATTCTAAAATTCAAGAAATTGTCTTTATTTGATTTTGGTTTCTAAATTATAGCTTTATAAACAGTTCTTAAATTTTAAGACTAAGAAATAAAAATTTATCAAACAGCAGTCGTGAGAGTCGTGAACACATTTTCAACTCTAAGTGTGAGTGCCAGAAAGCCTTAGAACACCAAAAACAAAAATGAAATGAAAGGCGTAACTGGTTTCAAATGTTACTGCTGGCTATTAAAGTTTCCTATTATTGTAAATGGGGACAACTTAAGCCAGGTTTCTACAAATGTTTTTCATGAGAAACAAACATATATTCTACATGTTATGGTAAATAATAATAAATACAGGAAAAAATATTCCTGGGTTCAATTAGAAATTACCTGTAAGGGAAAAGAGGATGGTTCTACATGCTATCAGTATACTGAACAAGAGGGTAAACCACCAAACAATGGACATTAATGCCTGCTTCAAATATACTCCTTGGAACCACAAAACAAATGGACTTATATGACTGTTTTTCCAATTTTCACAAAGATGGTAGGTATATAGCTTGTACCAATCTAGAAATATAGAATTCATTATATATAAAGAATGCCACTGGGCATTACGGATTAATTCTTAAGCAACTCCATTTGGAAAGGCCAGTAAAGAAACATCCAGACACAAATAAGAAGGTGGTAACTTTGGGTGCCATCTCTGAGTTTAAGAATATGATTTTATCTTTTAGGTGATTATATATGGTTTCTAAATTTGCTACAAGAATCATGAATTGTTAACCGAAAAATAATATATTGACCTCAACTTCAAAGGCTTGGCTAAAGTGAATGGTATAGCTTTCAATGCCATACTCACTGTAAGGATTTAATCAAAATATGAGCAATAGTAAAGACAAATGAACCCACAAAGATTCATTAATCCTGGTTCAAGGAGAAACACATGTTCCTAAAAAAAAAAAGGGTTAGTACAAATAAATACATTTTTTCACTGAACATGTATCTGAGAAGTACAGCTATCAAGGCTACTTCAGAGGAAAAACAGCAACAGCTACAATTCCTCAGAGTTTACACTCTAGTAATACTACTGTTTAATATTTTATTGAAAGGGCCCCGGGTAGCTCAGTCAGTTAAGCATCCAACTTTGGCTTGGGTCAGGATCTCACAGCTCGTGGGTTTGAGCCCCATGTAGGGCTCTAGGCTGACAGCTCAGAGCCTGGAGCCTGTTTCAGATTCTGTGTCTGTCTCTCAGATATAAACAAACATTAAAAAAAAAAAAATTATTGAAGAGAGGAACAGATTCCCCAAAATTTTACAAATTTCACAAATACAAATTATCTCAGTTCACATTCACCCTACCTTTAATCCTTAAGGTACCTTACCCTTGAAATCTCTGTTGGGAAGGAAGGGATGGATAGTGACCAATATCCCAAATGCAAAGAAACTACTGGGAAAAAAAAGATTCTCAAAAGAAAGCACCAACAGCAGAGCATAGTTTTTGATCTTTCTGAATCCCCAGATAAAAGCAACTAGATAGTGAGCTTTAGTGTCAAGGTACCCCAATGAAAATGCCAAAATGCCAGGCTGGTAAGGAAGCCAACGGCCCATGCAACAGCCCACGTGGGGGAAATAGACTCAGGAATTGAAGAATCCCCAAATATCCATTTACTGGATAGCCAAGGGAACCAATTTTAAGAAAAGCACTTGAAACAGAGTGTGTTTCCTGTTCCAAGTGTGGGTGAGTACAAGGGACTATTGTAAAAATCTCTAGGTACCAGAGCCTCTACAAAATCTCAAAACTAAGAAGCCCTCTATGTGCACCATTCCATTCTCAATCCCTTTCCAACCTCCAAAAGTTAACTATCGCTTTTTTTTTTTTTTTTTTTTTGTGAAGAAGGCTTCAAGCCCAGCACAGAGCCCTAAGCAGGGCCCGAACTCAAAATCCTCAAATCAAGACCTGAACTGAGATCAAAAGTCAGATGCTCAAAGGACTGAGCTACCCAGGTGTGCCATAATCACTTTCTTTTCAAAATATTCTATCACGTTTATGTATATCCCTAGTTAGTAGTCTTACCCATTAAAGCGAATTTGATGTGTCTTTTATGGCTTCTTTTAGATATGTTCCCCTTCCATCCCTTTAACTCAAAACAACTTCTTTGAAGAGTACAGGGTATTCAACCTCAAGTTTCCCAGTCTGGATTTCCCATAATTTCATACTCTTAGTGCAATTACACACACACAAAGTCTTTTTTGTGATATTACTGCTTAAATTCTACCATGACTTAAAATTATAGTATCTCAGGTTTATCTCTAACGTATTACTCAGAATTCATGAAAATATTTTCTCAGTTCTTACATGTTACTAACAGTTGGCCTATGCGGTCTATACTTGTCAGTCAGTTTTGCTGGGTATGAAATTTTATCACTGCATTTTCTTTCCTTAAATATGTTGTTTCATTTACTTCTCAACTGTCACAGGTCATTCCAAGGTGCAAACCTTGTTGGCAGAGTTGTATTTTTATGGACTTTGGTCATTAGAGGTTTTGCTTCCTAATTATTTTTCTCGACCTAACAGAAATGGAACAGATGTAAATTAACTTATTTGAGGCTACATTATGGGTCATAAAGGTTCACACTTGAGTAATTTTTCCTCATTGGGCAGATTTCTCCTAGCTTTTTAAAAATAAGTGCTAGGCAAGAAGATATGGGTGGAAGTGCTGCCTAGCTTAAATAATCAGATCCAAATGCTACAGTCTTCAAGACATACATCAGATTTCAGTATAAAAGCAGTTGCAGAACAAGTTAACTTTTGTTTTACCTTACAAATATCTATAGCATGTTATATTCTACATGCATTTTTGTACAGCAGATTTTTAATTTTTAACTCAGCATTCTAATTACCAGCAATTACAGTCTTTAGACTAATCTGCACATCACTTTAGGTGTGCCTGGCTGGCTCAGTGGGGGAAAGCATGCAACTCTTGATCCCAGGGTGGAGCCTGAGCCCCTCATTGGGTGTAGAGATTCAACAAAAACAAACAAAGAACTTAAAGAGAAAAATCTGGCAATTACTTTAAATAATGTGGGGAATTATGATTAAATGTTTAGGTCGAAAAGCAACATATATAACTATATGGTAAAAAGAAGCACATATAAACTATTCACATAAAAGTCACATGCTTACAAAAGATAAAGCAATAATATTTTAAAATGTTGTCCTGTGGGTACTCTGCTTTTGGTTAATGCTTATTATGACCTTCATAGTCTAGTTCCTCAAGCTAGTTTATAAATTCCACACCTTCTCCCATTTTTCTGACAACCAGAAGTTGCTAGCACATTTTAAATGTTCTGTAATTCCTCATAGATGAAATTAGTCTAGTAACATCCTTAAAGTTTTCTCAGAGAGGGGCTCCTGGGTGGCTCAGTCAGTTAGGCATCCACACTTCAGCTCAGGTCATGATCTCATGGCCTGTGGGTTCGAGCCCCACATGGGGTTCTGTGCTGACAGCTCAGAGCCAGGAGCCTGCTTTGAATTCTGTCTCTCCTGTCCCACTCATGCCCTATCTTTCTCTCAAAAATAAACTTAAAAAAAATTTTTTTAAAGTGTTCTCAGAGAAGTCATTTTTTTAAAGTTTTATTTTATTTCTAGTTAGTTAGCATATAGTGTTGTATTAGTTTCAGGCGTTATCAGAAAAAAAATTTTTTTTAAAGTTTATGTATGTAGGTAGGGAAGTAAGTAATCTCTATACACCATGTGGGGCTTGAACTGACAATCCAAAAATCAAGAGTCGCATGTTCTTCCAACTGAGCCAGCCAGGCGCCCCACAGAACTCATTTCTAAGTCAAATTCATTCTTTCTTAAACATCTAAATAAATAAAAGTTACACAGAATAAAAAAGGTTCTTTCCTAAAATTAGTTTCAAAGAGTAAAAAATGAGGGACGCCTGGGTGGTTCAGTCGGTTGAGTGTCTGACTTTGGCTCAGGTCACAATCTCACAGTCCGTGAGCTTAAGCCCCACATCGGGCTCTGTGCTGACAGCTCAGAGCCTGGAGCCTGCTTCCCACTGTGTCTCCCTCTCTCTCTGCCCCTCCCCCACTCATGCTCTGTCTCTTTCAAAAATGAATAAAAACATTTAAAACAATTTATATAAAAAAAAAGTAAAATGAACAGGGTAGACTTCTGAAATGATTATGTTCCCTGGATACTCTGCATCCTGTGTAATTCACTGCTGAAGATTTAAATAGATCTGGTTTCCAGAAGAGCAGAATTCGAACACAGTAAATACAATGGAAGGAAAGAATGAACATTTTCCTAAAGGTTATCTGGGTTGTAGCACTCATTAACTAGCACAGATGCACATGCACGCAGGTGTTTGCATACTACATACTTTACATATATATTTTTATCCCAAAGAATCTAAGGCGTGTTTTATCTGGTAAGTAAATCTAAACTAGGAGTACTCAGTTACCTTTATTGCATTACACCAAAGGATCTATGTGTCTGATCATAGGCTTTATGCTGAAGCAATAAAACCAAGAGATTTTAGTGGCAGTGATGGACAAATATTTAAGACTTGTGGATATAGAAGTGTTTCTATTCACACTCCTGCCATTCCAATTATATCCTAAAACCAAAAAAAAAAGGTAAATAAAATCTCCATCTGTTTGGAATGCAAACAAACCTGTCAAATTTTATTTCAACTGTTCATTCTCAGGTTTGCACTATCCCGATTCTTTGCCCTCTTGAGACCAACCTAACTTGGGACTGCCAATCTAACTAAAAATTTGGGAGATGTTTATAATGACTACTCCATCTCTCAAGTTCACATTAAATGTCAAGTAAATTCTGCTGGGAAGAGGAGCAGCAAGGGGAGATGTAGATTACACTCTCTGATTATGAAGTTTCAAATGGCCCAAAAACATAGGTTATGAAGGTCCTTGACTTTGCTGGGAGCTGGCCCAAAACAAATTTATAACTGGAACCAACACTTTAGCTCCCTTGCTTTTACGTCTGGGACACCAGAACTGTACCTTTAGTGGAAAAGGACTGGAAAGATAAATGCTTGACAAAACTGTGTCACTCATTCAGACTGTGTTTAGTATCACAGTAGTAATATTTAGGCATATTTACTACAAACAAAAATCCCAGCAGCAGAAAGTTAAGTACACAAGCCATAAGGTTTCTACTTAAGATTTCAGCCAATCCTCACGTTTGAATGTCCCCTCTCTGTAAAGAGAGCTTTCATACTATTTTCTTCTTTTCCCATCTTATATTCTAATAAACTTTTGCCAGCCGCTCAAAAAAAAAAATTTCAGCTAAACCTCTACCTGCTTGCCCTATACACCTAATCACGTTGAAACTTGCTCATAGCACATTACCTTTTACTCCAGAAAAAAATAAATCAAAGACAACATCTGTATGGCTTATCAGATGTCAAATCATACTAAGAAAAACAACTTGCCTCAAACTAGAAAATTCAGAACTCTGCCTTAAAATTTTCTTCATTACCCTTTAACTACCCTATACATCCAATTCAAATTAGATACATGACTAATGTTATTTCCCATCTTTCAATATAAAAAGAAAGTATCACTAGATGGCAGCAATGAGTTGGCATTTTTAAAAATATATGACTAAATCTGGAGTGTAAAGATTTTCTACTTCACACCGCCTTTCACAATTTCTTGACAAAGTTTCTTTTTCTGATACTATAAATTTCTCTGCCCAATTAGAGTGTCATCATCTGCACTAAGTTGTCCTCCTTTAACAATCCTAAGCTCTTATTTTGCCCCTTTATAAATCACTTGTCCCTCTTGGTTCCCTCTTACTCAAACTGGCCCCCTTTCTTTGTTCTCTGTCTGTTATCTTTATTGCATTCAATTATTTCCCTCTGGCCAACAATGAACTGTCCATCTGTCTGCAAAAAGAACAGTATACTTTATTTTTAAGGCATTTTCAGGTCACAAAAAGGGACGCTAGCCATTTTTAGATAAGCTATTCTAACTGCTATGTCTAAGAATTAAACTAAGAATACTCAAGATATTATAAATTATAGGGAGAAATAGATAATTCAATAAATGGTAGCACACAGCCATCTAAAAACAAACTCAGTACACCAAAATAAATTATAAATGGGTCAAAATTTAAATGTAAAAATTATATATGCAATTGTCAAAACCTCAACACAAAACATGCAACAGTCCCAAAAAGTATGAAGAGAAAGTAAAAGGCAGGAAACTCAAAACAAATCATTTAAAATCAAATGTTTTAAAGAAAAACATACTGAAATGAAAAATTTTAAAGATACTTCTTAAAACTGTTAGATTGGTAAAGATTACATCAATTTAAGAATTGATTCAGACGACTACTGATGTATGCTAAAATCACTGGGCAAAAGCTTGAGTAGAAACAGGATTTACATAATCTCAAAGTATTACCAAAAAGAATACGATTTTAACAGGAAAAATGTACTTTTACAATGGGAGACATAAATGCCACCACTTAAACCAACTGATCTGACATATGCCTGCTGATGTAACAAACATATCACCTATGCAATATTCTTGGTAAAATACTTGAACCTATACATACGGAAACAATCAATTTCAAGTTTGTAGAGACATTATACAACAATAAAAATGATTGAAACTCCTCAAAAATAAATACATACAAAATAGGGAAAAGGAAGGATTTTCCTAGATTAACAAAGCAATGTATGAACCTTGACTGGATAGGGAACATTTTTTGGTGACAACTAGAGAATTTTATTATGGACTGTACACAAGAGAATATTGAATATTATAATTATTTTGATAATTATGTGATGATACATACTATCTTTCTTCTTACAAGGTGAAGCCACGTTCAAGTTCCTAAGTGAAGTATCATGCCTAGAATTTTAAAATTATTCAGGAGGGGGGAAAAAATGCAAATAGAGAACAAACATGGCAATCTAAGAAGCAGCTACCAGAACCAAGCATAAGGCTGGAACACAGATGGTGTATTTTACATGTGTAATATTACCTGTTCCAAAGTTTCTTAAAGCTAGTTTAGGCAAATGGGAAAATGATATATACAAGGTCACACACTTTAACAAGTTCCCAGAAAATAGCAAAATTACATTTTTCTTAGATTTACTAATATAACAATGATCATCCAATTGGATGAAGAGAAATGGCATTTCCTCTGCTATAGCTAAGTAAACCAGTACATGTTTCTATAGGTTCCTTTGAAAACACTTTATTATTTTTTAAAATTTTTTTTAATGTTTATTTTTGAAAGACAGAGAGACAGCATGAGCCGGAGAGGGGCAGAGAGAGAGGGAGACCCAGAATATGAAGCAGGCTCCAGGCCCTGAACTGTCAGCAAAGAGCCTGACGCGGAGCTAGAACTCACAAGCCGCCAGATCATGACCCGATTGAAGTCGAAAGCTCAACCGACTGAGCCGCCCAGGCGCCCCTGAAAATTCTTAAAGTTAAGTGCCAAGCAACGGGTAGGTCTATATACTTGCATTAATTAAGCAACTGACAATGTTAAATTAATTTCAGGTCATCCTATTTGGAACTGAAAATGAGAAACTTTGACGCCTGTAATTTTTATAGATCCCTATAACAAAAAACATTAGATAACCCCCTAATAAAAACATGTTGTAGAAAACTAAGCGAAAAATACTTATAAAATAAATGCTCTAAAACTACATATGGTAACAATTCTACATTGCTAAAACCTATAAATATATAAAATACATACTATGAAAAAAATATAGAGATGTACAGGTACACCCATAGCTAGAGACAGAAAAATGGACGAAGATAGCAAATATTAAATTTTTTTTTTCAACGTTTATTTATTTTTGGGACAGAGAGAGACAGAGCATGAATGGGGGAGGGGCAGAGAGAGAGGGAGACACAGAATCGGAAACAGGCTCCAGGCTCTGAGCCATCAGCCCAGAGCCCGACGCGGGGCTCGAACTCACAGACCGCGAGATCGTGACCTGGCTGAAGTCGGACGCTTAACCGACTGAGCCACCCAGGCGCCCCAGATAGCTAATATTAATAGTGATTATCTTTGCTGATGCTTTAAGTATTTTCTTTACATGTTTCCTTCAAATTTTAATAAACATTTTTATAATAAGATTGTTCCTGTCAAAGTATAAACAGGTAATGAAATACAACAACAAATTTTAAACTGTATTAAACTGTTTTAAATTTAAAAATTTAAATTTAACCTGTACTAAAAATATTCCCAGAATCTCTAAGATGAAAAAACTAAATCATGTAGTTCAACAGCCTCACAATTCTTCAGAACATGTTAAAATCCCCTAACATCCTTGCTCACTCACTAATAATCTATCTAGCTTCTTGAACTGCCACCAAAGTCAAGGAATCCACAATTTAAAGATACTCAACTCTAAAACCTAACTGGCTTTTAACTAATTTCTTTAGTTGCTTCTTCCCTTGTCTCTTCGTTAGCATTAAAATTTTCTTTTTAACATAAATCTTATTCAAAGTGTTGTCTATCCTCACCATCTGTGAAAATAAGAAAGAAGTCCCATGCAACAATTTAATCTGTCAATGTCCCTTTGAACATAGTAGCAGCCCAAATTTGGTTGCTCTTTCAAGAATGGAATACACTCTGGGGGCGCCTGGGTGGCGCAGTCGGTTAAGCGTCCGACTTCAGCCAGGTCACGATCTCGCGGTCCGTGAGTTCGAGCCCCGCGTCGGGCTCTGGGCTGATGGCTCAGAGCCTGGAGCCTGTTTCCGATTCTGTGTTTCCCTCTCTCTCTGCCCCTCCCCCGTTCATGCTCTGTCTCTCTCTGTCCCAAAAACAAATAAACGTTGAAAAAAAAAAAAAAAAAAAAAAAAAAAAAAAAGAATGGAATACACTCTGGATGCTATCCAGATGCTAGTGCTTCTGCTAATAACTTTTGTATTGTCAACATATGCAGAATTCATAAAGTAAAACCTAATTCTTACTCATTAATATAATGCTAACTTCCTATTTGTATGACTATAGAGTTGGGTCTCTTTACATCTAGTACACGGTTTTACACTTCGAATACCATTTCATCCTCTTTATTTAAAAAAAAATTTTTTTAAACGTTTATTTATTTTTGAGACACAGAGAGAGCATGAATGGGGGTGGGTCAGAGAGAGGGAGACACAGAATTCAAAGCAGGCTCCAGGCTCTGAGCTGTCAGCACAGAGCCCGACACGTGGCTTGAACTCATGGACCGCGACATCATGACCTGAGCTTAAGTCGGCCGCTTAACCGACTGAGCCACCCAGGCGTCCCTCATCCTCTTTAGACCTATTTCAATGACCCTTGTTTCAGCCTGAAGTGTCAGATTCGGATTTTAAGTATTAAAATATTAACAGTCACTTACAATTACATATCCTTCACTGATTTGTTCAACATACCCTGAGGAATCTTGCCCAAATCACTTAGAGAAGTTTAATAAGATCAACACAATTTTCCTTCAATAGCACAAGATTTTTTCTATGTCACATTAGTTTTAAAACAATGACAACCAAAAGTCAATCTCAACTGACAAATGCTTCTGCGTATTTTCTGTATTCTGATCAGCCCTATCCTGGTTTAGGTTTGAACAGGACCTGAGTCAGTAACTTTAAAAATTGCAAATTAAAAGTTTAGGTAAACACTGTTTTCAAAAAAAAATTTTTTTTTAACCAAAATGGAAGATACCTATCCCCAAAAGTTCAAGCCATGGCCACCATGACCAAATTTCACTTGCAATAGTGACTAACGAAAACTTCCTAAATAGAACATAAAATACAACACATTCCCACACTAAAATACAAAAATAATGAAAAATAAAAGTTACAAAAAACCGTAATGTCTATTTGTCCACAATTCAAGTTCTTAATAACATACACAAAATGCATGAAAAGAATACATCCTAATGGTCAAGAGCTCTGAGACTAGGGTCAGACTTGTTTCACTTTCAAGGTCAACCCCTTTGAATAGTGTACACCACCCTTTGGGAAGCCAATTCCTCCAAAAACCAGACATTTCAACAGTAAAATCAGTATCATTGATAGTATTTGTCTCATTGGTGAGGTAGGAGGCATAAACAAAGTACAGAAAACATTGACATGGTGCTTGGCACACAGGAAGTGTTGCTGCTGCAGCTGCTGCTACTACTACATCATTTACTATTATTGGTAAATACCAACAGCAACAAAAAAATGGGCCAAGGACACAAACAGGTTATTAGCAAGTACTACTAAAGGTTTAAGGAGATTTTTTTAATTCAACATCACTATAATGAAAACATAAATGAAATCAATTACCATACTTCATTTACCAAATAAGCAAAAATATTTTAAACTTGGAATGGTCATATTTATACATTTTTTCTATGAATTGGTTCCATTATTTTCAGGGGACAATGGGACTTTTTTTTTTATCAAAAGCCTTAAACCTGTACACATTCTTTGGCTCAATCTCACTTTTGAGAACTCATCTGAAGCAAACAAGGATTTGGACATATTAACAGTGAAAAATTAGAAAATAAGTGCCTGACAATATAGGACTGGCTTAATGAATTTCAGTACATCAATCTGATTAATATAAGCAGCAACAATTATTTAAAAATGACAACGTACTGACATTGAGAGATGTTCAAGATGCTAAGGAGCACACATGCTATACAGCTGTCCCATGAACAACACAGGAGGCAAGGGGCACCAACGTCCCCACTGTGCAATAAACAAGCCAAACGGAACTGGACTCCCCAAAAACTGCTGACTGGAAGCCTTACCAATAAGTTTATTAACACGTATTCTGTGTATGTTATATACTGCATTCTTACAATAAGCAAGAGGGGCACCTAGGTGACTGTTTGTTAAGCTTGATTTTGGCTCAGGTTATGATCTCATGGTTTTGAGATCCACTCCTGCCTTAGATTAAGATTCTCTACCTCCCCCCATCCCCCGTTCACATGCTCCTTAAAAATAATAAGGAAAAAAGTTACTAAAATCCTAA
The DNA here is from genome assembly GCF_007474595.2 of Lynx canadensis. Taxonomy (NCBI): domain Eukaryota; kingdom Metazoa; phylum Chordata; class Mammalia; order Carnivora; family Felidae; genus Lynx; species Lynx canadensis. Next base: position 71,887,074 of record NC_044308.2, read on the forward strand.
GAAAAGGGGCGCCTGTGTGGCTCAGTCGGTTGAGCATCCGACTTTGGCTCAGGTCATGATTTCACGGCTCGTGAGTTCGAGCCCTGTGTCAGGCTCTGTGCTAACAGCTCAGAGCCTGGAGCCTGCTTCCCATTCTGTGTCTCCCTCTCTCTCTGCCCCTAATCCACTTGCATTCTGTCTCTGTCTCTCTCAAAAATAAATACTAAAAAAAAAATTTTTTTTAAATCCTAAGAAAAATGCTTACAGTATTGCATTTATATTTTAAAAAACCCACATGTAAGTCGAACCATACAATTCAAATCTGTGTTGTTCAAAGGTCAACCGTAGAAGTTATCTAAATTACTAAGTATTAGACATCTCAGGATGTAGTAATATTCTTAATTTTTTAAGTACTTTTTCCTTGATTTTTCTTCAACAACCACATTGCTCTCATAATTCGTCATTCTGCAAAGATAGCTTAATGCAACATTGCAATTCAAGGATTATAATGCACAGCTTGGCCTAGAATAAGCAAAGATTTCTATAACCCACCCTCCCCCCACAAACAAGTTGTAATGGTTGAGTGCTTCCCTTCCACAAAGAGCAATTCAAAACTATATAAAATTTTAGAAAATGGGCATCTCTCAATCAAATTTTTCACTGGATATTGTGTTTCACAAATTCAAGGTATCTCATTAGTAGTCCCAACAGAGACAGGTACTTCTCTCCACATTTCAACCTTCATAATCAACTGTTGGCATTATTAAATAGTTACCTGTCAGTTTCAGTCAGAGTTACATCAGACTTAAGGAAATAAGGGGGTAAGGTTATGCCTGGCTGGCTCAGTGGGTAGAGCATGTGACTTGATCTGAGTTGTGGATTCAAGCCCCATGCTGGGTGCAGAGATTACTTAAAAATAAAAGAAAAAAAAAGCAAACCTCAGCATTTTAGAAGCGTATTGTATTGTCCTTAAGTGTTTTTTCATTTATTTTTGGGAGAGCCAGAGCATGAGTGGGGGAAGGGCAGAGAGGGAGACACAGAATCAAAAGCAGGTTCCAGGCTGAGCTTGTCAGCAGAGCCTGACACAGGGCTTGAACCCACAAGATGTGAAATCATGACCCAAGCCGAAGTCAGATGCTTAACCAACTGAGCCACCCAGGCAATCCCATTTGTTTTTCCTAAAAAAGGGAAGGCTGCTACTTTCATTTATTTTTGAGAGAAGGGTGCCTGGGTGGCTCAGTGGGTTAAGTGTCTAGCTCTTGGTTTCAGCTCAGGTCATGATCTGGTTCATGGTTTCAAGCTCTGTGCTGACACTGTGGAGCCTGCTTGGGATTCTCTCTGCCCCATCCCCACTTGTTCTGTCTCTCACAAAAACAAACAAAAAATGATCTGAGGGAGAGAGACAGTGAGAGAAAGAGTGTGCACACAAGAGTGGGGGAGGGGCAGAGAGAGAGAAAGAGAGACAGAGGGGGAGAGAATCTCAAGCAGGTTCTATGCTGTACAGAGCCTGATGTAAGGCTCCATCCCATGAACCACGAGATCATAACATGAACCAAAATCAAGAGTCCGACCCTTAACCTACTGAACCACCCAGGTGCCCCAAAGCCTATCATAGTCTTTTTTTTTTTTTTAATATATGAAATTTATTGTCAAACTGGTTTCCATACAACACCCAGTGCTCATCCCAAAAGATGCCCTCTTCAATGCTCATCACCTACCCTCCTCTCCCTCCCACCCCCCATCAACCCTCAGTTTGTTCTCAGTTTTTAAGAGTCTCTTATGCTTTGGCTCTCTCCCACTCTAACCTCTTTTTTTTTTTTCCCCTTCCCCCTCCCCCATGGGTTTCTGTTAAGTTCTCTGGATCCACAAGAGTGAAAACATATGGTATCTGTCTTGTTATAAACCTATCATATTCTTAACTAGACTAACTTCTACATAGCAAAACTCCCCTTCAACAAACATCTACTCATTCTGAGAATTTTTCTTTAAATCTTCTTATTCTTGAGAGAGAGACAGAGTGCAAGTGGGAGAGGAACAGAGAGAGGGAGACACAGAATCTGAGCTGTCAGCACAGAGCCCAATGGGAGCTTGAAGTCACAGTTCAGTTCATGACCTGAGCTGAAGTCGGACGCTTAACCGACTGAGCCACCCTGGTGCCATTCTGGGGATGTTTTAAGCCATTTCAAAAAAAGAGGTTCCCAAATCTACAAGTATCAAACAAGTATTAGGAGTATGTAAAAGAATGCTTTTCACAGGAAAAGAAATAAGAGCAACATTTCATAATTACTTCAGTAAAGTCAATAAACCTTGACCAAACACTAAAACATCAAGGACACATGCAATATATAAAATATTAAAAAAAAAAATACAGGAAGTACTTATTTCTAGTATCACTGAAAACCTATGTGCATAATAGTGACAAAATGGTTGAGGTGCACATGAACTCTTGATCAAGAGAACAGTATCTTTATACTTGAGATTAATGCTTTAAATATTAGGAATCTGTCTTAAATCAGCAATTTCCCTTAAGTGGTTCAGTAAATAACACTCAAAGAAAACGGTAACATGGCAATCTAGGTATATATATAATATACAATACTGTTTTGTATGTCTGAATATTCTCTTTAAACATGGGGAAAAGGTAAAAATGTTCATAAGTATTATAGTCACAGATCCACACTGATAGGCAAAATTATGTTTTTCAAACATTTCTCTTTTCAGCTATCATTTATCACCGACAAATATTTGATTACTAGCTTCAGTGGTATCCACTACTTATCTACCATTTATCAAATTACCGTCTGAATTACTTGATTCTTAATCCTATTTATGAGTCATTATTTCAATTTTTACATTTTTTTATATTGTATTACTGCAAATTCACATACCGTGATCCCCAACTTTCCCCTCAAACACCAAAAAACCCTCTTGCCACAAAGCCCATCAAAATGTCTACATCACAAGTAAGCAATAATAAGGGAATGCAAGTGGTCTAGACCAGTACTTTTCTTTGATGTGCCCATCAGTTCTAGGATAGGGCATAAAATTCTGTATTTCTATGAAACTTCCAGGTTATGATGATGATGATGACAATGATGATGATGATGATGTTGCTGCTGGAGCACAGACCATATTCTGAATAGCAGATAGAAAGTGTCAGTGATACTTATTCACAGGATTTCATTTCTTTTTTATCTTGCAATTGAGTTCCAACAAATTATACTTTTCAGTTATAAAATTTATACTATTTTACTTTTTTTTAGAGAGAAACAGAAAGAGCATGTCGGGGGAGGGGGGAGGCAGAGAGAGAAAGGAAGGCTTCATGCTCAATGCGGAGCCCACACGGGACTCAATCCCACAACTCTGGGATCATGACCTGAGCCAAAATCAAGAATTGGATGTTCAACTGACTGAGCCACCCAGGTGTGCCCAAAATACACTTTTTAAAGTCTACCATGGAGACAGGTGTTTGGAAATCAGTATTTTTCAGTATTTACCAATACTGTGCCTTTTTTTTTTATGTTACACCCCAGCTGGATCTGGGGAACCACTCAGCTGTCAAATCAAATGTATTAGTTTTTATACAGTAATAGATATACATAATCACAGTCACTTAATGTAACAGACTGTAAATAATCAAATCAATCGAAGTCAGGCTGTCACCAAATGAGTTTGTCAAACTAATAATATTTGTCATAAAATTTTAATTTTTTATAAGGAAATAATTTTTAATAAGGAAATGAATTAAAGTTACAACATTCTCCATCACTCAGACCTAAGCAGCTAGAACATGGGATTATACCTAAATTTGAGAACTGACAATAAGATGACCATCTTCTGTTACTCTCAACTCAATTTTATCACCTATGAGAAAAACCATGCCAAGATTCACTCAAATTAACAAAAAACTTGTCTCTAATAAAAGAATTTCTCTAAGTCCAGAAAGACCAAGCAAAAAAGTAAATCCTTGATTTACTTCAAAATAATGTGAAGCAGAGGGAGTAGATGCAGGTATAGGTGAAACAAGATTACACAAGGACTGTCAAAACTGGATCAAGTTCATGGAAACTGATTATATCCCTTTGTGTAAGTTCAAGAATATTTCACAAAATTGAAACAGCATCAAATATCCACATACATATATGTAAAAATATAAACCACTTATAAAATTTTAGTTTTAGGACTGTTCAATTGTGTATAAAAGGGAAAAATGGCAAGAACCTAAGTGCCCCAAATAATAGTTTTAAGTAAAATATTGTTTAAGTATGCAATGTATGCAGCTATTAAAATTCTTAGATTATCTAATTTTGTTAATATTATATTCACATTAAGAAATTTTTTCTACTTGAATGTTACATGCTGTATGTATGACATGACTTTCTGAAAAGCCTATGTATGCATACTCCTGGAGAATTACTTTTTAAGAAAATGACAAAGTTCTTCCAAATTTTGTCTACAGCCCCATTCCAGGAAACACACAACCCATGTCCTCAAATTACAACTCAACTCATTCCACCACAGCCAAACCTATTTCTTTAGTTTTTTTTCTAATGTTATTTATTTTTGAGAGAGACAGAATGCAAGTGTGGGAAGGGTAGAGAGAGGGGGAGACAGATTCTGAATGAAGCAGGCTCCAGGCTCTGAGCTGTCAGCGCAGACCAGTGCAGGGCTCAAATTCTTGAACCACAGGAGATAGTGACCTGAGCCCAAGTCACTTAACTGGATGACCCACCCAGTTGCCTCCAGCCAAACCTATCTTAAAACTGCATTTCAACTTAACTACAAAACTGTTTACTAAACCCCTACCATAGGCCTTAACTATTTAACTTCAGTCACAGAATCTGAATTGAAGCATTTCTACAAAAGAAGTTTTAAGTTTTTAAATTAGAAACGAAATACTGTTGCTCATTATACTCCTCAGTGTAGGCACACAGCAAGTTTCCTTCCAACCCTAAATCCCTCCTTGCCCAGAGGTAATCAATGTTTTTTCACATGTAGCTTTCCAGATATTTCTCTCATACCTTTACGTAGAAGACAAAGTTCTTAATACGTGTGCTGTCAAAAAAAGTGCTCGAGTATTTAGTGGGGGAAAGCCTGAAGGGCCAAGAGAGGGAAAACACCAGCGAGGAGATGACCTTTGAGTGAAGTGAGGAACCTAATCTTAGGAATGTCTCAGGGAAGAACATTCCAAGGAAAGGCTCTGAGACAGGACCATCTAGTGTGCTCAAGACTCAGTAAGGAGGCAACTTGGCTAGAGCATACTGTGTGTACACTATTGGTAAAGAGGAGCACAACAGATCATGTACTTTGTTAAACCACAGTGAATTTTTAACACTGAAAATAGGGAGCTATTAGTTGAGTTTCAAGAAGAAACTCCTTCAGGCAATACATTTTTTCAAGCATTACATTTCAGTAGGACCAATGCAGCTACCACAACTGGTGGGAGGGGCAAAAAAACCTAAACCTATTCCAATTGTGCACCAGACAATGACAGCTTGAAACTGGACCAAGGAACGGCAGTATGGGTCAATTCTTGTATTTTAAAGGAAGCACTGACAGTGTATTTCACAAGGCCAAAGATAAGGTACGAGAGAAAACAGATAAGGATGGCTAACCAACATCTGACCTAAATTGACATAAAAACTGGAGTTTCATTAACAGGCAACACTGGTTTGAGAGAATTGCAAGAGCCCAGGTTTGGACTTTTAAGTTGATACACTTAAAGGGAGTAGTCAGCCAGGCAGTTAAACAGATTGATTGGCAAGTCATTCAAAAGAGGCCAAGGCTGGTGATGGAACCATGGGAATAATTAGCTTATAAATGGTATAGAAATCATCCGACTGAATGAAATGACCCAGAAACAGAACAAAAACCGGGAAGCTAAGTAAAAAAACGTTTCAAGGAGGAAGTGGCTCCACTGGTTAAATCATACCAACTGGTCAAGTGTGATGAGGACTGAAAAAGACTGCTGGATTTGGCAACACAACCCTCTAGGATGTGTATTTTTTTAAACCATAAATACAATTATTTATTTGACTAAACTCACTTTTAAAGTGTATTTACTTCCTCAAAAGAATACTGTCACATCCAAATATTTTATAAAATTATACCACAAAGCTACATCTAAGTAATTCATTACCTTGGACACTTCATTATGCCATTTAACATAAGTTAAAATATATAACGATATTTAGTTGGACACTCTCTAAAAATGGAGGTCCAACACAATTGGGTGAGGGTAACTTTAACCCAATAAAGATTTGTTTTCCATAAATACTTCAATATGTGAAGTAAAGCTCAACCTAGTTATGATTAAAAGTTGAAATCTGTAGGCCTAACTGCCTGAGTTAAACCCATGTGTCACCATTTACTAAGTATGTCTAACTGGGCAAATTTTAAAAATTCTGTGCTTCAATATTCTCATCTCCAAAATGTGAATACTTATACAAGATTACGATGATGATTTAAAAAGTTCACACAAGGGTGCCTGGGTGGCTCAGTTGGTTAAGTATGTCTAACTAGGCAAATTTTAAAAATTTTGTGCTTCAATATTCTCATCTCCAAAATGTGAATACTTATACAAAGATTACGATGATGATTAAAAAAGTTCACACAAGGGTGCCTGGGTGGCTCAGTTAGTTAGGCATCTCACTCTTGACTTTGGCTCAGGTCATGACCCCAAGGTCGTGGGATCTAGCCGTGCTCTGTGCTGAGCATGGAGCCTGCTTAAGTTTCTCTCTGCCCCCTCCCCCTCTAAAATAAATTAAGAAAGGTTACAAGAACTTTAACACTGATGAACACAAACATGGTAAAGTGTCCACATTATCGCTTCCAAAAGGAAAAAACCGTGTGTCTACTTCATTTTTCTTTTCAAATAGGGAAGCAATCCTATCATGTCTGAACCAAAGGGGTTGTCAGAGAAGTAACCAGTTAATTCCTACAATCTGATCAACCTGCCCTCTTCAAACAACTTACATCTGCTCAGTAATACATGCCCCAAAAAAACTCATTTGAAAAACCTGGGCAAGTAGGATTATCTGTTTTTTAAGAGATTAACCAGATAGTGACCATTCTGATTGGCTACTCTGGTAACTCTTCTAATTTATTGTCCTCTTTGAACTTTGTCCTCATTACTAACATTCCCCATACAATAGCCAGAAGGAAATTCCAAAGAAATAGGATCTCAGCATTCTCAAGTTCCTTCAAAAGACTCCTTTTCTTCCCAAAATAATCTAGATATTAAATGTGGCCCTACAAGGACCTATATACTATGCTTGGTACTTGCCTATCTTTCCAATTATTTCTTGCTCTGTAGCCAAGTTTTTTCTCCCAATAATCTGTGCTTTTAGGTAGGATAATCCACGTCCAGATCTTAATTTCAACACTAATTCCTTTAAGGTCTCTCACTGGCAGCACCCTCCCACCTCCATATTCTAAATTTGGTTCTCTTCCTATCATCTCATTCTGTTCTTTTCCTTCTAGATTATAAAATGCTCAATAACAAAGAGGGCTAGGGAACAATGTTTTGTTCATCCCTATATGCCCCAGCCTGACAGTGATTTTCAGAATAAGCACTCAAATGTCTACCTCACAAAGCAGTATTTAAACTGCTTTCTCCTACTCTTAACTCTAATCTGCTCCTTTTGTTTACCCAACATCTATCAGCTCCTCTCTAATCCCAATTACACTGCTTTTGAGGAGGCCAGCTCATTATTTTTCTGTGTATTTGAATATCTTATCGCCTACTTCTAATCTCACTCTCCTCTAAGCCATTTCCACACTATTACATTTCTAAAATGAAAATCTGATCTCACTCCCCAGTTTAAAACCTCAATAGCTCACCAATGGTTTTGGATAAAATAAAAACTCCCTAGCATGGCATTAAAATTTTTATAATCTGGCATTATTAATTCTAAGCTTCACTTCAGTTCCTTCTCTTAGAAGCACTTCCTGACTGGGGCACATGGGTAGCTCAGATTGGTTGAGCACCTGACTTTGGCTCAGGTCATGATCTCATGGTTTGTGATTTCGAGCCCTACATCAGGCTCCCTGCCCAGATCAGGGAAGAGGCTGCTTCAGATTCTCTATCTCTCTCTGCCCCTCTCCTGCCTGCACACTCTACCATTAAAAAAAAATTTTTTTTAAAGCAGCATTTCCTGACCTTTTAAGAGTCAATGAGGTACTTACTCATTTTTGCATACTTTTTATAGAATCTATGTTTCTCTCTTAATCACATGGTGACATCTCATTCACCGACATTTCCCTCACAAGGTTATGAGTCCCTGAAGAACTACACCTTTTTGTATCTCCCAAACTGTAACACAAGATAAATTTGTAGCATGAACAGGAAAGAGCATATAGCGAATAGAAACCACACAATGACAATGACAGAGAATTAACAGGTAAAAATAGCTTTCCTACAATAAAGGCCATCAATAGTACTTGGACCTATTAAAATTTTCCATTCCTGTTCCGTATAACATCAGGACAGTTCATAGAACTTTCTCCCATTCTGGTTTACTTTGAGGATGTCTTCAGTGTTCACTTTAATTGGACTTTATTCTTTTAGTACAAGCAAGGGATGTATGTTAATGACCCTAGTACCACACAGCATTCAATAATGCCTTTAAAAACCATTTTACTTTTTAACCTCAGTTCAAAATCTACTAGAGCAACTCTAAAGTGAGTTATCAAAATATTCCACTGTTGTCAGTAAAATACTAGACGATGCTAAATTTCTTAAGTCTTTAGGTTCTCATTCCTTCCTAGTACTCTTGGGAACACACCAGATTCCCCAACATTTAGCTGGGTCCCAAGTTATCACTGAAAGAGGTCAGCCCCAGATCTTTCCTAATTTGGATACAGGTTAGATTTCACTTTCTGAGATTAAAAAGCCTAGCTATCCTTTTTTAAAAAAACTCCCAGTGAGACAGCATTTATCATTACAGGATGTTTCTTACAGCTTGATTCACGTTAAATTTTATTAAGAATAAACAGAATACAGGGGCGCCTGGGTGGCGCAGTCGGTTAAGCGTCCGACTTCAGCCAGGTCACGATCTCGCGGTCCGTGAGTTCGAGCCCCGCGTCGGGCTCTGGGCTGATGGCTCAGAGCCTGGAGCCTGTTTCCGATTCTGTGTCTCCCTCTCTCTATGCCCCTCCCCTGTTCATGCTCTGTCTCTCTCTGTCCCAAAAATAAATAAACGTTGAAAAAAAAAATTTTTTTTAAAATTAAAAAAAAAAAAGAATAAACAGAATACAATCCACAACCCAAGGAAGATTACTCCGAATGACACTAATTTGCAATAATCTAAGGAAAAAAAAAACACGTAGTATGTCCATGTCTTGTTGCTAATAAAAACAAGCCATTTTCATTCTAAAGTATATGTAACCTTCAGCTGCTCTTTCCAATTACCAAAATTTCTCAGTCAGCCCAATTACAAACTCATAATTCCATCATAGTTTACAAAAAACTGAGATGGCATCCCTTGGGAAACATCTGAGATACACAAAAATCTCAACCTAAGCATTTCCAGAAGCTACCACCTACACCGTATCAACTAGACTTAAAGGGGTGTATTTCCTAGTCTTTGCAATGAAACCAAGTGGACCTCACACCTCTTACCATCACCCAGGAAGGGTGTGCATCTGTTCCGAAGGCCCCCCTGGCTCCAGGTCATCCTGGCTGCTGCTGTTCCAGGCTGGGCATCCATGTTGCTGCAGCTTGTGGTTTGTGAGGGGTAGTAGTGTACAGGAAAAGCAGGATGGGATTTCAAGGGAAACAGGAGGAAGATGGCTTTCTGGGAAAATGCCATCACCATTATAGGTGTTAAGTAGTACCACACACATTTTATTGCAGCACAGTTTAAAAATTTAACAAATGAAAGATTAAAAATAAAAAAACAAAAATAAAAAATTAAAAATACAGACGTCCAGAGATGCTCTAAAACAGTTAAGTTAAAGATCAGGAAAAATAAGGTCACAGACTTAACAGCCAGTAAAATTCTTTCGAGCGTGGGGAAGGGGATGAGGGCAAGGGTGGGGTTGGGAGAGAAAAGGTTTATGTGATCAATCCACTTAAAAATGCTAATGCCTTCACTTTCTCTCCCAAGATGTAAAACTCCAAAGTCAATCAGGAGGCCGGAGAAATTCTTATGAACATTCAGAAAAACTCGATTTTAATCCGGTTAAAAATCATCAGTGTCATCATCATCATCATCATCACCATCATAAGTATAATAATAATAAATAATAATAGTAACTAGTAACAACAATAAAAAGGAAATCAGCGGAAAGTCAGGAAAAATGTAAAAAAAAAATTGGAATAACTTACTGTAGCTGAAGATCAAAAAAATCTCACTGTAAAAAAACAAAAATAAAAATAGCCCAGATTAGAAAAACGGGAGGTGCAAAAATGTCAAGTCAGTAAAGTTCATTTCTTTTCTTTCTCCAAAAGCAGTTTCCACAAAAACCGCAAGGGTAAAGTTCTCAGTAGCAGACAAGCAAAGCCCTTTCCACATCATCAATCAATCTTAAAAATACACGAGGAAGTAGAGAGGTCAGTTTATGAGAGGCTAAAAGGCTCCTCCTCCTCTAACCCAACTGCTGCAGAAAAAATAGAAATAGAAATTTTAAAAATTACATCTTAAATCCAAGGCCCGTTTTTGGAAACAATTAAAAAAAAAACACCTGTAAATTTGCCGTAGTGCACACCAAGTTGCATCATTATGTTTAAAATGTCTTTATAAAATCAGTTTTGGAATGGGAATGTGTGTGTTCTGGAAGGGTGGGGAAGGGAGGTTAAAAATCAAAGCTGAGCTCCAGTGAGTAGGGATGGGGTTCGCCTTGCTGCCCTGTGAAAGGAGAAGGGACAGATTGAGTCAGAGTTCCTCAGAAATGTTGTGCCCTAAACCCCCAAGACAGAAACATCTGTCCACTGCATCTAAAACATTTTGGTAAAGCATAACATTACACTGGGATGGGAAAGCCTCTACAGAACCATCCCCTCCTCCAGTGACTGTCTTCACAATTCTTCAATTATCAGTAGGTGACTAAAATTTACTAAATATATGCCTATATTCCCAAAAGGGTCTAAAAAAACAAAAATCTACAACTGAATGTTCATCTTGAACATCAGCAGTTTGGGCAAAGAAATTATAGAAAAACCAGGCCAAAAGAGATGAAGAAGTGAGCATAAGTCAAATATCAAGATTATGAAGGGGGAATGGTCTACTATGAAGATACATACTAGAGATGACATCTATTCTCAAAACTAGTAAATGATCGAACTACAAGACCTGGTAGATTCTACAAAAAGGGGAAAGATGTTTTAAATAAGAAGCACATCATAAAAATAAATAAGGAGCTCATCATTCCACTCAGTGACAACAGAAAAACCACAAATGAAGGACAAGATTATTAGAGTTACTGAATATTTAATGTCGTAAAATAGGTGAAAAATAAATTGTGGCCCTCGAGGAATTTGTTTCTGTGGTCCCACTGTTTATAAGCCAGTATACATAGCTAATTCCAAGATATGAAATCCAAGAATCTGATACATAACACCCACTGAAACATACATGACCCGATTGGCTGTTTCATCAGGTAAGATTTGAAATTAGATTGTAGATCTTCCGACCAAAGAAGGAACTGGTTGCCCTCACATTTCAGTATTCAGCCAAATGTCAGTAAACTAAAACATCTTATGCTGAGCTTTTAAAGTGTTCCTTACATCAATTATGTGTCAATGACTACAGCAACAGAACAGATACTAAACCTCTAAAATTTTAACTTTTTCAAAGCAGACTAGTTGAGGCATGACAAGGAAATTACTTTTATACTTGGACTGATGTGTTAAATTGTACAAACTACAGGGGTGTGTGGCTGGCGCAGTCAGAGGAGCATGTGACTCTCGATCTCAGGCCTGTGGGTTGAAAACACCACATTGGGTGTAGAGATTAAAAATACAATCTTTTAAAAAAAATTACACAAACTATGAAAACAGAAGTTAATATGAAAAGCATTCACAATTCTGAAAGTCTTCCAAAATGTTATGTTAAATAGATGAGCTATCAACACATAAAAAAATAAATAACTTTAGTGCCTGATTATACCTAGAGAATACTTTGTCCAACCTCTGGGAGGTTTGGATCCCTTCTTCTAAAGGACTATTCTCAAAGTGAGGGCTGCGAACCAGCACCAAGTGGCACTTATTAGAAATGCAAATTCTCAGGGCCCACACCAGACTTAATTAGAAACTCTGGTGGTGGAGAGCCTTGAAAACTATTTCAACTGTTCTTCCCCTCGCTAATTCTAATGTCAGTTCACATTTAAGAACCACTATGAGAGCTTAACGGGTACCCCTTTAGGTATGAGCACTATAAAATAAATCTAAGATCATAACCTATCATAGTAATTGCACCAAGAGAATTAAAAAACTGTATAGTAATCCTTTCCCCCTTAACACACCCCAACTTTCTATTATCTAAGAAAATACATGCAGTTATACTACATCTAATAACTAATAGTACTAGCAGTTCTCACCAATTCTCTAACGTATCTAATATGTACAAAATCATCATCTTCCCTGATCCCTATGAGTATACTTATTAAGCATGAGTAATGCACTCCAGATTAACAAAACTCTTTCAAGACAAAAAAAATGTTAGTAAGGTAGAAAACAATTACTAATACACAAAAACTGCTTTTAATAAAACCTTCTGTACACTTTTCAGCCTCCGTACAACAAATTACGAGAGTAGAAATCAGACATGAAAATAGGTAAGATGTCTAAGCCCCCTTGTTAAGTATAAAACTGAAAGCCATAAGGTTTAAATGATTTGCTAACGCAATAAAGAGGGTGGGGGAGATAGGGAATAAAGTCTAGTTCTCTTAACTATGTCACTCCCCAGTTAACACATTAGACAATAACCACTTAATGTAATCTTTAATATTACAATAATGAACTATTTTGGATTTATACTTTTGTTCTTACAGCAGTCCCATTCAAAACAAAGTCGCATGCTATATTAAACCCAGTGAAGACCTCATCACAAATAACAAGGAATGTTTAAATTCTCTACAGAAGGAAACAGCAACCACCACCAAGCATTCCCCTGCTACGGGCATGGGAAACACCAGAAGGTCAGGAGACCTGCAACTTACTCACCCTTCTTAAACCCTTCCTCTTTAGCCATATGAAAATGCTACTAAATCCTACGAATCTAAAAACACCTCTAAAATTGTTTCAGACATGAATTCTGGGGTCAAATCTTTCCAGGTGGATACTAAAGTAATTGCTTCCTTGGTACATGCTGATCCTAAGAAACCCCATATTTCTAACACCTCAAGGCAAGAAAAGAGCCCTTCAATTAATTTCACTTCTTACCAATAACTGCTATTAAATATTAATTCTTCACATTTCTCTATTTGTCAACGACTTAACCAATCACTACACCCTTATCTCATTTCTAACAGTTCTGCAGTTATAAACTTTAGTTTTAAGCCCATTTAATATACGTTTACATTTTTAATGGGCAATGCTTTTAATCCCTATTACAGTATCTACAGAGTGAGGGAATTAACAAATGCATCATTATTCCTGGTAAAAGTACTTTTACCTTCTGTTTCCTGAAGGATGAATTTACCCTGCAGTACTGGTTTAAATTTTGCTTAGTAAGTTTTTGTAACACATCATAAAAAATAAAATCAACTAAATCTTCCCCTTCCCACAGTATTAAGACAAAGTGGTTTCTTGGATAAGTGAATGTGATACCTAGAAACCTATGTAATTTTTATAAATTTCGTGAACATTTTTAGTAAATTTCAGGACCTAAAAAGTAGGCACTATAATAGTTTCTTAATAAAAGATTTAGATATTTGGGAAAAATTATTGCCAGAATATCCTGAAAATCAAATTTTAAGTTTATTTTAGAATGTTAAATTAATAACAGCTGCAATTCTCGTAACTAATATTTTCCCCAAGTGCAGTTTGGAAATTTCCAGTTACCGCTAGTGGTTGCTGTAATTAGTTTCTTGTAAAGATTCAAATATAGTACTTTTAATACCTACTATTCTAATAGCTAGGTAAAGCCACTTGACTAACCAACCTAGTGGTCAAATTCCTTAGTTCCGCTACTGATTTAGTATGACCCTAGTAACCGACACTCTAGAGCCTCAGTTTCTGTCTGAGAAAGATAGTAGTACCTACCTCAAGCAAAGTTCCACTAACTTATATATTTCAAGTGATTTGTAACCTGCAGATAAAAAGTAAGCCAGCTTTAATTATTACTGTTAATATGCAAACGATCACAATTTTTAAAAAAATAGAATTGAAAATAACTACTTCGAGGTCCGCCATTGCTCAGAGAGGTGTAAAAAAGTAATCGGCAAAACGTTAAATCTATTGTTGTATTTACTACTCATACCCTGCGGCACGCTCCAGAATTTAAAGGTTTGCGGTACAAGATTTACTCGGTAACCCTTACCCATCCCCCGCCCAATTTTTAAATTTAACAGGAGGCATCGACACTACAGGAACTTCCACTGCAGTAAGAAGCATCTCGATCTTCCCTTTCATATCTCTCCTGGAGTCCTCATGGTCGTAGAAAATGAAAGGAAGCAGCCGTTAACACAGAAAGAGCGAAAAAGAAAAAGGACATTTCCCCTGCCGATCGTGGCCCAGAGGACATCAGGTTAAATCTACGCAAGGGCTGAGGCCTATAAAACTCTGTCCTGCATAAAACCTAATGGCCCAACGCAAATTGAATAAATGGGGGCCTAGTTACTCTACCGAGGGTAGGGTTCCCTCGTCTTCTCCCACACCCCTTCGCGCTCCGGGAGGAACCCAGCGCCTGCCCTGCTTCCGCCCCCTCCACTTACCAGGAGGGGGGAGGGAGAAGGGATTCGATTCTGAATCTCCTACTCCCGAGTTCTACGTGGAGAAGCCAACTGCTGCTCGAGGTCGACAACGCGGCCGCAACCGCTCAGTCTTCGTCTCTTCACAAAATGGCCCCCGAGTCTCCTCTGCCGCCGAGGCGAAGGCCTAGCCCCCGCCCCGCTCCCGAAAATCCTGCTATTGGCTGCGACTTTTCTCGCTCCCGCTTCTAATTAGACAGTTCTACTGCTCTTCACAACGCTGCCCAATCACAACCAGTAGTGGGTTAGACTATTCGGGAGAATTTCCACATGCGTGGGAGAAACTAGTTTGTAAATGGCTACTTTTCCTGTCATTTATCACCTGAGAAGTGCTTATTGGTCACTGTACCTGACGAAGCGCTGGGTGGAAACTCGTCTTTGTATCGCGCACCGCTTCACATCCGGGTATCCGGGAGGTCTGATTGGCGGCCGCATTCTCCTATCTCTGCTCCTTAGATCTCCAAGTAGAAGGCCCGCCCAGATCTCGGAATTCCCGCGGCGTGGGGGCGGGGAAGGATTGAGGGATTTTTTTAGATAGCAGGCTGGAAGGAACTGCCCTAGCCTCGGGTCAAGGAAAAAGGTGACGCACCTACTGAATCCTCCACCGAATGTGGGTAAAGAGAGGACTTTTCTTAGAGAGGAAAGGGAGCAGTGAGGACCAGCCTGCCGAAAACAAACCAGCCCTGCAGTTTTTCCAACCCAAGTCCCTTCTCAGTTCTAGACCCGAATGTCAGCCCTTTCCTGGACAGCTCCACTTGTCAGCCTGTCAAGCCTTGCTTCAGACAACCCATATCTCAGCCAAACCAACTAACTTCCTTATTCCTTTCCACTACAAAAAGTAAAGAAGTCCAAAGTGCTGGCCTGGAATACTAGGCCTACCCTCTGGCCTCAAGTCATCCTGCTGATACCCTAGTGCCAACCAAATTGGCTTATCCCTCCATCTCCCCTCATCATCCAAATCTGGTCCCTCAAATCCCCTCATCCTGAAATGGCCTACCACCTACTCCCTGGGGTTACCGCCTGCCAGTCCCTCTGGTTGTATTATAGCAGCCATGAACGCAATCAAAATAGCTCCAGCTCTACTAAGAATGGGGGAGATTTCTTTACACAGTTAAGGAAAGGAGGATGCAGAACACCTGATAATGTGATTTCATCTGTATCCATCTTAAGGGGTAAATGTATAAGTGAATGCAGTTTTATGCATTAGTTTTGAATTAATTCTGAATTGCAGAGAGATTCACAATGAAGCTAGCTGTTAACCTGTCAAATGACAAAACAATTTATTAACTAGCTTGATGTCTTTCCTTCAAGAGAAAACAATCCACGGATTGGGAGAATACGGTGCCTCACAAGCAATGTCTACCCGGGACGTTTGGGCAACAGCGACTTTTACCTAGCATTAGAAGAGGCAACTCAGAAACAGGATTGGGGTTGCATTTCTGACCTTATTTACAAAGGTCAAGGAAAAAGAAACAAGTTTAGAGGCCAGAGCTGGCTTGACGTTTGGGGATTGGCTAACAGGGTATATAGCGTTTCCGGTCAAGCAGAATTTATAGGGTACACCTGGAAGGAGGGACGCCATCTTGGATCTAGAAATTTATTTCAACATGCCCTTGGGGAGCAAACTTTATCTTTTTCAGTGGTATGCCTTGTTATACTGCTTGAATTTTTTGGCTACATGCTTTTAAGCAAATTTGGAAACAATCTAAGCATGTAAAAAAACATACTGAATTATTAACATAGTTCTCTTCCTGGTGGGAGAATTACAGGCACTTTTTGTTTTATTTGTTGGGTTGTTTGTTTGTTTGTTTTACTTGTTCTTTTCTGTATTTTCCAAATTGTCAACTTTAAACAAGTAACCAGAGGAAAACATCCTACAAGTGCTTGAAGCCTCAGCTCAAGCTGAGGTTGCATTTGAAACTCTCTCATAGTGCTGTGGTTAATTTTACAGTCTTGTCCTGGATGGTAAGTTGTTTTGTTTTGTTTTTCTTAATTTTTATTATTGAAGTATAATTGACAATGTATTCATTTCAGGTGCACAACCTAGAGATTTGACAGTGCCATACATTATGCTGTGCTCACCACCCACAATAAGTATAGTTACCAAACAATGTTTTTCCATTATGGTAGCCTGTATTCACTATGCTGTACTTTTCAAATCTCTGGCTTATTTCTTTTATAACTGGAAGTTTGTATCTCTTAATCCCATTCACCTGTTTCACCTATCCTACCTACTCCCTCCCCTCTGGCAATCACCAGTTCTCTGTATTTATCAGTCTCTTTCTATTTTTTATTTTTTAGATTCCACACATAAGTGCAATCCTATGATATTTGCCTTCTCTGTCTGATGTATTTCCCTTAGCATAATACTCTCTAGGCCCAGCCATGTTGTCGCAAATGACAAGATCTCATTCTTTTTAATGTCTTATAAATATTCCATTGTGTGTGTATATGCATACATATACCTTTATCCATTCATCTCTTGAAGAACACTTAGGTTACTTCCATATCTTGGCCATTGTAAATAATGCTGCAATACACATAGGGGTGCATAGATCTTTTCCAATTAGTGTTTTTGTTTTCTCTGGATAAATACCCAGTAGTGAAATCACAAAAGTTTAATTTTTGAGAGAGAGAGAGAGAAAGAGAGAGAGAACACGCGCACAAGTGGGTGAGGGGCAGAGAGAGAAAATCCCAAGCAGGTTCTTTACTGTCAGCACAAAGCAGAGTGCTACACAAGGCAAGGCTCAATCCCAGAATCCTTGAGATCTTGACCTGCCTTGAACAGGCACCCCAGGGGGTTTTCTTTTCTTCATATCCTCACCAACACTTACTTCTTGTCCTTTTGAAACTAGCCATTCTGACAAGTATGAAATGATATCTCATTGTGGTTTTGATTTGCATTTCTCTGATTAGTGTGTTGGACATCTATTCATGTCCGTTGGCCATCTGTATGTCTTCTTTGGAAAAATGTATATTTAGGTCCTCTGCCCAATTTTAACTGGATTTTTTTTTTTTTTTAGTGTTGAGCTAAGTTCTTTTTTTTTTTTTTTTTTCTTAATTAAATAGACTCCATGGCCACCATGGGGCTTGAACTCCAGACCATGAGATCAAGAGTCACATGTTCTATTGACTGAGCCAGCCAGGTACCCCTATAAGTTGTTTCTATATTTCAGATGTTAACTCCTTATTGGATATATATTGCACAAATATCTCCTCCCATTCAATAAGTTACCTCTTTTGCTGATGGTTTCCTTTGCTGTGCAAAAGTTTTTTATTTTGGTGTATAAATAGTTTACTTTTGCTTTTGTTTCCTTTGTCTGAGGAGACATTATCCATAAATATGTTGCTAAGGCCAGTGTCCAAGAGATTACTGCTTGTATTTTCTTTTAGGAGTTTTATGGTTTCAGGTCTCATGTTTAGGTCTTTAATCCATTTTTATTTTATTTTTGTGTATGGTATAAGGAAATGGCCCAGTTTCATTCTTTGGCACACTGCTGTCCAGTTTTCCCAGTACCACTTATTAAAGAGATGGTCTTTTTCCCATTGTATATTCTTGCCTCCTTTGTCATAGACTAATCAACCATATACGTGTGGGATCATTGTGGAATTTTCTATTCTGTTCCGTTGATCTGTGTGTCTGTTTTTATGCCAGTACTATACTGTTGCAATTGCTATAGCTTTGTACTATATCTTGAAATCTGGGATAGTGATATGTCTAGTTTTGTTCTTTCTCAAGATTGCTTTGACTAGTTGGGTTTTTTTGTGGTTCCATACAAATTTTAGGATTATTTGTTCTAGGTCTATGAAAAATACTATTAGTATTTTGATAAGGATTGCATTATATCTATAGTTTGCTTTGGCTAGTTTGGACATTTTAATAATGGTAATTCTTCCAATCCATGATCAGGGCATATCTTTCCACTTGTTTATGTCTTCAATTTCTTTCATCAATGTCTTACAGTTTTCAGAGTATAGGTCTTTCACCTCCTTGTGTAAGTTCATTCCTAGGTCTTTTATTCTTTTTGGTGCAATTGTAAATGGGATTGTTTTCTTAATTTCCTTTCTGCTAGTTCATTGTTAGTGTATAGAAATGCGACAGATTTCTGTATTTTTAATGTAGTATCCTGCAGCATCGCTGAATTTATTTGTTCTAACAGCTTTTTTGGTGGAGTCTTTAGGGTTTTCTCTATGTAGTATCATGTCATCTGCAAATAGGGACAGTTTTATTTCTTCCTTACAAATTTGGGTGCCTTTTAGCTCTTGTCTGATTGTCACAGCTAGGACTCCAGTATAATGTTGAATAAAAGTGGTGAGAATTGATATTCTTTAATTTTTTTTTAACATTTATTTATTTTTGAGACAGAGAGCATGAACAGGGGAGGGTTGGAGAGAGAGGGAGACACAGAATCTGAAACAGGCTCCAGGCTCTGAGCTGTCAGCACAGAGCCCGATGCGGGGCTCAAACCCACGGACTGCGAGATCATGACCTGAGCCAAAGTCGGACACTTAACCGACTGAGCCACCCAGGTGCCCTGAGAATTGATATTCTTGTCTTGTTCCTAATCTTAGAGGAAAAGCTTTCAATTTTTCAGCATCAAATATGATGTTAGCTCTGGTTTTGTCATATATGTCCTTTATGATGTTAGCTATGGTTTCGTCATATATGTCCTTTATTATATTTAGGTATGCTCCCTCTAAATCCATTTTGTTGAGAATTTTTTGTCATGAATGGATGTTGAATTTTGTCAAATGCTTTTTCTGCATCTACTGAGATGATCATATGGTTTTAATCCTTCATGTTGTTATAGTGATGTATCACGTTGATTGATTTGTGGATGTTGCACCATCCTTGTGCCCACAGTCCTACTTGATTGTGGTGAATGATTTTTTTTAATGTATGGTTGAATTTGGATTGCTAATATTTTGTGGATGATTTTTGCATCTATGTTCATCAGGGATATTGGCCTGTATTTTTTTTTTTTTCTTTTGTGGTGTCTTTCTCTGGTTTTGGTCTCAGGTTAATGCTGGCTTGAGTTTGGAAGTTTTCCTTGCTCTTCTATTTTTTTTTTTTTTTTTTTTGGAATAGCTTGGGAAAAATAGGTATTAACTCTTCTTTAAACATTTTGTAGAATTCACCTGTGAAGCCCCCGGGTCAGGGACATTTGGTTTTGAGGAGGGTTTTGTTTTGTTTATTTTTTGTGAGAGAGAGCACGGGAGGAGGGGAAAGAAAGAGGGGGGGGGGGAGAGAGAGAGAGAGAGAGAAAGAGAGAAAATATGAGAGAGAATCCCAAGCAGGCTCCACGCTGTCAGCACAGAGCCCAATGTGGGACTCAAACTCACAAGCCATGAGATCATGCCTGAGCTGAAATTGAGTCAGATACTTAACTGAGCCACCCAGGGGCCTCTGGGGAGGTTTTTGAATACTGACTCAATTTCATTACTAGTAATCAGTCTGCCCAGATTTCCTATTTTTTCCTGATTCAGTTTTGCAAAATTATATATTTTAAGGAATTTATCTGTTTCTTCTAGGTTGTACAATTTTTTGCATATAAGTTTTTGTAGTATTCACTGTAATCCTTGGTTGTTCTTTGATGTTGGTTGTTGCTTCTTCCTTTCATTTCTGATTTTATTTGAGTTCTTTTTTTTTTTCTTGAAAAAAAAAGTTTTCTTTTTTTCCTGGCTGTTTGAAAAGATAAACAAAATTGATAAAGAACCAGCTTTTGGTTTCATTGCTTTTTTTTTTTTCAGTCTCTATTTCATTTCCACCTTGATCTTTACTATTTCCTTCCTTTTATTAACTTTGGGCTTTGTTTTTGGATGGTAAGTTTTTTTTTTGATAGCAGAGTTTCATATTACTCTCTGTATTCCCCTGGCTTACTGCATATTACAGGATCTTACACAAAGTGTATTTGAAATTTGTATTAGTCAGTAATTTTATCAGGAGAAATTGTTATTTTCCCAGGACGTACAGGTAGACTGTCTTTTCTTCATTATATATTTTATATAGCATTTACTCAGAGGGACCCAGAGGCTGTGAGGCTTCCTTGGTCTGCAATGCATGTAACTATTGATTTAAGTAAATAAAAATAGTCACTGTTTAAAAAGCAACAACAGTCCCCGATGGAATCACCTGTGCTATGCCCACACTACCAAAGTGAAACTTAATACTTTACCTAATTGCAGTTTGATTCTCTTCCAGAAGTGTAATCTTAACCAGTCCCTCTGAAATTCCTGATCAGCACCAGTGAGGTAATCTGCCTGATAGACCCTTTTGTCCTCCATAGGAAGGTGACCTTGTCTGAAATAATCCTTCCCCCCCCTCCCCCATTTACGTCTTCCTTATCTCACCCGCTCTCTGCCTTTGAAAACCTTTCCTTCCTATAATTCTTTGGAGCTCCTTTCTATTTGCTAGATATGGTGCTGCCTGATTCATGAGTCATTGAATGAAGTCAATTAGATCTTCAAATTTACTCAATTGAATTTTGTTTTTTTCACAACACTAACATGTTTTATTACTCATTGTTCTCATAGAATAAATACACCCCTAAAATGTTAACAAAACCTACTTATTTTCATTTTACCAGAAATCTGTTTTAGTGCATTATCTTTATCACGACCTACTTATTAACCACTGTATATGATGCAAGAGAAGTACTTAAGAGACCATTTATGTTTTCAAGGAGTTCATCCCTTTGCTAGGTGGGGTAGAGTTAGAAAATACAAGAAGAGGGGCGCCTGGGTGGCGCAGTCGGTTAAGCGTCCGACTTCAGCCAGGTCACGATCTCGCGGTCCGTGAGTTCGAGCCCCGAGTCGGGCTCTGGGCTGATGGCTCAGAGCCTGGAGCCTGTGTCCGATTCTGTGTCTCCCTCTCTCTCTGCCCCTCCCCTGTTCATGCTCTGTCTCTCTCTGTCCCAAAAATAAATAAACGTTGAAAAAAAAAAAAAAAAGAAAATACAAGAAGAATTGACAACTTGTCCCTCCATCAAGTAACTTAGAATTTACTAACGGTGAGAAAACAATGCAAAAATAGCATAATACAAGGCAAACTACTAAGCACTATGCTGAAGACACACATTTATGACTCTGGTTTTAAAGCTTTGTAAACCTAGGTAGGCGAGATGAAAAGTAGGAAGCGCCCTTGATCTCTTCTGCTTACTCTAAACACCTTATAGTTCTAAAGTTGAATGCTTCTGTTGGTAGTGGTGTATAGTAGAAAGCAAGCCAGGAGCCAGACTCCAGTAGTGGAGGAAGAGGTAAGGAAACAAAGTAGTAACTCCTTACCTTGGGCTAAAGAGAAAACAAAACTAAACTTTTTTTTTTTTTTTTTTTTTTGGTTTATTTACTTTTGAGAGAGACAGAGTACAAGCAGGGGAGGGGCAGAGAAAGAGAGGGAGACACAGAACCTGAAGCAGGCTCCAGGCTCTGAACTGTCAGTACAGAGCCTGACATGGGGGTCAAACCCAGGAGCCATGAGATCATGACCTGAACTGAAGTTGGACAGTTAACTGAGTGAGCCACCCAGGTGCCCCTGAACTTTCGTTTTCCATTCAAGAAGTAATTCTCTTTGAGGAAGGCTTTATGTGGCTTGGAGTTATTATCAGAGTAATATATCCCCTGCAACCGTCCCACCTCCCAGTTCCAAGCCACCTGCCAAGAAGAAGGAGGAGAAAGGAAAAGCAGCAACATCTGTGAAATGCCTAATTTACTTTTCACCTAAGTAATTAGCTGAATGTTGTACTCTATGTCTATCATATTACATACCCTCGTTGTACTTCTCTACCTTATTATATTCAACAAGTCAAACAGGAATTTACTAGTCAATCATCATTGCTTCTCTTCCTCTGCATCCTCCATCATCCAAGGTTGTCATAAGCATTTCCTACTGGAGAGTGAGGACATGGTCTCTGAAGAATCCAGAAAAAGCATTTAATTTAAACTTCACAGAGGGGCGCCTTGGTGGCTCAGTTGGTTGAGACTTCACCTCAGGTCGTGGTTTAGAGCCCTGTGTCAGGCTCTGTGCTGACAGCTCAAAGCC
This sequence comes from Lynx canadensis, assembly GCF_007474595.2. Taxonomy (NCBI): domain Eukaryota; kingdom Metazoa; phylum Chordata; class Mammalia; order Carnivora; family Felidae; genus Lynx; species Lynx canadensis. The sequence continues at coordinate 71,910,004 of NC_044308.2, forward strand.
TGGAGCCTGCTTTGGATTCTGTCTCTCCCTCTCTTTCTGCTCCTCCCCCATTCATGCTCTTTCTGTCTCTCAAAAATAACCATTAAAAAAAAAAGTTTAAACTTCCAGAGCTCCCTGATTTACCTAACACTACTTTATAATTCTTTACACTAATTTGGAAACCTTTCTGACTGTTCACAGTGTATCTTATACAGGCAACTTTAGTCTATATGAAAAATAAATATGATAAAGATAATACACATCACTTTCAAGACCCTTCCTCTTTGGCTGCATTCTGTTTCTCCCACATTGAATCTGTCCCCCAAGCTCATTCTGCAAATTACTGTCATGGTAATCATCTAAAAGCATTTGCTTTTTTTGTGTGACTCCCACACTAAAATCCTATAATAGCTCTCTATTTCAGTCCTACATTTTCATTGTTTCATTCACAGCTCTTCCCTGACTGAGCCCGCCTTACCTGTCAATGTTATCCCCTCCACAAGACCCTATGCCTAGGCAGCCCCTGTAGTCCTTTTTCTCCAACAGGCCACATTGCCATTCTCTTTCCCCATAGTCCCAACTATTTTTTTTTAACTTTGTAATTTAACTTTATTTTTTATTTTTTAAAATTTACATCCGAATTAGTATATAGTGCAGCAATGATTTCAGTAGATTCTTTAATGCTCCTTACCCATTTAGCCCATTCCCCCTCCCACAACCCCTCCTGCAACCCTCAGTTTGTTCCCCATATTTATGAGTCTCTTTTGTTTTGTCCCCCTTCCCTGTTTTTATATTATTTTTGTTTCCCTTCCCTTATGTTCATCTGTTTTGTCTCTTAGAATCCTCATATGAGTGAAGTCCTATGATTTTTGTCTTTCTCTGACTAATTTCACTGAGCATAATACCCTCCATTTGCATCCACATAGTTGCCCACCTATTTTTTAAAACAGAATTCAAGTCCCAATTAATGCTTTTAAAGAATATATGATGATTGATTCAATTGCTTATTCAATCAACCAGTACCTCATGTATTTTTTAAGTGTTTTCTGTGTTCAATGTATTGACATCACAAAACCAGATATAACATAGTTTTAGTCCTCAAGCCTTGTACCCCTACTCAAACTCATTTCAGTTATTATTTACCCCATAACAAGATAGCACTCTTTTGTTGTGTAATTCTTTTATTAATGGACCTCATTTTGTACTTGGTATGTATGTGTGAATCACAAAATTTTATAGATTGATGGCTTGACTATCTGTCATAGCATCTTGTCATATCTATTTCTGTTTTCATTGCAAATGCCTTTGGCAGTGGGTAAAATCATACTAAGGGAATTTGGAATATAGACTCCAGTGAATAGATTATTGATGATCTGAATTCTACAAAAAAGACTTCATGCATGCTGATAAAATTATTGGTCACTTTAGTTGGATATATGCCTTCTTAAGGCTTCCAGTGTTTTCTCCCCTATCTTATTATTTTAAAGCTTTCCATATGGAAATAAGCTTTTTTCTTTTTTCTAAGAATATGTAATTTTTGTAAAACTTTGAAATACAGAAAAAGTTAAAGTTTCTATTTGATCCATCCTCTAAAAGCATCCATTCCTAATTATTTGGTATGTCTCTGTACAGATTAAAGAAAATGTATGTATGAATTTATTTTTACGTAAATATTATCATAATCTGTAATCAAGGACTTGTTTTTATCCTTTTTTAAAATGTATAATGGGGCGCCTGGGTGGCGCAGTCGGTTGGGCGTCCGACTTCAGCCAGGTCACGATCTCGCGGTCCGTGAGTTCGAGCCCCGCGTCAGGCTCTGGGCTGATGGCTCAGAGCCTGGAGCCTGTTTCCGATTCTGTGTCTCCCTCTCTCTCTGCCCCTCCCCCGTTCATGCTCTGTCTCTCTGTGTCCCCAAAAAATAAATAAATGTTGAAAAAAAATTTAAAAAAAATGTATTAATGCTTTATTTATTTATTTATTTAGAGAGAGAGAAAGAAAGAAATCCCAAGCAGGCTCCACGCTTTCAGCACAGAGCCCAATGTGGAGCTTGAACTCACAAACTATGAGATCATGACCTCAGCTGAAACCAAGTCAGACGGTTAACTGACTGAGCCACCCAGGCACCCTCACCTTTTTTCTTAACAGGCAAAACCCTGAGCTTAAAAATTAAAAAAATAAACAAGGAAAAATGCTTACTCATAAAGCTTGAAAAAGTTAGATTAAAGAAATTTTAAATCATTACATCCACTTTAGTGTTTTTGAGGTTGAGTAGCATTTGATTTTGAGTGTCATTGGCTAATTTCAAATTAAAATAATAAAAGATAGCTTTTATTGAACAGATACCATGTGTCAAGTACTTTTCTAAGTGTTTTACACAAATTAATTCATTTGGTGATTTTCTTATCCCCATTTTTTTTTATTTTTTAATGTTTATTTTTGAGAGAGGGAGAGGAGGAGGAGAGAGAGACAGAGAGACAGAGAGAGAGAGAGAGAGAGAGAGAGAGAGAGAAGGAGTGGGGGAGGGGCAAAGAAAGGGAGACAGATCTGAAGCAGGCTCCAGGCTCTGCACAGAGCAAAGAGCCCGCCGCAGGGCTTGAACTCATGAACCACGAGAACTCATGAACCATGAGCTACTGACCTGAGCCAAAGTCAGATGCTTAACTGACTGAGCCGCTCAGGTACCCCTTCTTTAAAAAAAAAATAATAATAATGTTTATTTATTTTTGAGAGAGAGAGACAGTGTGTGAGGGAGGGGCAGAGAGAGAAGGAGATACAGAATCCAAAGCAGGCCCCAGGCTCTGAGCTGTCAGTACAGAGCCCAACGTGGGGCTAGAACTCATGAGCTGTGAGATCGTGACCTGAACCCAGGTGCACCATCTCATCCCCGTTTTAAAGATGAGGAAAGTAAAAAGAGGTTATGTAATTTGCCTAAGGTGGCACTGCCAGTTTTTGTTGGAACTAAGATTCTGATGCTAGCAAGTCTGATTCTTGAGTGTGTGCATACAACCATTATACAGTTATTCATAGTTTGCCAAGGTGGAAAAATCCTATCCATTTATTCAACAAATGTTTATGAAGTACATGCTATGTAATAAGCATTGTGCCAAGTACTATGCCAAGTCATAAGAACACAGAAATAAATAAATAGCTGTGGTTCCTGACCTACAGAACAGAGTCAAGTCTTATGTGAATAATTAATTACTTATAGTAAATTGTATTAAGTGCTACTAAAGATAAGTATGGGGTGCTTTGGAACCTGTGTAATATAGGCCCTTCGCCTCTTGAAGGAGATATTGTGAAAAGATTTTCACTTAAAAAACTTCCTTAAAAAAAAACTTTATATTTCTTTGTTTCCTCAATTTGTTTTTTTCCCCTCCTACCAAATATTTTTCTCCATCTTTTCCTTTGTCGTCTTTGCTCCTCTTGTCATTTTCATCCCAGCAATGACCTGAATCTGGTTTCTTGTAGGTTAAGCCTTCTTTAAACACACTCGCCATCTGTTCTCCTTCTGGCTCTGAAGCACAAGATTTTATCCTCTGGTAATGTTTCATTAGGCTAATCTTTATACAGCGTACAGAGTACATTTCAGTTGACAAGCCTTACATTTCATCATTAGTACTTATTTTACTATTAAAGTAGAAATTAACCTTGTGAGCACCCATCAAAATGTTATAAAAATACCATGTGAACTGGCCCACATCCTTTCAGTTATGAAATTATATTTTACATAGTAATTATCTTTCACACTACTGACCACTTTAAAGTTTACCCAGGGATTTTTTAAAACACAGTTTGAGAGATGTCTCTTAATGCCTGAGGAACGTTTCCAATAGAATGTGTACTCTTATCTTTGAGTACTACCTATTCCACAACTCCACCCCCAGAATCCTGCCATTTTCATCATTTCCATTTATGCTCAGATGCCTAAAACCTCAGAACACACTCCCCTGCTCACTTCTTCATTGTCCAAAGAACCCTGACTGCTGCTCTTTTCTAAAGAGTGGTGGAAATAGAATAGTAGGAGTTAAAAAATGGTAAATTTTAGAAATAAAAAAATGCTGAATTTGGGATTATATATATATATATATATATATCATAAAGGTAGCATGAATTTGAATTGGCAGATCTGAGCAATGGAGGAGACATCATTAAAGTCCCTTCCCTTTTTGTGGTGCCTGGGTGGCTCACTTAGTTAGGCATCTGACTCTTGGTTTTGGCCCTAGGTGTCTGACTCTTGGTTTGTCTCAGGTCATAATCTCACGAGTTTGTGAGTTCAAGCCCCGTGTCGAGCTCTGTGCTGGCAGCTCAGAGCCTGGAGCCTGCTTCAGATTCTGTGTCTCCCTCTCTCTCTGCCCCTCCCCTGCTCACGTTCTGTCTCTCTTTCTCTCAAAACTACATAAACATTAAAAAAAAAGTTTCTTCCCTTTAAAAATATTTTTTTATTTAATCCTAGTGTAGTCAACATACAGTGTTATATTAGTTTCAGATGCACAAATAGTGATTCAATAGTTCCATGTATTAATGCCCATTAAGACAAGTGTACTCTTTTTTTTTTTTTCCCAACGTTTTTATTTATTTTTGGGACAGAGAGAGACAGAGCATGAACGGGCGAGGGGCAGAGAGAGAGGGAGACACAGAATCGGAAACAGGCTCCAGGCTCTGAGCCATCAGCCCAGAGCCCGATGCGGGGCTCGAACTCACGGACCGCGAGATTGTGACCTGGCTGAAGTCGGACGCTTAACTGACTGCGCCACCCAGGCGCCCCAAGATAAGTGTACTCTTAATTCCCTTCACTATTTCACCCATCCCTCACATCCACCTCCCCTCCGGAAATCATCTGTTTGTTCTCTGTAATTGAGAGTCTGTTTTTTGATTTGTCTCTTTTTTTTCCCCCCTTTGTTTGCTCTTTCTTAAATCTCACAGATTTCCGTCAGGCTCTGGGCTGATGGCTCAGAGCCTGGAGCCTGTTTCCGATTCTGTGTCTCCCTCTCTCTCTGCCCCTCCCCCGTTCATGCTCTGTCTCTCTCTGTCCCAAAAATAAATAAACGTTGAAAAAAAAAAAAATCTCACAGATTTCACAAAGTGAAATCATATGGTATTTGTCTTTCTAAAATACCTAGGAATAAACTTAACCAAAGAGATGAAAGACCTATACTCTGAAAGCTATAAAACAATGATGGGGGCACCTGGGTGGCTCAGTTGGTTAAACATCCAACTCTTGATTTAGGCTCTGGTCCTGATCTCAATGTCCGTGAGATAGAGCCCCACATTGGGCTCTGCACTGAGATCACAGAGCCTGCTTGGGACTCTCTCTGCCCCTCCCCCAAACACACTCTCTCAAAAATAAATAAATACACTTAAAAAAAAAAGATGAAATAAATTGAAGATGACACAAAGAAATGGAAAGACATTCCGTGCTTATGAATTGGAAGACCAAATATTGTTAAAATGTCCATAATACCCAAAGCAATCTGCACATTTAATGCAATCCCTATAAAAATACCAACAGCTTTTTTCACAGAACAAGAACAAACAATCCTTAAATTTGTATAGAACCACAAAAGCCCCCGAATAACAAAAGCAACCTTTTTTTTTAATTTAATTTTTTGAATTTACATCCAAGTTAGTCTATAGTGCAACACTGATTTCAGGAGTAGATTCCTTAATGCCCCTTACCCATTTAGCCCATCCCCCATCCCACAACTCCTTCAGTAATCCTGTTTGTTCTCCATATTTAAGAATCTCTTATGTTTTGTCCTCCTCCCTGTTTTTATATTACTTTTGCTTCCCTTCCCTTGTGTTCATATGTTCTGTGTCTTACAGTCTTCATATGAGTGAAGTCATATGATATTTGTCTTTTCTCTGACTAGTTTCACTTAGCATAATACCCTCTAGTTCCATCCACGTTGCAAATGGCAAGATTTCATCCTTTTTGATTGCTGAGTAATACTCCATTGTATATATATACCACATCTTCTTTATCTGTTCATCCATTGGTGGACAATTGGGCTCTTTCCATACTTTGGCTATTGTTGATAGTGCTGCTATAAATATTGGGGTGCATGTGCCCCTTTGAAACAGCATACATGTATCCCTTGGATAAATGCCTAGTAGTGCAATTGCTGGGTTGTAAGTAGTTCTATTTTTAATTTTTTGAAGAACCTCCATACTGTTTTCCAGAGTGGCTGCACCAGCTTGCATTCCCACCAGCAATGCAAAAGAGATCCTCTTTGTCTGCATCCTCACCAACATCTGTTGTTGCCCGAGTTGTTAATGTTAGCCATTCTGGCAGGTGTGAGGTGGTATCTCATTGTGGTCTTGATTTGTATTTCCCTGATGATGAGTGATGTTGAGCATTTTTTCATGTGTCAGTTGGCCATCTGGATGTCTTCTTTGGAGAAGTGTCTATTCATGTCTTTTGCCCATTTCTTCACTGGATTATTTGTTTTTTGGGTGTTGAGTTTGATAGGTTCTTTATAGATTTTTGGTTACTAATCTTTGATATGTCATTTGCAAATATCTTTTGCCATTCTGTTGGTTGCCTTTTAGTTTTGCTGATTGTTTCCCTCACTGTGCAGAAGCTTTTTATTTTGATGTGGTCCCAATAGTTCATTTTTCCTTTGTTTCCCTTGCCTCTGGAGACATGTTGAGTAAGAAGTTGCTGCAGCCAAGGTCAGAGAGGTTTTTGCCTGCTTTCTCCTTGAGGATTTTTATGGCTTCCTGTCTTACATTTAGGTCTTTCATCCATTTTGAGATTATTTTTGTGTATGGTGTAAGAAAGTGGTCCAGGTTCATTTTTCTGCATGTCACTGTCCAGTTTTCCGAGAACCACTTGCTGAAGAGACTGTCTTTATTCGGAAATTGGATATTCTCTCTTGCTTTGTCAACAATTAGTTGGCCATATGTTTGTGGGTCCATTTCTGGGTTCTCTATTCTGTTCTATTGATCTGAGTGTCTGTTTTTGTGGTAGCAAAAGCAATCTAGAAAAACAAAGTGGAGGTATCACAATCTTATTCTTTAAGTTACATTACAAAACTGTAGTAATCAAAATAGTATGGTACTGGCACGAAAATAGACACTTAGATCAATAGAACAGAGTAGAAAGCCTAGAAATAAACCCACAATTATATGGTCAATTAATCTTCAACAAAGCAGGCAAGAATATGCAATGGGAAGAAGACTGTTTCTTAAATGGTGTTGAGAAAACTGGACAGCTAAATGCAAAAGAATGCAACTGGACCACTTCCTTACACCATACACAAAAATAAACTAAAAATGGGTTAAAGGCCTAAATGTGAGACCTCGAACCATAAATATCCTAGAGGAGAACATAGGCAACTGCCTCTTTGACATTGACTATACCAACTTCTTTCTAGATCTGTCTCCTGAGGCAAGGGAAACAAAAGCAAAAATAAACTATTAGGACTATATCAAAATAAAAGGCTTCTTCACAGTGAAGGAAACAATCAATAAAATTAAAATACAGTCTACTGAATGGGAGAAGATGTTTGCAAATGACATATCCGGTTTGGGTTAGTGTCCAAGATATATAAACAATTTATACAACCCAACACCAAAAAATGAAGTAATTCAATTTTTAAATTGGCAAAACTCCCTTCCCTTTTATTTGAGTCCTCAAAAGAAAAAGAAAGACTTACAAAGTGTGTGCATGGGGTGCCTGGCTGGCTTAGCCAGTAGAGCATCCCACTTTTATTCTCAGGGTTGTGAGTTGGAACCCCATGTTGAGTGTCAAGCCTACTTAAACAATGAGTAAGTGGGGCATCTGGGTGGTTCAGTTGGTTAAGCATCCAACTCTTGATTTCAGCTCAGGTCATGCTTTCACAGTTCATGAGATCAAGGCATGCATCAGGCTCTGTGCTGACAGCCTGGAGCCTGCTTAGGATTCCCTCTCATCCTCTCTCTGCTCTTCCCCTGCTTGTGCGCTCACACTCACTCTCTCTCAAAAGACAAAAAAATTTAAAAGATTTTTTTTAAAAAAGTAAAATAAAGCCTGTGTGAGTAAGGTTTCCGATAACTGAATCATGTATCACTTTTCAAAATTAAAATTAAAGGTTTTTTATATATGTATGTAAGTAAATAGTCTCTACTCCCGACAGGGGAGTAGATCCTGAGATCAAGAATTGCATGCTCTTCTGACTGAGCCAGTGTGGTGCCCTTTGAATTTAAATTTAAAGTAGGGGCACCTGGGTGGCTCAGTCGGTTGAGCATCTTACTTCTCATAATCTCGTAATCCATGCGTTTGAGCCCCTTGTCGGGCTCTGTGCTGACAGCTCAGAGCTTCTGGAGCCTGCTCTGGATTCTGTGTCTCCCTCTCTCTCTTTCCCTCCTCAACTCGCACTCTTTCTCTGTCAAAAATAAATAAACATTTAAAAAATTGTTTTAAAAACATCGTATTTTACATCTGAAGTAGCCATGTGTAAACTATACCTCAATAAAATTATTTTTTGAAACTGGAAGGAAAAAGGGAAACAACATTAAAGATTTATTCCCTTAGTCACATTAGCTACACTTCCAAGTACCTAATAAGCACGTGTGGCTTAGTGAGTACCGTTTTGAACAGCATAGATCTAGTACATAAAACTTTTCCATGATTTTATTTTTATTAATGTTCATTTTTGAGAGAGAGTGAGAAAGAATAAAGAAGGGAGGGGCAGAGAGAGAAGGGGACCGAGGATCCAAAGCAGGTTCCGTGCTGACAGCAGACAGCCCCAATGGGGCTGGAACTCATGAACTGTGAAATCATGACCTGAGCCAAAGTCCAATGCTTGACTAACTGAACCACCCAGGCTCCCCTCCGTGCTTTTAAAGAATACATTCTTAAATCTGTTTCAACATACTTACACTTAAAACAAATAACCCAAGCAGAAACGTGCAAAAATTTAGTATCCTTAATACATCAGGGACTCTTAAACATAAAATAGGAGGGATGGGTTAAATGGGGGAAGGGAATTCTGAGAAAAAGGTTTCCAGTTATGGAATGAGTAAGTCACATGAAAAGAAGGTGCAACATAGGGAATGTAGTCAATGGTATTGTAATAGCCTTGCATGATGACAGATGGTAGCTATACTTGTAAACATAAGGTATAGAGATGTTGAATCACTATGTTGTATCGTTGAAACATGTAACATTGTGTATACTCAAAAAATATTTTAAAAAAGAAATAAACAGTAATAATACTTTTAAAGTTCACATTAAAGAGCAAAGAAATGCAAATTAACAGGACAGTGAGTTCATATTTTCATCTATGAAATAGATATATTTTTTAAAAAATTTATTTTTGAGAGAGAGCACAGGAGAGGGGCAGAAAGGGAGACAGAGGATATGAAGCAGGCTTTGCACTGACAACAGCATGCCCGACGCAGGGCTCAAACCCATGAACTGTGAGATCACGACCTGACCTGAGCTGAAGTTGGATGCTCAATGGACTTGAGCCACCCAGGCGCCCCATAAGTAAAATCTTCAAAATTTACTCAAATTTTGTTTTTTAACATTATTTAACACTATTGAACTGTACCTTTAAAACCAGTTAAGACTGTAAATTTTATGTGTATTTTATTACAGTTAGAATTTTTTAAATATTAAAAAAGATCCTATTTTTATTTTAAATATAATGTATACTTTTATACATACACAAACTGAAGTGATAACAATGATTATCTTTGGGTGATAGGATTATTAGTATGTTTCAGTTTCTCCTTTTTCTGTTCATGTCTACCATGGACACATAGTACTTTTGTAATGAGAAAAATGTCTGTCCAACTCCTTTGTGATGACTGAGATTCCTTTAACAACAAGGCTTTACGTTCCACTTTTTTTTAATGTTTATTTATTTATTTTTGAGAGAGAGAGAGAGAGAGAGAGAGAGAGAGAACATGTGTGGGAGGGGCAAAGAGAGAGGGAGACAGAGGATCTGAGGAGGGCTTAGCTCTGTGAGCTCATAGCATAGAGCTCAATTCGGGGCTCAAACTCAGGATCCACGAGATCATGACCTGAGCTGAAGTCAGAAGCTTAACTGACTGAGCCACCATGTGCCCCACATTCCACATTTAAAAGTACATTAAGCCTGGTGAAAAAAATATCAAATGGTCTAAATTCACTCTAAGATATAATGAGGATATCAAGGAAAAAAGCAGGAGGTAACTGGTTGCCTGAAAGGGGCAGGAGGAAATGTTTTAAAAAACAACAAAAATCAGAGATACAGAAAAGAGAGAGCAAAATCACCAAACACAAACTTAGCCTACTTCAGAATTTTGCCCAGCATTATCTCTGGTTAGATCATCCAAAAAAGGAGAGAAAACCTAAGATTTATTGTGAAATAGCTTGGGCAGGAAGGAATCTTAGGTACAAAAAAGGCCGGTTTTTAACTCTGTTGCTTAAAACCTGGGAAAACATTGTTGATTTTCTTATTTTCACTGGGAAATTTGTGTGTTCCAGATCATTTCTTTTTTTTTTTAAGTTTATTTATTTATTTTGAGAGAGAGACAGAGCAGAGCAGGGGCAGAGAAAGAGGGAGGGAGAGAAAGAGGCCCAAGCAGGCTCCAGCACTGTCAGCATGGAGTCCAGTTTGGGGTTTGAACTCAGGGACAGTGAGATCATGACCTGAGCCGAAACCAAGAGCTGGATGCTGAACCTACTGAGCCACCCAGGCACCCCTGTTCTAGATTATTTCTATACTTACTATTTATCTCCCTCATTTTCATTAAAATTTTTTTTTAATGTTTGTTTATTTTTGAGAGAGACAGAGTGTGAGTAGGGGAGGGGCAGAGAGAGAGGGAGACACAGAATCCAAAGCAGGCTCCAGGCTCCGAGCTGCTAACACAGAGCCTGATATGGGCTCAAACTCATCAACTGTGAGATCATTTCCTGAGCCAAAGTCAGATGCTTAACTGACTGAGCCACCCAGGTGCTCCTCCCTCATTTTCGTTTTTAATTTAATGTAATTTAATTTAATTTAATTTATTATTAATTACTTCATAGGATATAGGGGAAGTCACACAAGGACCACTAATCATGAGTTCACTCTTTCGGGAATCCCTGTACTTCATGACAGTAACCAGAATGGAATTTCCCAATGCCTACACACAGTGTACGTGAAGGAGAGGATTTCATGTGACAATTGGGACCGTATACCACTTAATATATGGTATGAATGCACTGACCGTCCATGCAGAATTTTTAAGAACATCTATTTTCAAATATCAAGTTCTGTTGCATAATCACAGCCCAATGTTTGGTTTGGAAACTATCATCACACTGAAATGGGAGATATACATTCTTTTACTTTCTGGCATATGTGGATTGAGCAGATACTGATTCCACCAATGGAGCAGGGTTTGTTCTCTTCAAAGAGATCTCAGGGATTCAGAAATTCTCCCACTGCGGTTGCCCTTTAGGAAGAGATTTAAAGATCATTTTCCCAGTACCAACAAATTTCTGTTTAATCTCAAATCAGATAAATGTTTTCAGTTTTGGTTTTAGTTGAGAAACTGGTACGTTAAGGAATCTGGTAGCTATACTTTCTTCAGCTACAGCATGCATAGAGAAAAAGCACAGACTTCAAGCTCTGTTCTACAAAGGGTTAATATCTTAATAGCTGAACAGAACTGTATTAATTCCTCTCTTAATGAGCCAGGAGGACAAGAGGATTCTAGAGGACCAGAGGACACCAGAACAGTCAGAAAAGAATTTAGAGTGAACTCTCTGGAGGAAGCAAGAACTGTAAGTTAAAAAAATTTTTTTTAATGTTTATTTATTTTTGAGAGAGACAGAGAGACAGAGACAGAGTGTGAGCAAGGGAGGGGCAGAGAGAGAGGGAAACACAGAATCCAAAGCAGGCTCCAGGCTCTGAGCTGTCAGCACAGAGCCCGATGTGGGGCTCAAACCCACAAACTGTGAGATTATGACCTGAGCTGAAGTCGAATGCTTAACCGACTGAGCCACTCAGGCGCCCAAGAACTGTAAGTTTATATGTAATACACGTAGTCTCCCATTTCTTTGCCTAGGGTAGTTTTGAGAACAGTAAAATAAGTTTATTCATTGGATATTATTCTGCCAGTCTCCCAGGCATGCAGGCATCATGTCACTAGGTCATCTTTAATCCTATCACCCTCTTGACTCCATTCCACATCTAACTAGTTGGCAAGACTTTTCATTCTCTTCCCTCAGTGTCTTTGTGATCCATCCCACTCTTCCATCCCCCTGCCATCCTCCTTCCTATTTCAAGGCCACTTGTCTGAACCACAGCAGTATCCCTTTCCTCCCCTCTGCCAGTCTCACTAAGTCACTAATACCAGAGAAATCTTCCTAAAGCTCTGCCACAGCTCTAACCCTACTGCTCTTGTGCTCAAAATATATAATTGCTGCCAAATGTCCGCAGAATGAATAAAACTCCTCTGACTTCTATGCAAGGTCTTCCAAACTATGCCTCCTTTCACTTAAATTCCCACAGCTCTCTTTCTCCAGCTCAGCACAGCTACCCACTACTGTCCAAGACCACCCTGCTCTTTGCTCACCCCTGACACTATTCAGACTGCCCTCTGTGTGTCGGATACTCTATCTCTACCTGCCAAAATCTCTCCCAGACACCAACAATCCCCATTCCACAAAGCTTTATCTGATCCTTCAAGTGAATGGGAATCTCAGTCTTCTTTACATTCTCATTTTGCTTTGTTCTTCTCTGATTGACTTTTTATATTTTGCCTTAGTTAAGTGTGTGCTTTTCTCATTTTTTGTCTCAATTATTCATCTCCTAAGAGCAAGAGCTCAATTTTTCTTCTCCCTGTAGCAACTACACAAAATGGGCACACGGTAATACTTGTCAAATTAAGTTCAATCCAAATTCCAGGAATTCTGGTTATCTTTTCTGAGCACTCATACAACCAATGCTACAGTTACAGAGCCTGTACATTTCTCCCTTTATCTCTGTTCCAAGTTTCTTTCTAATACTTACACATCTCATTTGTTTCTATCCTCTTACGTAAAAGATCAGCTTCTCCTGAGTTCTCTAACTCACTGTAAAAATATTGTATTTAAGAGTCTATGGAGGTGGTGGAGACTATGTGGCTCAGTCGGTTATGCATCCAACTCTTTTTTTTAATTTTTTTTTAACATTTATTCCTTTTTGAGAGACAGAGTGTGAGTGGGGGAGGGGCAGAGAGAAAGGGAGACACAGAATCTGAAGCAGGCTCCAGGCTCGGAGCTGTCAGCACAGGGCCTGAAGTGGGGCTGGAACTCACAAACCATGAGATCATGACCTGAGCCGAAGTTGGACGCTTAACTGACTGAGCCACCCAGGTGCCCCAACATCCAACTCTTGATTTCAGCTCAGGTCATCATCTCACAGTGTGTGAGATTGAGCTCCAAGTTGGGCTCAGGATTCTCTCTTTTTCTGTCTCTCCCGCTCTTGCATGCATACTCTCTCTCTCTCTCAAAATAAATAAATATTAAAAAATAAATAAAAGTCTATTGGGGCACTGGCTGGCTCAGTCAGAGGAGCATGTGGCTCTTGGTCTCAGGATTGTGAGTTCAAGCCCCACATTGGGTGTAGGGATTACTTAAAAAAATTTTTTAATGTTTATTTTTGAGAGAGAGAGAGAGAGAGAGAGGGAGACAGAATGCAAGTAGGGAAGGGGCAGAGAGAGGGAGACACAGAATCCAAAGCAGGCTCCAGGCTCTGAGCTGTCAGCACAGAACCTGACATAGGGCTCAAACCCACAAACCATGAGATCATGACCTGGGCCAAAGTCGGATGCTTAACCGACTAAGCCACCCACGCGCCCCTGGTGTAGGGATTACTTAAATAAACTTAAAATAAATAAAGGTATTTTCATAATTTGTCTCTTCCTTCCTCCAGACTTTGAACTCAAAGGAGCCCAACTGCAGCCCCCATTTCAGGGACTTGACTATTTGGGGCCTGCTAAAGTTAGTCCCTTATAATGTGAGAAGACTTGGATTCCCAATCCATATTCAATTTGAACTAGTTAAAATCCTACTTCTATATTTTGTCATGCAGGCCTAGTTAATGCATTAATTTTTAAAAGAGGGGAATGTTTTTGCAGCATCTTTTCCTATCGCTACTGAAATGATACTGGCATTCCTTTGAGCAGATTATTTTTTTCCTTGGAGCAGATTTTTCACTTGATTTTTGAATTTTTCTTATCCCTCCCCTCTCCTACTCAAGTGGGAGACACCACTGTGGCTTTCACTTCACTATGTTCTTGAGTATGGAAGGGAATTAATACAAAACTTCGTGAAATTATTAAAAATAATTTCAGAAAGGGAAACAATTTCTGCTACAATCCAATGTCATAATATCTGCTGAAAAATTATTATACATTTGCATGTACCAGGCACTGTATTAAGTACTCTGTATACAGTAGTGTCCTCAAAAGAGCTTATGGACTAGTGAGGAGAGACATGGTATATAAGCACTATAGAAAACTGACTCCTATTAGTCAACACGCGAGAAAATTACATATACCATCATATAAATCATTAACATATACAGATAAATACAATGTACACTTACCAATTGGCCAGAGATTAGTTCAGTGGACACAACAAAACAGCTAGCATTTCACTGATTCGGAGCCTGTACTAAATGCCAACCATTATGCTTCGCTTTTTATAGGTATCATCTTCGTGGATCCTCATAACCATATGAGTTTAGTATTTCATCCCTGTTTTATAGATAAGGAAGCTAAGGAAAGAGGTTAACTAACTTGTCCCTGGTCACACATAATGGACAGATGTGAATCCATGTCTTTCTTATTCTTACACTTTTGATTATAGCCACTATTTACAGTTCATTCCCTCCAAATTTAATCAGAGGTGAGGATAAAATCAGAGGTAGAGGAGCCGGCTGTTTAATTTTAATTGCTGGCGTCATCGAGCTGGCTTCATGCATCTATCACTGTTAAAGGGGTATTCTTTGTTCTCCCTCACCCTACCTTTGTCCCAGTGCACTACAATTCTGAATATTACTTCAAGGTAATTCTTTTCATTTTTCATTCCATTGGGTTCAAACAACTGATAAACCCTCCTTACTTATATCTACTCTCCAATCCGTTTTTCCTGAGAGATTAACTCTGGTGACTTCATTGGATTTGGATGTTCCTTTAATCACACCTCTACTGACCATCTCTCCTGGGTTTTCTTTACTGCATTCTGAGAACCCGTGTTTCTTTATTGGAGCTTCTTTTACTTTAATTTTGGTACTTTTCAGTTGATCCACCATGCTATAAGTCTTTGGTGGTGTATTTTGGAATGATCATAAATGAGGACAGTCTTCTCTGAACTCAGTAAAGAACTACAGCATTTCATCTTCCACTATAGTTATATTTTTACAAATGGCTTTAGGTCCAGAGAACAAGGCCTCTAATGCAGTCACCTCACCTTTTCCTTCATGTTACTTCTCTACAATAGGAGGCTGGGAAGACGAGATAATTTAGCAAACTTGAAAAGCTACTTAAATGTGAGATTTACTTTAAAACAAAATGGTTTCCTCGATTGCTTCCATTTTGTCCTGATCTTAGGATTATTGTCTAACTTGTGAAAACACATCAACTTTTGGGTGATTGTTTGGTTTCTTTAAAATAGGCATGCTATAAAATCTGTATAGATTCATTTAAAATTATGTCATTAGAAAAATGTTCTCCACTTATTATGGTTTTAAAAAAATAAAACATTACAGAACGGAATATGAATGATCCAGTTCAAGTTAAATTGTTTGGAAAGTAGATCAACAAATATCAATATTCTCTCCCAGTGATAGAATTTCTCTATTACAATTCTCAGTTCAAAGTAAGCTTGTAACAAGCCTCTTTAGTTGACAAGTCAAGCTAGCTTCAGCAAAAAGTGGGTATTTTTTGTACAGGACATTGGACTCTCCTCCAGAACCTAAGAGCAAGAACAGAGACTGGCCTTGTAAAAGACTAGAATCAAGAACAGAAAGCTTCCAGGACTTTTTGACTTATCTCAGCCGCTCAGTGTCATTCTCTTTCTTGATCTGTTTACTCATTCATCTATTCATTTATTCAACATATATTTATTAGAAACGTTCTATGTTCCAGGAGCTATTTGAGCACTGGGAAATAGAGGTAAACAAAATAAACCAATTTTCTGCCTTCAACATCCTCCTATTTTAGTGAGAGGAGACAGACAATAAATATAAAAGACGGAGGTAGTTTTGAGTATGGTAAGTGTTACAAGGGAAATAAACAGGGACACACAACAGACTTTAACTGAGGAAGTGCTCACTTTAGTTATGAAGGTCATAGAAAGTCCTCTTGGCAGAGGAAAAGATGCTGAGAGACTAAAGGATGAGATGGAAACAGCCATGTAAAGAGCAAGGGAAAGAGCATTACTGTAAAGTACAGAGGCCTTAAGGCAAGGAGCTGGACAGTTGTGGGAGCTGAGGGGAGGCCAGTGTCCAGGAGTGTTGTTTGCTAGAGGAGGTCATGTTCAAGGTACGGATCTGAGAAATAGGAAGAAGGTCAGATAGTGGAGGGCTGTGTCAGCCATGGTAAGGAGTTTAGATTTTATTTTAATTGTAAGGTAAATCCATTAGGGAATTTTAATCAGGAAATGCTATGACCTGGATTGTTTTATAAAGGTCACTGTGGGGGCGCCTGGGTGGCTCAGTTGGTTAAGCGGCCGACTTCGGCTCAGGTCCTGATCTTGCAGTCCATGAGTTCTGGCCCTGCGTCAGGCTCTGTGCTGACAGCTCAGAGCCTGGAGCCTGCTTGGAATTCTGGGTCTCCCTCTCTCTCTGCCCCTCCCCCACTCATGCTATGTCTCAGGCTACAGAGCAGAATATGGCCATACCAGAACTTGCAAGTTGACATAATAGTTCTAGCCATCCAAAGAGGCTAATTTAACTCTCTTGGTCCCATTTCCAACCACCTGAGAAAGAGAATCTGATTGGCCCAGTTTGGTCAGTTGTCTACCCCTAGTCCAATGAACAGTGACAATGGATCCTGGATCATAGAGTATAAACTGGTTACTGGAGGGTCAATCCCTATAAATGGAGTCAGGAGGCCGGGGTCAGAGGCTTATTTCTTAGAGAAAGCAATGATCATTGGCTTGCAGGATGAGCAGACACTTAAAAAAATGACCCTAAATGATATGCATCAATTCTATAATCAGAAAAATTGATTTCATTTTAAGTAACATCATTATTACTGAATGCTTAATCTTACTCTTTTTTTTTTTTTAATATACTCCATACCCAACATGGGGCTTGAATTCACAACCCTGAGGTCAATAGTTGCATGCTCTACCAACTGAGCAAGCCAGGCACCCCAAAGTATTTTTTTCATTTTATTTTATTTTAAGTAATCTCTATTCCCAATGTGGGGCTTGAACTCACAACCCTGAGATCAAGAGCCACATGCTCTACTGACTGAGACAGCCAGGCACCACTTAGTCTTACTCTTTAGTAAAGAGTGGTCAACACCATCCCCGCAAAATGCTAGTGTGTCTTGTACCATCATGAAAATGTTGATAAATTCCTCCTACAACCTAAGTACAGCCTACAGAAGACATCCTAAAGTTGCATATAATTGACTGGACTTTTCATTTATTTCAGTGTCCTGTGGGATCTCCTATATCTTGGGAATTGATACGACATCATATCTCCTGAGGACAATACATCAAAGGACCTAGTACAGACATAGACGGACACCTCTGATGGTACCAGCATCAAAAGGTAAATTCAGTGCCTGAAGATGGAAACCTTTTAGAGTTAAAACAATGTTCAGTCTGTCATTGTGGGGCAGCTTGCTAGCCTTCATAGTGACTGCTTTGCTCTTAACTCTTTTCCTCAATCTTCTTAAAATTTTATTCCTTAATTCTTATAATAAAAGTTTTACTATGTGGATTTAGGAGGTAAAGCTAAATGCCACCACAACAAAAGCTGAGAACAAATGAATGGTTTCATTCCTCTATCCATGTAATTAGTCCTTCAGTCTCACTGAGCAGAGGTGGGCGACTTGAGATGAAATAGCACAGCCCACAAGAGCTTCCACACACACCTTAAGATATTTTTGTTAACTTTGTTCCTACTCTCCCACCCCTCAATCTTAATCATAGCTACTATTGATTTTATTTTCACTTGATTTTACTTCTATAAAAAATTTTCAGGGGGCATCTCAGTCAGTTAAGTGTCTGACTCTTGATTTCAACTTAGGTCATGATCTTATGGTTGGTGTGGTTTGTGGGATCAAGCCCCTCATTGGGCTCTACGCTGACAGCGTGGAGCCTGCTTGGGATTTTTTGTCTCTCCCTCTCTCTACCCCTCCCCTACTCATGCTCTCACTGTCTTTCTCAAGATAAATAAATAAACATTTAACAAAAAAAAAAAAGGGTGCCTGGGTGGCTCAGTTGATTAAGTGTCTGACTCTTGCTTTCAGCTCAGGTCATGATCTCACAATTCGTGAGTTCAAGCCCCACATCAGTCTCTGCATTGACAACATGGCACCTGCTTGGGATTCACTCTCTCCCCATGTCTCTCTACTCCTTCCCCACTCGTGCTGTCTCTGTCTCTCTCAGAAGAAAGAAAGACAGCTTAAAAAAAATTTTTTTTTTCAAAGGTAGGGCGCTTTACCCACTGCCATGGGTGTATGAATGATGCAGTCACTTTGGATGAAAGCTTGGCATTATCTAGTGAAGTTGAACATAGGACTTTACTTCTGGATAAAAAATTTGCAGAAAATTTTGTATATGTGTACCAGGAGACCTATACCAGAATGTTCATAGCAGTGTTATTCATAAGACAAAAAAATGGAAACAACATGAATGTCCATAGTTCAGAAAATGAATATACATTGATATGCATTCATAAAATGAAATAACAAATGTATTTTTTATAATAAAATAAGTCTTTGGGTACCTGGGTGGCTCAGTTGGTTGAGTGTCCAACTTCAGCTCAGGTCATGATCTTGCTCTTTGTGGGTTTGAGCCCCATGTCGGGCTCTGGGCTGATAGCTCAGAGCCTGGAGCCTGCTTCGGATTCTGTGTCTCCCTCTCTCTCTGCCCCTCCCCTGCTCACGCCCTGTCTCTCTCTAAAGAATAAATAAAGATATATATATGTACATCGTATGTATGTATGTATATATACACACACACACACGTGTGTGTGTGTGTATATATATGTATACATTGTACGTATGTATGTATGCATGCACACATGCCCGTGCGCCTTGTGTATGTATATATATGTATATATAATAAAATATGTATAATATGTATATGTATAATAAAATATGGATATATGTATAATGTGTATACATATGTATAACATACATATGTATAATGTATGTATAATATATATGTATAATATACATATATGTATAATAAAATAAGTCTCACTTTCTTTTTTTTCCTTTTATTTTTTTTCCAAATATTTATTTATTTATTTATTTTAACTTTTTTTTCTTTTCTTTTAATTTTTTTTTTTTTTGCCTTGGAAATGGTTTTATTTTATTTTTTTTTCAATATATGAAATTTATTGTCAAATTGGTTTCCATACAACACCCAGTGCTCATCCCAAAAGGTGCCCTCCTTAATACCCATCACCCACCCTCCCCTCCCTCCTACCCCCCATCAACCCTCATTTTGTTTTTTTTTAATTTACATCCAAATTAGTTAGCGTATAGTGCAACGATTTCAGGAGTGCATTCCTTAGTGCCCCTTATCCATTTATCCCATCCCCCCTCCCACAACCCCTCCAGTAACCCTCAGTTTGTTCTCCATATTTATTTATTTTTTAATATAATTTATTGTCAAATTGGCTAATATACAGTGTGCAAAGTGTGCTCTTGGTTTTGGGGGGTAGATTCTCGTGTTCATCGCTTATATAAAACACACAGTGCTCATCCCAACAAGTGCCCTCCTCAATGCCCGTCACCCATCTTCCCCTCTCCCCCACCCCCATCCACCCTCAGTTTGTTCTCAGTATTTAAGAGTCTCTTATGGTTTGCCTCCTTTCCTCTCTGTAACTATTTTTCCCCCTTCCCTTCTCCCATGGTTTTGTTGTTTCTCAAGATCCACATATGAGTGAAAACATATGATCTCTCTCCTTATCTGACTGACTTATTTCACTTAGTGTAATACCTTCCAGTTCTATCCATGTTGCTACAAATGGCATGATTTCATTCTTTCTCATTGCCAAGTAGTTTTCCCTTGTATATATAAACCACATTCATCAGTTGATGGACATTTAGGCTCTTTCCATAATTTGTCTATTGTTGAAAGTGCTGCTGTAAACATTGGAGTACATGTGCCCCTATGCATCAGTACTCCTGTATCCTATGGATAAATTCCTAGTAGTGCTATTGCTGGGTTATAGGATAGCTCTATTTTTAATTTTTGGGGGAACCTCCACACTGTTTTCCAGAGCAGCTGCACCAGTTTACATTCCCACCAGCAACGCAAGAGGGTTCCCGTTTCTCCACATCCTCACCAGCATCTATAGTCTCCTGATTTGTTCATTTTAGCCACTCTGACTGGCGTGTGGTGGTATCTCAGTGTGATTTTGATTTGTATTTCCCTGATCATGAGTGATGTTGAGCATCTTTTCATGTATCTGTTGGCCAACTGGATGTCTTCTTTGGAAAAGTGTCTATTCATGTCTTTTGCCCATTTCTTCACTGGATTATTTGTTTTTCAGGCGTGGAGGTTGGTGAGTTCTTTATAGATTTTGGATTCTAGCCCTTTGTCTGATATGTCATTTGCAAATACCTTTTCCCATTCCGTCAATTGCCTTTTAGTTTTGTTGATTGTTTCCTTTGCAGTTCAGAAGCTTTGTATCTTGATGAGGTCCTAATAGTTCATTTTTGCTTTTAATTCTTTTGCCTTTGGAGATGTGTCAGGCAAGAAATTGCTGCAGCTGAGGTCAAAGAAGTTGTCACCTGCTTTCTCCTCTAGGGTTTTGATGGTATCCTGTCTCACATTTAGGTCTTTCATCCATTTTGGGTTTATTTTTATGTATGATGTAAGAAAGTGGTCTAGTTTCATTGTTCTGCATGTTGCTGTCCAGTTCTCCCAGCACAATTTGCTAAAGAGACTGTCTTTTTTCCATTGGATACTCTTTCCTGCTTTGTCAAAGATTACTTGGCCATAAATTTGTGGGTCTAATTCTATGTTTTCTATTCTATTCCATTGGTCTATGTGTCTGTTTTTGTGCCAATACCATGCTGTCTTGATGATTACAGCTTTGTAGTAGAGACAAAAGTCTGGGATTGTGATGCCTCCCACTTTGGTTTTCTTTTTCAACATTACTTTGGCTATTTGGGATCTTTTGTGGTTCCATACAAATTTTAGGATTGCTTGTTCTAGCTTTGAGAAGAATGCTGGTCCAATTTTGATTGGGATTGCATTGAATGTGTAGATCAATTTGGGTAGTATTGACATTTTAACAATACTTATTCTTCAAATCCATGAGCATGGAATGTTTTTCCATTTCTTTGTATCTTCTTCAGTTTCTTTCATAAGTTTTCTATAGTTTTCAGCATACAGGTCTTTTACATCTTTGGTTAGGTTTATTCCTAGGTATTTTATGGTTATTGGTGCAGTTGTAAATGGGATCAATTTCTTGATTTTTTTTTCTGTTGCTTCATTATTGGTGTATAGATATGCAACCAATTTCTGTACATTGATTTTGAACCCTGCGACTTTGCTGAATTCATGGATCAGTTCTAGCAGCCTGTTGGTGGAGTCTTTTGGGTTTTCCATCTAGAATATCATGTCATCCATGAAAAGTGAAAGTTTGACTTCTTTTTTGCCAATTTTGATGCCTTTTATTTCATTTTGTTGTCTGATTGCTGATGCTAGGACTTCCAAAACTATGTTAAACAACAGTGGTGACAGCGGACATCCCTGTCATGTTCCTGATCTGGGGGGGAAGCTCTCAGTTTTCCCCATTGAGGATGATATTAGCTGTGGACTTTTCATATATGACTTTTATGATGTTTAGGTATGTTCCTTCTATCCTGACTTTCTTGAGGGTTTTTATTAAGAAAGGATGCTGTATTTTGCTAAATGCTTTTTATGTGTCTACTGACAGGATCATATGGTTCTTATCCTTTCTTTTATTAATGTGATGTATCACACTGATTGATTTGTGAATACTGAACCAGCCCTGCAGCCCAGGAATGAATCCCACTTGATCATGGTGAATAATTCTTTTTATATGCTGTTGAATTCGATTTGCTAGTATCTTGTTGAGAATTTTTGCACCCATACTCATCAGGGATATTGGTCTGTAGTTCTCTTTTTTTTTGCTGGGTCTCTGTCTGGTTTGGAAATCAAAGTAATGCTGGCTTCATAGAACGAGTCTGGACATTTTCCTTCCCTTTCTATTCTTTGGAACAGCTTGAAAAGGAAAGGTATTATCTACCAGACATTTATCTCTTTAAATGTCAGGTAGAATTCCCCAGGGAAGCCATCTGGTCCAGGACTCTTATTTGTTGGGAGATTTTTGATAACTGATTCAATTTCTTCTTCACTAGTTATGGGTCTGTTCAAATTTTCTATTTTTTACCATTTGAGTTTTGGAAGTGTGTGGGTGTTTAGGAATTTTTCCATTACTTCCAGGTTGTCCGTTTTGTTGGCATATAATTTTTCATAGTATTCCCTGATAATTGCTTGTATTTCTGAGGGATTTGTTGTAATAATTCAATTTTCGTGATTTTATCTATTTGGGTCCTCTCTCTTTTCTTTTTGAGAAGCCTGGCTAGAGGTTTATCAATTTTGTTTATTTTTTCAAAAAACAGCTCTTAGTTTCATTGATCTGATCCACTGTTGTTGTTTTTTTTTCCTATATTGTTTATTCCTGCTCTGATCTTTATTATTTCTCTTCTTCTGCTGGTCTTGGGGTTTCTTTGTTGTTCTGCTTCTAGTTCCTTTAGGTGTGCTATTAGACTTTGGATTTGGGATTTTTCTTGTTCCTTGAAATAGGCCTGGGTTGCAATGTATTTTCCTCTTAGGACTGCCTTTGCTGCATCCCAAAGGGTTTGGACTGTTGTGTTTTCATTTTCATTTGTTTCCATGTATTTTTTAATTTCTTCTTTAATTGCCTGCTTGACCCATTCATTCTTTACTAGGATGTTCTTTAACCTCCATGCATTTGGAGGTTTTCCAAATTTTTTCCTGTGGTTGATTTCAAGTTTCATTGCACTGTGATCTGAAAATGTGCATGGCATAATCTCAATTCTTTTATATTTATTGAGGGCTGTTTTGTGACCCAGTATGTGATATATCTTGGAGAATGTTCCATGTGCACTCAAGAAGAATGTGTATTCTGCTTTAGGATGAAAAACTCTTAATATATCTATCAAGTCCATCTGGTCCAGTGTATCATTCAGGGCCATTGTTTCCTTATTGATTTTCTGTGTAGATTATCTATTGTTGTAAATGGAGTATTAAAGTCTCCGGCAATTACCACATTCTTACTAATAAGACTGCTTATGTGTGTGATTAATTGTTTTATATATTTGGGTGCCACCGAATTGGGTGCATAAACATTTATAATTATTAGCTCTTCTTGAAAGATAGACTCCATAATTATGCTATAATGCCTTTCTTCATCTCTTGTTACAGACTTTAGTTTAAAATCTAGTTTATCCGATATAAGTATGACTACTACAGCTTTCTTTTGACTTCCAGTAGCATGATAGATGGTTCTCCATCCCCTCACTTTCAATCTGAAGGTGTCCTCAGGTCTAAAATAGGCCTCTTGTAGAGAGCAAATAGATGGGTCTTGTTTTTTGTCCATTCTGATACCCTGTGTCTTTTTATTAGAGCATTTAGTTCATTTACATTTGATGTTATTATTGAAAGATGTGGATTTAGAGTCATTGTGTTATCTGTAGGCTTCATGCTTGTAGTGATGTCTCTGGTCATTTGTGGTCTTTGCAGCATTCCACCCACAGAGCCCCCATTAGGATCTCTTGTAGGGCTGGTTTAGTGGTGATGAACTCCTTCAGTTTTTGTCTGGGAAAATCTTTATCTCTCCTTCTATTCTGAATGACAGGCTTGTTGGATAAAAGATTCTTGGCTACATATTTTTCCTATTCAGCACATTGAATTTTTCCTGCCACTCCCTTCTGGCCTGCCAAGTTTCAGTAGATAGGTCTGCTTACCACCCTTATGTGTCTGTCCTTGTAGATTAAGGCCCATTTGTTCCTAGCTGCTTTCAGAATTCTCCCTTTATATTTGTATTTTACCAGTTTCACTATGATATGTCATGCAGAAGCATGATTCCTATTATGTCTGAAGGGAGTTCTCTGTGCCTCGCAGATATCAATGTCTGTTTCCTTCCCCAGATTGGGGAAGTTCTCAGCTATGATTTGTTCAAGTACACCTTCTGCCCCTTTCTCTCTCTCTTCTTCTTCTGAAACTCCTAAGATATGGGTATTATTACATTTCATTGAATCACTTAGTTCTCTGATTCTCCCCTCATGTTCTAGAATTTTTTTATCTCTCTTGTTCTCAGCTTCCTCTTTTTCCATATTTTTATCTTCTGTTTCACTTATTTTCTCTTTTTCCTCTTTAATCCTCACTGTCACCACCTCTAGTTTACTTTGCACCTCATTGACAACATTTTTAGATTCATGATGACTGGGGCACCTGGGTGGCTCAGTTGGTTGAGTGTCCGACTTCGGCTCAGGTCATGATCTCGCGGTCTGTGAGTTTGAGTCCCGCGTCGGGCTCTGTGCTGGCAGCTCAGAGCCTGGAGCCTGCTTTCGATTCTGTGTCTCCCTCTCTCTCTGCCCCTCCCCTGCTCATGCTCTCTCTGTCAAAAATAAATAAACATTAAAAAAAAAATTAAAAAAAAATTCATCATGACTAATTTTTAGTTCCTTGATCTCTGTAGCAATAGATTCTCTGCTGTCTTCTATGATTTTTTCAAGCCCAGCAATTGATCTTATGACTATTATTCTAAATTCTTGTTCAGTTATATTGTTTATATCTGTTTTGAACAATTATTTAGCTATCATTTCTTCCTGGAATTTCTTTTGATGAGAATTCTTCCATTTTGTCATTTTGGCTAGTTTTCTGTCCCTTATGTGTTTTAAAAGCTTGTTATGTGTCCTGTACCTGCAAGCACTACTATATTAAAGAGGGGTCATACATTGTCTAAGGTCTGGCTTTTCACTAGGTGTTTATTGGAGTCTGTTACTTGCTCTGTGTCGTTGTGACTCTGGTTCCTTTATCTCCTTACTTGTAGTGTTGTTTTGGACCCTCCACCAGTTCGCTTTGACTTGCTGCTGAAGTAGCCCTGGAAAAGAAAACAAACAAACAAAAACAGAAAAAAAACCCAAAACACCAGCTACAGCAAAACAATGGGTGGGAGCATTGTTAATGGAAGAGGCCTTTTCCCATACAAAGAGAGAAATGATAGGGGCAGGGAAAAAGAAAAGAAAAGAAAATTGATCCAGCAGAGAAACTATACAGCTTAATCCAGAGAGAGGGGGCAGCGGGGAATTAAAGGAGGAGATATAGAACAGGTATAAAGAGAATAGATTAAATATGTCTGCTTAAACAAACCAACAACCAGAATAACCAGACTAGAGGAGGGAAGAAATAAGAAGGAGGAAAGGAAGGTAAAGAAAAATGTGTATATATAATAAGAATTGTCCAAGAATTAAATCAGGAAATGTAAAACCGCTGGGTGGTAAAACCACTGGCCTGGAGGAGGGGCTGTCTGGTTGGTCATCATCAATCCTGCTCCAGTAGATTCACAATTACCAGGCGTGGAGGGGCGTGGTTTGGTGTAAGCAGGTCCGCCTCCACTGTGGGCCCACTGTCCATTCCTTGAGGCCCCACCTTGTTGGTGATGGGGAGGAAAATAGCGACACCCCAGTCTCTCCTCCACGGACCAGGTGTCCCAAGTCACTGTGTTAAAGCCGTTCTCCTAGTGCCAGGGGTGCGAATGAGGCAGTTTGTCTTGCTCTGCCCACTCCCACACCTCCCTGGCGCTCGGCTGGGATTCAAACCTCAATGTCTTAAAGAGTCCTGCTCTGTGCGCCCTAGTTCTGGGGAAGTGCTGCTCTGCGCTGTGGATATATGGCCTCTGGCTGGTGGCGCCGGCAGTCTTTGTACTTTGAATGGTTATATACCTTCTTCCTACAGCACTCCAAGGAGGGGATTGCTTTCCCCCACTGCGGACCATGCCTCTGGACTAGTTACTGAGCCCAGGGCTGGCTCCCTTCCTCCCCAGGTGTGCAAACAGGGCAGCCGGCCCCAGTCTGGAGAAAGCCCGGCAGTTAGAGATTGGATCTTTGTCCATCCTGGTCTGTGGTTCTTCACTTGTCCAGATACTGTCCTACACTTCCCCAGCCTGTCTTTCTCTTCCCTTTGTCTCTTCACAGAAGGGGATCCCTCCCACCCAAGCCTATGTTGCTCATTTTATCTCTCCCAATTCACAATTATGCATCTATGGCCCACCAGGCTGGCCCCGTGGCTCTAATTTCCTTTATAAAATTATAAAGATATGTAAGGCAGGCGTGCCTGGGTGGCTTAGTCAGTTAAGCATCCAACTCTTGATTTCAGCTCAGGTCATGATCTTACAGTCATGAGATTGAGCCCTGCATCTGCCAGTTTAGAGCCTGCTTGGGATTCTTTGTCTCTGTCCCTCCCTTGCCCATGTGCTTGCTCTTTCTGTCTCTCTCTCTCAAAATAAATATTAAAAAACATTAAATAAATAAACATTTATTATAAACATAAATAAACATTAAATAAACATTATAAACATAAATAAACATTAAAAAATTAATTAATTAAAAAAAAGAAATATACAGCAGTTACTAGTGATATAGCCTTCATGATAATAGTCACCTCTGGGGGAAGAAGGGAATAGGATGTGTGGGAACTTACAGAGGGTTCTTAGTGTATTAGTAATGTTCTGTTTCTTTAGCTAGTATGTATGTGTACACTTCATTATTCTTCAAACTATTTATTTCCTCATTTATATATGTGAGATGTATATATTAACATTTTTATAATCATACATATATAACGTATGTTGTATGTATTACACATAACAGTTTTATTGGGATATAATTTACATGCCATAAAATTCACTCTTTCAAATTGTACAATTCAGTAATTTTTACTATATTGATAGTTTTGAATTCATACCCACTAATTTTAGAACATTTAATTACCCCAAAAAGAAACCCTTTATTGGGGCACCTGGGTGGCTCAGGCGGTTATGTCAGACTCTTGATTTCAGCTCAGATCATGGTCTCACAGTTCATGAATTCAAGCCCCACTTCAGGCTTTGCACTAACAGCACAGAGCCTGCTTGGAATTCTCTCCCTCTCTCCCTGCTCCTCCCCTGTGTGCTTGTGTACTCTCTCTCTTTCTCAAAATAAACTTAAAAAAAAAGAAGCCCTGTCCCCATGTCCCCACAGCCTGCCTCTCATAATCACTCATCTGCTTTCAGTCTCTGTCCATTTGCCTGGTCTGGACATTTTGTGTAGAAGGAATCATATAATATATTTTTTGTGTGTCTGGCTTCTTTCACTTAGCATAATGTTTCCAAAGTTCATCCATGTTATAGCATTTATCAATACCTCCATTCCTTTATATTGCATAATAATATTTCATTTTATGGGCATACCACATTTGTTTATATATTCATAGGTTGATGGACATTTGGATTATTTTCACTTGGGGGCTGTTATGAATAATGCTGCTATGAACATTTGTGTACAAATTTTTGGGTGGACATGTTTTCATTTTTCTTATATACCCAGAAGTGGAATTGCTAGGTCATATGATAGCTCTATGTTTAACGTTTTGAAGAATTGCCAAACTATTTTTAAAGCAGTTGTACCCTTTTATGTTCCTACCAACAATGTATGAAAGTTTCAATTTTTTCATATCCTCACTTGTTATTGAAGTGATCTCGTGTGTGTGTGTGTGTGTGTGTGTGTGTGTGTGTGTGTTTTGATGCTTATTTATTGATTTTGAGAGAGATAGAGACAGTGCAAGTAGGGGAGGAGAGAATCCCAAGCAGGCTCCACACTGTCAGCACAGAGCCTGATGCAGGGCTTGATCTCAGGGACTGCAATATCATGACCTGAGCCCAAACCAAGAATCGGACACTTAGCCAACTGAGCCATCCAGGCACCCCTCTTAGGTTGTTTCTAAAAATTTATTCTTTTGTGGTTTTGATTTGCACTTCCCTAATGAATAATCACACTGAACATCTTTCATGTATTTATCATTCACTTGTTTAGCTTCTTTGGAAGAATGTCTCCTTAGATCCTTTATCCAATTTTTTAATGTTTGTTTATTTTTGAGAGAGAGAGAGAGAGAGAGAAAGAGAAAGAACAAACAAGCTGGCAGGGGTGGTGGGGGGCAGAGAGAGAGAGGGACACACAGAATCCAAAGCAGGCTCCAGGCTCTGAGCTATCAGCACAGTGCCTGATGCAGGGCTTGAATTTGTGAACCTTGAGATCATGACATGAGCTGAAGTTAGATGCTCAACTGACTGAGCCCCCAGGCATCCCGATCCTTTGTCCATTTTAAAGTTGAGTTATATGTCTTTATATTGTTGGTTATAAGAGTTCTTTATGTATTTTGGATACTAATTTCTTACCAGATATGTGATCTGCAACTCTTTTTCCCATTCTGTAGGTTTCTTGACAGTGTCCTCCAAATCATGAAAGTTAATTTTGATGAAGTCCAGTTTATCTACTTTTTCACTTGTCACTTGTGCTTTTGGTTTCAGGTCTAACTTCAAAGTGATATTTAACACTGCCTAATCCAAGGTCACAAAGATTGACTTCTATGTTTTCTTGTAAGGATTTTATAGTTTTAGCTCTTACATTTAGGTCTGTATTTCATTTTGAGTTAACTTCTTATATGGTGTGAGATAAGGATCCAAATTCATTCTTTTGCATGTGTCTCTCTAGTCGTCCAGCACCAATTCTTTCCCCATTGAATTTTCTGGGCACACTTGTTGGAAAGCAATTAACTGTAAATATAAGAGTTTACTTCTGGACTCTCAGTTTTATTCCATTAATCTATGTATGTATCCTATGTCAGTATTGTGCTTTTTTTTTTTTTTAATGTTTATTTTGAGAGAGTGACAGAGTGCGAATGGGGAAGGGGCAGAGAGAGAGGGAGACAGAGAATTCAAAGCAGGCTCCAGGCTCTGAGCTGTCAGCACAGAGTCCAATGCAGGGCTTGAATTCACGAACCATGAGATCACGACCTGAGCCTAAGTCAGATGCTTAACCAACTGAGCCACCCAGGTGCCCCTGTGCTGTCTTGATTCTTATAGCTTTGTAGTAAGTTTTGAAATCAGGATGTGTGAATCCTACAACTTTGTTCTTTTTCAAAGTTATTTTAGCTATTCTGTATTCCTTGAATTTCCATATGAACTTTAGGATCAGCTCGTCAATGTCTGTGGGGAAAAAAAAACCAACTGGGATTTTGATAGGGACTGCATTAATTTCTACATGAATTGTGGAAATATTGCCATCTTATCAATGTTAGGTCTTTAAATCCATGAACATGGGATGTCTTCCTAATTATTTAAACGTTTTTAATTCCTTTAAATGATGTTTTATATATTTCAGTGTACAAATTTTATACCTCTTTGTTACATTTATTCCCATTTATTTTTTATGCTATTGTAAATTGATTTGTTATCTTAATTTAGTCTTCAGATTGTTTAGTAGATAGGAATATCATTAATCTTGTGCATTGATCCTACACCTGAAAACTTTACTCACCTCATATATTACTTCTAGTAGTTTTTTTTTTAAGTTTATTTATTTTGAGAGACACAGAGAGACAGAGAGAGTGCACATATGAGCAGAGGAGGGGCAGAGAGAGAGGAAGGGAAAGAGAGAGAGAATCCCAAGCAGGCTCCACACTGTGAGTTCAGAGCCCAAGGCAGGGCTCAATCTCACAAACTGTGAGATCATGACCTGAGCCAAAATCCGGAATTGGAGGCTTATTCAACTGAGCCACCCAGGTGCCCATCTAATAACTTTTTTTTTCTAGTGGATTCATTAGGATTTTCTATATACATCATCATGTTATCTGTTAATACAGATAGTTTTACTTTTTTTTTCTAATTTGGGTGTATTTTCTTTTTCATGCCTAATTTCCATGGATAGAACCTCCAGTAAAATGTTAAATATAAGTGGCAAGAATGGAAATCCTTGTCATTTTCCAGATCTCAGTGGGAGAGCTTTAGATCTGTTAAGCATGATTTTAGCCCTGAGTCTTTTGTAGATGGCCCTTATCAGGTTGAGGAAGTTTCTTTCTATTAGTAGTTGATTGAATGTTTTTATCATGAAAGGATGTTGGATTTGTCAATTTTTTTTCTGTGACCATTGATATGATGTCGTTTTGTCTTTTAGTATATTAATATGGCATATTACATTGATTTTTCATATTTTAAACCAAGCTGTATTCCTGGGATAAATTCCTTTTGGTATGATTAACAGCCATTTTTTGTTTTTTAATGTTTTATTTATTTTTGAAAGAGAGAGAGCACAAGTTGGGGAGGGGCTGGGAGAGGGCTGAACAGAGCATCTGAATTGGGCTCCATGCTGACAGCAATGAGCCCGATGTGGGACTCAAACTCAGACACCATGAGATCATGACCTGAGCCACATGTTCAACTGACTGAGCAACCCAGGTGCCCCTGGTTAAAAGCCTTTTTATGTGTTGCTTGATTCAGTTTGATATTTTTTTGTTGAGGATTTTGTGTCTGTGGTTATAAAAGATACTGATCTATGTTTTCTTTCTTGTGATGTCTTTGGTTTTGAACTCATGTAATAAGTTGGGAAGTGTTGCTTGTTCTATTTTTTGGAAAGCTTTGTGAAGGATTGATGTTAACTCTTCTTTAAATATTTGGTAGAATTCATCAGTGAAGTCATCTGGGCTTGAGATTTTCTTGGTGGAATGTTTTTTATTAAAAATTCAGTCTCATATGTCTGTTCAGGTTTTCTGTTTCCTCTTGAGTCAATTTTAGTAATTTGTGTCTTTCTAGGAAACTGTCCTCTGCACCTGTGTTATCTAATTTGTTGACATACAATTGTTTGTAGTATTCCCATATAGTTCTTTTTATTCTTTAAGTTGGTATGATGTCACTTTGTTCATTCCTGATTTTAGCAATTTGAGTCTTCTCTCTTTAATCTTGGTCAGTCTAGCTAAAGTTTTGTTAACTTTGTTTATCTCTCCAAGAACCAATATTTGTTTTATTAATTTTCACTATTTTTCTGCTTCTTGTTTGATTTATTCTTGCTCTACTCTTTGTTTTTTCCTTCCTTCTGCTTGCTTTGGGTTTAGCTTCCTCTTCTTTTTCTAATTTCTCAAGGTTTGATTTGAGATCTTCTTTTTGAATGCAGACATTTACAGCTATAAATTTCCCCATTAGCTCTGTGTTTAACTACATCCAATAAATTTTGGGTTGTGTTTTCATTTGTGTAAGACATTAGCAATAAAACAAGTTCAATTAAAAAAAAAAGGAGGACCTAGTCAAGCCAGGAGGTAACAAAGCTACATAATGTCTAGAGCTTGTTCAGTTACTGATGCTAAATGGATCATAATATTTTAATAAGGGAAGAATCTATTTGTTCATAATGCTCTTTAGCAGTGCACAACTGGGGATTTTGTGCTTCTCAAACCTTTAACTATTCCATGAACTGAAATGCGAACTGACTGAGATAATTTTCAAAGTCAGAAAAGTCATAGTATTAGTGACTGAAAACCCTGTGCAGGAATTAACCACCTAGAGAGTCTAGTCAATTTTGAGGCCATCCACATGACCCAAGAGCCAAAATAACTTAATGTTTATTCAGAAGAAGGTGCCAGAATGAAGGATTTACATAATGATTTTGTGGAAAAAGAAATTTTTATAGGTTTTATTACAAACTGTGTCCAATTTTATTCCTGTTATTTATGTAATAGTTAAAAGTAAATGAAGTAAAGTGCCTGTTATAAATGCAGATTTTCATAAAGGCTTATGGTCATGTTAAAAATTGTCTTCCTTGGGGGCTCCTGGGTGGCTCAGTGAATTAAGTGTCCTACTCTTGTTTTCGGCTCAGGTCATGATCCCAGTGTCATGGGATTGAGCTCCACATTAGGCTCTGTGCTGACAGTGTAGAGCCTGCTTGGGATTCTCTCTCTCCCTCTCTTCCCCTCTCTCGCTCACACACTCTCTCTCTCAAAACAAATAAACATTAAAAATTTTTTTTCTTCCTAGTGACCATACTTTCTTTCCTATTAAGCTAAGTGGCCTAGCAGTCAGCTGCATTATTTTGTAAGTTCATTGGTTTGGAAGTTATATCTATTTTATTCCCCCCATTCTAAGCAATATTGAATTTATTTTAGATACTTTGGGAGAAAAGAAACTTTAAAAAAAAAATTTTTTTTTTTAATTTTTTTTCAACGTTTATTTATTTTTGGGACAGAGAGAGACAGAGCATGAACGGGGGAGGGGCAGAGAGAGAGAGGGAGACACAGAATCGGAAACAGGCTCCAGGCTCTGAGCCATCAGCCCAGAGCCTGACGCGGGGCTCGAACTCCCAGACCGCGAGATCGTGACCTGGCTGAAGTCGGACGCTCAACCGACTGCGCCACCCAGGCGCCCCTTAAAAAATTTTTTAATGTTTATTTCTGAGAGAGAGAGAGAGTGCACAAGCAGGGGAAGGGTAGAGCGAGAAAGGAGACACAGAAACCAAAGCAGGCCCAAGGCTCTGAGCTGTCAGAACAGAGCCCAACATGGGTCTTGAACTCAGAAACCATGAGATCATAACCTGAGCTAAAGTCGGACACTCAACTGACTGAGCCACCCAGGGGCCCTGAGAAACTTTTTTTTTAATTGAAGTATAGTTGACACACAATGTTACATTAGTTTTAGGTGTACAGCATAGTGATTCATGATCTCTTTACTTACACTATCTATGCTCATTACAAGTGTAGCTACCATCTGTCACTATTCAACACCATTGACTGTATTCCCTATGTTGTACCTTTCATCCCTGTGACTTGTTCATTCCATAACTCCCACTCTCCTTCCTCCATTTTGCCCATCCTTCTACCCCTTCTGCTCTGGCAACCACCAGTTGGTTCTCTGTATTTATGGGTTTGTTACTGCTTTTTTTTTTTTTTTTTTTGGATTGCACATATAAGTAAAATCATATTGTATTTGTCTTTACCTGACTTATGTCATTAATAATACCTTCTAGGCCCATCCAAGTTGTTACAAATGGCAAGATCTTATTTTTATGGCTGAGTAATATTCCAATGTATATATCATATCTTTTTTTTTTTAATGTTTATTTCTTTTTGAGAGAGAGACAGAGACAAAGACAGAGCACAAGATAGGGAGGGGCAGAGAGAGAAAGAGACACAGAATCCAAAGAGGCTCCAGGCTCTGAGCTATCAGCACAGAGCCCCGACGTGGGGCCTGAACTCATGAACCACAAGATCGTGACCTGAGCTGAAGTTGGACAGTCAACTGACTGAGCCACCCAGGCACCCCTATATACATACCACATCTCCTTTATCCATTCATCTATCTTGGGTTGTTTCTTTATTATTATTATTTTTAATTTTAAAGCTAGGAAAAGGGGCAGAGGGAGAGAGAGAAAGAATCCTCGGTGTGCTCCACGCTCAGCACAGAGTCCAATGTGGGGCTCAATTCCATGACCCTGGGATCATGACCTGAGCCAAAATCAAGAGTTGGACACTTAACCAACTGAGATACCCAGGCTCCCTGCATTGTTCCCATATCTTGGCTATTCTAAATAATGCTGAAGTAAACATAAGCAGTGCATATATCTTTTAAAACTAGTGTTTTTGTTTTTTTATGGTAAATACCCAGTAGCTGAATTACTGGATCATATGGTAATTCTATTTTTAATTTTTTGAGATAACTCCATACTGTTTTCCACAGTGTCTACATCAATTTGTGTTCCCACCAACGTTGCATGAGGGTTCCTTTTTCTCCACATCCACACCAACACTTGATATTTCTTGTCTTTTTGAT
The DNA here is from genome assembly GCF_007474595.2 of Lynx canadensis. NCBI lineage: Eukaryota > Metazoa > Chordata > Mammalia > Carnivora > Felidae > Lynx > Lynx canadensis. The sequence continues at coordinate 71,944,029 of NC_044308.2, forward strand.
ACTAGCCATTCTGACAGATATAAGGTGATATATCTCATTGTGGCTTTAATTTGCATTTCCCTGATTATTAGTGATGTTGAATATCTTTTCATGTCACCCAGATCTTAGTTTTTGATTTGTTTGTTTGTTTGTTTTTAAGTAATCTCTACACCCAATGTGGGGCTTGAACTCAAGACCCAGGATCAAGAGTCACATGTTCTACCAACTGAGACAGCCAGGTCCCCCGATAGGTTTTTTTGTGGGTTTTTTTGTCTTTTTTTTTTTTTTTAAGTTGGCTCCATGCCGAACATTGGGCTTGAACTCACACCCTGAGATCAAGAAGTGCTCCCATGAAGATATTTTATTTTTTTTAATTAAAAAAAAATGTTTTTTATTTATTTATTTATTTTTATTTAAAAAATTTTTAACGTTTATTTATTTTTTATTTTTATTTATTTATTTAATAAATTATGTTTTATTTATTTTTGAGACAGAGAGAGACAGAGCATGAATGGGGGAGGGGCAGAGAGAGAGGGAGACACAGAATCGGAAGCAGGCTCCAGGCTCTGAGCCATCAGCCCAGAGCCCGATGTGGGGCTCGAACTCACGGACCATGAGATCGTGACCTGAGCTGAAGTCGGACACTTAACCGACTGAGCCACCCATGCACCCCAAAAAATGTTTTTATTTATTTTTGAGACAGAGACAGAGCATGAGCAGGGGAGGAGCAGAGAGAGAGGGAGACACAGAATCCAAAGCAGGCTCCAGGCTCCAAGCTGTCAGCACAGAGCCTGATGCAGGGCTCAAACTCAGACTGTGATAACATGACCTGAGCAGAAGTCAGACACTTAACTGACTGAACCACCCAGGTGCCCCCCATGAAGATATTTTAAAAGGACACCAGAACCAGCTGGAAGGGCTCACACTGGCTGAATCTGGGACAGTTTAAGTGTGAAGATGAATAATGATAGGGATGCCTGGGTGGCTCAGTCAGTTAAGCCTCCAACTCTTGATTTTGGCTCAGGTCATGATCTCATAGTCATGAGATCAAGCTCCGCACTGGGCTCCATACGCTGGGCATAAAGCCTCCTTGGGATTCTCTCTCTTTCTCTCTCTTTCTGTGTCCCTCCCCTGCTTGTATGCTCTCTCTCTAAAAAGAAATAAAAATTAGAGGCGCCTGGGTGGCTCAGTTGGTTGACCATCCTACTTCAGTTCAGGTCATGATCTCATGGTTCATGAATTCAAGCCCTGTGTTGGGCTCTGTGATGACAGCTCAGACCCTGGAGCCTGCTTCAGATTCTGTGTCTCCCTCTTTCTCTGCCCCTCTCCTGCTCATGCTCTGTCTCTCTCAAAAATAAATAAACATTAAAAATAATTTTTAATAAAAAATAATAATTTTGGGGGAAAAGTGTATGGTATCAATGGATTATAACCCATTGACTAAAATAGGAATCCATGAAAGTGTATAAATATGTTATAATTGTATAACATGAGATTGTATAACATGTATAATCCATGAGGTTATATAAATATGTATATAAATATGTTAAGTAATAAATAAATTTATTGAAGGGAGATCTTTCCCTTATAGTACAATTCCAACTAATAAATGTAGGAGTAATGGAATGAGAATTATTCTACGGCTAGGTCCTTGTTTTTAGGAAATATACAATAATATGTTTAAAAGTAATGGGACAGACGCGTCTGGGTGGCTCAGTTGATTAAGCGTCCCACTCTTGGTTTTGGCTCAGGTCATGATCTTACAATTTAGTAGTTAAAGGCTTGCATTGGGCTCTGTACTAACAGCATGGAGCCTGCTTGGGATTCTGTCTTCCCCCTCTCTCTGCCCCTCCCCTGCTCACACTGTCTCTGTCTCTGTCAAAAATAAATAAACTTAAAAAAAAAAAGTAATGGACGTGATGTGTACAACTTACTTTCAAGTGGTTCCAAGAAATAATAAAGATATATGTAATATTATATATTGTGAGATATGCATATTTGGAGAACAATTTGGCAGATTTTTAAAAAGTTAAATATACATCTATCTTGTGACCCAGCTATTTCATTCCTACATATTTGCCCAAGAGAAATTAAAAAATGTCTATATAAAGACTTATAGATATATTTTCATAGCTGCTCTATTTGTAATAGCCAAAACCTGGAAATAATTCAAATGTCCACCAAATGGATAAATTATGGTGTATCTGTACAGCACCATGGATGAATCTCAAAATAATTATACTGAGTGAAAAAGGTCAAAACAACCCCCCAAAAACTAAAAAATAAAATGGGTACATAATGGATGATTTGATCTATATCAAATTCTAAAGAATCGAATCTATAGTGACATAAAACATATCAGTGGTTTCCTGGGAACTAAAGTAGAATTGGGGTTAGGATGGAGTAGAGAGGAATGGGTCACAAAGGGGCCAAGGAAACTTGGCTATCATGGATATGTTTGTTATCTTAACTGTGAAGGCTTCACAGTTCTAACACATGTCAAAATTGACCAAATTTTACACTTTAAATATATTCAGCATATTACATGCTAACTATACTTTAATAAACCTGTTTTTTAAAAAACTTATCTTTTCCAAAGGATAGACCAGAGAGGGGGTAGTGGTGGCTGAGGTGGTTCTGAGACTGAAGTTCTGAGCGCTCTCTTTTAGGGAAAGAGCTATATTTTGAGTGCTGGAGTTTTAGGTTCTTTCCCATGCAATCAAAAGCTGAGTCTGGGCCAGTGAACATTAACACACTGAAAAGTGTGCTCTAGTTTCCTCTGCTTAGAACAAGCAGATGCTGAAATTCAAGGAGGCAACTTTGGGAACGGTTTCTCCAGACCACAAAAACAAATTAGATGACTCTTTGGTGATCAAGAAAGGTTTCTATCCATTTCCTTAGTAAGGGTTTGAAGATGGTTGTGGGCACAGTCTTTGTCTATGTCCAAATTATCTAGTAAGTAGAAAAAATAGAGTAAATTAAAAAAAATTTAAGTAGACTAACAGCCCAATTTGATGTTTTTATAAAGAGAATGTACTTTCTAGACAGGAGATTGAGTCATACCTTGTGCTGAAACAATACGGAATGATATTCCATATCCAGGAATGCTATGGAATGATAAAGAGGTCCATTAGCACACATTTCATATACTTCCTGAATTTCCTTTCAAACACACGACTCAGATAGATTGAAGCCCTCTAGACAAAATGTGATGAGAAACCTGATGGATTAAAAAAAAATACATGTAAAAATAATCTCTCTTTACCCTTTTCTGGGACTTTAGGTAAGAATATAAAAACTCAACCACCCCTGAGCAGAATGAGCCGGGAAGAATTGGAGGACAGCTTGTTTCGTCTTCGTGAAGAGCACATGTTGGTGAAGGAGCTTTATTGGAAGCAACAGGATGAGATCAAAAGGTACCTTGTGTTCTCCTTAAGCTGGGGAACAAAGGGGAACAGGGGCAAGTCAGAGAAGGAGGTTTTTATTTGCAAAACAAAACCAAAAATCATATTGATCATTTCATGTATCAGGCATGTTAGAAGTGCTTTATGTATATTAACTAACTTATTATAAATGCAATTAACTTATTTAATACTATGAGGAAGGAGGTACTATTAAGAGGAAAAGAAAACATAAAAAGGTTAAGTAACTTGCCTAAAGTCACAACTAGTGAGTAACTGTGCTAAAAAGCCCTTAACTCCGAAATATACCAAGTACAGTAACCTTAAGTTATTGGCTTTCAAAAGGGCATCTCTTGGGATGAGACCTGGAGAGGAATCTGAGATGGAGTGTGGATAGATTAACAGATGGGAAGAACAGAAGTTCTGAAAGTTCAGAGTTTATCTCTAGGACATATTTTAAAGATATTGGTGTCAATGCCTTCCAGCCAAAGACTAGCAGGAACACACCTATAGTTGAGCAAGTTGGGTTTATTATTCACTGCAGCTAGAGAAATGCACACCATAGATGATACAGTCATTTCAGTAAGAATGTGTTAGAAAAAAAATCTATTACAGGATTTGAGCTTCAGTTGGGTGATTTGTGGGAGGGTCCAAGGGTAACAGGAGTTTGCTCCAGATGTGATACCGTTAGAAAGCAGGGACAACTCCGCATTTGGATATCTCAGTTAATCATTATCTGCAGGGAAGGTAGACTAGAGTGAAGCTAAAGCTGTAATTGGTTAGAATAGCACTCACTTATTAACCAGGAAAGGAGAATGTTTGGTATTTTGTGTGCAGCACAGTGACCTTGTGTTTGTGTTTAGATGAAATTATACAGTGGCCTTGTTCAGTATCACTCTATCATGGTCTCAGTGGCCTTGTTTGCTGTTGGTGTTGTGTGCGATTGTGTCCAACAGGATAATAACATGACCTAGCTGTGAACAACAGGCCAGCTTCACAAAACACCGGTAACTAGTTAGGTTAGACCTACTCCCCAATGTCAAGAGCATCTTTTTGCTTTCTCACTGGTAATCCCCAGGAGTGGTTCAAAGCTTCATGTAGAATCTACAGGATACAGGCTTCCATTGTATGCCAACACTCTTCAGAATGAGAGATTCTTTTATATTGCAGAGAACTTGAGAATCTGGTGAAAGCAGAAGGTTGCATAGGCCAAAAAATATTGCTTCTTGGTTGATAACCAAAAAGTACTTGAGATTATAGATACTAAGTGGCTAAAAATTAGATTCCATCACCCTTGGCTTTGGGCAATTTACCCGGCTGTTTCATGACTTGATTTCTTTATATGGATATGACATATAATAATAATAATAATAATAATAATAATAATAATAATAGCTAACTTCTACAGTGCTCACAATGCACAGCACTGTTCATTTTCTTTAAAAAAATTTTTTTAATGTTTTATTTATTTTTGAGATAGAGACAGTGTGAGTGGGGTAGGGGCAGAGAGAGAGGGAGACAGAATCTGAAACAGGCTGGGCTCAAACTCACAAAGGGTGAGATCATGACCTGGATTGAAACCAAGAGTCAGACACGTAACTGACTGAGCCACCCAGGCACCCCTGCACAGCACTGTTCTAAACACTTTACATATATTTATTTAATTCACTTCTCCTAACAATCTAATGAGGCAGGTGCTATTTTTATCTTTATTCATAGATGAGGAAACTGATCACAAAAGGTTAATGACGTGCCCAAAGCCACATAGTATGTCAGAACTGGCAGGCAGGGGGACCACAGAATTGGATGATAAGGGCTGAAAGCATGATTTTAGGTCAAGATGACAGATAGTGTGGGGCACCTGACTGACTCAGTCTGTGGAGCATGAGACTCTTGATCTCGGGATTGTGAGTTCGAGCCGCACGTTGGGTGTAGAGATTAATTTAAAAAAAAGATGACAAACAGTGATTGACTGTCCACCATAGGTAAGTCTCAATATATACTAGGGGCTATAGGGGTGTATACTAGAGGCTGTAGGAGAGTAATCCTTAAAGTTGGGTACATATACGGGGGTGTGCAGACAAGTGGGATGGGAGAAGTAAATATTAAAATTTATGCTTATATTTAATTACCAATTCTTTAAAAATTAGTATTTTTGTTTATGTTGTAACATAATCACAATTTATTAGGACAGAAGCCAATGTATATTATTTAAAAGTAAATATATAAATAAATACATTGACGAACCCCCCCCCCCCACTTTTTTATTGCAATAGAATGGACAAAGATGGATACCACAACCTCCCTGTCCTCAAAAACTTACAGTGTATTGAGGATAGAAAATTAATTTTTTAAAGTATCGGTAATGGACCACAGTAGATAAATTTATATCAGAGATCAGTTCATGATGATTTGCCACCAAATGAACTGTAGAAATAATAACTCACAGAATTGGAAAGGCCCCTTCCACCGGCTCTACTTTTGCCCTTAGGATGAGGACAGCGTTGCGTCGGCTGATGGCTTCTGGCCGGGACCTGAGGGCAGAGGTGGTGGAAGCCCAACAGCCTGCACCGCGGCGGCGGAAGGCGGGGTGGCGACAGCCCCCCACTAAGCATCAGCGCCCCCTGCTGCATGGGCTGCAGCTGCAGTTCCAGCGCGTCGGCCCCCCAGCTCCCCGCCGCAGCCAGCCTCGGGTCCACGCCGGACACAGACAGCTCCGCACGGCCGGTGCGCCGGTTCCCGAGAAACTCAAGAGGGGTAAGGTTCAGGACCAAGTTTCCAACAGGGCTGAAATACTGGGAAGGACTGATTTGGCAGCCACATTTTCCTCCTTACTGCTTTATTCCACCTGCCCTTTTTCCCAGTAGTTTCTACCTTCCTAAAATCTTTTTTTCTCCTGGTGAGATGTCAGGTTCACAATTCTCAGTTCACCATGAAGTACCGGAGAGGAGAGAAGCAGACAAGGGAAACAGGAATTCTGCTGACCAAGTTATGTAGGGGGCCTAGAAAGTAGATTAGAATTATCCTTGATGAAGAGTGATTTTAGGACAGGTCCCTCTACGGGAACTATGGGACCCTGGACTAATGCTATGCATCTAAAACTGGGATTATTAGCTTTTTTTGGAAAGTGGATGCCTGTGAGCCCATGATCAAACCGAGGCCTCCTCCCAAGAAAAATACACATATACATAATCAAAACTTTGCAGGGGCACCTGGGAATTCTGAAGTCCAAGCTTAGAAATCAGGCTGTAAGTGAGAAGTTGCGATTTCTTTTCTTCCTGTATTCCAAATGGCTAAGAGTCTATGGCTGCTAGGAAATCCAACATTGAATTAAATAAATATTTTTTGTGTAAATTTCCTTCACCTAGCCTCCTCATCCCTGATTTAGGTCCATAGGAATTTGTTGTCTTTAGTTAAGTCTAAGTTTAAGTTCAGTTTGACTTCAGCATTATTGAGTATGAGTTATATACCCAGCATTAGAGGTAAAGATGCATTAGAGTTTTAGACACATAGTCCCTTTCTTCTTTGCAGCTTTCTTCTTCCCATTTATACTCACTTACTTGAGAGTCTGTAGTCCCGCTCATTTATTAAGTCTGTATTTGCATATCTATGCAAGAGTAAAGACTGAGAGGGATGCCTGGGGTAGCTCAGGCGGTTAAGCAATTCTTGATTTCGGCTCAGGTCACAATCTCATGGTTTGGTGAGTTCAACCCCCAAGTTGGACTCTGTGCTGACAAGCATGGAACCTGCTTAGTATTCTCTCTCTCTCTCTCTCTCTCTCTCTCTCTCTCTCTCTTTCTCTCTCTCTCTCTCTGTGTCTGTCTGTCTCCCTCCCTCCCAGCGCTCTCTCTCTTTCTCTCTCAAAAATGAATAAATTAAAAAAAAAAAAAGAATTGAGGAAAAAGAAAAAAGAGTAAAAACTGAGACCCCCTCCCCTGAGATCAGCGGTTATTATAAGGATTTCCCCCCAGGTCTCAAAGCTCCCTACTTTTAGCCCTTAGTGTTCTGGAGAAATCTATTGCAGAGTCTGCATCTTCTGTCTAAATTTCCAGAGCCCAGTGACAGGCTGAGCTACACAGCCCCTCCTACATTCAAGGAACACGTGACAAATGAAAAGATCAGAAGTGAAATATCCAGTGAATCCAGTGAACTGTAAGTTCTTACTCCTTTATCCTGCACGGTTACTCCTTCAGCTTTAATTGGAAATACATTATTTAGGGAACAAGTGAATGTTGGCATTTTGAAATCTTTCCAGCATAATCAGAGAAGCTGAAAGTCAACTCTAGGTCAAATTCCAACTTCATTGCTTAAAAGATGGGAAATCAGCATCTGTCTGTCTTTGAAAAAAAAGGCAAATAAAGGCCTTTTCCTTAATTGAAGGTATTCTGTCTCCTTCCCTTTATATTTTTCTCCCTTAGGTCATAATTAATTTATACTTCTGTTTGACACTTGAAAGCTGTATTTTGTAAGATTAACCATCACACATACCAAAATTACTAACTCCTCTAACTTCTTTTCATACATGTGAGAACTCAGTTCTAAATGCCTAGAACAGCAATTTCTATGTCTTCTTTTTGTGTTTAATGTTCCTAATTCTAGCAGTATAATTTCTTTCAGCAAAGTCATAATTATGACTAAACTCATTGGTCTGTGCATGCCTTAAACAGTGCTCATATTGTGACCAGCAATACGATGCTGTTGGAAGAACCACCCAAGTCTCCTGAGAAAATGTGGTCCAAAGATGAAGATTTTGAACAGAGAAGGTCTTTGGGGTGTGCTCAGAAGGCCACAGAGCTTCGGTAAGAGTGCAGCATTCCATGCCTCAAGCCATATGAACTGGAAAAGTAAGAGATTCTTACTGGTATCTTTCCTCTGTCTCAGAGGAAAGGAGAATGCCTGGGGTTAAATTCAGTCTGAGAAATAGACCTGGATTCCTGTGTGGGTTAAGAAATGGATTAACCTAAAGAGAATGTTTATGTAAATTAGAAGATTTGCTGCTTCACTTCACAGAAGGAAAACTGTTTCATCCTCATCACAGATAGGAGTTCTCAGCTCTCACTGTGCATCAGTCTTTGGAGAACTTTATTTGATTTGATTTATTTATTTTTGAGAGTGAGAGGGGGAGAGAGAGTGAGAGAGGGAGGCAGGGAGAGAGAATGATTCGGGGAGGGGCAGAGAGAGAAGGAGAGAGAGAGAATCCCAAGCAGGCTTGGCACTGTCAGTCTAGAGCCTGATGTGGGGCTCGAATTCACGAACTGTGAGATCATGACTTGAGCTGCAATCAAGAGTCGGTTGCCTAACTGACGGAACAACCCAGGTGCCCCTGGAGAACTTTTTTTTAAAAGTAGACTTTATTTTTTTAGATTTATGAGTTTTAGATTTATAGCAAAATTGAGCAGAAAGTACAGAGATTTCCCATATATCCCTCATTTCCCGCCCCCACAGCCTCCCACACTATCAGTCTCCCATACCAGAGTGGTATTTTTGTGACCATGGATGAACCCGCACTGATATATCATTATCACCCAGAGTCCATAGTTTACCTTAGGGTTCACTCTGGGTGTTGCACATTCTATGGGTTTGGACAAATGTATAATGACATGTATCTACCAGTACAGTATTATACAGAATAGATTCACTGCCCTAAACATCCTCTGTGCTCTCTGCCTGTGCATCCCTCCCTTCCCCCTCACCCCCGGCACCGTTGATCTTTCCACTGTTTTTCTGACTTTGTCTTTGGCCAGAATGTCATATAGTTGGAATCATACACTATGTAGTCTTTTCAGATTGGCTTCTTTCACTTAGCAGTATGCATTTAGGTCTCCTGCATGTCTTTTCGTGGCTTGATAGCTCATTTCTTTTAGCACTGAATAATGTTCCATTGTCTGGATGTACCACAGTTTATTTATCCATTCACCTACTGAAGGACATCTTGGTTGCTTCCAAATTTGGGCAATTATGAATGAAATTGCTATAAACATCCATGTTCAAACATAGTTTTCAACTGGAGATGTTTTAAAACCACAGAAGTCGGAGGGTGGTGTCTGGGGGGGTCTGAGTTGGTTAAGCACCCCACTTTAGGTCAGGTCATGATCTCACGGCTTGTAAGCTCGAGCCCTACATCAGGCTCTGTGCTGTCAGTGCAGAGCACACTTGGGATCCTTTGTTTCCCTCTCTCTCTCCCCCACTCACTCTCTCAAAAATAAAAATCTAAAAAACAAATAAATAAAACCATGGAAGCCTGAAGAGGAGGTGAGTGAGGGATGGGCTAAATAGGCGATGGGTGTTAAGGATGGTACTTGTTGTGATGAGCACTGGATGTTGTATGTAAGTGATGAATCACTGAATTCTACACCAGAAACCAATATTACACTGCATGTTAACTAACTGGAATTTGAATAAAAATTTGGAGGAAAAAAAAAAGAAATGTTCTAATCAAAAAAAGACAATATTGATTAAGAAAACAAAAAATAATATATGAGATAATACAATATGGAACATGCCACATAAAAATAAATAGGTAAATAAGTTATATAAAAGAAAAAACGTGTGTATCTTATAATTTATTTCATGTAAACAGGTTCTGAAAATTAAAAAATAGATAAAACCCTACAGAAGTCTGGGCCCTATACCAGAGATTCCCTTTCAATTTTGTGGGAGTGGAGTTCATGCAGTATAATTATAAAGATTTCTCCAGATGATTCTAATAAGCAGTTGGGACTGGGAATCCCTGAGATAGAGTCTAATGAGCCCAAATCCTCCTCAATACCTTTCAAATAATAAAGAAAATATGATCTCCTAGGTTCAGAAATAATAATCTTCCCTTGTGTTCTCCATATCCATACCTTTCCAGTTTCTCAAAGGAAACAAGACTCAGATTCAGTTGGACTTTGCAAAGTTTTGGGAAGCTGTAAGCACCATAATTTTCAAAATAGCTATTATGTTTTCTCAGAACACAGAGTTTTAAGGTTGGTAGTCTCTCTCTCAAATCTCAGCTGGTGTGAAAGGGAAATGGGAGAAAAGAGGTTATTTATTGGGGTATACATTTGCTTCCTACTTCTGTTATGTTGTGGGCAAGATAAAAAGGCAAGAGGAAGAGGAAGATGTTCTTGGTGCAGTGTTGGGGGAAAGGTGTTTAACTCTGTCCATTCACAGAGAGAATGTTTCAGCACTGTCTTCTTTGTCCAGAGCTTCCATTAAGGAGAATATAGAGCTGATTCGTCTTAAGAAGCTTCTACATGAAAGGAATACCTCGTTGGTAGCAACAAAAGCACAATTAACAGAAGTTCAAGAGGTGAGCTTCCAGGGCAAGTTAGCGTGGGATGGTCTGTGGTACCTTAAATCATAGAACCCTGGGATACTTGGCTGTTTGAGAAGCCCTGGGTACAATCGGGCATCCAGGTCCAACTGAAACTGTCTGTTGCCAGGTTGGGGGGAAAAGAGCCAGTTAGAATTATTTTCTCCATTATACACATGGAAGACCACAACTGAGAGAAAGTAAATTACTCATCTCAAAACTTATAGGGGATATTCAAATCCACACCTTGCAATTCGGAGTCTATTCTCTTTCCAATATTCACATTATCTCTCTATTAGGAAGAAAGCTCAAGCCCTGCCTTCTAAGGTAGAATTAAGTGGGGTTAACTTGTGCTCAGGGTTAAGTTCCCAGCCAGTGGCCACAATGATAATGTAATTAAGTTGGGAAGCCAAGAGCAGTCACAGGGGAAGGGAAGGAGACTAGTCTTTACTAAGCACTCTGTATGTGCTAGACTCAGTCCCAGAGTTTAAGCCTGAGAACAACCCTCAATGTAAGAACATTTAATGGATGGGGGAACTGAGCCTCAAAAAAGTTAAGTAACTTGCTCAAGTCATAAAAATAGTAAGGGGCAGAGCAGACTTTGAGTCTGGGTTTATCTGACACCAAGGCTCATGGTCTTTTCTCATTACCACACAATAGAAACTCATATCTGAATGGTGGAAATAGGGCATCAAGGGTCTAAGTGATATATTAGCACCATTCTTTTATTGGATAAATATTTATTGAGTGCCAGGAACTGTGCAAAGCATTTGACACAAAGATTACAATGTAAGACAGCTCATGCCTCCAAGGAACTTACCAGAGAGAGAGAGAACAAGATGTAAACAAGTACAGCTATCTGCATACAGGGTATTGGGGACACAACAGAAAGTAGTCAGATCTACCAGAGAATGGGGTATGGGATCCAAAAAAGATTCATAACAGAGTATATTATTGAGCCAAATATTGGGATACTGAAAGATTAGCAGGTGCTAGTGAGTATGCAAGAGAGGGGAGGGTTTTCTAGAGGAGGAGAGGTGTAGGCCAAGGCATGGAGGTGAGAAACGTCAGGGTCCAAATCATGGGGGCCTTATCAGGATTTTAGACTTAATCCCATTGACAGTGGAGAGCTGCAGAAAGGCTTTAAATAAGTTGATAACATGATCAATTTTCCCCAAAGAGATCACCTTGCTTTTGTTTTTAATGTTTGAACTTTTTTTGAAATACATTTTAATAAAGAAATAATACCTTAAAAACTATTATAAAGCAATAATTCTTAATTCTGGGTAGTAGAATTATAGGTGACTGATATGTTCTAGTATTTTTCTGAAATTTTCAACTTATCAAAAATTACAAAACTACAAGGAAGGATCATCTAGCAGTGGAGTGAATGATATAGGTTGGCTGGTATAAGTAAAGTGATCAGGTATGAAATGAGTTCAGTGGTACAAAGGAGATAGGATACGGTTCCCACCAAGACAGTGAGAGAGGCCCACGGAGAGAGGCCCACGGAGAATTGGCAACTTGCAGGAAATAGAAGAATGACATCATCACCAAAAGGGAGTGGTTGGGGGAAAAGGGGAAATAAAGATGACCCCTGGGTATCTAGTGTGGGCAAGAAGATGGTGGTGGTGTCATTCATCTAGGTTGGGTTCAGTTAGCACTGCCCTGGGTACTTCTGTTCTGATGGGGACAAAGGGATCTTTACAAGGTCAACCCCCCAACCTGTATTTTGTTGTTTTTTTTTTTTTTTTTTTTTTAATTTTTTTTTTCAACGTTTATTTATTTTTGGGACAGAGAGAGACAGAGCATGAACGGGGGAGGGGCAGAGAGAGAGGGAGACACAGAATCGGAAACAGGCTCCAGGCTCCGACCCATCAGCCCAGAGCCTGACGCGGGGCTCGAACTCACGGACCGCAAGATCGTGACCTGGCTGAAGTCGGACGCTTAACCGACTGCGCCACCCAGGCGCCCCCCAACCTGTATTTTGGAGAGACCTATACATCTGCTTGTAGTCTTTTGATGTGGTTAATTTTGGTAGCACCTACAGAATATGGAAATATGAGATGGACGATAATTTAAAATTGTATGGGTAAATAGCAGTATTTGTAGGATTACATTTTTTTTTCTATAACTCCATCTATTCCTCCATCACATTGAAGGAAAAAAGGAAGAAAGCCATTCTAAATACTTACCCATGTTAGTGGGAGGGGTGGAGATGGCCTAAAATGGTGAGTAATCTCCCACACTTTTTTAAAATGTAGGTTTTACAATTTGTTTTTCTCTAGCAGTTTACCTTTCTAGTCATCCTTTCTTATACATGTAGTAAAAAAAAAAATTGCATTCTCTTAATCCCTTAGCAGCAAAATATGGTGGTCAGTAGCTCAGACTCTGGAGTTAGACAAGATGATGTAAAGTTCTGCTTCGGCCTCTTGATAGCTATATGACTCTGAGCAAGTGACTTAGCTTCGGAGCTTTGGGTTTCTCATTTTTAAGGTTTAGGTAATAATGTCTACCTCTCAGATACGCTGTGAGAATTAAATGAGATACAATATATGTGAAACAATTATAATGATCATAAGATAATAGATCATGAAACACATAGTAACTGCTCAACCAACAATAGCTGTTGTAGTTAGTTTGGTTATTGTTTTTTCTGTTTCTGAAACTGGGAAGAGAGCTTTCTGAAATATGCTGAGTAAGAGCACCTACTTTGAAAATAAATGTTTTTCTCAGATAATCTACCAAATGCAATACAATTGTGAATAAATGACCCTTCCTTAAAGAAATTGTATCATCTGTTATATTCACAGACTTCCTGGCAAGCTAAGGCAGGGGAAAAGTAGCAGCAATTAGTTTTAAAAAAAAGTACACAAACTGACTTGATTTGTGAGAATTTTTAAATATCTCTTAGGGGTGCCTGGGTGGCTCAGTCAGTTGAGCATCCGACTTCGGCTCAGGTCATGATCTCATGGTTTGTGGATTCAGGCCCTGCATCAGGCTCTGTGCTGACATCTCAAAGCCTGGAGCCTGCTTCAGATTCTGCGTCTCTCTCTCTCTCTCTCTCTGTCTCTCCCCCACTCACTCTCTCTCTCCTCTCTCTCAAAAAAAATAAAACATTAAAAAAATTCTCATATCTCTTAAACTAACCACTTAAACGTTTGTAGTACAGAGATAAATATGAAAACAAACATCAAGCTGATATGTGAGTAGAATAATATGTATTTCTTTCTTTCAGGCATATGAAGCTCTGCTCCAGAAGGTACTAAATAGATTCTTTGAATCTCTGTTTCTTAGTAGTAAAAGTAATAAAACCCAAAGAAATTTGTATTAATCTTCAAGTAATATGACACCAGAATTTAGCCAAGTAAATTAAAGTTATTATGACATATAATTTCTTTTTTTTAATGTTTATTTATTTGGGTAGGGGGGCAGAGAGAGAATCTCACCCAGACTCTGAACTGTCAGCACAGAGCCCTATGTGGGACTTGAACTCACAAATTGTGAGATCATGACCTGAGCCAAAATCAAGAGTCAGATGCTTAATTGACTGAGCCACCCAGGCACCCCTATGACATATCATTTATATTAAGACAAATGTACTATTACTATTGTCAGAAGATATTTATTGTGCCATTTTCATAAAACTGAAATACAAGATCTGAAATATTTAGAATAGTATTTTTCAGCCTATTGCTAAAGAGAATTATATAGCATCTGTTCAGAAATTCCCAAGTATTCCTCTAGCATGTATAAGGTGATGAAATATAGCAAACTTGTTGCATATCTTCTCTGAGTTCTTAAATGTTCAACCCCATTCATTCCTGTGAAAGGAGTAGAGATCAAGCTGGGTGAATGTCCATGATTAAGCGTAACTAAGACAGGGGTGCCTGGTGGCTCAGTCAGTTAAGCGTCTAACTCTTTTTTTTTTTAATTTTTTTAACGTTTATTAATTTTTGACACACAGAGAGAGAGAGAGAGAGAGAGAGAGAGAACATGAGTGGGGGAGGGGCAGAGAGAGGGAGACACAGAATCTGAAGCAGGCTCTAGGCTCTGAGCTGTCAGCACAGAGCCCAACGCAGGGCTCGAACTCACGGACCGTGAGATCATGACCTGAGCTGAAGTTGGGCACTCAACCGACTGAGCCACCTAGGTGCCCCAAAAGTGTCCAACTCTTGATTTAGGCTCAGATCCAAATCCAAAATCCCAAAGCCTCCTTGGGACTCTGTCTCCCTCTTCCTCTGCTCCTTTCCCGCTTGCTATCTCTCCCTCAAAATAAATGAAAATAAACTTAAAAAGATACAGGTTCTCTAGTATTAAAAAAAGAGAGAGAGGGGCGCCTGGGTGGCGCAGTCGGTTAAGCGTCCGACTTCAGCCAGGTCACGATCTCGCGGTCCGTGAGTTCGAGCCCCGCATCGGGCTCTGGGCTGATGGCTCAGAGCCTGGAGCCTGTTTCCGGTTCTGTGTGTCCCTCTCTCTCTGCCCCTCCCCCATTCGTGCTCTGTCTCTCTCTGTCCCAAAAATAAATAAACGTTGAAAAAAAAAAAAAAAGAGAGAGAGAGACAGAGTTACTAAGGCAGAGTTCCCAGCACGAACACCCACAGCTGTTCGTTACCAGAAATGTCCACCAGAAAAATGCACACTTAACTTCTAGAGTTAACATTGCTTGCTAGGTGCAAAGGGAAGAGTATATCACCATAAGAAGCATTCAAATAAATTGGAAATTGATATTCAAAGCCTGATAGGAACTTTTAAAGAAACATCTCTCCTAAGCTAAAATGGAATCATGTACCCAGAGGAAAAGAACACATTCTCTTCATTTTCTTATCCCTTAAGGTGTAATGTTAGGTTATTGATTTGTGCTATTTACAGTTGTAAATTTCCCTCTGAGCACTGCTTCATGAATCTCATAAGTTGGGTATGTTGTACTTTTCCCCCGCTTATCTCAATGCATTTTCTAATGTCAGTACTTTAATTTCTACATTTTGGTGAATTTTCCAGTTTTCCTTCTGTTGTTGAGATCTAGCTTAAATGTATATTATTGGAGAATATACATTGTATAAATTCAGTCTTAAAACATTTATTTTGGGGGCATGTGGGTTGTTTAGTTGGTTGGGCGTCTGGCTCTTGATTTTGACTCAGGTCATGATTTCACAGTTGGTGAGATTGAGCCCCACATCGGACTCTGTGCTGACAGCACAGAGCCTACTTGGGATTCTCTCTCTCCCCATCTCTGTGCCCCTCCCCTGCTCACACACTCTCTCTTTCAAAATAAATAAACAAACATTAAAAAAAAGAAGCATTCAAATAGCTTAGAAAGTAAACGCAGCTGTGAAAGGTGGCACTTCACTTAGAACCAGGGTATAATTTGAACCTTGGGAAAATTAATGCTCCAATTAAGAATTATAGGTTCCTGGAGTGGAAATCTTCACTAACAGGGAAATGATACTTCCTGAGAAATACTAGGGTGAAAAAAAAGGTGAATTTACAGTGCAAAGGGACCATGCTATTAACCAAAATCATTCTTCTTGACATCCACTGGGGAATGCTAGGGTTGCTGGTATCTCGAGACCATTTCTGCTGAGTGATATGACCATTCCCAAAGCAACTTTCCTGTTGCCCCAGAATCAGGGAATCCTGAGTGCAGCCCATGATGCCCTTCTCAAGCAAGTGAATGAACTCAGGGCAGAACTGAAGGAGGAAAGCAAGAAGGCTGTGAGTCTGAAGAGCCAACTGGAAGATGTGTCCATCCTGCAGATAACACTGAAGGAGGTAAATAACAATAGTAATTGAAAGATAGCATCAATTGTAAGTTACATTTCAATTTCAGAGATGTTAAAAGTGCTTCTTAGCAACAATATGGCTGTTTATTTTTTTCAGATGAGTAAGATGAGGCTCCAAGTGATTAAATAATTTGCTCAAGATTACACCATTAGGGGGGAAACTTGGATTTATACTTGTGTCCTCTGAAGTTTTTGCTGTATTATAATGTTCCACTATTTCCTTAACAGTAGAAATCCAGACACTGTGAAAATCTGCTTCAGAGAATCCTCATTATTTCCAATAAAAGTTTTCATCACACTTTAAGTTGGTTTGAGTCTTTCTAGTTGAATGGCTCCTCATAGACGTGTGAGATGAACATAGAAAACCTCCTATCCAAGCCTCACTCTGCCACAGAAGAGGAAAGACCTGTGCAAGGAAATCGATGTTTGGATTTTATCTCAGGCACTTTTCTGTCATTCTTAGTTTCAGGAGAGAGTGGAAGATTTGGAAAAAGAACGAAAATTGCTGAATGACAATTATGACAAACTCTTAGAAAAGTAAGTACCAAGTTTGGATCCCAGAGCACTGTTTGCTATAAAAGACAGTTATAGAAAAGGGTCCTCACATTTTAAAAACACTACCCAGTGTTGGTAAGGATATGGGGAAGCTTACACTCAATACTCTTAGTGAGAATATAAATCAGCACAGTCTTTTTGGAAGGGAATTTGATGCTATCTATCAAACTGTTAAACATGCATATACATGTATTTGCAAAGATGATGTATAATAAGAATTTTAATTACTGCATTGTTGGTAATAGAAAAAAAAGTGGAAACATTCAACTTTCCTTTGATAGGGATTGGTTAAATAAATCATGTTGCATCCCCACAATAAAATACTATGAAGCTGTTAAAAATGAAGTAGATCTATATGCCTAAAACATATTGTTAAAAGTCAAGTTGCAAAAGACTATGTTAACTCTGACTTAATTTATTGTGTGTGAGTGTGTGTGTGTGTGTGTGTGTGTGTGTGTGTATGTGTATGAATCTGCAATCCTCTAATGAGATGAAAGGATTAGAGTAGGGCAAAGAGGAACCTTCACTTTTAATCTATATACTTCGGTATCATCTTGATTTTCCACAACAAGCATATATTCATTTATTAATTTTGAAATTTAAAATACCTGGAAGTTAAAAAAAAGTTAAATGTGCCTTCTGACTCAGTGTAAGGCAGCCGAAGGTAGATTGGGGAGGTAGTATGGGACGATCCTGGGAACATCTGATGCTCTTCAACTCAGTGAACCAAAGTAGTGAAACAAATGGCAAACATTACTACTGACCTCTTCCCTTCATCACTCAGAACATTATCTTCTTGGATCATCATGTAACCTATGGATAGGAAGGGCCAAGAACTCTTAATACGAGCCTAAGCAAGTTGTTTTTAGACCACATTTATTGCAATGATAAATAGAAAAAACACATATGCAAAAATAATAGCTTGGGGGAGCCTCAGTTATGCATCTCACTGACTCTTGGTTTCAGCTCAGGTCATGATCTCGCAGTTTGTGCGTTGAAACCCCACATCGGGCTCCATGCTGACAGTGCAGAGTCTGCTTAAGATTCTCTTTCCTTCTCTGTCTCTGCCGCTCCTCCACACATGCACACAACTCTCTTTCAAAATAGATAAACTTAAAAAAATAAAGGAAGAAGTAATAGCTTGATTATCAATATCTCTTCAATCAAAGACTGACCATGTGTGTTTTACACTCAGAATGGGTCTGCCCTGGCAGCTAGATACAGGGGTGTGCAGGGTACAGTCATTGGGAAGTTTAATTCCTGCCCTTCAGTATAGTAATTTATAATCTAGTTCAAAGACCAGTATTTTCTAGACCAGCCATTGGTGAAGATAGAGGAATGGAGTAAGGAAAAGAGGAGACTCTGGTCCTCATTTTTAAAAAAAGTTTATTTAAGTAATCTCTGCACTCAATGTGGGGTTCAGACTCACAACCCTGCAACCAAGAGTCCCATGCTCTTCCAGCTGAGCCAGCCACGCGCTCCTGTTCCTCATTTTTAATTGAGCAGGCCTGAGAATGTCTTAGTACACAGTTTTGCACCTAAAGAAAGCCATCATGCTGGAGAAGTTCCTTGGGAAATAGATGTGACTTGGGTTCTTTGCTCGGTGGGGTATCCAAGACCTAAACAGAAGTGATACTAAGGAGCTCCTCAATAGGGCCCCAAAAGTTCCAAGGCAGTTGGTAAATGACAGTTACAGAGAAACCAGGGACAGAAAAAACATGTAGGGGAATGAATGATGTGCTAGGCCCAGGAGATGCTGAAACTGTGCATTAAAGACGTCACATCACACACCTTTGAGTATTTATCTGACAACTCTCCCCTCGCTTCTTGCTTCCCATTTTCAGCATGCTGGACAGCAGTAATCAGCCTCACTGGAGCAATGAGCTTGTGGGAGAACAGCTACAGCAGAAAGTCTCTCAGTTGCAGGATCAGCTGGATGCTGAGCTGGAGGAGAAGAGAAGAGTCTTACTTCAGCTGTCCAGAGAGAAAGGTAGGTCAGGCTGTGAAGACCTTTCTCAAATGAGGCATCCTCTATGTCTGGTGTGGGAGAAGGGAGCTTGGGCCAGCATTTCTAGTATCCCCTCACCCAATCGTATTTTTGTGTGGGTCAGGAATAACTAGAATACGAACACTGGCACTCAGATCAGATTCACAATCAAGAAAGCATGACATCTGCCTCACATGCATATATTTTCAGTTGTAATGCGTTTTCATTTGGGAGGATGAAAACTCTTAAATTTTTTTTTTAATCTTTATTTATTTTTGAGAGAGAGAGAGAGAGAGAGACAGAGTGCAAGTGGGGGAAGAACAGAAGGAGAGGGAGATGCAGAATCCAAAGCAGGCTCCAGGCTCCAAGCTGTCAGCACAGAGCTCGACACGGGGCTCGAACCCACAAACCGCAAGATCATGACCTGAGCTGAAGTCAGATGCTCAGCCGACTGAGCCACCCAGGTGCCCCGAAACTCTTAAATTTATCACGTTTTTAACATTCACGTTATTGAAAAGTATGAAATGAATTTCTCTGCCTTTTATTCTTATCAGTCATTTAGAGGTGATTGGGAGCCTTGTTTTTATTTGTTTAGTACTAATAGCTCAAATTGAAAAGCAAATTACTGCTCTTGGTTACCACTGCCATTTCCCCCTGTCTTAACTCTGAGGTCATGGTAGATAGTTGCTGGGAAGATTTTTAAATACTGTCAAAGAGACCTTTGTCTCACTTCTTTTTGCTAGGCTGGACCTTGACATTTAGTATCAAATTTATATTCATCAGCTTCTAGTACATTCACATAAGAGAGTGAAGGGAAAAAATACGACATCAAGAAAGATAGAGACAGGAATCATAAAAAGATAAAGCTCAGTTTATGCTAAGGACCTTGTAGTTTGTACAAGTACAAATAAAATCTTGTAAAGGCTTTGGGGTAATCTAATAATCTTCCCCCTCTAATGCATGATAATGAAATGATCACACTAAACACAGATCACTTCCCTTCCCTAAAACACCCACATCCACCCACCCAACAAACACACACAGAAATGCCCAAATGCCCATTCTCCCTCCCTCCACATCAGGGTGGGGTAGAAGTGGAGGTGGGTGCCACAGGGAGCCCATAGCAGAGAAGTCAGAATGGAGTTGAGGAGGAGTTGGAGAGATACTGGTTTGGCTGGTGCTATCAAAAAGTTTGCACTGGAGGGGTGCCTGGCAGGCTCAGTGGGTAGAGCATGTGACTCTTTTTTTTTTTTTCCTTTTAAGTTTCTTTATTTATTTTAGAGGATCAGAGAGAGAGAGAGAGGGAGAGAGAGAATCCAAGCAGCCACTGCACCATCAACATGGAGCCTAATGGCAGGGCTCCAACTCAGGAGGTGTGAGATCATGACCTGAGCCAAATCAAGAGCCAGACACTTAACTGACTGAGCCACCCAGGCACCCCAGCATGCAACTCTTAATCTTATGGTTGTGAGTTCAAGCCCCACATTGGGTGTGGAGCTTACTTAAAAAAAAAAAAAAAAGTATTGAGGAGGGCACCTTTTGGGATGAGCACTGGGTGTTGTATGGAAACCAATTTGTCAATAAATTTCATATATATATAAAAAAAAAAGTTTGCTCTCTCTTAAGACAGTCAAGTGGCTCTGTTTGCTGCTGCTGTTGCTGCTGCTGGTGGTCGCTACAGTTCTGCAGGTGTTTTTTGTTTTGTTTTTAGAGTCCCGGGTGTCAGCTCAGTTTACTGGGTCAATAAGCCAGAACCCTTTTGTAGAAATAAGAGAGAGTTGCTCCTCTAAGGGTAAATTTATAAAATGAATTAAACATTAGTGGGAAAATTTAATTAGAGCTTGGTCCAACTTTAACCATGATTACCGATAACCACCAGGTTTCACCTTTCCGGATGATTTTTTCTCCCCCAGAGCAAAACAAGAATCTGTGTCTTAAAGTCACCCATCTGCTTCAGAAGCATAAGCAGGACGAAGAGATCCTCCAAAGTCAAGACCTAATTTCCCAGTCTCCTGACAGGCAGTCTGAACCAGCCACTCACCCAGCTCTATTGCAAGAGACCACTCAGGTAGAGGTAAGAGATGTTTAATCAAGCAAGTTCCCTGGACAGATGGATGGCTGGCATACATCCCTAGAAGAGATCAGAAAAGTAGCTGAAAAATCGAGTCCTGATTGAGGATAGTATTGAGAAGGATGTGAGAAGGCTGAGAGCACAGATAGCTTCATGAGCTCTGCACATTTTCTCCACCCTTTACAGCTTATAACATCTAGAATGCTTTTTTCCGATGAGGACTTGAAATGATCTGCTGAAGAGCAAACAGCCATCAGAGGTTGTGTAACTTATGCTGCTACCGAGCATGTGGAAGTAGAGGAGAAAGCCCATTTGAAGTGACATAAGTCCTCTTTACTTTTGGGAGTAGATTCTGCTGCTGGTATTTTGCTATTACCAACAACTGCTTTAATGAGAATCATTATTTCTGTGCCCATCATATTTATACTCCCTTTTACCAATGCTTTTCTCATGATAGCCATGTGAACCGAAAACCAAGAAGAAAAGAAACTGTCCCAGCTGTTGAGTGAATGCAAGTGTCGCACGCAGAGACCACACTGGAACTAGAAAAGACCAGAGACATGCTTATTCTCCAGCGCAAATCAACGTGTGTTATCAGGTGCAAGAAAAGGTGGTACAGGAAGGGGCTAGATAAATGGGCATGTGAGGACCACACTGGGCATGAAGCGGGGCCCAAGTTTCCAGAGCTGTTGCAAGGGAATATGCTGCTCTGTGCAACACAGAGTGTGCGTCCTTTGATGTACTTGAGTGCTCACACCAGCGCCATGGCACCTTGGCAATAGAAACTGGTGAAGGGGCCAGCTACTGAAAATGGCAGGTATGAAGGTTCTGGGGTGAAATTTTCCCCAGCATCATGAAGCTATATCCTATGGCACTGTTAGCACAACTGGTCCTAAAGGGGTCTGTGATGAACCCAAGACTTTTTCTTGTGGTTCAGTCTGCCCCGTGTAGGAGATAGTGGAGTCTCTTTTACCCAGCAAGTGCCACCTTTTTATCTGGGCTCTTTGGTGCTGGGTCACTGAAATAGAAAAGTTCAGACATTTTTTGTTTCTTGTTTCAGGAGGAACTGGAGGCAATGATGACAAAAGCCGATAATGAAAATAAAGATCATGAGGAAAAGCTGGAGAGGTTGAATCAACTGCTAGACCTCAAGAACGATCGTATCAATCAGCTGGAAGGTATTTTGAGAAGCCATGGCCTTCCAATATCCGGCAAGTCTTAGTCCTTTGTTCTTGTCTTGGACCTGTCACATAGCTAATGCCTGTGCTCCCTCTGTGCACCTGCCTGGAAGGCTGCCTCTTGTGTCTTGGAATGTAGTGCATGCCACCTCTCCTGTTCTTTATCCCATCATCTTTGGTGTTTTAATACATGGTTAGCAGCTTCTTTTCCTCCATCATGTCAGTGCCTTCCTCTGATTTCTCTGAAGAGTTTCAGTGGGGCCCAGCAATTGCTGAATCTGTTTTGAGAATTAAGAGCACATCACTGTTGGCCCTCACGGTGGCATAACACACTTCCTCTCTCAAGAGTGTTTCCACAACCCAGGCCTATCCAGAGCTTTATCACTCATCTTGCCTCATCCTTTTCTGTGATTTCTCTCCAAAAGTCTGTAAATTCTTTGTTGCAGTTTGAGGATGTCGACATGACAGGGCAGCTGGCTGGACACTTGGGCAAATTTCATAGTGTGATACTTCCTGTATTTAGTACAGTCACTGCTCACCAGGAGCTGGCTTCAGCCTCACATATCAAGAATATTGGCTTTGTTATTATACTCCATTTTGAGAGACCTGATTCACACTAACCAAATTCACCAAAGATTGATATTTAAACCAGATCGTTCACTTATTATTTTATGACAGAGTCTATTTCATTGCTGCCATGAGAATATTTGGAACTACTGTTCAGGGAAGTCCTCTCTCTGGAAATCAGTAAGCACGTTACTTAATGAGCACGGAACTAGAGTAAAGGGAGGTGGGTTCATGCTGGGGCATGATTATCCAGGCCAGGTGAGTCTGTTAAAAAGTCACTGCCATATAACAAAGGAATCCTCCCTTGGGTTGAAATCCTCATGTCTTTCAGATTCAGGATCTTTCTCCTGAGACAGTTCAGGATAAATACTCTTATCTACTTCTAAAGATCATTTGCTTTAACTTACAGTTTTTTCATTACTGATAAGATCAAAGAGTTTTTCATATGTTTAGCAGTTATTCGTATTGTTTCTTCTGAGAATTGCCTGTTTCTGTCCTTTATCTGTTTCTTAATAGTATTTTATTCATTTGTAGAATTTCTTTATATGCTAAAATTATTAACCCTGGGTCATGTAATACAAAACTTTAAATATATTTTATTTTAGTTGTGTTAATCTTATCAATTAAGAAGCTATTAGTCTAATTTTTGTATTCCATTTATTTTGGGCAGGAAGACATTTTGATGTGTTCAAAATATTTTTATTCTACTACTTTAACTCTTAATATAGGACTTTCACCATTGATACCCTGTGACGATTCAAATACTCTCCAGTTTGAAGCAGATTGTGTATCAAATTTTCTGATTGGTTGGACATAGGAGGTAATGCACAGAATTGGTAGACTGTCTTACATATCTTTTGATCCCGTTGATAGTAGTTCAACCTCTTTCTAGTAAGTTTCCTCTGCAACTTTTTACTACATTACTCTTTGACTTTAAGTGGATTTTTTTTTTTTTTGCCTTCTTATTATGAAAACAAACTTTTAACAGGATGAAAATTCCTGTGACTGATCTGGCTGGAGAATGGGAATACTTTCTTGGTGGAACCCAATGTAATGTAATAGGCACTATGACTATAATTCGGTATTCTCTTGAGGCCCGTATCCCAAATTTTTGGAAATACTCTATTTTGTGTTTCAAGTACTTCTCTGTGGAATTACCAATTAACTCAGAGGACCTTTCTGTAAGATAAAACAATGATATCTGCAGATGAAATGTGCCTCCAGTGTTTTCCTGAGCTTAGGATTTACTCTCCAGTCATTCGTTCTGTACCTTATCTCCAAAGCAGGCCTTGGGTTATTTAGCCATCAGAATTCAAAGCTCCTACTTGTCATTCTATTTCTTTTCCTTTTGAATCACATGGTGTCTTGAAATAATCACAACTTGGAATTTCATCATGGTGTTTATTCTCCTTCCATCCAACTTATTTTACCCTGAGGAGGAGCTCTCTATGCTTTAATGGATAGGCAGTTTTCTTTTCCCTCTAGAACAGCTCAAAGATGTGGCTTACGGCACCCGACAGTTGTCATTATGTCTGCAAACACTGCCAGCCCATGGAGATGATGATGAAGCAGACATTTCTCTGCTGCATCAGAGTGAGAATCTTTTTGAACTGCACATCCACCAAGCCTTTCTGAAGTCTGCTGCCCTGGATCAGGCTGGAGACACTCAACCTACTACTTTCTGTACTTATTCCTTCTATGATTTTGAAACCCACTGTACCCCACTAGCTGTGGGGCCACAGCCCCTCTATGACTTCACCTCCCAGTATGTGGTAGAAACAGATTCCCTTTTTTTGAACTACCTTCATGGGGCTTCAGTCCGGCTTGATCTACACCAGGCTGTAGCCAGTGAGCACCACACACTTGCAGCTGGATGGATTTACTTGAGAGGGTGCTGGAGACTGTGGATGAGGGTCCATGGCTGTACCATACTTACTGTAAGTGCTGTCAGCTTCCCACAGCTCCCAGGACTAATGCAGAGTTTCCCAAAGCCTATAGTTGGTCTTTTGGTCATTACCCATTTTCTTCCTCTGCCTTGTTCTTAATCCTCACCACACCATCTGTGTCTTCCATGCGTTTCATTACTTTCTGCTACCCAGGAGCTGGGGAGAAGACTTCGGGTGTGCTAGAATACTGGATGAGGCTGCGCTTCCCCATAGGATCCAGCCTACAGGCATGCAATAAGCGAAAGAAGGCTCAGGCCTACCTGTCAGCCAATGTGCTTGGTGCCTTGGAGGCCCAGGAAGATAAGGTGAGAAAAAGGATGTGCCCATGTATCTCAGAGGAGCCTCAGCCAAGCAGTTCAGGAGAACAGCTCAGTCTTCCGCTCTCAATAAGTATTTGTTGAATGTGAATGAAGGAGAAAAACTGTGATGCCACAACTAATCCAGAACTCTTGTGGCTGTGATGCCACAACTCTTCCCTTGGTCAAGCTTGGGTTTGAAATGAAATCATACCCTCAGAGCTAGCTGCCTCTCCCTGCTGTGAACAAAATAGCTTCTCTGTTCCTTTCTCTAAGATAAGGCTTGAGTGCCAGCACCTCTTTCAAAATAACTATCTTCCAGAGCCACTTTACAGGCAGGCGAATGTCATTAGGTTTCTCTGGGACCCAGTCAGGATTCTACAGCAGTTTAGGTCATAGCTCTTCCTCATCAAGGGTGCTGGGCTTCACCCACAACAACTCTCTCAGGCCACCCTTTTCCTTCATCCAAGACCAACATCTTTCCAGTCCAGATGGAGACCTGGAAGCATCAGAATGAGCTGCGGGTGGAATCATCAGATGCTATGGCCTCCGGAGTCGGCGGCTGGGAACCCAGCCAGTCCATACGTCATGTACCGCTTCTTCACCTTCTCTGACCACGACACTGCCATCATTCCAGCCAGTAACAATCCGCACTTTAGAGACCAGGCTCGATTCCCAGTGCTTGTGACCTCTGACCTGGATAAATATCTGAGGCGGGAGGCCCTGTCTGTCTACGTTTTTGATGATGAAGATGCAGAGCCTGGCTCGTACCTTGGCCAAGTCCAAGTGCCCTTGCTTCCTCTCGCACAAAACAATCCATTAAAGGTGGGAGTTCAAGTCTATCGCATCTTTATGCTCTCTGCCCAGTGTTGTCTTCCTGTCCTACTTTTCTTTGATTACTTGCTTGGAACAGTCTCTCTTTAAAAACCTGCTGAGGTGCGCCTGTGTGGCTCAGTCCAGTGAGAGACTACACTTCGGCTCAGGTCATGATCTCATGGTTTGTGAGTTCGAGCCCCGCGTCGGGCTCTGTGCTGACAGCTCAGAGCCTGGAGCCTGCTTCAGATTCTGTGTCTCCCTCTCTCTCTGCCCCTCCCCCACTCATGCTCTGTCCCTCTCTGTCTCAGAAATAAATAAATAAAATAAAAAATAAAAAAAATAAAAATAAAAATAAAAAAATAAAAAAAAAACCTGCTGAGAGGATTTTAGAGTATTGTCAAGAGCAACAGAGCAGAAGACTCAGATCCCCACTAATCCTATAGAAACATTGCTTCTTCTGCTTCTTTTTAGCAACAAAAGCAAGATTCTTAAGTGGGTAGACCCACCAACCTAAAGTCCATGCGTCCGTCTCTAACAAATCTTTTCTGACTCGATCGTGCTTCTCAGGATTTATGTTTACTTAAGGCCTGTTGTCTCTCAGCACATGAGAGTGGATATCAGATTATAAACTGTGTCCTTAATACTCTCTCGTAATTCCCTTGCTTCTTTTAAACACAAGTTAGACTTTCATGCCATGCCATAGAAAAGGTAAATTTCTTGGATCTCTTTCCCCCCAATACAGAACTGAGGTGAACTTAGGAAAGGTCACCTCTCTGGTTGCAGTACTGGGGGGAGGATGAGGCAGGGATGTCTGTGCTCCCATTGTGAAGTAGGGATGGGTATAGCTAGTACCAGCTATGTTTAACAAGCTTTTGGATAGTCTAGAAAATGTGTGAGTCCTCCCTCCTTCCAGTACTACAAGAGCTGAAAGAAAGAAAAAAGAGAAAGAAAGAAGAAAGAAAGGAAGGAAGGAAGAAACGAAAAGCTGATACTTTTGCTTATAACTTATCTTTTGCCAAAGGAAGAGGCAATATGAGCCATCTGTTAAAGTAATCAGTGTTACAAATCAGAAGCCTGGCATTTGGAAATAGCGATTTTGCTGAAGTTTTCTTGGCTTTTGTTACTTTAGAAATAGGGACCGGGGCGCCTGGGGTGGCTCGGTCGGTTGAGCGTCCGACTTCGGCTCAGGTCATGATCTCACGGTCCGTGAGTTCGAGCCCCGCGTTGGGCTCTGTGCTGACTGCTCAGAGCCTGGAGCCTGTTTCAGATTGTGTCTCCCTCTCTCTCTGACCCTCCCCTGTTCATGCTCTGTCTCTCTCTGTCTCAAAAATAAATAAACGTTAAAAAAAATTTTTTTTAAAAATAAAAAAAAGAAATAGGGACCACTTGAGTGTAGATAATGGTTTCTTTGGTATGCTTAAGGCCTGGCAAGCATTTGGTAATAGTAATAATGTAGTCATGTTTATTGGCTAGGTGACTGAGGACAAGCAAGCTATACCTTTCCATACGTCTTTTGACTATCCCTTCCTGAAACCTGGAGACTCCCATCTTCCCCTACAAATATTCTAAGTGAATATTAGAAGTAAACATTCTAAGAGAATATTAATATTCACTGCTATTTTATGTTACTTCTGAGTGTATTATCACCATGGATGTTAATTCATGACAAGCAAATTATGGTAAAATTCAAAATGGGGAATGGATAAGGTGCTGATAAATACTCACTTGTCTACTTCATATGATCAGATCTTATTAATGTCTGTGTGTGTCTCAGGTGATTTTAACCTCACAGACCCTGCGGGGAACCCCAGTGGATTTGTTGAGATGCAATTGGACTGGAAATCTTTCTACCTACCCCCAGAGAGCTTCCTGAAACCAGAAACTCAGCCTGAGGAGAATACCACGAAGGACAGTTTAGAGATCTCATCTGAAGAGGAAAAAGCTTCCTTTCTCCCCCAGGTAGCAGATCTCCACCAATCCTGTGAAACATATTTGAAGAAGATGGTATTAAAATTGTAGTAAAAGAAATGCCTTCCATGAATGTCAGGTGTTCAGCAAACTTATTCTGCATCCCTCGCAATGTCATGAGCCACCTACTGATGGAGAAGGATCCTGGGTTTTATTACAGGGAGGAAAGAAAGATGGCACCTCTCAGCTCTGTGGCAGGCGAGGAATGAAGTCTAATGCTAGCTCACAAATCCCTTTCTTGAGTATCAAGGCTGTTAAACTCTCATCTAGTAAGGCTGTCTCTGATACTTCTGTTTAGGACCTGATGGCATTTGGTGAGATTCCCATTGAAGCTGGCCAGTATCAAGCTAAGAGAAAACCTCCACAGGTGGGAGAAAGAAAGGAAAGGGAACACCAGGTTGCAAGCTACTCAAGAAGAAAACATGGTAAAAGAACAAGCATCCAAGGAAAGAACAGAATGGAGTATCTTAGTCGTAACATCTTAACTGGAAATACACTACAAGTAAGGCCTTAGAAACCCTGCAGAATTAAAATATGAGTTGTAGTGTCCCCAGAGATACTATTCTCAAGTAGAAGCAGACACCCAAGATAAGCAATTATCATGGCTTTTTGTGGCTAACATGTGTTTCCTCAAACACAAGTAGTTTAATAAAACTCTGAAGTGTTCACTTCATTTCATTGTAATTTAGTTCAGCAGCTTATGGACTCTGCAATTTATGCTTAGAATTTTAGCAGTCCACCTCAACTGTAGTGAAAGTAAGCTAAAGAACAAGTATTTATTGAACACCTACTATATGCTTGATACTGTCTTTTCTTCATAGGAAGCTGGATTAAAGTTACTATGTAGCACCTAAAAATATATATAGGAGATTGTAAATATATACTATTATATGGTTAAATATTATATATTGTTATATTACAATCATCTTGTATGAGTTGTGTAATTGTATTAACATATAATTACTAATTTTGTGAAATTATTATTATATACACAACTGACCCTTGAACAACATGGACTTGAGCTGTAACACATCCCTGTTTTTTTCAGTAAACACAGTATTGCAAATGTATTTTCTCTTTCTTACGATTTTCTTAATAGCATTTTCTTTTCTCTAGCTTCCTTTATTGTGAGAGTATAGTATATAATATACATAGGATGTATTAGTCGACTATTTATGTTATTGGTAAGTTTTCTGGTCAACAGTGGACTATTAGTAGTTAATTTTGGGAGGGACAGTCAAAAGTTATACACAGATTTTTGGTGCCCCAAACCCTCATGTTGTTCAAGGGCCAACTGTAATTATAATTGTCTTTATTCTGAAGCAGGTGAAGTACACTGAATGGAAGTTCTCAGGGCTCAAGAGCTCCATAGATGATGGTTTGAAAAATCAGCAAAAGGAAGAGAAATTACATCATCCCATTCAGTACCAATGCAGAAAGAAGCCCTGAATCCTGTAAATGGTATTGTACATTTGTTTGTTTGTTTGTTTTAATGGCATTGTCTTTTTAAAATCTAATTTCCTATTTAATCATTGGGTTATTTTATCAAGCCTGTTATTTACTACCCCCCCCATCTTGCATTGCTAAACTTTTCATGGAAAATTAGTATTGAACACTCTAAGCTTAGTTTTATGTTACAGGTGTGCTGGTTAGGCCAATGAAGGCTGGAATTTTTAAAGCTAGTTTGCTTGCCAGTTTAGTTACCTAACAAGTATATCTTGTGAATTATGGTTACAAAGAAATAGAAGGAGTGTGGTTGGCTCATTTATGATGTTGATCCAAAATGTTTTAAATTAAGGGAAGGCTTTTTTGTGTTACAATGCAAGGTAGACATGATTTCAGGTTATAGTATTGGCAAACTAGATAATTCAGACCAACTCTCATTGATGACAGCTAAAATGCTGAA
Organism: Lynx canadensis; assembly: GCF_007474595.2. Taxonomy (NCBI): domain Eukaryota; kingdom Metazoa; phylum Chordata; class Mammalia; order Carnivora; family Felidae; genus Lynx; species Lynx canadensis. Next base: position 71,973,779 of record NC_044308.2, read on the forward strand.
GTGAATATATTTTCTCAAGATCTTAACGTTTCTTAAAAGCATTATATAGTCAATAAGAAGAGAGGGAAGAATTACCTAGCCTTGACGAGGGAGATGATTGAAGCTCAGGGAAGTGAGCTGAAACTCCTGTAGCCCTGGGATGTTGTCAGTCTAGAGAAAGCAGTGGACAGACAGAACCATGCTTTTGGTGGACTTTTGGGACAGGGAAATGGGATGCAGTCTCAGTCTGCTGTCTGCCAGCATAGGCAGATGTCTGCTCAGGGCAGAAATTCCTACTTTGGTCTAGGACCCAGAAGGCAGCACCGTTCTGAGCCTCTGAATGGTGAGGCTGAGAGGAAGAACTGTGGTTTGGGCACTTGCAGGCCTAGAGACACAGGGCTGATCAGTGACCACCAGGACTCCAGATACTGGAATTATCAGACATGGCCTGGGCAAGAGCTGTGGTTATCGGCTTCGTGGAGATAAAAGCTGAACTTTAAAATTGCAACAAAGAACTGGAGCTCTGAAAACATTAAGGTTGTAAGTTTTTAAAAACATTTGTTTTTTTTTTTTTTTTGTTTTTTTTTTTTTGTTTTTTTTTATATGAAGTTTATTGACAAATTGGTTTCCATACAACACCCAGTGCTCATCCCAAAAGGTGCCCTCCTCAATACCCATCACCCACCCTCCCCTCCCTCCCACCCCCTATCAACCCTCAGTTTGTTCTCAGTTTTTAACAGTCTCTTATGCTTTGGCTCTCTCCCACTCTAACGTCCTTTTTTTTTTTTTTTTTTTTTTTTTCCTTCCCCTCCCCCATGGGTTCCTGTTAAGTTTCTCAGGATCCACATAAGAGTGAAACCATATGGTTTTTTTTTCTCTTTTTGGCTTATTTCACTTAGCATCACACTCTCGAATTATCAGACATGGCCTGGGCAAGCAGCTGTGTTATCGGCTTCGTGGAGATAAAAGCTGAACTTTAAAATTGCAACAAAGAACTGGAGCTCTGAAAACATTAAGGTTGTAAGTTTTTAAAAACATTTTGTTTTAAAATAATTTCGGGGCTCTTGGGTGTCTCAGTTGGTTGGGCAACCGACTTTGGCTTAGGTCATAATCTCGCAGCTTGTGAGTTCAAGCCCCGCATTGGGCTCTGTGCTGACAGCTCAGAGCCTGGAGCCTGCTTCGGATTCTGTATCTCTCTCTCTCTGCCCCTCCCTCGCTTGTGCTATCTCTCTCTTTCTCTCTCTCTCTCTCTCAAAATAAATAAACATTAAATTTTTAAAAATAAAATAATTTCAAACTTACATAAGAGCTGCATGACAAATTCATCAACTTTTAGCATTTTCCCCACTTACTGCTTTGTCCTTTTTTCTGAAGCATTTGAGAACAAGTTGTACATCTCATGCCCCCTTACTTCTGTGTATTCGTAAGGAAAATTATATGAACAGTAGAGTTTCAAGCATGCAGTCTTACATGGACACATATTACCTCATGTCCCAGTCCATTATCAGAATTTTTAGTTGTCAAAATAAGGTCCATTATCACAGTTCTTTAACCTTGTATCTAACCCAGGATCATACATTGCATTTAGTCATTACTCTTTGGTTTCCTTTAATCGGATCGGTTCCTTGTCTTCACCTTCCTGATACTGACATTTTTGAAGAGTATAAATGAGCAGTTCTGTAGAGTGTTCCTCAATTTGGATTTGTCTGATGTTTCTTTGTAATGTAGATTCAGGTTTGAACTTTTTACAAGAGTACCACAAAAGTGATATTATGTCCGTCTCACTGCATCACATCAGGGGATACATGATGTCTGTTCCCATTATTATGATGTGTGTTAATTTTATCACTTGGTTAGAAAGCATCTGCCAGGTTTTTAATCATAAGTTAATAATTTTTGCCTTTGTAAATTATAGTAATCTGTGAGATGTTCTTTTGAGACTACATAAATACGTTATCCTCATCAAAATTTAACTTAATAATTTTGGTATTGACTTGTGGGGGGGGTTGTTCTGAATCACAAAATGTTTACAAAATACATTGCATATTTGGAAATGAATCAATAGAAATTATAGAACTGCTCAATATAGAAATTTGTGGAGGAATAGATGGTTGAAAATAGATTTTAAAAAAAGAAAACAGATTAGATACAACTGAAGTGAGAATTGGTAAAGATAACTAGAATAAACAAGGAGAGACACAAGATGGAAAATACAAAAGAGAAGACAGACATAAAGGAATAAAATGAGGAGGTCTAAGCAATGTTCAATTAGATATGGAGAGGAAGGAGGCAAAAGTAATATTTAAGTGATAATGATTTAGAGTTTTCTAGAAACTAGTGAAAGATATTAGCATTGAATGAATGAAGCTCAAGTAGGATAAGTTTTAAAAAAATCCAGATCTGGGGCACCTGGCTGCTCAGTTGGTAGAAAAATGTGACTCTTGATCTTGGGGTGTGGGTTTGAGCCCCACATTGGGTGTAGAGATTACTTAAAAATTAAAATTAAAAAATCTACATCTAAACATATCCTCATATGTAAAAATGCAAAAATAAAATCAAAATAGAAAATGTTAAAAGTATCCATTGGGGCACCTGGGTAGCTCAGTCAGTTTACATCTGACTCTTGATTTCAGCTCTTGTCATAATCTCATGGGTTCATAAGTTTGAACCCCATGTCGGGCTCTGTGCTGACAGTGTGGAGCCTACTCAGGATTCTCTCTCTCGCCTTCTCTCTCTCTCTCTGCCCCTCCCCCACACTCTCACTCACTTACTCTCTATCTCTCTCAAAATAAAGAAATAAACTTAAAAAAAAGTGCATCCATTTAAAAGAAAAAGATTGCCATGGTCCATTGATAATATGGACAACTGACTTGTCAATAGCTACAACTATAGTCAGAAACCAGTGGCTTCAATATGCCAAAGGGAAATAACTGCCAACAAAGAATTCTCCACAAAACAAAAATGCTCTTCCAGAATGAAAACAGAATAGACATTTAAAGACAAACCAAAATGGATGGCTTGCTTTCAAGCTACATTTTAAGGTTGTCCTTTAGGCTGAAGGAAAATTATCTCAGAAGGAAGCACAAAGGTGTAACAAACCAGGAAAAGCAAAGAATATGAGTTAGTTTACATTACTATATAAAGCAAAAATATCAGCTTGTGAGGTTAAAATACATTTAAATTTAAATATATAATGTAGTAGGTTCAACGGTAGCCCCACAAAAGGTATGTCCATGTCCTGAACCCTAGAATTTGTAACTGTTACCTGATTTGAAAAAAGATTTTTTTGCAGATGTACTTAAGTTAAAGATCTTGAGCTGTAGAGATCAGCTTGGATTATGTGAGTGCACACACAGAGAGACACATGCAGAAAAGAAGGCAGTGTAACCACATAGGCAGAGATTGAAATGATGTGGCCACAAGCCAAAGAATGCCTGGAGCCACCAGAAGCTAGAAAAGGCAAGGGAAGAAAAGGAAAAATGTCCTCTAGAACCTTTGGAGTGAGCATAGACTTCCCAATACCTTGATTTTGAACTTCTGACCTCCAGCACTAAGAGAGAATAGATTTCCAGTTTTATTTCTTTCTTTTCTTTTCTTTTCTTTCTTTCTTTTTTTTTTTTTTTACTTTTTTTCATGATACTGGAGAGATGGACATTTCATCCAGACCAAGTTTAAATGACTTGTACATATTTTATGTAAGCCAGAGGCAAAACCAAAGCTAAAATAACATTTGGCACAACAACTAATATTACTTGAAAAAGCTCATAGAAAGTTCACCATCACCTTAAAGATCAATCACTTTATTACAGAATGAATGACTCTACAGAGAAGAGAAAAGAGACCTAAAGGATAAAATGAGAGGATCTAAGCTATGTTTAATCAAACGTAGGAGAAGATAAAGAAGGGAGACAGAGGCAATGTTTAAAGTGATATGTGAAATTCACATCTGCATTCAGAAAATGAAATCATGAGAAGAAGGACTATTTTTTCTGGCCTCTCAGTTGTTGCCTTCAATAGTGAGTTGTGGATTGCTTTCTTTAATGACCTTCAGGAGCTTTTGGATTTGAGCATCGGATTCATCAGTCTTCAACCTGAGTGTCCAGAGGGGGCAATTTTGAAGTTTCAAGGCTTCACACAGCATCTATACTCCACTATACTCCCAGGGAACTCTGGCCCAGGTCTAGCATGATCAGGTTCTGTTGCTTTTGAGGGTAGACAAGAGGTCTCACAACTGAAAGAAGTGATGGCACATCCCCACAACCACAGAAATCTCAGATTACATGGTGGTTTCTTCAAAGCCTTACAAAGAACTGTAGTAGTTACTATGTGAGTCAGTAACATACTTGGCTAACATACAAGCTAACATACTTGGCTTGATTTTTGTTGGAGAAACTTTGATAGGTGATTGCAGCCATCACTGGATATGTTGCAGCACCATAGCACCAGAGTATGTAGTTTATGTTGGGGTAACTCAAGCCCTCACATAGAAGTTTCATCCCATAGGTGTCCCAGCATAGGTGTGTCAGCCTCTGGTTGATGCTCAGAGCACAAAAGAGCTTCTTGCCACAGGTTACTGTGAGGTGACGTTCTCCTGTGACAACCTCTGCAGGAAACACTTTGGGTATCTCTAAATTGTGTACAGCAAATTGACACGCTTATCCAAGAGCTCATTTGTTGTGAGGTTCAAGCATGCCGTAGACTGGTTGATTTCAAGAAGGAGAAACCAGCTCATTGATGAATGGTGGAATAGTAAGAAACCAACCTGATATAGTATGGATTACATTTTAGGTGTCTCAAGACCACACACAATAGGAAAGCGTATCATTTTGGTCATTTCTGTGAGTGACCAGATGCATTGGATCTCATGGCCAGCAAAGGCAAGACAGAAGTTCCAATAAGCAGCAGCTAGAGAAATATTTTTGAGGACCACTTTCTGGAGATTACAGGTAGCATACGTTTTTCACAGAGAATCCTTGTTGGTGAGGTACTAAGGAAGATCTGACTGATGTCCAGAAATATCAGATTCTCACTTGAGCCATACATGAAACAAAAGTCCATCCAGAAAGGAGGCAATTGTCGATGATTCTGGGACCTCTGAACCTGAGCATCTGATTCTGATGCAGTGTCATTCTCCAGGAATACCTTCTATAGCAAAATTTTCTACAAGTTTTGGCAATGCTTAAGGTGGAATGTAAGCATGATGTCCATTTTATTTTTCAAATGCAGTGACATTTCCTTGATGTGGGCAATTGCATCCTTTACAAGCTGTTCTTCCTGAGATTCAAAAAGACAGTACAAAACCATCTCCTTCATTGAGCAGAAGGGTTTATTCTCATCTGACTGTGCTTTGCATTTCAGTAAGTTCCATTTGACTTTCATTGACATTCGGGAGTCAAAAGCTGTCTTCAGTCCCATGCCTCTCTTTTCTTTGAATGGCTGACTAAAAAGTTACCCAACTTGGGTCAGGTTGGCATTCTTTAGTCTTTATTGAAGAACAGCTTCTGCACATTACATTTTTTTTTAATTTTTAAAGTTTATTTATTTATTTTGAGAGAGTAAGTGGGGGAGGGCAAAAAGAGGGGGTGGGGGAGAATCCCAAGCAGGCTCCACACTGTCAGCGCGGAGCCTGATGTGGGGCTTGAACTCACAAACTGTGAGATCATGACCTGAGCCATAATCAAGAGTCAGACGCTGAACTGACCAAGCCACCCACACACCCCAACTTCTGCACATTCCTAATGTCCCACCTGAGGCTTTCCCTGTCTTCTTCCTCCTTGCTCTCCTGTACATAGAACATGGTGACAAGAAACTTTTGGACACTGAGTTCAATGAAGGAGTAGCAGCCCTTACAGTCTTTGCCCTCCTGGAAGATACTTTTCCAGGAAAGGATAGAGGTTAGATTTTTTTTTTTAATTTTTAATGTTTATTTATTTTTGAGACAGAGAGAGACAGAGCATGAACAGGGGAGGGTCAGAGAGAGAGGGAGACACAGAATCTGAAGCAGGCTCCAGGCTCTGAGCAGTCAGCACAGAGCCCGACGTGGGGCTCGAACTCACGGACTGCGAGATCATGACCTGAGCCGAAGTCGGACGCCCAACCGACTGAGCCACCCAGGCGCCCCGAGGTTAGATTTTTTTGATGCAAGTCCCCAAAGGTCTTCCCCATCAAAGATGTTTGTCTCCACATGCCCTCAGCAGCTAGAAGACACAGACCTTTTATTGGAGCTTGGAGGTACTGACTGGGACAACTGTCAGGTACCTGTATGAACTGGCTGCAAAGGAAACAGAAACAGAAATGTGGTGGTTTGACAAGTCAGAACAGGATCCTCCCCCTTCTCCATCTACAGTTTCAGACAAGTGCAGATGATCCAGCACATGGCAGGAGACAAGCTCATATGGAACAAGGTGGCATGGCTCTTCATCAAGTCACAAGCCCACAGCACTTGATTTTTATTCTCAAAGTATTTCGGTAAATATGCCTTCTTGTCCAGGTATAAGAATCCCTCCATTTCTATGAAGAGCGATTGATCAGCCAAGAGTCTGCACTCTCTCAAGGTGCCGGGTCATGTGGTGATGAGTAAAGTGGCCTTGGGTAACATTGTTCTCTTCAGCAAACTACCCAAGAAGATAGGCACTGGCTTCCACTTCTTCCAGTTGCCCTATGTCATGTATAAGTGCCCCTGAGGAGACTCTCAGTCACTGAAGTCATTGATGATTAACAGGATTTTCTGCTCTTGGGCTACAGTCCTGGAATGACCTCCTGCAATCCAGGCTAGTCCTTGGAGACCAGTTCTAAAAAAGTGTACAACCTATTGTGGTTGAGTTCTTTGTAGTTGAGATAGAAGGCAGAATTGAATCTTTGTGAGGTTGACCTGTGTCCATTCCAGCATCAACTCCTTTGCCAGTGTGGATTTCCCATTGTCCACAGGACTGTGCCATGTGTAGAAATGGTCCTGCAAGCATTTTAGGATTATAGAAAATGGGATCAGTGTCTCATATCTCTGGGACAATATGGATGTTTTCACCAGCTCCAGGTCAAAAGTTGCTTTTAAGCCACTAAGTTTTTGGTGTTTTGTGACAGCAGCCATAGAAAATTAATGAAAGCAATAGCAAATATTTGGTAATTAACCAACATACTTCTAAGTAACCCTTGCATCAAAGAAGAGCTGCTAAGGAAAATTAGGAAATTTATTGAACTGAATGAAAATGAAAATACAACATATCACAATTGATGGGATGCAGCTAGAGCAGTTCTTACAAGGAAATTTTAGCTTTAAATGCTTATGATTAGGGAAAAAAAGATCTGAAGTCAATACCCTAAGCTTTTACTTTAATAAGCTAGAAAAGAAAAGAAAAAGGAAGCTAGAAAAAGAAAATAATATTAAACCCAAAGAAAATAATAATGAAGAGCAGAGTAGAAATCAATGAAATAGAAACAGAAAAAGAATAGAGAAAATCAATGAAGCCAACTTTGAATAGATCAGCAAACTTGATAAGCCTTTATCTAGACTGACTGTAGTAAACATCCAACAGAAACTTAGTAATTTGAACAGAAGTTTAATATAAAGAGTTATTAACTATAACAGGAGATTGAACTAGGGATGGTGGTGAGGATTGACTAGTAAGAAGTAAACAGAACTCTAAAAATTACAGGTATTTCAGATTTAAAGAATATCCACTAATCCCTAGAACTGAAATAAAGTCCCCAAAGAAGAAATAGGTCTGGTAGACAACCCTTTCAGGCTGAAATCCAGACCTCACTGGAGGGAGTGAAGTCATGTTTTATTGAATAGAACAGAATTTGGCTGTGGCTGCACATCAAACCTCAGAGAATCTGTGAAGTTGACTTCTGGAACATTGCAGGTAAACCATTCACAGAGAGATGCCAAGCCAGTGGCATTTCACCTACTTGGGGGTGGGGTGGGGTACCAAGAAAACTGCCCACAGGGAGGTGCCATATACTACAGGCCACTGGAAACTACTAGAATTGGGTGTTGCAGAAGCCATGTGCTACTAGAAATGTGTTCTACAGGAAACGATGTGAGCTGCTGGAGCCAGGCATTAAGTTGCATGAGCCTTGTCTGCAGAGTCCTTATCTTCTGCAGGAGTCTGCCTAAAACCAGGGAGAGAAACCTTTTCCTCCTTCAGTGATCCTCTGTGCTCACTTAAACTTAACATGGTGCCATCTGGCAAAGAAGAAATATTTACAGGGTGCAACTCCATCATTGCAGAGCAGGCAGTTATATTGAGTTGAAAGACAATTAATTGATAACTGGCCTGCTGATTAAGGGGGAAAAAAAGCAAAGACACGAGTTAGAAAAATCAGGAATGAATGTAAGATCACTACAAACTCTATAATTAAAAGGACCATAAAAGAATATTATGAACAACTTTATACAACTTAGATGGAAAAGACAAATTCTTAGAAAGATACAAATAAGCAGAACTGACTCAAGAAGAAATAGAAGATCAGAATTGACCTTTAAAAAGTACAGAAGGAAATTAGTAATTTAAAATCTTACCAAATAAAAAGTCCAGTTCTGGGGCACCTCGGTGGCTCAGTCGGTTAAGTGTCTGACTCTTGATTTTGACTCAGGTCATGACCTCACAATTCGTGGGATCAAGCCCTGCTGTCAGTACAGACCCTACTTGGAATTCTCTCTCTCCCGCTCTCTCTGCCCTTCCCCTGCTTGCATGTACTCTCTTTCTCTCAAGTAAATAATAAATATTAAAAGTACTTTTTAAAAGAAGTCCAGTTCTAGATACCCTCACTGATGAATTCTATTAATATTTAAGGAAGAAAAAATGCTGATCCTTCAGAATCTCTTTCTGAAGTAGATCCAGAGAAACTTTCTAACTGATTTGATTATAAAGTAGCATTATCCAGATACCAAGCAAGCCAAAGACATTAAAAGAAAGGCAACTATAGACCAATATTGAACATGAACACAGATGTAATATCCTAAATGCAATATTAGCAAACCAATCCAGCAAAGTATAAAAATATTAAAAGGGTTGTGCTCAACATGTTCAACTGAGATTTATTCCTAGAATGCAAGTTTAGTTTAATAGCAGAAAATTGATTTATTTAACACACTGTATTAGTGGAATAAAAGCTTTATGATCATCTCAATAGATAGGGGAAAAAAAGCATTTTACAAAATCCAACTCCTATTCTCAATAAGAACTCTCACCAAACTAGGTAGAAGGAAATTATTTCAAAGTAACAAGGGATAATAAAACCTGTAACTAACATCTTACTTTGTGGTAAAAGACTGAATGCTTTTCCCTGAAGATTGAGAAAAAAGAAAGGATTTCTGCTTTTATCACTCTGCTTGAACATTATAGTGGAGATTTTAATCATTGCAATAAGGCAAGAAAAAGAAATTGAAGTCATAACAATTGGAAATAGAGAAGTAGTGCTACCTTTATTGGCAATTGACATCTTTGACCTCCTTTTTAGAAAATCATAAGAAATCTACAAAAAAAATTTTAAAAACTAAAAGCAAGTGAACAACATTATAGGTTATAAATCAGTATACCAAAATCAATTGTATTGCCATATAGTATCCATGAACACTCTAAAATAAAATCAAGCAAACAATTCCATTCACAGTATCGTCCAAAAGAATAAAATATTTAGGAATAGATTTTAAAAAGAAATGCAGACCTGTATACTGGAAAACTACAAAAGCTCCTGAGAGGAATTAAAGAAGTTTAAAATAAATGAAGAAATGTATCATTGTTATGGATTGGACCACTCATAATTGTTAAGATGGAAGTTCTCCCCAAAATTATACATGATGCAAAGAATTTAGAAAAACCAAACAATTTTGAAAGAACAAAGTTGAAATTTTTGTACTACCTGATTTCAAACTTCCCTAAGGTAAAGGTAGAGTATTTCAGACAGTGTGGTATTAGCATAATGATAGACTTACAGATCAGTGGGACAGAATTGTGAATCCAGAAATAAACTTTCATTTTATGGTGAATTGATTTTTCCGACAAAGGTCCCAAGACAATTCAATGGGGAATATCTAATCTTTCCATCAAATGCTGCTAGGGACAATTAGATATCCACATAGAGGAGGGAAAAAAACCTTAGACAACTACCTCACACCACCCATAAAAATTAACCAAATACGTTATAATCTAAATATTAGAACCAAAACTATAGAATTTCTAAAAGAAAACATAGATAAACGATTTGACCTTATTAGACAAAGATTCTTTAGCTATGACATCAGAAGCATGGTCCATAAAACTAAAAAAATGATAAATTGGACTTAGGCAAAATAAAAAATGCATGGTCTTCAAAGGACACCGTTAAGAAAATGAAAAGGTCAGCTATAGATTAGGAGAAAATATTTGCAAATCACATTTTTTTCCTTTTTTAAATTTAATTTTAGTTGCAAATCACATTTCTGATAAGGACTGGCATCCATAATCTGTAAGGAATCCTTACAACTGAGACAACTCAATTTAAAATGGTCAATAATTTGACTAGGCCTTCACTAAAGAACATATATGAATGGCAGTTAGCATACAAAAAGATGCTCAACAGCATTAGTCATTAGGAAAAAGCAAAATAATATCACAATGATACCAGTACACTCCAGCTAGAATTGATACATTCTAGAGGTTGACTGTAGCAAGTGTTAGTGAAGATGTGGAAAAAATTGGAACGTTATGCATCACTGTTGGGAATAGAAACAGTACAACTACTAGAAAAATATTTGGCTATTTCCTAAAAAATAAAACATACAGTTACAATCCAGCAATTCTCTTCTTAAGGGTCTGTCCAAGAGAATTGGAAGCATTTGACCATCCAAAGACTTGTACACAAATACTCAGAGCAGCGTTATTCATCATTCAGAATAAGGAAAGATGTCTTAAATAAAAAACAAAATGTAGTAGTCATGAAGAAAATATTGATAAGGTTGACTACTTTAAAAGTAAGAATTTCTGTGTAGCAAAAGATTAAATGGGCAAGAGTGGAAATGATATTTGTAAAACATGCGACCATCAAAAGGCTCAAATTCAAAAAAAATGCAGAACCCCTACAAATCAATTAGAAAAAGACAGCTCGCAGCTTTTTCTGCCCACTGGTCCTGTCCCTGTGCTTTAATAAAAATCACCTTTCTGCACCAAAGACGTCTTCAAGATATCTTTCTTGGCCGTCAGCTCTGAACCCTGTCATTTCAAAACCTCATCAACATTAGTAGAATTTTCTTGGGGTGCCTGAGTGGCTCAATAAGTTAAGTGTCAGACTCTTTGATTTTGGCTCAGGTTGTGATCTCACAGTTCTTGAGATCCAATCCTGCATTGAGCTCTGCTCTGAGTGTGGAGCCTGCTTAAGATATTCTCTCTCTCTCTCTCTTTCTCTCTCCCTTCCTCTCTCTCTCTCCCCCCTTCCCCTCCCCCTCCTCTGACCCTCTCCCTCTGGCCCTCTCCCCAACTTGTGCTCTCTCTCTCCTCTCTCTCTCTCAAATAAACAGGGGCACCTGGGTGGCTCAGTCAATTAACATCCGACTTCAGCGATGTCATGATCTCACAGTTTGTGGGTTTGAGCCCCACATCAGGCTCTCTGCTATCAGTACAGAGCCTACTTCAGTCCTCCTCTCCCTCTGCCCCTCCCCCTCCCCCTTGCACTCTCTCTCTTCTTCTCAAAAAATAAATAAACATTAAAAAAAAAGAAAAAGACAGCCTAATAGAAAATTAGCAAAGATATGAAAGGCATCTTACAAAAGGGAATTTCAAATGTTCAGTAAAAAATATTATGACAAGGTCACATTACAAGAGAGCATGTGGGATGAGAGATATTGTCTGAGGCTATTTTTGGGAAATACAATCTGCCACCCCAATTGCATTGCTTTTTCTTGGCTTGGTCATTTTCTCCAGCCCCTACAAAAGGATCAGCTTTCTTTCTAGTTTCCTTCCTTCCATTCTCCTTTCTTTCCCTTTTTTTTCTTTTTCTTTTCTTTACCTTTTTTCTAGAAATGAACTCCGTTATTTGGCAAACTTCTGAATAAGTGAATCTTTGAAAAGGAGGGTTTGCTCTTGCACTGTTGGTGGGAATGCAAACTGAGTAGCCACTCTGGAAAACAGTGTGGAGGTTCCTCAAAAATTAAAAATAGACCTACCCTATGACCCAGCAATAGCACTGCTAGGAATTTACCCAAGGGATACAGGAGTACTGATGCATAGGGGCACTTGTACCCCAATGTTTATAGCAGCACTCTCAACAATAGCCAAATTGTGGAAAAAGCCTAAATGTCCATCAACTGATGAATAGATAAAGAAATTGTGGTTTACAGACACAATGGAGTACTACGTGGCAATGAGAAAGAATGAAATATGGCCCTTTGTAGCAACGTGATGGAACTGGAGAGTGTGATGCTAAGTGAAATAAGCCATACAGAGAAAGACAGATACCATATGTTTTCACTCTTATGTGGATCCTGAGAAACTTAACAGAAACCCATGGGGGAGGGGAAGGGAAAAAAAAAGAGGTTAGAGTGGGAGAGAGCCAAAGCATAAGATACTCTTAAAAACTGAGAACAAACTGAGGGTTGATGGGGGGTGGAAGGGAGGGGAGGGGAGGTGATGGGCATTGAAAAGGGCATCTTTTGGGATGAGCACTGGGTGTTGTATGGAAACCAATTTGACAATAAATTTCATATAATAAAAAAAGAAAAGGAGGGTTTGATTCTCAGTAAATGAAGCCAAAACCTAGGTACTCAGAACTAGTGGCCAGATAATGGATTGAAGATGAAGGTACTGGGTTTAGATAGGGTGCTTGGAAATAGTTCTGTAATTCTAGCCTTTTCTGTAACAGATAAAGAATCCTGTGAACAAGCTTCTGAAGTCAGTGAAGCACAGACTACAGATAGTGATGACATAGTGACACCAGTATCTCAGAAATGTCCTAAGGCGGTAAGTACTCTGGGGTAATCATCCTCGTGTGAGTGTGAGCTAAGCTTATAAACAATGACATTGTGCTTAATGGCCACATATGTGAAATTATTCCATTTTTAATGAACTTGATGGGAAAATCAAGTTGTTAAATTTGCATTGCGAAGGAGTGGAAGTTTCTTGAGACAGCCTCTGCTGAAAGGATCACTTTCTTGATTTGGTATAAATGGGGATTTTTTTTCAATACTTCTCTCCTTTGTCTGGATCCCCTGCCTGTCTCCTTCATTGTGCGCTGATTCATCTCCAGCCTGAGTAATGCCCATTTCCGAAGTCCACCTAAGGAGAGCAGATGTACTTTGGGAGGTGGAAGCTAGAAAAGAAGAAAGGGTTCTTTGTAGGAAAGCCCAGAGAGATTCCGTTTCTGAAGTTTTTGACCCAAGTTTTAACTTGTAGATGTAATTCTTTTTTTTTCAACGTTTATTTATTTTGAGAGAGAAACAGAGCATGAATGGGGGAGGGGCAGAGCGAGAAGGAGACACAGAATCTGAAGCAGTCTCCAGGCTCTGAGCTGTCAGCACAGAGCCCGGCATGGGGCTTGAACTCACAAACCATGAGGTCATGACCTGAGCTGAAGTTGGACGCTTAACCAACTGAGCCACCCAGGCACCCCTGTAACTGCAATTCTTTATTGAATATTTCAGCCTCAGATCACTTGTGGGACTAATTGGGGATATACACACACAAATATATGAGTAAATATTCATGGGTATATTCAACCATTATTGTATTAGAATCTTGTGTGGTTATAAATGAGGTAGGAAACAATCACTCTCTTGAGCCATTGGAATGCTCCCTGACACATGTGTGGTCACTTAATAAATATGTGTTGAATGAGTGACTGAATGAAAGATTGAAATCTGATTGAGGATTATGAACTTCATTAGAAACAATATAAGTATAGTGTGACCTAAAATCAAGTGGTTACATTATGTGATAGAAACTCCAAGGTTTGTGGGACACTTGGGTGGCCCAGTGGGCTAAGTGTCTGAATCTTGGTTTCGGCTCAGGTCATGATCTCATGGTTCGCTTGGGATTCTCTCTCTCCCTCTCTCTCTCTGCCCCACCCTGACTTGTGTGCACATGCTCTTTCTAAATAAATAAATAAACTTAAAAAAACCTCTAAGGTTTGTAAGAATTCAGAAAAGGGAAATCGCTGCTGCTTTTGTAGAGGTCGGAAAACTCTTCCTTGAGAGTCAGAACTTGTACCGATGGTTTGCAGGCAACTAAAAGATACTGGTGTGGAGAGAAACAACTCAAAATCAGTAGACTTAAACAGTTGAGAAAGAAAATTTTAAGTATTTTCTTCTGAAGCTGTATCTGCCATATCTTTGACCATCACACAATCATATCTTGAGAAATACTTGTAAGACAGATCAGACCAGGGAATGTTGCAACTGGACAGTGACTCTTTAGAGATCATAAAGGTGAAGAAGATGAATGTGTCCAGTACAGAGAGCTGGTTAGCAGAAGAGGTGATCTCCAAAGTTTCTAAATTAAGCCACCTCTCAGATCAACCTTAAAAACTGGTCAGCAAGTTTTTTGAACTACATGTCAGACATAGTACATTTAAAGTATTATTCAAGGGGCACATGGGTGGCTCAGTCGGTTAAGAATCTGACTCTTGGTTTCAACTCAGATCATTGTCTCATGGTTCGTGATTTCTAGCCCCGTGTCAGGCTCTGCGTTGACAGTGCAGAGCCTGCTCAGGATTCTCTCCACCCCCTCTCTCTTCCCCTCCCCACTTCTCTCTCTCTCAAAATAAATAAATAGACTTAAAAAAATAAAAAATGAAATATTATTCAAAATTAAAGCCTCCTAAATAAGATCTTATTAGAAAATCTTTGTGTACCCAAAAATGATTTGACAAGCTAAATATGAAAACTGAGCTTACTTAGCAAAAACTTAGTGTTATCATCAAGTTAAATTTATAACACAGGCACATATAGTTGACCTTTGAATGATGTGGGGGTTAAGGACTCAACCCTCTGTGCAGTTGAGAATCCACGTACAACTTTGACTGCCCCAAAACTTAACTACTAACAGCCTACTGTTGGCCAGAAGGCTTACCCATAACAAATAGTTGATCAACACATATTTTGTATGTCATATGTATTCTTATGATAAAGTAAGCTAGAGAAAAGAAAATGTCATTAAGGGGGGCACCTGTGTGGCTCAGTTGGTTAAGCATCTGACTCTAGGTTTTGGCTCAGGCCATGATCTTACTGTTGGTGGGATAAACCCCCGAGGCTGGCCAGTATGTAGCCTGCTTGGGATTCTCTCTACCACCACCCCCTTGTCTTTGCCTCTCGCCCACTTGCACTCTCTCTCTCTAAATAAATAAATAAACTTAAAAAAAATCATAAGGAAGGGGTACTTGGGTGGCTCAGTCTGTTAAGCATTCAGCTCATGTCATGATCTCATGGCTCATGAGTTCAGGCCATGCATGGGGCACTGTGCTGTCAGTGCAGAGCCTGCTTCAGATCCTCTGTGCCCCTCTCTCTCTGCCCCTCCCCCTGCCTGTGCAAGTGCTCTTGTGTGCTCTCTTTCTCTCAAAAACAAATCAACATTAAAAAAAAAAGAAAAAATCATAAGAGAAAGTAAGGTTATAGTACTGCACTGTATTTATTGAAAAACATCCACATATAAGAGGACCCACATCATTCAAACCTCTATTGTTTAAGGGTTGACTGTACAAAATCATTATTGTATTTCAGAATAGCTGGGCATAAAAGATCAAAGGGGTTGAATGACCAGAGATAATTTTGAGCTCTGTCACTTCTGTTTGGACTCAGCCAGGATAATGGAAGAAGTAAGAGAGTGTAGTGTTAAGAGCATGAAGATTTGATTCAGGCAAAAGTGGTCTAGATCCTGGCTCTGCTAACTTTGGAGGGGTTATTTAGCTTCTATTGGGCTTTCCTTATCTGGTAATATTAGGTATGCTTACCTTCTAGTGATGTGGCAAGATTTAAATAAGGTAATTTGTGATAAGGGCTTAATACAGTGCCCAAGACAAATTAAGTACTAAATGACAATGATGGTGATATTGATGATGGTAATAGTCTATCCTCTTTGAAATATGCTAGTTCTCAAGGTCATGCTTCTGTGATCTGGTAGTGCCCCCCCCCCCCCCCGCACAAAAAGAACTAGAAAGGGAGGGGATTGAAGCAGAGGGGTGTCATTTCCTTTCTGGCTCCCAGGTCAATTGAGTAGGTTGAACAATACAACTCAAGACCCTTCCAAGATGTCTTTCCCTTATACTGCTAAAAAGTGAAATGGTTACAATACTAAAGGATCTTTGCCTCTCCTTGAGTCCAGGATTATGACAGTTCCTGTGTTCATAGGAGGTATGTAGGGCTGTTTCCCACGAGGCCCTGTGTGTTAATCAACACAGGGTTCCTAAAGGCCCTCTATATTTACCTTCTCTCTAAGAATCCCCAGGAAATGATCACAGCCCAAACCACATTCCTGGTCCCAGGAATCAATCTTCCACTATGAGTAGACCATAGAAAACATTTCCATCTCCTTCTTAGTAGCTACTAACTAGAGGAGAACAGTTATTTCCATTTGCTCTATGGCCTTAGGTTATGGTCTTTTATTTGTCATAGTGTGTATCAAGAATCTCGAAGTTTATTCTCTTTTGTTATACTCTTTTTTTAAAAAATGTTTATTTATTTACTTTTGAGAGAGAGAGAGCACACTCACATGAGCAGGGGAGGGACAGAGAGAGAGGGAGGCAGAGAGTCCCAAGCAAGCTCTGTGCTGTCAGCGCAGAGCCCGACATGGGACTCAAACCCACAAACTGTGAGATCATGACCTGAGCTGAAACCAAGAGTTGGATGCTTAACTGAGTGAGTCACTGAGGCACCCCTTTTTTTGCTTTCTTATGAATGACATTAAACATTATGTATTTTTCTTTCTTTAAACTTATTTTGAGATAATTAAAGATTTGTAAACAGTTGCCAAAAAAGGTACAGGGAGGTGCCATGAATCATTCACACAGTTTTTTGCATTTTTTTCTTTTTTGTTACACAGTATTCAGAAATGTGCCATCAGTAACATTTTGGGAGTCCATCTATGTTGATATGTTCAGCTTTTTCTAGTTCTCTTCTCTTAACTGCTGATCAGTTTTAGTTAAGATAATACATGACCTTTTATTTAGACAGACCTCAGTGGGCAACACTGATAAACTTGATATTCATTAATTCACTAAAGCCGCACAACAGCCCTTTGGGTTGTTTCCTCCTTCAACAAATCATTATGGAGTACCTGTCGTAGTACTTGGCAGGCTGTATGGACACAAAAAGGTGAATAAGACAGACTTGGTCTCTTCCCTCTTGAATCTTACATTCTATTGAGGGAAAACATATATAAATCAGTGAGCAACTAAGTAAGATACTTGTTGATTCTAAATACTATGAAGAAAATAAGTTGAGTAATAGTAATGGGAGAGGTTGAGTTAGGCATGTGTAAGGAAAGACTTCTCTGAGAAGGGGACATTTAAATTTTTTTATGTTTATTTATTTATTTTGAGACAGGGAGGGAGGGAGGGGTAGGGGCAGACAGAGAGAAAGAGAGAGAGAATCCTAAGTAGCCTACTTGCTGTCAGTGCAGAGTTTGATGCCCGGCTCGATCTCACCATCTATGAGATCATGACGGGATCCGACATCAAGAGTTGGACTCTTAACCAACGGAGCCATCCACGTGCCTCTGAAGAGGGGACATTTAAACTGAAATTTGAAGATAGAGAAGGGAAGAGATGGAGGGAAATCATCTCAGGAAGAGGAACTGGCAAATGTAAAGACCCTGATGTAGAACAGTTTGGTTAATCTGAAGTGCTGGAAATCAAGAGGTTATATGTCAGTAAAACTGGGGGCAAAAAAAAAAAAAAAAAAGGAAGAGGAGGAGGAGGAGAAAGAAAAGGAAGGTATGAAAGAAAATTCCTCTAGCCATACTTTAAATTTTTTTTAATGTTTATTTTTTGAGAGAGAGAGAGAGTGTGTGTGTGTGTGGGTGGGGGAGGGGCAGAGAGAGAGAGGGAGACACAGAATCCGAAGCAGGCTCCAGGCTCCAAGCTGTCAGCACAGAGCCCAATGCGGGGCTCGAACCCACAAGCTGTGAGATCGTGACCCAAGCCGAAGTCAGACATTTAACTGACTGAGCCACCCAGGCACCCCCCTCTAGCCAAACTTTTAAATGAGCCTTGAAAGGAACAAATGTTTGATGACCATACCTTGTCACTTGAATTTTTGTACAACCAGGTAATTAAAAGAGGAAAAAGAAAGGAAAAAAACTAATGGCACAGCGAACGTCTCTGTTCACATGTATCTTTGTGTATTTGGCAGATGTTTTTGTGGGATAGATTCCTGGAAGTGAAACTGCTGGTTTTAAAAGGAATGTGCACTTGAACTTTAGATGGATATCACTAAATTATCAGCCCCCAAATTATACCACTGTCACCCTATGGTCACCTTTTCTCACAGTGTTACCAACACTTCTCCTCAGCTTTCTCAGTTCCTGACTTTAATGCAATGAGAGTGTTTGTAAGGGAAGGAATCAAAAGTAATTTTGAAAAATTAAGATCCAGGTAGTGTGATGAAGTAACAAAACAAATTAAGAGTATGCTAGATGCTGGGACTACAGGGGTTGGTGAGGCAGACGTGTGTGGTCCTAGAACTTAGGTAGCTTAAAGTCTGTGAGGTGCTATCCCCAGAATTGTAATGTGATACAAATGTAACTTAAAATTTTCTAGTGTCCATATGAAAAGTGTGAAAAGAAACAAGTAAAATTAATAATATATTTTAGGGACGCCTGGGTGGCTCACTTGGTTGATCGTCCGACTTTGGCTCCGGTCATGCTCTCACGGTTCATGAGTTCAAGCCCCACATCGGGTTCACTGCTCTCAGGGCAGAGCCTGCTTATCCTCTGTCCTTCTTGCTCTCTGCCCTTTCCCTGCTTGTGCACTCTCTCTCAAAAATAAATAAATAAATAAATAAATAAATAAATAAATAAATAAATAAAACACTTAAAATAATTTAATAAAAAAAGAATACATTTTCTTTAACCTAATATATCTAACGCATTATCATTTCAGGGCACCTAGGTGGCTCAGTCAGTTCAGCGTCCGACTTTGGCTCAGGTCACAATCTCAGGTTGTGAGTTCGAGCCCCATGTTGGGCTCTGTGCTGAAAGCTCAGAGCCTGGAGCTTGCTTCGGATTCTGTGTCTCCCTGCTCTCTCTGCCCCTCCCCTGCTCTGTCTCTCTCTCTCTCAAAAATAAACATACATTAAAAAAAATTAAAGCACTATCATTTCAATATGAAATTAATGCAAAACATTATTGAGACACCTTACAAAGTCTTCGAAATCCTGTGAATTTTACACTGACCACGCATCCCAATTCAGAGTAGCTATGTTTCAAGTGCTCAGTAGCCACCTGTGGCTAATGGCCATTGTGTCATAGAGCAGAATTGTGACACATATATTTTCCAAATGTAAGTTGACGTCCCCAGGCAATGAAATAAAAATAGAGGGTCCCAGCAAAAACAAACAAACAAAAAACTGAGAAAGAATAAAATACAAAATAATAGTTTGCATTGCACCTATTAAGGTTAAAAATTGTTTCAGGAGACTTTTATTTCAATGATTTTTTTTTTTTTTACACACACACATATGAATATGGATAGGCTGAGTTTTACAGTTTGAAAGCCACTGGTCTGGTGGTTGTTCATGTTTAACTATGAGGAAAAATGTTCATCCTGTTAGGCGTGGGAGGCTTTTTTTTGGTAAGATGTTGCTGGGGATTCGGGTACTTATATGGCTATGAACACCTATTTCTTTTTTTTTTTTTTCCCCAGATCTCAGTGTTTCCTAAAGTGTGTTCTTTGGAAAATTAAACCCAACCGTATCCAGGGAAAAACAAAAATCAATTGTGTAGTCAAATACGTTTGGAAAAAACTATCTTTGTATCATCCTCTAAAAGTGTCCAGAAACATCTTAGCATATTAAAGGCCATAGGTCAAGTTAAAGAATGCTGATAAGTTTGTTAATCTTGATTTTCCAAAATTTATTTTCTCACAGAACCATTCATTTATAAAATACCTATTCCTCAGACACATCTTTGAGAAGTTCTGCTTCATTATTTTTAAAGAAGTTTAACATTGATACAATTTTATTTTTTAAGTGTTTATTTTGAAAGAGAGGGAGAGAGTGTGGGTGGCCATTAGTGTGAGTACGAGGAGGGGAGGGGCAGAGAGAGAAGGAGAGAGAGAATCCCAAGCAGTCTCTATGCTGTCAGCATGGAGCCTGATTTTGGGCTCGATCCCATGAACTGTGAGATCACTACCTGAGCCGAAATCAAGAGTTGGGCATTTAACTAGCTGAGCCAACCAGATGCCCCAAGTTCTGCTTCATTTTTATTGAAACTGTAGGACATAGGGTTCTCAGCTTAACAATAATGTCAACAGTGGCATGGGAGAACTTTCTAGGGTAATGGTTCTGTATCTTGAATATGTTGATTACACACTTGTATATATGTATCAAAACTGTACACTTGGGGCATCTGGGTGACACAGTCAGTTAAGCATCTGATTCTAGATCTCGGCTTAGGTCATGATCTCAAAGTTTGTGAGTTCAGGCCCTACATCGGGCTCTGCACTGATGTTGTAGAGCCTGCTTGGGATTCTGTCTCTTTCGCTCTAACCCTTCACTACTTGTGCTCTCTCTCTCTCTCTCTCTCTCTCTCTCAAAATAAACTTAAAAAAATTTTTTTAACAGTTCACTTTAGGTTTTGTATTTTACTGTGTGTAAATTAAAATTATATGTAAATGTATAAAAGTGAAACATTGCCAGGAGCCACCCTAGATGGTGGTATATAAGAGTGGCTTTTATGCTTTTTTTTCATATTTGATTTATTTATTTATTTATTTATTTATTTATTTATATATATATGAAATTTATTGACAAATTGGTTTCCATACAACACCCAGTGCTCATCCCAAAAGGTGCCCTCCTCAATACCCATCACCCACCCACCCCTCCCTCCCACCCCCCATCAACCCTCAGTTTGTTCTCAGTTTTTAACATTCTCTTATGCTTTGGCTCTCTCCCACTCTAACCTCTTTTTTTTTTTTTCCTTCCCCTCCCCCATGGGTTCCTGTTAAGTTTCTCAGGATCCACATAAGAGTGAAACCATATGGTATCTGTCTTTCTCTGTATGGCTTATTTCACTTAGCATCACACTCTCCAGTTCCATCCATGTTGCTACAAAAGGCCATATTTCATTTTTTCTCATTGCCACATAGTATTCCATTGTGTATATATACCACAATTTCTTTATCCATTCATCAGTTGATGGACATTTAGGCTCTTTCCATAATTTGGCTATTGTTGAGAGTGCTGCTATGCATTGGGGTACAAGTGCCCCTATGCATCAGTACTCCTGTATCCCTTGGATAAATTCCTAGCAGTGCTATTGCTGGGTCATAGGGTAGGTCTATTTTTAATTTTCTGAGGAACCTCCACACTGCTTTCCAGAGCGGCTGCACCAATTTGCATTCCCACCAACAGTGCAAGAGGGTTCCCGTTTCTCCACATCCTCGCCAGCATCTATAGTCTCCTGATTTGTTCATTTTGGCCACTCTGACTGGCGTGAGGTGATACCTGAGTGTGGTTTTGATTTGTATTTCCCTGATAAGGAGCGACGCTGAACATCTTTTCATGTGCCTGTTGGCCATCTGGATGTCTTCTTTAGAGAAGTGTCTATTCATGTTTTCTGCCCATTTCTTCACTGGGTTATTTGTTTTTCGGGTGTGGAGTTTGGTGAGCTCTTTATAGATTTTAGATACTAGCCCTTTGTCCGATATGTCATTTGCAAATATCTTTTCCTATTCCGTTGGTTGCCTTTTAGTTTTGTTGGTTGTTTCCTTTGCTGTGCAGAAGCTTTTTATCTTCATAAGGTCCCAGTAATTCACTTGATTTATTTTTTAAATTTACATCCAAGTTAGTTAGCATATAGTGCAACAATGATTTCAGGAGTAGCTTCCTTAATGCCCCTTACCCATTTAGCCCACCCCCCCCACAACCCCTCCCATAACCCTCAGTTTGTTCTCCATATTTATGAGTCTTTTCTGTTTTGCCCCCCTCCCTGTTTTTATATTATTGTTGCTTCCCTTCCCTTGTGTTCATCTGTTGTATCTTAAAGGCTTTTATGCTGTTTTAATCACAGACACTGTAAGAAACACATTTCTACTTTGTGCCCAGTCCAATCACATATACACAAAAGTTTTAAGAAACAAGGCTTACCTATACCACTCTCATATTTTCTGTTCTATTCCATTCCATTCTATCTTATCTTATTCTTTCCTTTAAAAAAAAAATTGCTAGGGGCGCTTGGATGGCTCAGTCACGTCTGACTCTTGATTTCAGCTCATGATCACGATCTCATGGTCATGATCTCATGGTTTGTGAGTTCAAGCCCCGAGTGGGGCTCCATGCTGACAGTGCAGAGCCTGCTTGAGAATACCCCTCTTTCCCTCTCTCTCTCTGCCCCTCTCCTGCTTACGCTCTGTCTCTCTCTGTCTCTCAAATATGAATAAATGTTAAAAAAAAAAAAAACAAGGAAAGAAATATTGCCTTCTGAGCTCCCTTGGGGAAGGCCCAGAAGCTGCACTTCCTTCCTAAGAGAAAAGATGAGAGTGGGGGTAGATCTTTGGACACGAGGGCACTGGCCTGGCAACCTAGAGACAGGAGAGTTCTCACAGATGACGAGGGAGAACTGTGGCTGGTCCGGGCCATCCCGGGTCGATGTCTCACTAGTGTCATGACAAGACTTGCGGCCACACCGTGGAAAGGGAGGACTTAACGTTGCCCTCGGCTTATTTCTTGAAACTAGAGGGATGTCAGCCCTGTACCTGGTGTCCCTAATGCAAAAATGGACACACAGACAATCAAAGGAGAGGACGGTGGCTGTGGCAGCAACTTTGAAGTAGGGCTGAAAGTACTGGTGTTACCGTGAGAGTTCAGGCTGGTCTGACTGCCTGTTCCGGGGCATGTATTTGGTGGGCGCAAGCATTTCTGGGCGGCAGCTTTACTGTAATTCTCAAGGCTATGTTAGATGGAATATGTCTGGGATGGAGTCTGAGAGAGTAACGTGTTAATTGGAGTGTGAATACTTGGAGCATCACTAACCTACAGGAAATACATATCTTCCTTGTCAGAGGTCAGAGAAGATGTGCATCGAAATTGTCTCCCTGGCCTTCTATCCAGAGGCCGAAGTGATGAGTGATGAGAATGTAAAACAGGTGTATGTAGAGTACAAGTTCTACGACCTCCCCTTGTCAGAGACGGAGACTCCAGTATCCTTGAGGAAACCGAGGGCAGGAGAAGAGATCCACTTCCACTTCAGCAAAGGTGAGGCAGCCCCCGTGGTTGGCCAGGAAGGGGAGTCTGAGGGGCCAGAACTACTCTGCCCTTCCAATGGGGTGCATGCAACCGTTCTCTTTTCTCTCATTTATCAAAGTGATACGTGCATATAGGCTTACTAATTTTTTTGGTTTTTATTATTTAAAAAATTTTTAAAAATATTTATTTATTTTGAAGTTGGGTGGGGTGGGGGGCAGATAGAGGAGAGAGAGAATCCCAAGCAGGCTCCGTGCTGTCAGTGCAGAGCCTGACACGGGGCTTGAACTCATGAACCATGAGACCATAACTTGAGCCAAAATCAAGAGTTGGATGCTCAACTAACTGAGCCACCCAGGTACCCCTTTTTATTATGTTTTTAAATATTTATTTTGAGAGAGAGAGGGCACAAGTGAGTGAGGGGCAGAGAGAGGACAGAGAGAATCACATGAGGCACAGAGAGAGAGAGAGAGAGAAGCAGGGTTCAGGCTCACCAGAAGTGGGGGCTTGTGCTCATCTGAAGCAGGGCTCAAGCTCATGAACCATGAGATCATGACCTCATGAGATCATGAGTCAAAGTCAGATGCTTAATCAACTGAGCCACCCAGGCACCCCTTTTATTACTATTTTTAATCAAGTTTTCTATTAAAATTTTTTTAATGTTTATTTTTGAGAGAGACAGAGCACAAGAGCGGAGGGGCAGAGAGAGGGAGAGGGAGACACAGAATCCAAAGCAGGCTCCAAGCTCTGAGCTGTCAGCACAGAGCCCGACGCAGGGCTCGAACCCATGAACCTTGAGATCATGACCCGAGCTGAAGTCGGACGCTTAACTGACTGAGCCACCCAGGTGCCCCTTAAGTTTTCTATTTTAATTCCAGTATAGTTAACATACAGTGTTATATTAGTTTTAGGTGTACAGCACAGTGATTCAACAATTCTATACATTACTCTCAGTGCTCATCGGATGGGTGTACTCTTAATCCCCTTCACTTGTTTCACTCATTTCCCCCCCCCCAACCCCGCACCTCCCCTCAGGTAACCATCAGTTTGTTCTTTATACTTAAGAGTCTGATTTTTTGGTTTGTCTCTGTTTTTTCCTTTGTTTTGCTTCTTAAATTCCACACATAAGTGAAATCACATGGTATTTGTATTTCTCTGACTGACATATCTGGCTTAGCATAATACTCTCTAGATCCATTCACAGTGGCTGCACCAGTTTGCATTCCCATGAACAGTGCACAAGGATTCCTTTTTCTCCACATCCTTGCCACCACTTGTTGTTTCTTGTGTTTTTGATTTTAGCCACTCCGAAAGGTATGAGGTGATATCTCACTGTGGTTCTTTTTTTAATGTTTGTTTATTTTTGGGAGAGAGGGAGAGAGAGCATGTGTGCTCAAGTGGAAGAGGGGCAGAGAGAGAAAGACAGAGGATCTGAAGCAGGCTCCACGGTGAAAGCAGAGAGCCCGACGTGGGGCTCCAACTCACAAACTGTGAGATCATGACCTGAGCCAAAGCCAGACACTTTACTCACTGAGCCACCCAGGTGCCCTCTCACTGTGGCTTTCATTCGCATTGATAATGAGTGATTTTGAGCATCTTTTCATGCGTCTGTTGACAATCTGTATCTCTGCTCTGGAGAAATGTTTGTCCATGTCTTCACATTTTTTAATTAGATTATTTGTTTTTTGGGTGTTGAGTTGTATCAGTTCTTTATAAATTTCAGATACTAACCCTCTACCGGATATGTCATTTGCAAATGTTTTCTCCCATTCGGTAGGTTGCCTTTTAGTTTGGTGGATTATTTCCTTTGCTGTGCAGAGACTTTTTATTTTGATGTATTTCCAATAGCTAATTTTTAATTTTATTTTACTCGCCTTAAGGGACTCGATCTAGAAAAATGTCACTATGGCCGATGTCAGAGAAATTACTGCCTGTGCTCTCTTCTAGGATATTTAGTTTCAGGTCTCACATTTAGGTCCTTAATCCATTTTGAATTTGTTTTTGAGTATGATGTAAGAAAGTCCAGTTTCATTCTTTTGCATGTAGCCGTCCAGTTTTCCCAACACCATTTGTTGAAGAGACCGTCTTTTTTCCAATTGCATATTCTTGCCTCCTTTGTCAAAGATTAATCAACCATATAATCTTATGTTTGTTTCTGGGTTTTCTATTATGTTCCATTGATCTATATGTCTGTTTTTATGCCAGTACCATACTCATCTGGTTACTATAGCTTTGTAGTATTTCTTGAAATCTAGGAGATTGTGATGCCTCCAGCTTTGTTTTTCTTTTTCAAGATCGTTATGCCTATTTGGGGTCTTTGTGGTTCCATACAAATTTTAGGGTTGTTTGTTCTACTTCTGTGAATAATGCTGTTGGTATTTTGATATGTATTGCATTAAATCTGTGGATTGCTTTGGGGAGTGTGGACATTTTAACAATATTTGTTCTTCCAGTCCATGAACATGGAATATTTTCCAATTCTTTCCATTTGTTTGTGTGGTCTTCAATTATTTTCATCAATGTTTTATAGTTTTCAGAGTATAGGTCTTTCATCTCCTTGGTTAAACTTATTCCTAAGTATTTTATTATTTTTGGTGCAATTGTAAATGGGATTGCTTTCTTAATTTCTCTTTCTCTTGCTTCATTATTAATGGATAGACATGCAACAGATTTCTGCACATTGATTTTGTTTCCTGTGACCTTACTAAATTCATTTATCAATTCTAGTAAGTTTTTTGGTGGAGTCTTTAGTGTTTTCTAGTTATATATCATGTCATCTGCAAATAGTGAAAGGTTTACTTCTTCCTTATCAATTTGGATGCTTTTTACTCCTTTTTCTTGTCTGATTGCTGTGGCTAGGACTTCCAGTACTGTGTTGAATAAATGTGGTGGGAGTGGACATCCTTGTCTTGTTTCTGGTCTTAAAGGGAAAGCTCTCAGTTTTTCACCATTGAATATGATGTTAGCTGTGGGCTTTCCACATACAGCCTTTATTATGTTGAGGAATGTTCCCTCTAAACCTATTTTGTTGAGGGGTTTTATCATGAATGGATATTGTACTTTGTCAGATGCTTTTTCTGCATCTATTAAAATGATCATATGATCTTTATCCTTTTTTTTATTGATGTGATGTATCACATTGATTGATTTGCAAATATTGAGCCACGCTGGTATCCTGGAAGTAAATCCCACTTGATGGTGGTGAGTGATTTTTTATATGTATTGTTGGATTTGGTTTGTCAATATTTTGTTGGGGATTTTTGCAATTATGCTTATCAGAGATATTGGCCTATAGTTCTCTTTTTTGTAATGTTTTTATCTGGTTTTAGTATCAGGGTAATGCTGGCCTTGTGGAATAAGTTTTGAAGTTTTCCTTCCTCTTCTATTTTTTGGAATAGTTTGAGAAGAATAGGTATTAACTCTTCTTTAAATGTTTGGTAGAATTCACCTGTGAAGCCATCTTGTCCTGAAATTTTATTTGTTGGGAGTTTTTTTTATTATTATTATTGATTCAATTTCATTGCTGGTAATCAGTTGTTTCAAATTTTCAAGTTCTTCTTGAATCAGTTTTGGGAACTTACGTTTCTAGGAATTTGTCCATTTCTTCTAGGTTGTCCAATTGGTTGGCATATAATCTTTCATAATATTCTCTTACAATCCTTTGTATTTCTGTGGTGTTGGTTATTTTTTCTCCTCTTTCATTTCTGATTTTGTTTATTTGAGTCTTTTTTTTATGAGTCTGGCTAACATTTATCAATTTTGTTCATCTTTTCAAAGAAACAGCTCTTGGTTTATTGATCCATTCTATTGGCTTTTTTAGTTTCTATTTCTTTAATTTCTGCTTTAATCTTTATTATTTTCTTGCTTCTACTGGTTTTGAATTTTGTTTGTTCTTCTCTTTCTAGCTCCTTTAGGTATAATGTTAGGGACTTTTTTTTTTTTTTTTCATTTTTTTTTTTCATTTTTTTTTTCAATGTTTATTTTTTTATTTTTGGGACAGAGAGAGACAGAGCATGAACGGGGGAGGGGCAGAGAGAGAGGGAGACACAGAATCGGAAACAGGCTCCAGGCTCTGAGCCATCAGCCCAGAGCCCGATGCGGGGCTCGAACTCACGGACCACGAGATCGTGACCTGGCTGAAGTCGGACGCTTAACCGACTGCGCCACCCAGGCGCCCCTGTTAGGGACTTTTTTTATGTTTATTTATTTTTGAGAAAGAGAGAGCGTGAGCAGGGTAACCACAGAGAGAGAGACACACACACACAGAATCTGAAGCAGGCTTCAGGTTCCGAGCTGTCAGCACTGAGCCTGATGTGGGGCTAGAACTCATGAACCATGAGATCATGACCTATGCTGAAGTCAGACGCTCAACCGACTGAGCCACCCAGGTGCCCCAGGATGGCTTTTTGGTTTTTTTTTGTTTTTGTTTTTGTTTTTTTTTTAGATTTTTCTTGTTTCTTGAGTTAGGCCTGTAGTGTTATAAACTTTGCTCTTAGAACAGCTTTTGCTGTATCCCAAAGATTTTGGACCATTGTATTTTCATTTGTCTACATGTATTTTTTTATTTCCTCTCTGATTTCTTGGTTAACCCATTCATTGTTTAGTAGCATGTTATTTAACTTCCATGTATCTGTGCTCTTTGCAGATTTTTTTCACGTGGTTGATTTCTAGTTTCATAGTATTGTGGTCAGAAAAGATGCATGGGGGGGAACCTGGGTGGCTCAGTTGGTTAAGCGTCCAACTTTGGCTCAGGTCATGATCTCACTGTTCATGAATTCAAGCCCCGCATTGGGCTCTGTGCTGACAGCTCAGGGCCTGGAGCCTGCTTTGGATTTTGTGTCTCCCTCTCTGTCTGCCCCTCCCCCACTTGTGCTGTCTCTCTCCATCTCTCAAAGGTGAATAAACGTTAAAAAAAATTAGAAAAGATGCACGGTATGACTTAGTCTGTCTGAATTTGTTTAGACTTGTTTTGTGGCCTACAATGGAGACTGATCCATGTGCACTAGGAAAGAATGTGTATTCTGTTGTTTTAGGATAGAATGTTCTGAATGTATCTGTTAAATCCATCTGGTCCAATGTGTCATTCAAAGCCACTGTTTCTTTGTTGACTTTCTGTTGGATGATCTATCCGTTGAAATAAGTGGGGTTATGCATATGATTTTAAAATATCAAATGGGGTGCCTGCGTGACCCAGTTGGTTAAGTGGCCACCTCTTGATCTCAGCTCAGGTCTTGATCTCAGGATTGTGAGTTCAAGGCCCACTTTGGGCTCTGTGCAGGGCATGGAGCTTTCTTAAAAATCTATCATCTATCTAAGAGAGAAAGAGAGAGAACATGAGTTGGGGAGGGGCAAAGGGAGCAAGACTCTTAAGCAGGCTCCAGGCCCAGCACCAAGCCAGGCTCCCTCTCACAGATGTGAGATCATGGCTTGAGCTGAAATCAAGAGTCAGACGCTTAATTGACTGAGCCACCCAGGCACCCCACAAATAGGCCTAGAGAGATTTTTAATTAAAATT
This sequence comes from Lynx canadensis, assembly GCF_007474595.2. Lineage (NCBI taxonomy): Eukaryota > Metazoa > Chordata > Mammalia > Carnivora > Felidae > Lynx > Lynx canadensis. The sequence continues at coordinate 72,002,641 of NC_044308.2, forward strand.
AAACAGTTCCTTTTTCTTTTCTTTTCTTTTTTTTTTTTTTTTCAGAGGAGAAGACAGGGAACAGTTCCTTTTTTTATCTTCTCCACGAACCACTCCCTATCATCCCCCATCCTCTTTGGTCCACCACACCTCTTTTCACTTTTTCTGCTATTTCTTGTTATTTAATTCCATGTTTCTTAGGAATGTTTCTATTGCAATTTCCTGACTCACCAATTTTAGGTATTATCTCCTGACTTCCTATCTTGGCACATCAAATTTCTCTCTTATACCCATGTCCCCTTCCTCCCATATACTTGGATCATAACTTTCATTTAATCCAGTCTTAATATTATGGATATTAATTCTTGAAGAGCCAAGTAGTTTGCCATGGTTATATTTCCTTTCTTGTTTGTTATTTTGTTTGTCCCAATTTTTCATTTGCTTTATTTTCATTGTGCCTATTATTCTTTTCACATCCTCCAACAGCCTTTCCAAGTTTTCAAATAATCAAACCTGTCAAACAATGTATCAGTTTTCTTTTCCTTGAAGACCTCCCTTCAGCCCACTGTTCATTCAGCTATTATGCTTCTGCTGCCATTTGGAGCAGTCTCCTGGGTCCTGTTTTGTCCTCTGATTCACTTTTATAATTTCTTTAAATGTTTGTTTATTTTTGAGAGAGAGAGAGACCGAGTGTGAGTGGGAGAGGGGCAGAGAGAGACGGAGACACAGAATTGAAGCAGGTTCCAGGCTTTAAGCTGTCAGCACAGAGCCTGATGCAGGGCTCAAACTCAAGAACCGCAAGATCATAACCTGAGCTGCAGTTAGATGCTTAACCGACTGAGTCACCCAGGGACCCCACACTTTTATATTTTCCAGTATCTTTTAAAGAAAGAGTACATTGGAAGGAAATATTTTGAGAACATCATGTATGAAATCTCTTTATTCTGCATGTATATTCAATTGATAATTAGACCAAGTATAGAAATCTATTTCGAAAACATTTTTATTCAGAATTTCAAAGCAATTGGTCCGTAGTCTTCTAGATCCAGGCCAAGAGCCTAACCTTTGTTATGAAAACTACCACTACCTGCCTATAAGACTTTAACATTTTATCTTTATCATTAGTGTTCTTATACTTCAGAATAATGTGTATATTTTTCTTTTAATTATTCTGGTCATTCAAGGGGCTCTTTCAATCTGGAAGCTTGTGGCTTTTAGTTCTGGGAAATTTTATTGCATTTCTGTGATAATTTTGACCCCAGAATTTTCTCATTTTTCTAGTAGAGTTTTGGATCTTCCAACTTGATCCTCTAAATTTCTCATTTTCTTCCTATAATTCTACCTCTGCTTTTTCTTTCTATTCTTGGGAAATTTCTTTAATTTTTTTTAAAAAAATTTATTTTTAGTAATTTCTACACCCACTGTGGGGCTCTAACTCACAGCCCTAAGATCAAGAGTCTGTACCAACTGAGCCAGCTAGGTGCCCCCTCAAATTTCCTTAATTTTATCTTCCAGTCATTGAATATTTATTTTAAATTTCTGCCAGCTGTCTGTTGTTCTCTATTCCTTCTCCTCCTCCTGCTGCTACTGCTTCTTCTTCTTCTTCTTCTTCTTCTTCTTCTTCTTCTTCTTCCTCTAAGTATATGCTGCCCTTATATTATATGAGGTAGAAGTTTATTTCTTGTATAAAGTGGATTCTGAGGGGCACAGTCCAGGGCTGAGGATATGTGATACTCTTAGGGTCCAAACTCCTACCCTGCTTTTGATCATCCTCGTGCCTGTCTTCCATCCTTTTGGTGACCCTGACCCTCTTAATGGCCACCAGGGCAAGGAGGAATGCCTCACACTTGAGCCTGTTAAGCATGTTTCCCACAACACAATAGCCAGCACTGAATCGTGTAGCCAAACCTCACTAAAATAGAGGCTGGAAAACATAAGCTAATTTATTTGGTGCCGTAGCATTCCCATATAAAAATGAGGAGGAAGGGGAGAATGGGTGTTGAGACAGGTATCTTGAGTTGAACCTGCTACAAAACTCAAATCTCTAGGTGGCCCTAAAAAATCAATCTCCTTGGGGCGCCTGCATGCCTCAGTCAGTTAAATGTCTGACTCTTGATTTCAGCTCAGGTCATGATCTCACACTTCATGGGATTGAGCCCAGTGTCAGGCTCTGTCCTGGCAGCATGGAATCTGCTTGGGATTCTCTCTTCCTCTCTCTGCCCCTCCCCCGCTCACGTGTGTGTGTGTGTGTGTGTGTGTGTGTGTGTGTACGCGCGTGCGCACACACACCCACACAGATACACACTGTCTCTCTCAAAATAAATGAACAAACATTAAAAAAAAAAGTCTCTAGGATTCTCCCAGCTGTAGAGTGGTGGGAGCACATTTACCTTGGCATATGGCAGAACAGCTTTCAGTGCAAATCATAAGGCGTCCTTTATACCAGGGTTGACAGACTTTTTCTTGAAGGCCCAGATAGTAAATATTTTAGGCTTTGTGAGCCAAATGGTCTCTGTCACACCTTTTCAACTCTATCATTGTGGTGGGAAAGCCTCCACAGATAATATGTAAACAAATAGGCATTGGCTGTATTCAGTAATACTTTATTTACCAAAACAGGTAGCTGGCCCAAGAGCCTCACCTTGCCAGCTCTCTTATTTTTTAACTAAAAAAAAAAAAAAAAAAAAAAAATTTTTTTTAATGTTTTTTTTGTTTGTTTGTTTGTTTGTTTTGAGAGAGAGAAAGAGAGCAGGGGAGGGGCAGAAAGAGAGGGGGACACAGAATCTGAAGCAGGCTCCAGGCGCTGAGCTGTCAGCACAGAGCCAACACAGGGCTTGAACTCACGAATCACAAGATCATGACCTGAGCCAAAGTTGAACGCTTA